>NC_062217.1:166329419-167025897 GCF_902686445.1 Sciurus carolinensis
CAGGGTGTTCCCCGCGAAGCTCCTCTGAGGTCGTGAGTTCTGCTGCCTCTGGGCTGCACAGCACGTCCTCAGCATCTGAGGCGTAGGACTTCTCGGTGAGTCTGCAGACCTTGCATCTGCCTCGGGGGGTCCTTTTCTGCCTCTTCTGTTTTCTGGTTGGCAACTGACCCTTCATGACCTCAGTGTGTGACTCACTCTGAAATAGCTCCTGCCACCCCAGGGACAGCAGAGAGTCAAGCTCGTCTGCACCGTCAGCACAGAGACATCTGTCTTCAATGGGCCTCAAAGGCAGCGTGGGGTGGTGGCACAGCCTCACACTCCAGAAGGCAGAGAGCCCCGGTGTGAGTCCCTGCTGCCACTTACTGGCTGTGTGGCCATGAGCCAACCACGTACCCTCCCTGACACCAGCTGAAAAATGTAGAGTTAGTCTGCAGGTTTATAAAGCACTTGACACAGGAGCCCCCTTGACAGAAGACAGCCGGCAAATCCCATCTGCTTTTAGGTGCTCAGCTCGTGGCCAGGGCTACTAGAATCTGCTGTTCAGTCGAGCACTGTGTCTGAGAGAGAGACGACCCCTCAAGGTATGATTCACTTCCTGTGGTTCTCCTCTATAGCCAGAAATGATTACAGACCACTTATGAGAGGGGGCACCAGAAAGTGGATGAGTTTTCTTCTCTTTGAGATTAGAGAGAGGGGTCATTCACTCATTCAGCAAATTCTTTGGAGCACCTGTTGGACATCAGGGGGATTCCAGACCCTGGTGACGGCGGGAATAAAACAGATGAAGACCTTGCCCCCAGAAGCTTGTATTCCAACCTGGTGAGAAAGACGATAGGGAAGCCCCGTCATGGAAACCCAGGTGCTGGATGGAGTTGAACAGTGGGGAGAATCGGAAGGTGAGGCAGAGAGGTCAGAGCTGATTTGGGTGGGGGTGGGGGTGGCGTTGCTGGTTTATATAGAAATGTCATGGCCGGCCTGGCAGGTAAGACGCCATGTGACCCGAGACCTGAGGGAAGTGAAGGGTGAGCCATGGGAGTACCTGGGACGAGCGTTCCAGGAGGAGGAACAGCGAGGACAGCGTTTCTCACATGAGACCTGCGTGGCAAGTTCAGGGACCCTGAGGGAGGCCAGCGTGACTGGAGTGGAGTGAGAGAGTAATGAGGACAGTGACCACTTCCTACCACTGGGCAGGAGCTTCAGGGCCTGGACACTGTCATGTGACTCTCCTCTAATCCTCATTTAGCCTTTGGATACAGAGACTGTGGTCCCAGTTGGGACTAGGAGTGTGCAGGTGACACACACAGGATCACAGCGCCAAGTGGCAGGGCCAGGATCCCCACCAGATCCTCCAGGCTCCAAAGTCCTTACACCTTTGCCCGTGCTGGGCCCCACCCCCCTGTCCTCATCTGATCACTCTCCTGGTTCCTTAAGCTTTACCAGCCTCGGTGGGGGCAGGGAATGCTGCAGCGTTGTCCCCTGGCACTGGCCCTTGACCCCTCCTGTGTGGTGCCCTGCCCAGGAGGGTGTGTGTAGAAGTTCTGCACATTTCAGTCTCATTCTGCAGGGGAGGCCCTGGGAGGAGTTCATCCAGGGTGGAACTGAAGTGAATTCGAGATTATTTGGGACAGGACATGGGGTTAGCACTGGTCTCCATCAGCAGGGGCAGTTGATTGTGCTGGGGACCTTTCTGAGGGACCTGAGGGAGGTCTGGTGTAGTGGGAGCATGTGCAAACCAGAGAGGTCAATAAGGCCACCGTCTTAGGAGTCCTGTGAGGACTGTAATGGATATCAAGAACGTAGATGGTGTTGGGAACACTGAATCTTTGGTCATTGTCCACTGTGGTCATCACCATGGACCTGGAAGCCCCTCCAGGGATGGGGCCCAGGGGTGAAAGGGGAGAGATAAGGAGAGTTCTATTGTCACAGAGTTTACTGTCTGGTGGGACCAACCAGCAAAGAGAAAAAAACTGCATGGAACTTGGTGCTGCCCGGGGACTTAAATGTGACATCATAGTGACTAAGCAGGTATCACCATCAGGAATATTTGCAGAATTTTTTTCTTGTATCCCTCCCCCTCCCCCGGCTCCACGCATGTGTACCTATTATTTAAGAAACAAAAAGCGGGGCTGGGGAGATAGCTCAGCTGGTAGAGTGCTCACCTTGCTAGCACAAGGCCCTGAGTTCCATCCCCAGTACCGCAAAAAAAAAAAAAAGTGGGGGTGGTGGGGGGCAGGGAGTGAGTGCATGGATCTGCTGTTTGTCCCACTTACTAACTGTAGCTTTGCAAATAATTGTCACCATAAATGTTCAGTGGTCAGTGTGGTGAAGTCATGTCCTCCACTTCCCCCCAGAGATGTCCATGTCCTCACTCTGGGCCTGTGAATACGTTGCTTGGCATGGCAAAGGCAATTAAGGTTTCAGATGTAATTAGGGTTGTGAGTCAGTTGACCTTGAGACAGGGAGATTGTGGTGGGCTACACGTAGAAGGTGCCAGAGAGAGGGTCAGACAGAAGTGACATGGACAGGTCTTGACCCACTGCTGCTGGCTAGGCTTCTGGCTTTGGCAGTAAAGGGGTCACAAGCCAAGGGATGAGGGGCCTCTAGAAGCTGGAGGAAGCTGAGAAGTGGATGCTCCCCTAGAGCTTCCAGAAGGGAGCACAGCCCTGCTAGCACTGTGACTTTGACCAGGTGAATCCTTCCAGAGCTCATGCCGTCAGAGCGGCCAGGCGTATGTGATTTGTTACAGCAGCAAGTAGTAAACAGACGGTAGATTTTAAGCCTGCTTCTTCCCCTAAGAGCTTCCTGAGGGCAGGCACTATGCTGTGTTCACTCTGGATCCCAGTGCCAGGCGAGGCCTTCCGGCACAGCTAGTCCTTGCTGAGCTCTCTGATCTGCTCGGAATTTGAGCCTTGAGTTAGGGCTGGAGAGGGGCCCTTTGGTGTCCCTTCCCTAGACTCAAACACGAGTCTCAGTATGGCCCCCTGAAGTGGCCTCCCAGGTGTAGGGACCTCCTTCCAGCCCAGGCTGGTCTAAAGTGGAGGCAGGGGCACAGACTGAGAAAACACAGCTGACTGGCTTAGCTCCCAGCCACGGGGCCTCTCTCCCAAGGAGTCCCATTAAGCAGGATTCACAGGCGGAACTCAACACACACACAGATTTGTGATGCTGGATACTGTGGATTTCTTATTAAAAAAAAAAGTTTAAAAGGTCCATTATTGATTCATTCAGCAGGGAAATAAATGAGGTAAAGACAAAAATCAAAGAGAAAATTCAAATAAAAGAAAACAAGAAAAGCGAAAAGAATAAAGAGACATGTTTCATTGACCTCCTCAGTTGCCGTGTGCTTGTGTCTTTGTACAGTGGCTCCAGAGCAGGAGCACCCCGTCCTGGCTGCCTGGGGATTCTGATTTAATTGGTCTAGGGTGAGGTAAGGGCAGTGATATTTTTAAAAGCTAGACAAGCGCGTCTAATAAGCAGCCGGCCAGGAGGACCTCCGCTCCAGGTGCGCTTGCTCTGCTCGCTCTCCACTTAGGAGCCCTCAAGTCCTGAAGCTCATTACGCCGTGTCTCTGGCAGACCTCCCAAGGTGCCCTCTCTGTTCATAAATGGAGAAACCAAGCTTCAGGGATGCAGGTGACATCTTCAAGGTCATGCCACACCTGGTGGCCAGGTGGAGACCAGGGCTTCCCCCTCTGGATCGTGTGCCCACTATAGTTCTTACTAGTGCTACCAACAGCCTTAAATCAGGACAGTCCTGCTGACTTTTCTCTGGGAGTGGCTTGCTTTCTTCACAAATGCACCTTTAAAAGATCCCTTTTTCTTTTTTTCTGGTTCTGAGGACCGAAACCAGGGGTGTTCTGTCACTGAGCTACATTCCCAGTCCCCACCCCTACTTTTTATTTATTTTATTTTATTTTATTTTGAGACAGAGTCTTGCTAAGTTGCCCAGGCTGGTCACCTTTTGCCCAGAGAAAAGGTCAGCTTTTGATGTGAAACCTGGACCCACGCTACTTCCTTGCTTCATCTGCACTTTTCCCTTGAGGTGGCAATACCTACCGACTAGCCAGCGTTAGCATGTGCTCTGAAGTCCCTCACGTGTGGCTCTAAGGTCTGGCTGCTTGAGTCATGAATGGCTCCTGAGAGCTTTCATTGGCCCATCTGTAGAATGGATTTGATACTTCATAGTTTATGTAGTTATGAGATTGAAGAGACATATAATGTGTTTAAAGTGCCTAGAACAGTGTGTGGCACATAAATGCATGCACACAAAACAAAATATGAAATTGTTTTAAATGTCTGTTGATACAGGGAGGAACATGATGTTCAGAGCGTCAGAGGTGATAGTTTACGCGTTGCCTTTCAACTTCCTCTGGAACACATTGGTGGTGGTTGTGATCCCACGTCTAGACCAGATATGGATCACATCCTCTCTCGGAGGATGTAACAGTGGGTGTCCCCAAGTGTGCAAGTGCAAGGTGCTCATTAGTTTGAAGTGGGGCTCATGAGCGTTTGCCTGTTCCTTACCCGCCGGGTTCCCAGACAGAGCTGAGCCCTTGCTCATTGTGGAATTCAGAAGGGATCTGCTGCCTTCTCCTTCACTGTCTCCATTACATAAAAATTTTCCATGCAAGTAATTACAGAATGGGGTAACAAGGAGGATAATAGGGGGAGGTAATTATGGATAAATCAGCTTGATTACACTCTTTCCCAAACTTGATTATCCAAATTTGCAGTGCTGTGCAAAATCTCAGAAGCCAATTAAAACCTTACAATAAGGATTGCAGATTCCAGGGAAGTCTCATAAGTCTCACAAGTCAGGCAACAGGTTGAGAGTGGTGAGAATGACTTTTTACTTTGGCTTTTTAAATTTCAGAGAAAGCTGGAAAAAGCAATTATGAGTCTAGGTGGGAAGGCCACTCCTCTGCAGATTTGGCTGGAGTGACTTTAACTCACCTTTGGTATTTTACGGTGGGATCATTCTGATGGTAATGTTGCTGTTGCACTGGGTACTGATTTATTTCACCCTACATTGCCACCGCCCATAAAGTAATAAGTTAAAGGACTCAGAGAAATCATTTAAGGAGAAGCAACAATGAATTTATTTCCCAGCTTGTTATTGGCTCCCTTTTACCAGTGATACTTGATCTTTAGAATCAGCCCTTGGTAGACAAAGTAATCTTGGATGGTGTGGTAAGGTCTGAGTGAAATAACAGGTGTTAAGTGCTTCGTGGGGCCCTGGAATGTAGAAGGTTCTAGAACTTCTGGATTCTCTCTGGTCTGGGAGGGAAGAGTCACAGCATGGAGATGAAAAGAAAAGAAAAAGTTGTCTAGTTCAGCTCCTTAAGAGAAAAATGAGGAACAGAGAAAGAGTAAATGATTTGCTCAAATTGCCTTAGCAGCTAAGCCAGGAACAGAACGCAAGTGTCCCAGCTCCCCGTGGTGGTGGGAGTGAGCTTCCCACTTGGAACTTGACTTGCTTTTTATGCCTACATGAAACCTTCATGCCCAAGGGCAACTGGAGATCTAAGACAGGAGGGAGTGAGAACTTAGGAATGGACAGTTTGATAGGAACAGGCCCCAGGAGCACAGGTGGTTCCCACGGGAGAAGGACCAAGAGCCAAAGGATGGCCTTCGTGAAGGACTTGGACAGAGAAAAGCAGAGCTGGGAAGAGCACGTGAGCGGGGAGAGCAATACAAGAACAGGAGGGCAGGGAGGAGCCCAGGGTCAGTGCCAGCACCCTTAGCGTGGTGCCAGGTTATAAAATGCTTCCGTTTCTTACCCTATTTGAGTCCCATAGCAGTTCTGCCATGTGGGTGGGACGTCACCATGTGTTGAATGGATGGGTGAAGGAATGAACCCTGATGGTTACGTTTCCTAGGTCTGCTGACATGTGCCAGTCATCTTATTGACAACAGTTCTTTCACAGTCAAAGAAACTGAGACCCACAGAAGGAAAGTGCTCTGGCTCAACCCAAGGAAGCCTGTTTCAGAATCTGTGCTGTTCACTGAACTCCCTGGCTGCACGCATAAAGGGATAAGTAAACACGAGTCCATTTCACCAGTGCAGAGGTATGGGTGCCAAAAGGGTGACTTCCTTAATGACAAAGTAGCCAGTGGTTCCCTGCTGGTTAGCAGTCCAGTGCTGCTAACTAGCACCAGCCTGCACCCTGGTGCTCCCGGGCAGGCTCTGGGTCCTCCCACTGTGTCCTCCATGGAGCCAGGTGGTCTTCAGCCCACCCATTGCCCCTACTCCTCTCACTCCCCATTTTCCAGAAGTGGCCATAGTGAAAATAGCCCAAGACAAGGGTTGGGAATTTGCATCTCAGTTTTGCTCTTATTAGCTAAATGACTTCGGGCAGGTCAAGAAACCTGTTTAAGCCTCAGTTTCTCTCTCTGGAAAATGGAGATAGTGCCTGCTTTTCACTTGTGAGCAATGATTGCGATAAGGTGTGAGGAGCATCTGGCTGGGTCCTGGTGACTATTAGCTGCCCCACCCCCCAGATCGACTAGCCACAAGCCTGAGTAGCCATGAGAAGGGACCACATGTGCCACACTGCACATTGAGATGAAGTAGGTCACAATCAAATGGCTGGGTGGGGATCACCATGGGGTGGGCATTTGCCTTATCCAAAGTGGGCAGCTACTGCCTAGTTTCTTTGACTGGCTGTTGCCTCGGAGGGATGGAGCCCCAGAGTGACCAGACTGAATTCTTCAACTGAAGCCCGGAATTTTTTCATGTAAAAGCTCCTGATTTTTAAATATTGGCCAAGGATTACTTTTTTTTATACCATGGATTAGCCCAAACCAAACAGCAACAGGCTTATTCAGCCCAAGGGCTGCCAGCTGCCGGCCTCTGCTGGCAGAGGATCGGGCCTTTATAGAGGAGCCGTCATGGATTTATTTCTTCAGCCACAGATTCAACAAATACTTACCGAGCACCTACTGCATGCCAGGCTCTGTGCTGGCCATACCGCTCTCATCAGAAGCAGATACAAATCCCCGTGGCCCTTTTGGAGCTGACGTTTTACCATGGCCCTTCCATTCTTCTGGGGCCACTGAATCTTTGCGGCAATGAAGACGATGCTGTTACTTCTCCTCTTCTTCTTGGGAAGGTTTCAGGGAAACAGCTCAATTATTCATGGAGCCCATTTGTACCAACAGGCAGCCACTGGTGGTCTTGGCCTTGGGTGCTGGCCACTGGCGGGGACCCAGGTTGTCTCTGACCTTCCAAAATCAAGTCCAGGTCCACAGGACTGTGTTGCCACTGCCTTTATGTTAAGCAGTTAACAGTTTTCAGTGAAGGTGGCCGTGGAAAAGCCCAGGGGTGCTCCCATCAGCAAACACCTTTTGGGGCAAAAAAGGAGGATTCCTTAGCTACTTCAAAGCCACAAGCTTCCCTGAGGAGTCCTCCGGGTGGAGGGAAGGATGCCTTCCCCACTGCGTGGTGCCCCGTGGGCTGGCGCACAGCAGGAAGCTGGTTATCAGAGGTGACCTCCCACCCTCGGGTCCTCAACCCTGTCCTGGGTCCCTGCCCTCAGCCTCCTGTGTGACCATGGGCTCTCCCCAGGCCTGAGCCTTCTGGTTTGTGGCTGTTCCATTGTGTATATTCAACTTTTGCCACTGGTCGACCCACCAGGAGATCATGCTAGGAAAACACAGCCTTATCCTTCTGTGGGGTAAGGAGGTGATAGAGCAGTGGTCAGGGCTCAGGTCAGTACTGCACTGGTTTCGGGTCCTTGAAGTCTCAGCAGCAGAAAGACCAGATGTGGCCTGTGCTGTTGCCCTCTGGCACCCAGAAAATTCAGAGGAGGTTACTTAGGAAAATCTCAAAGACACTGCCAGGCCCCTGGCAGGTGCCGGTGCTCTCTGTGTGTTTTAGTTAAAATGGCATCAGAAACCCCTCCAAATTAAGTTCCCTCTATACTTTTCCCCTGAATGTTGAGTGGCTTTCTTCTCTGCCCAGAGCCCCTTGTGTACAACCTGGGGATAAAACCTGGGATTTAGGGTGACCTGGTCTAGGCTATGTATGTAGAAGATTCCAGAGTGCGGTGGGCTCCAGTTGAGTTCCTGAAGACCCCCATGCAATCCAGGAACAAACATTTCACTGGACATGGTCAGAGACTAATTGCAGGCTGAGGTCTCTGAGCAGAGTACCCCTGTCTCCCTTGTCCATCTCTTACCAGGTCTTCTTTTGGTGTGGCCCCTGTTTCCCTGTGGTAAGCATCCCTTCTGGTGGGAGAACTGTTAGGCTCAGAGTGGGTGTTTGGTACCTAGGTCTGTGCTGCAGGCTCTGCTAGGAGAGGGGGCAGCTTGTGCTGGGTGGGGTCGTGGCTCTGGGAGGCAGATTCTACAGATTTCCCTGAGTCACAAGCCCGACATACTGGCTGTGCCCTGAGTTGCCTGCTACCGCAGGGGTTCGGAGGCATGCAGGGTAGCATCTGAGCCAGGGAGGGGGCTCCTCAGCTCCTTGGGGCCCTGGGATCGAGGGCAGCTTTAGCCTGAAGGCTTTTAAAGGTGACTCATTTTGTGAATGACCTGATCTTTCTGGTTTCTCTCTTTCTGTTTCTGATTTTCTTTTCCTGCCCTTCTTTCTTCCTTCTGATTTTTCTTATTACTCTTCCTATTGTTATACTTAACCGAAATCCAATTTGAGGCTCAATATTGCCAGGAGCAGGCTGCCGCTTAGGCTGATGGAACTCTGGATTTTGTAGTGTATCAGTGACCGGAGAGCAAAACCATTCTACAGAACTCACTGTGGCAATGTGCGGACGCCCTCCACCAGCCCTCAGCACTTTCCTTTCGTTTTTTCCCCTCTTCTCCCTTTGGGGGAGTTTTTTAAAGCCAGCTCCAGATATGACGTCGTTTCAAAGATACGATGTACTTCATTATGTAACTTTAGGCAGAACATAAAAAAAGTCAACCAAACAACAAAGACAACTTCCCAAACACTCTTTGAAATATCCAATGATATTAACAATAATTTTAAAAATTACGATCCAAGTAATGAGCACACCTTATTTGCTATACACATTTCTTAGGAATGATTTCTGGTTTTTCGGAATTTTTCAGTGATTAGTAGCGTTAATGCCATTGCTGAGTTCCTCCGGTGGGTCCTGAAAATCACCCCAAATCCTCACCACTTCCCAGTGGGGTGTTTGCCCATTTTCCTGTGCAGTGGGGGATTTAGCTGCGTGCCCCAGGTGGGGAGAGTGGGACTGGACCCTGATCAATCGCTCTGCACAGCCTGGTCCGTGGACCAGCGTTTTCTGTTTGTGGTCGGGGCATGAACACATTTCCTGTCTTCTGTAGTTTACTTGCAAGGCATCCTCTGCAGAAAAGTCTGGAAATGCATGCTCTGCATGTTAGGACTTCTGAGGTGCTGCATGTGGTTCCCACATGTTGTGTGCGCTCGGCTTCCATCATGCCTGCGCCCTGCTGCGGTGCCTTTGGACGTGCTGTTTTTCTGTGAAGGAGAAGTGGTTTCAAATATGCTGCTGGGGACCAGCTCCTGCAGGAGGGAACATACGGTGAGGATGGCGTGGCCCGGCTCCCGGCCAGGCTCATTCTGCGTTACCTTGATCCGGCCCGGAAGGCAGGTCACGGAGGCAGCAGGGCTCAGAGAGTGTCTCTGCTTTCCCAAGGTCACATGGCTGGTAAGTGGCCGGGCAGAAGCAGGCTCTGCAGCTCCAGGGCTCTGGCTGCCAACCATTGATCTTTCATGGCATTGCTCTCTTCTGTGTCCCCCACCCCCTCTTTTTGAGGTCCTGCTTCTGGATCTTTCTATGCCAACATTTTATCCTGAATTATTTCAAGTTTACAGATTGGTTGAAAGCCTAGAATGACCTCCCACATGCTCCACCTAGACTTTGTGATTAACATTTTGTCATCTTTGCTGTCTCTGTTTGTACGTTTACATATACATATTTTCTGAATTATTTGAAATTAAGTTGATGGCCCATCATGGTCCTAAATTCTCCAGATTCAGTTGCTTCTAAAAAGAAGACAGTGTCTACATGCCCATGTCCTGCACCCTGATACTGCACCAGGGAATGAGTAGTCCTCCCCTGACGTCACCTGCTACAGCTCATTCTTCAGCCTCCTGTTCCCCCCAGTCCTTTTCCAAGTTTCCTTATTATAACTTTTGATTTTTTTTTCCACTCAGGACCCAGTTAAAACATACATGTTGCATTTGGTTGTTTTTTCTGTTCAGACTTTTGAAATCTGGAATCTTCCTTCCACCTTTCTCCCTGAGATTATCCGATCCTTCCTTGGGGATGTTTTATTTGTTCTTCTGTTGCCGTTGGGTCCAAAGGCTGGCTGGATGCACGCTTGGAAGGAATGCTTCATGGGGGCCACGTATGTACTTCAGGTCTCACTGTGTCAGGGCACAAAAGGAGGGTCTGTGGGTCCAGAAAAGGTAGGGAATGCGAGTAGTGCGCTTTCCCTAAGAGCTGCAGGAGTGTGGGGATGAGCAGGGAGAATCTTTGAGTTGGTGGCTTTGCTCCATCTAGGCAGCCCGTGCCTGAGCTGCTCTCTGCCAGTCCTTTTGCTTTCTGGGTCTGAAAGCTGGACAGATGGACATCTCCAGGCTTGGCTCACACATCCCACCCATGTCCTGCCACTCACACCATCCCACCCTGGCATGCGCAGGAGGGTCTAGCAGGGGATACATGTCCAAATTGCATCCTGATCACCCTGGTGTGGAGGGAGGGATTCCTGCCCCGGAATCTGTCCCCGAGCTGGACAGATGAGGTCATCAGCAATTTTTTTTGTTACGTACACTCATATTTCTGCATGTCATTCAGGGCCACATAGGCACAAGGGGACGAGCCAGGGTGGTGGGAGGCAGACTTTGCAGTGTCACGAGGGTGGGGTGTCCTCTGGTTCCCACGGGAGGGTGTAAGTGGCTTGTTTGGATAATCCTGTGGGTTGGCATGGACTGAAACCCACTCCTCAGGGATACACAGGAACTGTGCCTGTCCCCTCTACAGAAAAGCCTGTCTGGCTAGGGGATACTGTTCCCTTGTGGCTAGGACATGTGACACCCTCTGACTTCAGATGTCAAGGTGGAATATAACATTGGGCCTTAATTTTAGGCTTTTCACTGCCCATACTTAATACCCTTCTGAGCTTGGGTCACAGGGTACCTGGGTTAGTATGCAACCTGCCCTGGTGGGCGCTATGATCAGCACTACTTACAGATGAGGAAACTGAGGCCTGAGAGATGGCATGGCTGGTAAGGGATGAACGGAAACCCAACCCAGACAGCTGCCACCAGATCTGTGCCCCACCTTTGAAAGAGTGAGGAGACGGGTTGGGATCCAGGCTCTGCCTCCATGGGAACTTGCTCTTGCAAAGGCTCTGCCTCGTTTCTTCTGGGAGGCTGCTCCCAGAGTGGAAGGGACCACCGCCACGGGGGTGGGAGTCCCTGGAGCTGATCCTGGGCTGGTCCTGGGAGGGCTCAGGGCTGAGGTCCTCCCCTCTCCAGGTGAGGGGCGGGGCAGGGCCACTGCCTGACAGGTAGGAGAGGACAGCGGCGGGGGCACCTTCATGGCCTTTCCTCTTCCCACCTCCCTCCCTGCACTTCTTTTCTCTCTTCTTCCCAACAAGAAGAAACTGCCTTCTGCATAAATCTAATTGCGGATGTTCCCCGAGCGAGGATGGAGATCAGCAGGTGCAATTCCCCAGTGAGACCCTATGTCTGTCTTTTTTAGGGGAAGTTTGTCTCTTTTTAAAGGAATTGCCAATGCCACTGAGCCGGTGGAGAGCGAGTTCCTTGACCCCCTCCAGTCGCAGTGCGGAACCGGTGGATACCGGGTGCGCTGCGCGTGGCTTAGACGGCCACCCACGCCTCATGGTCTCAGTGCCCTCCTTTCTGAAATGGGAAGATTGGCCCTTCCTGCCTCAGCCGGTTACACGAGGATTAAACAAAGCCATGTTGAAAACCTGGAGTGAGGAGGTTGGCCCAGGGTGGCTCCTATGGGGGCGGCTTACTTATGGTCGCTATTCCTGCTGCCACTTTGTGTTTGGGGATTGCCAGCTGCTCCAGTTCAAGTCCTGACCAGTGGCAGGCAGCAGGTTCACTGGCCCGCAGAGAGAGTCACCCGCGTGTTCTCTCCATCACTGCGTCCACCCCCGCTTCCCAGGACTAATGAAAAATCCAGTACGTCTGGCACCAAGCCTGTGCTGCTGTTGACCACATCCTGTGCCCACTTGTGAGGGTTCTCCCCTTGCCCGGGGGGCTGGCTGGGAGGACAGGTCAGTAGTGCAGCTGGGAAACGCTGTTCTGTTGTCCCTCACCCGGAAGGCTTTTTTAATTCATTTATTTTTATTGTACGTCATGCATTTTTTGTTTTGTTTTGTTTTGTTTCCTTTAGCTCTCAAGAGTTGAAAGTAACTTTCTGGGCCATTGTTTGCTCATGGAATGGCCAAATGATGAGGGCTTTTTGTGGTCCTCCTGGGGCAGGGGCTCATGAGGTCTCAGAGAGGTGAAGTGGTTTTTCTTCAGCTGTCCAGCTGTCAAATGCCAAAGCATGGATTTGAACCAGGTCTAACGATCTCGGTCGGTTTATATTTGTGTCTGATCTCTGAGATGCGTGGCAGGGAAGGATGGAGAAGACTGTGTAGCATGGGGCTTCTCGCCCCTGGAGTGTCAGCCTGTCCTGAAAGAGGCCTGTCATCAGGAACAAGGGCTAAGGGTCATTGGCAAATCCACAGAACCTTTTAGGTGGGGAGCCTGGGGCTTTGTGAACTTCACTTCTTGAGTCGGAAGAGGCCCCGGGTGACAGTGGCATCTGTCTCTTGTTCAGAGACTTGCTACTCCTGCTAGTGTGATTGGCCATTCCTCTGGGTTCCCCACTTTGGGCTGAATCTGTTGCCGTATTCAGCATGTGGACAGTGATAGCTACAGACTTGGAAATATCCCTAGAGGACCAGGGTCTCATCAGCGGCTCTGGGAGGGGACATCTAATAGGTTCCACTACTGAGACGCCACAAAGCAGACATCTCAAAGCAGAGCGGGTGGCAGTCTTACGTGTGGATGTTCTGAGGCCTGTAGCTGAAGACTCAGGATTCCCGACTCTAGACGTCACAGTGTCACAGGATGGTAACTGGCATATCGTAGACACACGGTGACTATTTGTTGAGTGAAAAAGCAGTTGACAAAGATGATAGTCCACTGTCTGTCCCCATCTATGCCCTGCCTGTGTGGCCAGATAGGCCTCTGAGACTGCTGAAGTCAGGTGGAGCTGTGGAAATGGTACTAACCCTGGGGACAGTGGCAGTGTGTGTGTGTGTGCACGCACACCTGTGTGTGCACATGAGTGGGTGTGAGCGAGTGCTTATCCCGTGAGAGTCTAGTGCTGCCCCAGCTGGCCAGGGCCTGGGTCCTCCAGGGGCAGAACCGCGTGCTTGCTGGTGCCAGGCAGGTAGGGAGCCTGGCGGTTCCCCAGTGGTGCCTGGACTTGCATCTGCTGCTTGTAGGTGAAGCTTCAGGTGGCCAGGAGGGGAGGCAGGCGGTGACCTTATGATTGACGGGAAAGCACCTAGGTCCATACAAGGGAAAAGGCGCTTAGTTTTCTGTTGTTTGGCTTCGACTTCCGCCTACTTACACCCTGCCTACCTCTCATCCTTTGTTGGCATCTGATCCTCCTTGGCCTCTTTTTCATTTCAGTTAATTTTAGAGGATTCTCCCTGCGTCTTCAAATATCACAGGCTTTTACTTGCCTTCTGTGCACTTAAATTTGGGCTTAAGGTCCGTGTGCACGTCGTATGCTTGTGCATGTTGTGTGTATATTGTGCATGTTGTGTTTGTGTATGTTGTATCATGAGATGCAGTGAAGGAGGATTTAGGCATCTCTCCCCTGCATGGCCTCTGAGTGAATTAAAAAGAGAGTTGCTTGTATAAAGGTAGAATTACAGCTTTGAATTTTCATTATGTGTGTTTTCCAACTTTTTCAAAGTGTATCTGAGAAAACCGAGGAGAACGCAGCGGTACCATCTCCCCTGTGCCACTTAAGACTTGCATAGATTAAGAGAATTATTCGACTCTGACAGCAAACAAACCAAAGCATGAATACTACTAAAACCCAGCAAGGTACTTGACTTTGGTCCATTGAGGTTTTCATGAAAGAAGATCACGTGTTTTGTTTAGTAGCCACACCATAGTTTCACGCAGACCTTTGACCTACACACTTCAGACACTGTGTATTTTGGATTCCTATGAAGTGGAACCATGCCAGCAGCAGGTCACATGTCATGTCACATGTCACATGTCATGCTTATAAGAGGGAAAGAGTCCCTGATCTGGGGTTTAGACTGGCGCTGGCTGCTGAATCCAGGGTTATTGATAACGATGAAGATAATGGTGCTTTTAAATGATTGATAAATGACTTGCGACCTGTTGGATTTGCTCTGGCACAGGGCTCTTCCTTTCTGATGAAGGTGTAGAAGTCCGACCCCACTCTCAAACATACCGTGCTACCAGCTGGGGCAGTGACACCTGAGATCAAGCGCAGAGGGTCCTGTCTTATGCCCATGGTCACCACCGCTCTTTCTCCCTTAGCTGAGGCTCTGCAGATGGGACGTGCCAGTCACGGTAGAATAACAGGTGTGACTTCAGCCTTGGAGGAGTGTGTATTGAGACCTGCCAGAGCCTTTTGGGCAATAAGATGTTTTTATCTGTACTGGATTTATTGGAAATAAAAGTAAACTAAGTATTTTTACATACTCGCCAGGGATCAAAGAAGTGCTGGACTTCAGCCTCTCCTTGAAAACTCAGGGACACTGGCCACTACAATGGCCGGGAACATGCTGACTCTCCCAGGAGTTGGTGGTGCTGGTGGGCCACCCTCCTCTTCACCCAGATTCCTGTGCCTTTGAACTTTCATTTTTGGTTTTTGTGATTTTGTTTCCTGCCATTGCACAAGTGGGGCTCGAGGTGAGTCAGATCGGGCGTGGACATGATCTTCCTAACGCCGTAGTTGGGCGGGAGGTCAGTGGCCCCCCAGTTCCTTTCTATCCTTTCCGGCCTTCATGGGACGGGCTTGTTGGACACAAGCTCTTCTCCCCAGGGTGCCAGGAGTAGGATGGTCTAGGATCCAATAGAATGAGTCATTTATATGTTGATGTTAGCCAGCTGAATGTTGATTTCACAATTAAGGAGTGACATGAAATTTCTTCTAAAATCAATGGGTTTCATTTACAAAGGGATTCCACCTAAAGAACTAATAGTGCAGGTGAAGAGAGGGTATGGCGAAACAGGACAACCTGGTCCTTAATTGGCCCCAGCTGGGAACCCCTGGCTTTTCCCGAGAACGGTGAGTCTCAAACCGCAGTGTGCACATGCCTCCTCTGAGGGTCTTGTCAAGTGCAGGTCTGATTAGGTAGGTCTGGGTGGGCCCGAGACTCAGGTGGTGCTGACGCCCTGGCCTCTTGTGCCCAAGATTTGGTCGATGGACCAGCAGCCTCACCTCACAGAGTCACCAGGAAGCTCACTGGGAAGACCAGCTCCCAGGTCTTCCTCGTGTCTAGGTCAGCAGTCACAGGACCCCTGGGTGATCCCTGGGCACACTGAAGCCTGGGACCCACTGACCCGGCATGGGGGCTCAGGGTGTCGCGAGCCTGGGGAGGAAGCCACTGCAGACCACACCTTTTCTCCTCACCTGGCCGCAGGGTTTCCACTCACTTCCAAAGAGTTTGCAGCAGGATGTCTGCAGGTTCGGACCCGCCCTTCTAGGGAACACCTGGGATGTCTCCGGGGGTCCCATTCCTCCCTACTCACTCATGGCCCCCATTTGCTTCCTGAAGACCTTGGTCCTCTGAGCAACTGCCTTTCAGTCTGGATTCTCAAGCAGACGCTGGGGGCTGGCTGGAGAAGGGACATCTGTCTTTGTTGGCCCTGCTGCTCCCAGGGCACATAATTTGCTTGATAGATGTGTTCTGAGTGCAGCGGCTTGGGTGGGGGGAGGGGTTGTCCCAAAGGCTGGGTCCATCGGGCTTTAGCAAAATTGACAAGAGCAAAGTAAGACCCGGGAGACCGACGAGGCGAGGAAGGGACGTGCCTGGGCACCCTGCGTCCAGTTCCCTGGCCCCGTGGCCTGCTGTGGGGAAGGAATGGCAATCAAGGCTCAGGGGTCTCAGAGAGCAAGGGCTATGTGAGCATCATAGTGAATGCTCCTCCGTGGGTGGCAGATTGTGTTTCAAAGGCAGCTGTGGCCATGTCCCACATCCACCTGCTTTTCTGTCTGGGATCCTGCCATGCCCTCGTCAAGAGCTAGAGCTATTTCTTCCGCTTGGGATCTAGCTGAGCTTCCGTCACAACTCCTAACTAATAGAATGTGATAGGGGTGACACCTGATTCCTGAGGCTAGGTCAGAAAGGCCCCTCAGCTTCTGCCTGCTCTTGGGACACCAGCTCTGGGGGAAGCTGTTGACCATGCAGAATTCTGACTACCCCAGGACAGCCGTGCTGGACAGACCACCGTAGGTGCTCTGGCGGCAGCTCCAGCTGGGCTCCCTGCCAACAACCAGCATCAAGGACTGGCCATCTGGGTGGCCATCTTGATGGGGGTCACAGCCCAGGCCCACCCTGGGGGATCGCAGCCCAGCCAGTGCCGTGGCCTATGACCACACGAGAGGTTCTGAGAACGGCTCAGCTGAACCCCTCTCGGTTTCCCAATCTGTAAACTCATTGACAAAATAAAATGTTTTGAGGTGATCTGTTATGCAGCGTTAGCAACTGGAGTATTCTGGAAGCTTGAGTTATCACAAGTCAGTTACACCTACTTAAAAACATTTTTCAAACAAAATTCATTTCATTTAAAATGTTTTTGAAACACTTAGGAACAGGGAATAGAAGGTTACAAAATCAAATGGAATCCTAAAAATTGTCTGGTAAAAATATACATGTAGGCTATAGTAAAATGATAATGGCAATCAAACACTAGTTTCTGTTCATGTTAGGTATTCCAGGTGTATTCTTTCATTAGTTTTCATTCCAACTCTGTAAGATGTGTCCATTTTACAGGTGAGGAAACCAAGGCTCAGAGATGTTAAGGAAAGGACTCACCAGGAGCCACACAGTCAGAGCGGGATTGGAACACTGATGGGCCTGACTCCAAAACCTGTCCTGGAAAGGTTGTCAAGAGGAGAGCTAAGTCACCAAGCCTCCTCTCTTTACAGATGAGACACAGGACCTAGGGATCATGCATTTCAGTGCTAGGGACTCGCAGCCCACCAAGGTACCTGGGGAGTATTTTAAAATCCACATTATCAGGTCCTGTTCATCCTGTCTGTAGCTCTGGGGTGGGGTGTCTCCAGAAAGTTCTGGCCATCTCTACTCAAGGTTTCTGATTAAGTCCAGCCTCCCCTGTTACAGCTGAGAACACTGACATCCTATGAGAGCAGAAGTGGCATTATTTTTTTCCTACAGTACAGAGCAGCTTGACAGGAGAGCTGGAGGCTAAGAGTAGGTTTCCTGATGCCCAGACAGGGTGCTGCCCTATGCCATGCTCTGCGGGAAGTGTTGGACAGGTAGCAGAAGTCACTACCAGTGAAGGGCTCTCTGTGCACTATGACAAGACTATACTAGATGTGTTCTGGGTTTGACTTGGTAAATTATTGGCAGGACCCATTTGGTGATCTGGCAAATATTTACCAGTGACTCCTGTGTGCCAGGTGGAGGCGCTGGGGCACAGTGCTGAGCAGAATTTTCATGGGTACCACTTTATTCTTCAAAGTACATAAATATGCAGATTTTTAGGACATAGTACTTCACAGAGGAGGTAGTAGGAGGAAGGAGGAAAAGACACACTTAAAGACAAGATTCTTTTAAAATTGTGTATGAGGCTGATCAAATTGAGAATATTACTGTTATGATTTATATGAAGTGTCCCTCAAAAACCCAGGCATGAGACAATGCAAAACTTGCATGGGAAAGGATCCGGTTATGAGAGCCTTAACCTAACCAATACATCAACCTTCTGATAGGGATTAACTCTAGGCAGCTAGGGTGTGGCTGGAGGAGGTGAGTCATTGGGGGTGCGCTTTGGCATTTACAATTTGTCCATGGTGAGGGGACTTTCTCTCTGCTTCCTGGTGTCAGGTTCTGAGCTGCTTTCCTCCACCACACACCTTCTGCCATGATGTTCTGCCTCACCTTGGGCCCAGACAATGGAGCTGGCCATCTATGGACAAGACCTCTGAAACCATGAGCCCCAAATAAACTTTTCCTCCCCTAAAATTGTTCTTGTCAGGTCATTTGATCACAGCAGTGAAAAAGCTGCCTTAAACAACACTGACACTATTCAGGGTCCCAAGCAAGAATCACCTTTTGCAGTGTCTGAGCCCCTACAGTGACCATCTAGTGGGCTCTGAGCCTCTCGTCCTGAGGCAGCCCCTCTCCTCTACATCCTACAGTGTGGCCAAAGATGCAGACAGGTCATACCATACAACATCTTGAATCTAAGGACACCAATGATGTAAGTCTCTTGACTCTGCCCAGAGTCTGGGGTAGCTTTAAGATGACTCTCTAACCTGGTTTGCCCAAGACTGAGGGTTTTCCTAGGATCTGTGACTTTCACTACTGAAATCATAAGCAAAAAGGGACAGTGGACACCTAAATGGTTCCTAGAGGAGAAGATAGCTTCTTCCCTCCTCCTTCCCTGGCTCCATCTTGGTTCTTGCTACCCCTTTTATTGGAAACCCAAATCCAAGGTTTTAGAATGGGCTCTGACCACCGCCACCCACCCAACTGCCTGTCCTTCCCTACTGCTATTCCCTTGTCTCCTGCCAGGACAGCTGCCATGACCTCCCAGCCATCCTCCCCCTTCCCTGTCCGCTCCAAGTCCCACTCTCTCCACTCCCAGGGCCACCACCTTCAGTTTGATTTTTTTTATCCTATCTTCTGAATTTCTCATTGGCTTAAAATCCAAATTCCTCTGCCTGTCACTCAAAGCCTTAAATTCTCCTGGCCCTGTGGCTCCCCCCAGCTGTCTGGAGCCATGCCAATTGATATTGTCAGTAAGGATTGAGTTGGAGGGCCAGGGGGTGAGATCCTAAAAAGCGAGCTCTTTCAGCCCCTTCCTCCTCTGCCCAGTGCTGATCATTGCCCACCCAGTGAAGGAGCAACATGGGCGCTGAGTGCTATGGGTTCTTGGGGTGTGAATGGGTTCAGTAGGGAGAAGAGGGGAGCAAATGGGATGTGTAAAGCTGTCGTGTCAGCAGATTCAGAATACAGCCATTCCCTTTCCCTTCCTGACTTTCCTCTTTGCATTTCTCCTGTCCTAGTCCACCATCTTCTCTTGGAAGGTTTTCATCCTTGCTCTGCCCCCTAGTGGTGGTGTGGTGGCAGCCTGGTGCCATCTGGGTAATTTGGAGGGATTGAGTGGGCACACATGACCCAGTTGAACCAGGCGCTTCCTCTCCTTGGTTCCAACTCAAGCCTCGTTTTATCCCCTCAGCCTCTGCTACTGGTCTGACTGGCTCCTGTCTGGACCACCACATTCGGATTCCAGCTGCTTTGAGTCTTGGCTATTTCCTTACTTGTGGAGTTGGTCCCTGTTGGCAGATGGAAACAGAAAATTCTGCCATGTCTCAGTGACTTCTTCGACTTTCCCCTTGTTAGAACTGGCAGAGAACCATCAGGGGCCACCCATTTTCCTTTCGCCTAAAGACTGGATCCTTCCCAGGGCATGCAGGAGTGGCTACCTTTGGGGTCTGCTGGCAGCTGTGGAAGGCTCAGCATTCATGAATTTTTCTTTGTTTTGTTTCAGTTTTACGGAGTTTTTGGACCCATTCCAGAGAGTCATCCAGCCGGAAGAGATCTGGCTCTATAAAAATCCTCTGGTGCAATCAGACAACATACCTACCCGCCTCATGTTTGTAAGTACCATGATTTCATGGCCGATTTGACCTCTTTCCCAAGGATGATGAACCAAATGGGCTTTCATCTCTGCTCTTCTCACCCCTGCTGAAGATGAAGAGCAGCTTGGAATAGAGAGGAGAGCAGTCCACCAAATAAAAATGCAGTCCCAGATCATAATGGTGCTGCTTGGTCACGTCAGCTGTCAGGAAGTCCTCCAGAACTCGCCCGACACTTTGGAAGGAGAAGGGACTCCCTTCCCTGGGCTGTGCCAAGCTCTTTCCAAATACTGACAGTAAAGGAAGACTAGAAGCCAGTGACAAGAATTTTCTGTCCCCTCTCCTCTCAGGATAAGCCTTGATTTTGCCAGACTTGGGTGCCAGGAGCCCCATTAGCTGTGCTGGTTTCAGCCAGTCACTTGTTGACCACTGGTAAGGCTACTATGTGACTTAACCCCAGAGAGTGTCTCCTGTCTCTTTCCTTCTAGCATAAATGGGCAAGCCACCCAGTAGCTGGGGGTACACCGCGGTTGTCTTTGCCTCCTCCCACGTGGTATGGCAGTAACAAACTTTTACTCCTCACTTCCTACATGCCAGACCCTTAGCTGAGAGGTCAAGGAAGGATCATTTCCCTTGGTTCCATCCCACCCCAGTGAGGAAGGTGTGGCCCCTGTCCACACGTTGTAAGTGCAGAAGGAACTTGCCTGGAGTCCCACTCACGGTGAGCAGCCGTGCCAGATCCCACTAGCCGGCTCTGGAGCTCAGGTCTCTGCCAGGAGGTTGCCCTGGAGGTTGGGAGTAGAGTGTCCAGGACTTCTTGTGCTGCTGTTAATTAACCCCTGGAGAACTGCCATCAGACCTCTCTGTAGCAGAGGAGATATTTAAGCAGTAAAGTAACTTCTGGATGGGCATCCTCGTGGTTTGAAGGCTATTCTTGATGACCTGTCATTGTATCCTGGCCTCTAGGGATTGAGGTGGCTGTTCCAGAACGTTCTCAAAACACAAGAGGGCTACTTCTGCATTTAAAAAGAAATTCCTCTGATTTTATGGAGAAAATCTTGTGAATTCATGACAATTGTAAAGATCTCTGTATCTGTAAACTCCCCCAAATGCCTATAATACCACATGAACATTAAAGATTGTTACTATTGCTTTTTAATCATTACTTTTTTGCTGAAAATAAACTTACATTTTTGTGCATCTCAGGCGAATTGAAGCATGAGGTGGTTGAGAGTGGGGCAGAACTAATAACCAGTACTACCATAAGACTTTTTGCATTTCTTCTCTAATTCATCTTCTATAAATTCTAGAAATGAAGGAATCCGTGTGTGCCTAATGAGTTCATAGCTTGAATTAGGGGGAAGCTTCTATTTATCACTTATTCTCATTCTTGGTAAGATTTTATATTTAATGTGCTTTATATAACACAATCTGGAGATGGATGTTCATACAGGATATTGTGAGAAATTTGTGGCTGTGTCCTAGATTTATGAACAATGGATTGAACACTAGATGCTAGATACAAATGCCACAAATATTCTGTCTACAGACACAAATAGGTTGGAGCAGTTTGCATTTAGGCAGCGGGGGAATGACTAAGGTCTGAGATTCTCAGAGAACCCAAGGGTATCCAGCGCTGCATACAGATTCACCCTCTAACCTGATGAGCTACATTCAGCCTTCTATTTTGTTAATAGTGGTTGATGAATTTCAAGTGTTTGGTCACGAGATTTAGTGCAATTCCATAATAGCACAAGGAAAGCAGTGGATACATCTGTAATAACCTGCATCACAAGGGTGGAAAGTACTTTGTCATCCTATAAATTAGATTTGTTCTTCTGAATTTTATTAGGAGTTTAGTGTATCATTTGTCAGCTTTGATCCTTTAAAACCTTCCAATGTTTGTAGAAGAATGTTTGATGGAGCACACATTTTCACTGATATTTAAAGTAGCTTGATGACTTTTGAAAGCTCAAATTTCATTATTTAATACATAAATAGAATCCTGGCTCTTTATTACTTTTGGTTGGAATGTTTCAATCTAAAGGTGAACTTTTTATGTTGCAACCAAGATACTTTTTTAAAGATAGCTGATACTGACCCAGATGTTTGTTTACTGGTAATTAGTGCCTTTGGAGCCACGGGTGTGTGTGTGTGTGTGTGTGTGTGTGTGTGTGTGTGTGTGTTTCAGAGGAGCCAGTTGATCCTATGTAACAAGGAACCTCACAGCCTAATGGTTAGGGGATTGAGGTAAGTGCAGCCAAGTGACTGAGGACTTGGAGAGAACACCAGCACACCCCTCCCCAGCTCTGGCTTTCTCCGTCAGCGGGGACGTGGGGAGTGCTTGGAGTCCCTTTCAAGAGCAGGTTTCCCCGGAGGATACAGTGTTCCTGCTGAGCAGGGCAGGGCCAAGGATGCTTTTCAGTCTAGACTCGACATTTCCTGGGTGTTCCCAGATAGTCGGCCACCTTTACAGGTCGCTGTACTCAATCAGAAGCAGTTACAGTTTCTTGCTGAGTGTGGGGTTTGTCAGAGCATATTTAAACACCTATTTTTTGGTGTAGGACAGCTCAGTTGGTATTTATTTTAATTTTAATTTTAATTTTTTTCTTTTCATTCACTCATTCATTCATTCATTCCTGGTGCTTTATCACTGAGCTATATCACCAGCTCTCGCCCACTTTTCTTCCATTTTGAGACAAGTGCTTGTGAAGTTGCTGAGGGCTTTCCTAAGTTGCTGAGGGCCTCCCTGAGTTGCCGAGACTGGTCTTGAACTTGTGATCCTCCTGCCTCAGCCTCCTGAGTTGCTGGGATGACAGTTGTGTGCCACCATGTCCAGCTGGTTGTTGCCTCTTAAGTACGTTCTTTGGTACTGTCTGTGGTAGTTGTCGCTTTGTGTATTCAGGGGACACTTCTAGGAAGCCTGCTGAGGGTAACGAAAGCCGGAGGGGCTGCAGGTATGTCAGATCAGAGGTGGGGTATGCCCTCAGCAACCCCACAAGATCCTGGGGGTAGAATCTGGGCCAGAGGGAGGCGCAGGTCAACTTCTGGGATCTTTGTCATCACCTCACGGTCCCCACAGCAGCCATCACTCTTGGGTACAGGCACTGTGATCATCACTTTAAAACAGTCAACCCTTCTCAGAATCCACTGTGCTCAGCACTTTTGTGGACCCCATAATTTCAGAAGGAAAGCGGGCAACTCTCTGCGGTCTGATCTATAGCGGTCAGGGCTGGATGGATCGGGCTCTCAACACTGGCTGCCAGGGTGCAGCCGCCCTTGAAGCCATTCTGCTGGGATGCTGCCCTGGGGGCTAGGAGTGGAGAGGTGGCCAGTGAGTGTGTGTGCACAGACACAGACACAGGAGAGCAGAGAGCAGGGGCCGTGTGGGCCCAGTGAGCAGGAGTTTCCTTGGAGAGTCTTGGGAGCAAAGGAGACAGGGACAGACCAGCTGGGGCGGCTGCAGGTTAGGTGATCATTACTTAATTCACTGGACAGTTAGGAAGCACCTGCCGTGAACCAAGCAGAGGTGCCCGGCTGAATAAGGTGTGGTTTCCAGTCCAGCACGGACACAGGCGTGTGGACACAGGTTAGCCAGTTCAGCATCCCTGTCAAATGGGAGTGGAAGTGGTGATAGGGGTTCACAGGTTTAGATTCACCCAGGCCCTGTCCTCTGCCTTTGTCTCTTTTGGTTCCAGCCACAGTTTGCTGGATGTGTGCTCTTGGGATCTTACTGACACGTGTTGCTTTGAGAGTGGGGGTTCCTATTCTGGAAGAGGATGCTTCTAAGAAGACAGAAATAAAGCCAGATTTTCTGAGGGTAGAACGGAAGGAAGAGACAAAGCTGCCTCATGATGGACAGGTTAATTTGCAGGCTTTTCCTAGAGTCTTCGACAGCTCTTTTCTTTGTGACGGGAGGTAATTGTGTACGCACAGCGGGGCCTTTTCCAGGTGTCTGTCCTGACGCTGTCCCTGCAATCACTTGGCTGCCCCCCTTTCTGTCAGATGCCATTTGCAGGCTGCTTGTGCTGTTGGATATGGAGGCCCCTCTGCGCCTGGCTCTCCTCTGGCTGACTTTCTGACCTTGGGCTGCTCTGGCTCTGGTCCCTTCTGGGAAAGCTCTTGGCATCCTCAGGTCTTTCCCGCATCAGACACGCGGCTCCAAGTTCTGCTGTTTCCCGGGAGCATCCGGGACAGTGCGGTGCCTGTGTCAGCACAGGGGCTGACCCACATCCTGGGAGTGAGGCTCTTCCTGGTGTGGTTTCGTTGGTGGCTGCACAAGGTAGAGACCTAGCTGGGGACAGGGGTCATTTAGGGTGTGAGCAAGGTGCCTGGAGAATTAGACTCTTGCCCACCTACAACCTCTTTCCTGCCCTCAGGTGCTCACTCCCCAGACCTAGTAGCCCGCGTGGGCTTGGGCTGAGATGCTCTCATTCCATGGCTGGGGACAGGATCCTGGTACCCTCTGCTAGTGTAGTTTGGGTCATTGTTAACACACTTTCCCAGGAAATATTGAAGTAGTAACCAGAAACCAGCTCTTGCTGAATGCCAGCTCTCCTGGGCTGCCAGTAGGTGGTGGGCATGGGCTCCAGCATGTGCTGCCCAGCCTCACCACCTATTGGGGTTGCAGATTTGGAAAATCACCTGCCCCTCAGCCAGTGCCTTACTTTTTTACTTTCTCACTTTTTTTCTCTCCTGGAGTACAGAGCATGATGCTTCACTTAGTGTGTGGCACGTAATAAGCACTCAGTGACTCTTGGTGACTCTAATCCTACCCGTGATGCTCTGCTATGGATATTATTAGGATAGGCATGTGATAGATGAGGACCTGGAGACTCAGAGGTGAGGAGGTTAGGTGACTGGCCCGAGGACACAGGTCAGTGTTGAAGGTGGGCTGGAACCCAGGCCTCTTCCCTGTGTCTGTCTGTGGCTCAGCTTCCCAGCCTGTAGAATAGGCATCATGCAAAAGCAACCATGGGCCACATCCTGCTTGGTGATGTGGCAATGTGTGCACTACCTGGGTGCTATGCTGAAATTTGGTCCTTTACACAGGTTGTTTAATAATTATCGATGCCAACCTGTTTCCTCAACTGTGAAATGAAGCTGATGGGCAGAGGGGATCACCAAGATTCAGGGTGTCTGCTCAGGAGCGTGGCAACCCAGTGCGAGGTGTGCTAGTCCTGCCAGCTGTGTGTCCTTGTGTGTTCCCTCACCTCTCTGAGCTTTATCTGCACATTGAGGATGTTTCCCCAACAGAGAGGTTAGAAGCTTAGACACAGGGGAGCAGAGCCTGTAACACCCGTCTAGTCCTGGACAACTGTCTCAAACATTTCAGTGATTTTCTTCTATGTCCTGGAAACAAACCCCCTTACCGTTCTCCTCCAACCAGGACAGAAGGCATTTATCATGCTTTACGTAATGCTTCTTACTTTCCAAGGTGAACCTGCTATAACATTATGGTTAAAAGTATAGAACTTGATCAGTTTGGATGCAAATCCCTATTTTAGTACTTATTATCTGTGTGACTTTCAGCAGGTTGTTTAACCTCTCTGTGTCTTGGTTTCTTATCCACTAAATAAGAACCTATTGCAGAGGGTTGCAGTGAAGGCTGAGTGAGTAAGTTTGTGGAAAGTGCCTGGATAAACAGTGGTCCTTGGTCCTCAGTCCATGTTATTCTTAGTTATTCTAATCTAGGATGTCCATCCAGCAGCCTGCTCTCATAACAAGTAACAAACAAGCCCAGAGAGGGTTCATATGACCCCTGTGTCCCCCAGGGCATTTGGCTGGAGTGCACTCTGCTCTGACCACTCAACCATCCTACCCTGGGCTTATCCTAGGGATTTCACACATTCTCATAGGCCAAGAAACATTGACAGGAGGGAGAGCAATCCCAGGGGAATTTTGCCTGCCCATTTTTGTCCCCATTGACACACACATGCGGGGAGGTAAAAGAAACCCTTCCCCACCTCCCTGTCCCTCTGTCCCTGTGCCTCTGTCCTGTGGGATAGGGTGCTGGCCAGAGACCTGAGAGGTTCTCCTGGGTTTGCTGGGTTGTGGTGCTGGGTTCCTTCCTCCTTCCAGGCAGCCTGTGCCCCGGGACAAGTTGTTTTCCTAGGGAGTGCCTCCTGGGCTCATCTCTTCATTCTGACTCTTGGTTGAAAAGCATTTGTCAAAAGTGGGTGGATGTTGGGTACAAATATGTCCCTCTCTGCCCCGATTTGGGCACTGTGCTGTCCAGGAAAAAGGAATGAGGTGGGGCCCACATGCTGCCCAGAGGCAGAGAGGGTCACGTCCCCTCGCCCACCAGAGGAGCTCTTGAGGTGGGAGACTTGGGCCCTCCTGGCTGCCAAGTCCTGGCTCAGGGAGTGGTTGACGGGTGGTTCTAGAAAAAATGCCCAAACAAATCTACCTAGGAAAGTTGTGATTAAATTAAGTCCACTCTCACTGGGGGAGCAGGACTGGGGATCCAGTTAGGAGCAGGGAGTCCCTGGGCCATTGGGCCCCTGGGCCCTGACTGGGGTCCCTGGCAGCTCTAATGAGTTCTCCAGCTCCCACATCTGGGCTGTGAGGCCTCCACCTGGGGTCCCTTCTGTTGGTCTGGGCCTTCCTTCCCTGGGACCTCTTTTGACCTCTTCAGGAACCTTGTGGATGAAACCTTTCCCACTCATGTTTACTCTGGGGTTTTCTTTCGGTCCAGAAATAAATCCAGGTGCATCAGCCAGGATCATTTGGTCACGTTCTCTTCCATTTCATGCTGTCCTGTGCACAAGGCTGGACTTACCGGTGGGGTTGTTAGAGAGCGATTGCTCTCTGCTGAGTGGCTTTTCCTGTTTGGGAGCATGTGGCCTGATCTGTATTGTAGAGGGCGGGGAGCTGGGCTGGTAGGCTCCATGTTTGGATTTGGGGACACAAGGACTTCTTCAGCCTTGACCGTAACTGTGGATGGAAGCAGACCAGTACTGCTCCTCAGGCCGCGAATGTATGGGTTCAGTTTCTGAGGTTGTGTTTCTCAGTCACCAGCATCTGACCATTTGACACTTCCCTAGACTAGTCATTTGAGGGATTAACAGCATTAACGAGCCCTGTAGTTATTTAGGTGCGAGTCATGGCGGAACTTGTGGAAGCTGCCTCAGAATCCCTGGGGCCACTGTCTCATGAGTGAGTGGTAGGCCTGAGGACAATGCTGCTTCTCTGCTTCAGCTCTGAGTCATCTCTCACGCATCTGCCTTCTGTACCTGCGCCACATGCTACTGCATGCCCCTGCGGTGCCAGGACTTGTCCGTTTGACTTTTAAGCAGCCATGTCATTCAGAGGCATATCTGCTGAGGAGGATCATCAAACCAGCCACTACCTTTTGAGGCCACAAAGACGTGGAGCAGTAAAAAGGAGAGTTTGTGGTGTCTGGGAAACTGTCTCTGAAGACAGGTGCCCAAGAGGATCCCCAGAGCGATGTGGCTCTGCCGTGTGGTTGTGGCGTGTTAAGCGTCTCAAGTTATTTTGAAAATTATGTTCATTTGCATGAATTCTGTTTCCATAAAAGCAAAACATCTTCCAGCCATGACTTTGTCCCATCAGGAAGTTTCTCTCTAAAGAGTGCTATCTCCTTAGAGCACAGGTGACTGTTTCAAAACTGTGAATGGTGCTGGTTGGCAAGTCACAGATCTGTGGGTGCTCAGTCCCTCCTGACCTCGTTAGCCCAAGAAGAAACATAAATACCTTTTCCTTTGTTGTTGAAATGTTTAAAAACAACTTCCCAATCATGGAAAGCTGGATGGAAGAGTCCATACGGGAGGCAGAAAGCCTAGTCTCCAAAGTCTGGCCTGGAGGCTCCCCTCTGTGAGGACCCAGGCACATCGTTTAGTCATGGAGCCCAAAGAAGACAGTCGCACAGCCATGCTGAGGATTAAGGGCTGCCAGACTGGGCGGCACCTGGCCTGGTACTGCCTCACAGCAGGCTTTGCAGCGAGGTTGATTTCACCTGGGTTCCACCAGTTCAGTTCAGTAAGTTTGTGCTGAGCGTCTGCAGGGAGGGTGTGGAGGAGGGAGGAGGAGGGACTTGATGGGAAAGGACTAAATTCTGCTCTGGAGAAGGATGATTATTCAAGAAAAGAACACCAAAGGGATGAATGGACATAAACATGTGTATGGCCCAGAGATGGGGTTGAGAGGCCACGGAGGAGAACTTAGGGGTGTCACTGGCAATCAGTTATCATAGTTGTAGACTGTTCCTTTTTGTTTAAAAACCTCCCGCTATAGATGTGGCTCCTAGCAATTATAAATCAAGTATAACCTATAATCAGACCTTTGGTTTTTCAATTCTCTGTGTCCTCGAAGTCTGGCTATTCACCTTTGTTTGAGGTCAGGGATTTGGAAAGGGCATTCAACTAGTGAGTTGAAGTGAAGCTGACTGGAACTAATTATCAACCAGCCCTTCTGAAAGCAAACTGATGTCTTCATAAGGGATTATTTGTTATTTCTTCTAGGCAATTTCTTTCCTCACACCCTTGGCCGTTATTTGTGTGGTGAAAATTATCCGGCGAACAGACAAGACTGAAATTAAGGAAGCCTTCTTAGGTAGGGTATTCACAGTTCCTGCTTTAGGGGGTGGGACTGAGCTTAATGGCCTCGTTGCAGGTTAGAAATCTCAGCTGCGGCCCACTGAATTTGCTTTTGGTCATATTAAGCTCTGGTGGAAATAAGACAAGGTAAACATTAAGGTCCGAGAACCAATGTACCGTTTCAATGAGAGGTTTTCAGAGGGTGCCCACACTCGCTGTCCTTGGTGCTGAATCTGGACCTGGTGTCTACATCAGAACTCCAGGCTTCTCAGACACAGAGGCAGGGTAGCTCTTGGCTAAGGCAGAGCAAATCTGAAACTTTGTTACCACTGACTGTGCCATTTCACATTTGTGGCTAATAGGCCTGCATTTTGAGGGAATCCAGAAATCAACATTGGCTGGAGGCAAAAAAAGTGGGCAAAAGCAGATGTCAAATAAAATAGAAATTGGAAACAAGCCTTGTAAGTCACTTGCAGCGGAAGATGCTCTGGCAGTCAGGCAATGGTAGCTACATGGAGAGGCCTCTCGGCTTTGTCTGTAACACTGTTGTCACAAACATCCCCACGATGAGCCCTGTCTGCCTGTGACAGGAGCTTGACACTTGAGGAGTGTATGTTTTTCTAGTCTTCGTATTTATGAAATGCTGAGTCAATGAGAGGTTTAAGAGCTGCCAACACCGTTTGACTTGTTTAATAACCAGAGTAAATTAACCTGTAGCTAGATCTTTTTGATCCCAAAGAAAGCTAAGTAAGGTTGATTTTATTTTATTTTTTGATACCTCACATAAAAGTTACTCAAATCTTCATCTCAAAATTTATGTCTGGTGTTGTTTGTGGACTCACCCTCCAGTTAGGTAGTAAACCCAGAAGAATGAAACTCCTCACTCAATGGTGTGTTTAATTTTTGGGGTTGTGGGGAAATGAAACCATGGCAAAGATGGCCCTCCCTTTTCTTGATAAGGGAGTGAACATGAGGGCTAACTCCCGGGTGTGCAGGACAGTCAAGGCCTCCCAACCTCAAAGGCACAGAAGTGGTTCACAAACCAGGCTTTAGTTAGGTCCTGTCCAGTTGAAAGGAATAGGATAACTACCTCTCACAAATTAGCTCAAATGAATTACAGGTTTAAATTCAGAGCTAGAATAAGCAATCTCAGGGACATCTAAGAAGAGGAGGGGACACTGAGGTACCTCACTGAGACTACAATGGGGAGCTGGGGCATCAAGAGAAGAGACTCACCTCAGCCCAGAACCACCTGTCTGTATACTGCCCTTCCCGCTTCCCTCCTGGCTCCCTCCTCCTGCTGGGACATGGTTTCTGCTGCCCAGACCTTTGGTTTGTGGGAGGCAGAAGCTCATGGTGGTGGCTGCTTCTGCCCCGCGTCTGACTGTTCAGCTTTGGGGTCCATCCCTGACTTTCACTGTTTCTTGGTCCAGATGCTGACTCAGCTCATTTCTCCAATCTGGACACAAAGGCCAGCCTAGGATTGTCCTCCCACAGGTCAGGTGTGTGCCCCAGGCTACTCATCTGTGGGTTGGGTTTGGTCACATGGTCTTGGTCCTTTTGACTGAGGTGACAGAAAAGTCAGTTTCTCCAAGAAGATCCTGGAGACCTCCCACACATGGCTCAAGCATCTAGGCAGTGTTTGGACAGAGAGCATTGTGGTCCCCACACATCCCACTGGGAACCATCTCAGGTGATGCTCTTCGCTCCACTCTTTAGTCGCTCCCCTGGCACAGATCCCCAGATAAACGACGATGGGTAAGAACTGTCTTTCATGGTTGTGGTTACAATTTACAGCTGACTTTTAGAGTTGGACCATTGTGATGGCAGTAAGTAGCTCCCAGTTACATTCTGTAGACACTTTCATTCTCAGCTAAATCTCCCTTATGGTGACATTTCAAAATTGAACGCCAGAGTCTGCCTCCTATATGTTAACTGGGAAGGCGGAATTATTGAATGTTCTGTTTGCCTAAATAAATGAAAACCTGCTCTGTAAAAATGATGAAGGGCCCCCATTGTGCACAGAGTTTTCAAACAACCTCTACTCTTAGGGAGGCTGGAAGTAGCGGGTGAGGGAGCGAACTTTAAACACTAAGGACAGAAAGTGAGGTGTTTTCCAGTGTCTTGAATTCAGGACTTTCTGTGAGGTAGTGCAGTTCTTAGGTCCCTCCCTTACTCAGGTGTCCTGGGAAGACTTTAATTTAGACTTCCAAACCCAAGTCCCAAGTTTCCTTATCTGCCTGTGCACAGTGGCCACATCTGTGCCCCTGAGCCGGAGGAGAGCAGTGAGGTTTTCCCATGCAGCATTGGGCTTTCAGGCATTCAGGCTGCAGAACAACAGATCTGCATAATAGAAACTGTTATAGAAGGACCTGAATTTACTGTCACAAAAGAAACAACACAAGCCCCCTAATCCTCTGTAATGCTTACAGTCAGTGGTGCCTTCAATCTGGGTTCCAGCAAACCAATTCACAGGACATGTAGCTTTAAATTTCTTTATCAGCCATGGTCTGGTTTGTCTTTCGGACTTTTCTCTTAAACTTACATTGCTGTGGGATGCCGTAGAAGCCAGGCCCACAGGGTTATTGTTAATCAGCAAGCATCCATTTGCTTCCCGTCTCGTCCAGCCATCCCATCTCTGGTGTCAAGAGAGGTCCCTGTGTTGGTGCTTGAGGGTTTTGCTATTCATATGAAAATCTGATTCAGGTCAGTGAACTTCCGGAATGCTGACATAGCTTCCACCATAAGCATCCCGACTCCAGGTTCCCATCCGGTCTCCTTCAGGCAATCAGATGACAGTGAAGTTGCCAGCTGCTGGTGGTTTTATCACATTCATATATTTTCTAGCTCAGCTACTTCAAACTTTTTGAAGAACTGGTCTGTGCTGTGATAAGCCCACCAGGCTCAGAGGCTGCGGGTATATAGTACTCTGGATCGATGTAGCTGTGTGTGAAGTGCACCAAGATTTATGTGGGGCAATGGGAGATCAGTTAGTGATGCTTGTTTCCAGAGGGTTTATCTGTGCTAAGGCCAAGCTCCGACCAGGATAGGTGTGAGCTCAGCCCCACTGGGAGAACAGCAGGGAGCCTGCCAGTCAGCCTGAGCAGGGGAAAGACCACAGTCACTGCCCTGCTCTCTCGGAGCTGTTAATTATCAATGTTCTGGGAAAGAATACAACCAAGATAGCCCAGAGAGTTTTCTCTCCTTTGCAAAAGGGCTCTCTCAACAGTCCTCTGAGCTTACGAGAGAGAAGAGAGGCCAGAATTTTAGGAAGGAGAGGTCTGTGTGTGCAGAATGCAGTCAGTGGGTCTTTCCGAGCCCCCATTTTAAACTGCAGTTCATGCACCAGTTGCTCTGTGTGTTGACGGCAGTGCTGAGGCGCTGCCTCACGCTCTGCTCTCCAGCTGTGGCCCTCCCTCCTTTGCCACCAAGCTCAGACATGGCAAGTGATTCACCTCCCACTTCAGTGATTCATTTCCCCTTGACAAAGGTGTTGATTCACCTTTTTTCTCCCATTCTCTCTGCTCTCCATGGTTCATTAAGAACAGGTAATTTTGGCCCCATCTTGGTGGCCACTGCCCTTGGTGACCATGTTGACCATTCCACAGTACTTTCTGCTTATAAAACAACACATTTGTCTCCCTGGATAGCTACAAATTGCTATAGGCAGCTCCTTCCCAAAAATGCCTCTCCACTGCTCCATTACATAAATCTCAGCAAGAATTGAACAGTTACTATTTGCCAAAGGTAAATGGTAGCTCACATGCTTTGTTATACAAAGCCCTGATGGAACTGGGCGTCGCTAGGTTTCATTGCTTATGCGAGGCATTTGACCTACCACCAAGTTGACGTGGATGACTTTGCCTTCTGCGCACTCTTGATAAACCACAGGAGGGCGGGGCGCGGGTTTTGCAGGGACAGCTCTGTGACTCATATCACCGGCACCCTTTGGATGATCTGTACTTCATCCAGCAAAGCCTTTCCAAGCAGCTTGGAGGAGGGCCCTGTGCTGTATATTTTTAAATAATGTATTCCAGAAGTTCTTACTGTTCCACATGGCACAAAACACCACCTGGGCAAACCTTCTCAAAATCTAGGGAGGCGCTTGGAAAAACTTCTCGGGAACAGTGATTTGTTTGATAACAAATGGATGGCTGTCACAGAGTGATGGGTCAACAATGAGAGAGTGGCCTGGTGGGATATCCTGTTCTGCAGTTGGATTCTAGCAAGTGCTCTGGTTAGAATTATGTCTGAGAAGGTTGCCAGGAGGAAATAAAAAGTTATGTTTCTTGCTACTAGTAAAAGAAATTCTACATGCTGGAGTATTAAATCTGTTCATATCAGGCCATAAAATGATAGATGGACTCCTCTGTGATGTTGAAATTTCAAGTCAAGGAGGAGAGATAAATTTCATGTCATAGGCACTTGGAATTTTATGTCACTTTCCAAAGTCCTGCCTCAGTTATATTTTGTTGTAGCAACCAAGCTTCCCTCTGTTTTTAAAGCACTGGTTCATATCTGTATAAATTAAGTAGTATTTTAAATGTAACAGTGATAATGGTGGTGGTGAAGACAATGGTGATAATGATAATATTGATGGTGGTGGTGGTGATGATATTGATGGTGGTGGTGGTGATGATGAAGATATTGATGGTGATGGTAATGATGGTGATGATGATGTTGATGGTAATGATGATACTGATTATGTTGGTGGTGGTGATGATATTGATGGTGGTGGTGGTGATGGTGGTGATGATGATGATATGGATGGTGGTGGTGGTGATGATGGTGGTGATGGTAATGATACTGATGACGATGGTGGTGGTGGTGATGGTGATGATTTTGATTTGAGAGCCAGTTGGTTACTTTTTGTCTGTTGATTTTGTTTTGTAGCGGTGTCCTTGGCTCTTGCTTTGAATGGAGTCTGCACAAACACTATTAAATTAATAGTGGGAAGGTAAGTTCTAAAAAGAAACAAATGGTGACTTAGACCGTCAAGGTTAACCATATTAGAACCAAGGCCACAAGACACTGCAGAGGACAGATTCTAGCTCTTCTAGTTTTCCCCTGAATTGTTGCCATTCTGGTCTTTTTATCATCAGCACAGGTCTTTGCTCTCCTTTGAATTGTGAACTTGCTATTTTAGAGAACAGATCAATAGCAAGGAAGTAACCACTGACCACTTTCTCATGAGCCACAGGCTGCCACTGGCAATTCCAGAGCCATCTACAGCTATCCCAGGGCCTTACCAGACACCTTCTCTCTTACCAGTTTTGTCCTCTGATAAATAAATAAAGTCGCTTATATGTTGTTCTTTGCAGGATGCAATGTAGTTTGGCATTTGAGATTTGGATTAAGGCACATTTCTCTTACTGCCCCTAAGAACTGATTTCTGTAGTCCATTATCTTTTCTTCTCTGACTACTTCGGTGGAGAGCTAGTTTCTGCAGAGATTTAGCAGTCCAAAGGCTCAAATTCAAGACCTGGTCTGGACCCTGATGAATTGTTGACCTTGGATAAGTTAGATCCCCTTCCCAACCTCAGCATTTACTAATCAAAGACTTGGTAGAGTGTGCTGGCCAGGTGCTGAGGAGTAGACAGTGGATGAAATTGGGCAGTGCTTGACCTGGTCCTGCAGTGTCCCCCCACCCCACGCACTCAGAGTTCCTTTGGGGTCCTGATAAAATACTGATTCTCAGGCCTCACCAACTGAGGTTCTGGTTCAATAGGTAGGCAGCCACCTTAGAGAAACAGAGACCAAGTAGGGAAAAGACCAGCAGCACTGATCGATTATTGAGGCCTTACCCAAGTCCCAGAGCTGCGAGGATCAGCATTCAGTGTACATCAGCTGTGAGCCAGTATGCACAGGAAAAGGGTGCTGTGTTTGTAGCATTAGCTAAGTCTCACCCATGGTAGGGATCCACAGCTGAGTTACTGTGGAGCGAGGGACCGTCACACATGCACCAGAGTGAGGCAGTCAAGCATGGGGTGGAGTTGTAGGCATGAGGGTTCAGTGGCTGGGTTCAGAGCTCGTCTTTGCCACTTACAGGTTGTGTGTGACCTTGGGAAGGAGTGTGATCTGCCTAAGCCTTCATCTTTGGCACCTGTAAAATGAAGAAGGCCTCAGGTTCTACCTCAGTGTTATCATCAGAGTCATGTGTCAGTTTTCTGTAGCCCTGACAAAATACCTGAGGGGGGGAAAAAAAAACTTAAAGAAGGAAAGATTTATTTTGGATCACTGTTTTCGGAAGTTTTAATCTGTGGTTGGCTGGCTCTGTTCCTGGGCTTAAGGTGAGGCCGATCATCATGGTGGAAGGGCATGGTGGAGGAAAGCCACTGACTTCAAGGTAGCTAGGAAGCAAGGAGAAAGAGGAAGGGCACGCCCCCAAGAACCCAAGAATCCTTCAACGAGGCCCAACCTCCCACAGTTTCCACCACCTCCCAGTCTTCCATTCAGCTATGAACTCATCAGTGGATTCATCTGCTAATGAGCTCAGAGCCCGCATGATCCAGTCACTTCCCCTAAGCCCCACCTCTGAACATTGCTGCACTGGGGACCAAGCCTTCAATACAGGAGCTTTGGGGAGCATCCCAGATAGTGTGAGGAGCATACAGTGCCTAGCATGGAGGCTGGTGCCCAGCATGTCCTCAGCGGGTGTGCGCCGTGGTCCTGGCTTCAGGGCCAGGGCACCCTCTTCCTGCTGGAGCTTTCTCTCCTATGCCTCAGACCAGAGAAGCCAGCATGGGCCTTGGAGTGTTCTGCGACATGGAGCTGAGCTCTCAGGTTCTCTCAGGTCAAGTGGGACCTGCTTTTTGAGGAAGGGCAATTGGATTGCTGAAATTCAGGACATAGTTACATGCATGCGGTCCTGGATCTGGAAGCAGCCTCTGAATTGGCAGAGCAGCAGATTGAGGCTCTAGTGCTGTGCTTAGATGCTTCCTATAAGTCATGCCACTTAATGCCCAGGACCTGGCCTTTGGCTGGGTATTGACTACCCCCTTTGACAGCTGTGGGAATTGAGGTTGAGAAGCCTGAGTGACCTTTCCATAGGTTACGAAACTAGTAAATGGCAAGCGAGCATTCCAACTCAGATCTTTCTGACCCCAAAGCCTGAGCTTTGCCTCAGAGCAGCAGGTGCAGAGTGCTCTGGGGAAAACTGCAGTGTAGATGGCAGAGGGGGCTTGAGGAAGGGATGGGGCCGCGGGGAGGTGGGCTCAGCTTGGGGCTCATTGTGATGGCAGCATTTTATATTGAAAATGTCCATGGTGTCTTTTGTAGACCTCGCCCCGATTTCTTTTACCGCTGCTTTCCAGATGGAGTGATGAACTCGGAAATGCACTGCACGGGTGACCCTGACCTGGTGTCCGAGGGCCGCAAAAGCTTCCCCAGCATCCATTCCTCCTGTAAGTTCATGGCTGGGACATGCTTCAGTTTTCCTGGGCATGATCCTGGTCACTTTCTTGGGAGTTTAGGTGGAGAGAAGAAGCATTAGTATGTGCATGTTAAACACCGTTCATTTTTCGTCACTGTAGGGTGGCTGGCTTAGAAACAGGATGTTCAGCAGGCAGTAATAAGCCTGGGAATGAGGCTCGGGATTTGCCAAACACTGTACATGTTGCTTTCCTGAGCTCAGTGGAGTGTAACATGTGACACTTTACCCTTGACAGCGCAAGGGAATTTACCATGTTCCCTGGTACCTGACATCGTTCAGCTTAGTGTTAGGTCTGGTTTATGTCAGTTGTGTGTTTACAGGTATGTGTGTATATATACATAATGCATATGCAGATATGCACACACCCCTCCCCCAATATAGAGTTTGTCTATAGATACATGAGCTGGGTTCAGCATTATAGCAAAGGCCAGAGAAAATGAGTCTGGAGCAGCATTGTGTAGAAAGAACAAAGGTCTTCGTGTTGTGCCAAATGCTGGCTCTGTCAGGCATTAGCTCAGGGCCTCAGCTCCTGCTGTGTAAAGTGGGAGTAAGATCGCCTCCTCTATCTATCTATGAGCAATAACCACCACTCATATTTCTGAACACCAGCCATGCCAGAATGTGTAGGTCCATCATCTTATTTGGTCCACTCAATAATTGTAAAGCACTTAGAATCATGTCTTCAAATAAGCAGTAGCTATGGCTATTGTTATTTATTATCAGAGATGAAGTTTCTAGAATATCGCAGCTTATGTCTTTCTCCATTTTATCAATGTTTATTAACTGACTTAGATACTGGGCACCATGCCAGGTGTTGAGGATACAGACATTAACAAGATGCAGCCCGGGACTTGAATAAGATGAGACCCTGCCGTGGTATGTCCACAGGTAGTGGCAGGCTGTGTAGTAAGTTGGTGATTCTTGGGCTAATTGAAGGGGAACTGTACAGGCAGGAGCCTAACAGCTTGGGGTGGGCTATGACTTGACTCCAGGTCAGGGAGTCCTTGACTCCTGCAGGTCTGACCGTTACGTAACTGGGCTCGTCTCTTATCTTGATCATTCCTTTTCTTTTTTTTTCTAAATACTGTATCCAAGACAAACCCTGCTAGTGACTGGATTGAGACATTCGAGAATTAATGGAATGCTTTATCCTGTGGGCTAGCTATGGACATTGCCCAGAGCCATTGGAGATGAGGGTCTGTCAACAACATATTGGGGTGCAAGGTGCTCAAAATGAATTACTGTCAACCTGAATCCCAACCTGCCAGACTGGGGTTGTTCCCATTTAACTTACAAGGGTACTGAGGCTCAGACAGACCTGGTACCTGTCCAAGGTTGACAGCCCCTGATATAATCCAGTGTCTTGGACCTTTTGGTAATGTAATACAATGAAGTATTTATAGTTCATGAAGTCTAAATAAAGAGCTCATTTTGTCCTTTGGTTTGTTGAAGACTGTAGTGGGTTGCATACTGACCCCCAAAAGGCAGGCCCAAGTCCCTAGAATCTGTGGGAAAAGGATATTGGTTAATAATACTGTATTATTTATGGGAAATTTGCCAAGAGAGTAATTTCAGGATCCCCCCATACACAAGGTGATCGTGTGAAGGGATCACCTTGTCTGACTAGTAATCATTTCATTATGTGTATTTTTATTTTTAAAAATTACTGTTTTATACTCCAAAAAAGAAAGAGAAAGGGTCTGTGCAGATGTAATTATAGTAAGGATCTTGAGATGAGATCATTTTGGACACAGGATGACAGGCATGGGAAAATTTGAAACAGAGACATGGAGAAGGCCCAGTGGAGACACAGGCAGGTCAAAGTAATGCAGCCACAAGCCCTGGAACACCTGGAGCCACCAGAGCTGAAAGAGGAAGGCAGGGCTCTTCCCAGGGCCTTCAGAGGGCGCATGGTCCTGCTGACAACTTGACGGTGGACTCCTGGTCTCCAGAACCGTGAGAGAATGCGTGTGTGCTGTGTTTAGCCGCCACGTTCTTGGTCATTCATTGCAGCATCCTTGGGAGATGAACACAGAGATTTGACTTTAGAGTCCTGCAAGGGATTGAGGGAAACCCGTCACTGTGCGCATGCTGCTTCAGAATCCGTCCCTGCGGCAGGATGCCTGAGAATGTGGGCCTCAGGTTCTTCAGCTTCAGGCCTTCCTGTCACACATCTGGAAGTGCTTCCTTCCAAAGCCATTTCTTCAATGTGAGGTCATGGTGTAACCTTTCGAAGGGTCCACAGTGCCAGCTGGAGGCTCCCTGCTGTATTGAGCTATGGCATCCCTACGTCAGGGATTCCCAAGCTGGCGTTGCTTTGAGGGACCTGGGGTCGTCTTCACCCGGGGTCTGCTCCTGCTCTCCATCTGTGCCCTTGTAGGCTCACTCAAGTCCTCTGTTGTTATTTTGTGTTGTGTTTACGATATATTTTGTCCTCCCAAAGGTGTGGTGCTGAGTTTTAAGGGACTTCAAAAATGAAGAGCACTAAGTAGTGGAACCCTTTCCTAAGATAGGAAAACCTTAATTCTCTCTTTTCAAATGGTTGACTGAGGACCAAGGCAGAGTTCAGTGTCTGCTGTTGCATTTGAACTTGGGGAGGAAATAGCTCCCTTGCTAATGCCTCAAGCTGGCAGACTGCTGGGCCACAGAGATTCATGGCCCGGCCTCACAAACTTGTTTCCTTTGGATGCACTCTCTCTCCCTCCAGCCACAGGAAGCCTTTCTCACAGAGCTGCCCATTGACTGCTTGTCGAATGTGTGACTGAGGTTGATCTGTGCTGGATGAGCTTTTTGTCAGGTGCAGTTATTATCTTTTGCTTCTGATATCACCTAGAATGTTATAGATTTTCTCCAGTTGGCAGAATCCTCCGTAGCCTCTGGACTTTCATGGGGGTATTTCCATGTATCTCTTTCCCCTTCTGATGACAGGGCAGTGAGCACCAGCTTGAAGGGAACTGACATTTCCAGTTAGAAAAACCATCAGGGGTGTTTTCTGGATTTCTAATAGCTAATAACTAATAGGAAGCCTCATGTTTGGGGTGACTTTCCCTCCTCAGAGGGGGTGACCTCAGTGGCCTTCATTTTGTTACAAATATACCTTCTCCCTTAAAAAAAAAAATCAATTTTCTAGGCTTGATTGGAGGAACTGGCAGAAACGTTCTGGGATGCCAGATCTCAGACCAACCCCTGGGCCAGGCAGGTGTGGTTTTTGCTCTTGCTCTCTTCAGAGATAATTGGCCACTGGAATGTAGTTCTTGCCCGGATAGCATCCTGTAGAATGGTTGGTTTCCTCTGAACTTAAGAACAAACACTGATTTCTTTTGGAGACAGAGGATCTTGTTCTTAATCTCCCATGAGCAACCAAACAGCTCCAGCTGAAGAGCTCACAAGCAAACCCTGAGCACACAGCATATCCCTGCGGTGGCTGCCGTGCTGAGTGGCCTTCTCAGGGGCAACTCACTCAGCAAGGCAGCCTAACCCCTTGATTGGACTTACAGAGAACACAATTTCCAAGAGCTAGTGGTTTCCTCCAGGCCTGGGAGAAGCATCAGGTTGAAGAGGAGACAGTGGACTCACTCCAGGGGCTGAACACTGGAATGTTCTGCAAAGGGAATTGTCTCTCATAGCACAATCTCAATTTTTTTCATTGGGTATTGATTCAAGAGAATAGATTGAAGTGAGAAAAAGCATAGTAAAATAAATGATTAATGCCAAGGCCAGCTATTAAGAAACTTCTTTCCTGTAAAAAATGGTGAGAATGAATGAAGGCACGCCATTGTCCAGGGATTAGCCCATACCAACAGGTGGACCAAGCCAATGGCTGCTTGGCTTTGCAAATTAAGTTTTAATGGAACCCAGAAATGACTGTTCATTTACATGTTGTCTGGGACTGCTTTCACTTTACAAGGACAGAGTTGAGTGGTCACAAAAGAAACATGGTCCACAAAAATGACAATATCTATTTTCTGGCTCTTTGTAATGCAAGCTCATCATCCCTGCTCCTGACAGGTGCTGGGAACCATTAGTATTAAAAAGCATTACTAAAACAAGACCAGCATCCTCAAACTGTGCGCATGGGTGCTTCAATTTTAAATAACTCTATTAAGGTCTAAAAAGGGGTAATTGTTGCTTGCAGGGTACTTTCTTTAAAGGGCCAGGGAGGTAGGAAGGGCAGGTCTGGCTGACAGAGATTCAGAAGCCCTACTGAGCCCTGACTGTTTCGCAGGCCCAGGGCCCAGCACTTGGGAGTGGACCCTGATGTTCATGGCCCATGTCTCCTTGTGGGTGAGGTGGAACTCAGCACTGAAGTGCTGCTCTCTGGAATAAGAAGCTGAGAATGTCTTTTGAGGGACAGGGCAGCCTTCAGGAGGAAAAGCACTTTCTCCTGGAGTTTCCCTCCAAAGAGTACAGATGGGTTTCAGATTTTGAGGTTTTTATTATGTTTGAAGTGTCTTAATTCTGTTTCTGACTGTGTATAGGATTTTAAGCTGCAAATCATTTCCATGCAGGACTCCGGTTCACAGTGTGCCTGCGAGCGGTCTGAGGGTGTGGATTTCCTCATTTTTCTCCTGTTTTTTTCTGGGACCTCCTAGGATACTTTCTGTGTCTCTGGTCATCTGAATTTCCTGAAGATGTGCCTTATTGGGCTTCTTTTATTGAATATATTGTTCTGGTCACTCCATGAGTCCTTTTAAGCTGGAATTTTGTTACTTATGCTTCTGTGGTCCCTGTTTCATCTCTGGAACTGTCTTAAGCAGATGTTGAATCTCCTGGACTAATCTTAATCTTTTTGTTATCTTTTCTTTCCTATTATCTGTGTCCTTTTTGCTCATCTCTCAGAGATTTAAATAATTGTATCTACTAACCCTTCTACAGAATTGTCATTTCGATCTTTGTATTTTTAATTTCTAAGAACTCTTCCTTGAACTCTGATTTTTTTAAAAAAACCAATAGCTTGTTCTTTTGATTTTTCCCCATGGATGCAATGTCTCTTACCTCTCTGCTTGCAGGTTGCACCTGCTCCCTGCCTTTTCTTTGTGTGTCTTGTATGGAGCTTTCCTTAAATATCTGGTGTCCTTGACTGTATGCTCTTATTAGAGGTCTAGTTGCTCAGGTAACTGGGCAGAGCTGGTTAAGTGGGGTTCACTGGCTTCCCTGCTGGCCTTTACCTTGAGGCTCTTTGGTCCCAGAAGAGGCCTCCCAGGCTGTCTGGGTGCTCATAGGTCGGGTCATCTTGGGGACTTTGACATGCTCTCCTTGTTCTCCATCTGCCTGTTGAGCTGCCCTCTCCTTGCATGATTTTCCCATGTCCAGAGCCTCATATGGTTAAAGCCCTGTCTTCTTCAAGAGTGGGTGGGCTGGTTTCCTAGTTTTGCAGGACATACCTGGGACCTGGGAGCTTAGCTTCTGTTTATAAGGACTTTCTACTTAACCTGTTTCCAGACCCATGTCTGCCCCTGACCCTGCCTTCCCCAGGACCAGATGCCTCCAGCTCCAGGGCTCTGCAGGGCCCTGTGGTGTGAAGGGCTGCCTTGGTCCTCCTCAGCGCTGTCCTCTGCAGGATCAAAGACTGATCTGTCTGTAGCCAAGCAAGTCAGAAGCCCCTGGGCCACCTGCTTCCCATCTTCACTTGATGTGCTGTGGAGTTCAAGTGCCATCAGGTGGAATTTATGTTCCTGAGAAGCAGAACCAGTAGGTTGTGTGTCTCTCTATATCTACCTATTCTTGTCACAAGAGAATTATTTTAAGGCATTGGCTCATGGGATGGTGCGGCCTGGCAGGTCTAAGTTCTGCAGGGCAAGTTGGCGGGCTGGAAATTTCAGTAAGAGTTGATGTTAAAGCCTTGAGCCCCAGGGGAGACCAGCAGGCTGGAGACCCAGGCAGGCCTCCTAGCTGGCAGTCTTGAGGTAGAATTGCTGGTGGTGTGGGAAACCTCGCTCTTTACTCTCGAGGCCTTCAGCTGATTGGATGAGGCCCACTCACATTATGGAGGCTAAGCTGCTTTATGTAAAGTCATCTGATGGTAGAGATTCATCACTTGGCAAAACACGTTCATGGCAACATCTGGACTGGTGTTTGACCAAACAACCAGCCACCATGGCTGAGCCAAGAAGAGTTAGACATCGCACTGCTGCTCCTTCTGTCCTCTCTCATTTTAAAGTCAGAAATGCCACGGTAGAGCTCTGATGACCTCATCGTAGAGGAAGCATTTGCTCTGTGATGCTTTTGTTGACAGGGTCCTGGGGAGAGGAGCACACATGTGGAAGGGCCTTTGCAGCTGAGTGTCTGGGAGTTTGCTGTTGCTGAAGGAATCTAAGTAGCTTTTAAGTATGAATTGGGAAATTATCACAAGATACCATCTATGCCAGGTCTAACTCCATCAAGCATGAATATTCAGTATCATAAACCAGCTGCTTCTCGAAGTGGCTTGGCAAGCTTTTGCATAAAGAAAGAGGAACCAGGAAAGCAGAGAAGACTGCAAGATTCATTTGTTTTGCATCATTTTATGAAATGAAATTGCTCTCAAGGGGTTTTGCCAGTAGACAGGGTGCTTGGAAACTCCTCTCCTCTTCCTTTAAGCACTGTGTAAATGGCATGGGCTGCATAGATCACTGGTTCTGAGCAGATGAGCGGTGGCCATTTGTCTGAGATCAATTCACCTCATGTGGTTTCTCTCGTAACTTACAAAGGACCGATGTGATCCTGCAATATGTATAATCAGAAAAATGAGAGATTACACTCCATTAACGTATGATCTATCAAACGCATAAATACATTCTACTCTCATGTACAACTAATTAGAACAAATAAAATAAAATAATTTTTTTTTTGAAAAGGGAAGTTTCTAAATCAATGGACCTCAGCAAACTTGGCAAGAGCCCTTCACAGTTTTTTTCCTAATTATTTTTTATCATCCTCCATTTCAAGCTTCCAAGACAATTGCAGAGGTTCTGGGAAGCAACTGTGCTCACTTTGCCACGTAAGTGAAGACTCTGCTGTGCATTGGAAGGCCTGCTCAGGACATGCCAGAGCCTGGGGGTGGTGGTGGTGCAGGACGAGCCCTCTCTGTAGGGTCTGGTTTGTTCTGCAGACTGCTTTTCATTATCACCCCCCTTCCCCATGGAGGCAGTTAGACTTTTCCCTCTCACTCCCACCACAAGATTTGAATGCCACACATTTATTGTGTATCTGTTAACATACTTAAAAATAAAAGCCCTCAGGTTTGCAATCATGTCAAGGGACATGAGCAAACTTGGCAAGAGCTCCTCACAGTATTTCCCCTAATGATAGTTTTTATTTTTCCCTTCCAAATGATTGTAATCACCAAGATTTATTTCATCTCTTTAAGAACCAATTTTCAACCCCCTGGGAGCTGGAGCCGTCTTCTGATTGACAATGTATATTCTAGGATAGTGGCTCTTAACTGGGCAGTTTTACGCCCCCCAGGGGACATTTAGCAATGTCTGGAGACATTTGAGGTTGTTGCAAGTGTGTGTGTGTGTGTGTGTGTGTGTGTGTGTGTGTGTGTGTTTGGGAAGGTCGTGCCATTGGCATCTCCTGCCTGGAGGCCACAGGCGCTGCTGACCACAGAAGGGCTCCGTGACAGAGTTACACAGTTCAGAATGCCAGCAGGGTCCAGGCTGGGAAACCTCGTTCTGGGGCAGTGGGGTGATCTATGGAAGAAACTAAGTATTCATGTGTTGGATTCATCCACTCTCCAAGTTCCTGGTCTGAATAAATAGAATCTTTTAAGACATGGATACTGTTTAATTCATTCAACATACTCTACCTCCAGGAATTGGTTTACTCTTTTCTTTCTTTGAAAAAAAAATGATGGGGGTCAGATGAAAGATTATAATTAAAGCCCAGTGCCCAGCTGCTGCCTGTTTATTTTCCTTCTGCCTTTCTTTCCTTCTTTCCAGCTTTTTATTATAAAAATTTTTCAACATTTCGTGGAAAATGGGTTGCCCAGTGAATCTCCATTTCTGGGTGCAGCATTCTGCTCTTCTGGTTTCTTATCGTTTCTACCCATTTCCCACCACCACCACTCATTGATACGATTTTTTTTTAATAGCATGTTAAGGTAAATTTACATTGACATGCATAAACCACAGCCAGTCAGCCCTGACTGACGGACACATTGTGCGACCCACTGCATTACAGTGGAAGGCATTTTCATAACCCCACACTGTTCCTGTCTCTCAATCTCTCTCCAGTCAGTCCTTATCCCTTGGAGAGACGCGGCCCTGTTCATGTTTCCTTTTCTTTTTCTTTTTTTTTAAATTTTTTGAACTTTAGATTAGCTTTACCCATTCATTCCATTTACATCTTTGGAAATCATCCATGGTTTGTGCTTTTTTTGTGTCTGTGAGCTTCTGCTCATGCATCTTCCAGTTCATCCATGTTACGAGTATCAGTAACTTTCCCCTTTCATTGCTGAGATGTAAGCTGAGGCAATGGATATCACACAAGGTATTTATCCATTCTATCCTTGGTCCACCTTTGGATTTTTCCAGTGTTTTAAAGTTGTGAATTTACATGCAATTCCTTTAGTGGATGAACTTTGCCATTTTATGCAGCAAAATATCTGACAGTGGCATTGTTGGGTTAAAAGTTTTCTGAAATTCCAGGTTCTCCATATCTTCACTAATATTTCACGTTATCAGTCCTTTTAGCTTTACTCATCTTGATAGGTGTGCAGTGGTATCTCACTGCAGTCTTAATTGCATTCCCCTGATAACTAACGATGTTGGGTACCCTGTCATTTGCATATTGGCTCTTCACATCACTTTCTATTTGCATATTATCTGTTCAAGTTCTTTGCCCATTAAAATTGTTTTGATGTATTTATGGTTAATTGGCGTTTTCCCACATTTGTTATAAGGCTTGGTTGGATAGACGTTTTGCCTCCCATCATGTTGAATAGGCTAGCCTATTCATCTTAGTGGTGTCTTCAGCCACTTTTAATTTTGATCAAGCCTAACTTACTTCTTTTTCTTTGTGGTTATTGCTTTCTGTGTCCTGGCTAAGAAACCTTTTCTTATCCTTAAATTGCAAAGTTGTCTTCATGATGTTTTCAGTGTTCAGCCGTGTGATAGCATGCACCATTACTGCTCAATAATATTCCATTGTGCGGATTTATGCCACATCTTATTTATCCACTAGTCAACTGATGGATATGTAGGTCGTTTTCGGTTTCTGACTGATGAAAAATGCTGCTATAATATCTGTGTGCAAGTTTTGGGGGGCATATTCTCCTTTCTCCTGGATGTATACATAGGATGGAATGAAGGATCATGGGATAACTGTTTAAATCTGAGGAACTGCCCAACTGTTCTCCGTAGCAACTGTACCACTTCATATTCCCACTGGCAGTGTGATGATGACATCTTCTCATTTATCTGTTGGCCATTTATATGTCTTGTTGGAAAAGATGTCTTTTCATCCACTTTTAAACTGGTTATTTGTTTTTATTTTTTCTGTTGAGTTGAACGAATTCCTTATATATTTTGGGTGTTACCTTCTATCACATACGTGTTTGTGAATGTTTTCTCCCATTCTGTGGGCTGCTTTCTTGTATTGTTCCTTGTTTCCTTTGTTGTACAGAACTTTTTTAGTTTTTCATAGTCTGCTGGTTTATTTTGCTTTCCTATGTTCTTGGCATCATATCCAAAAAGTTATTGCTGATGCCAACGTGAAGGTGCTTCTTCCCTGTATTTTCTTCTAGGAGTTTGTTGGCTTCAGTCTTACATTTAAGTCTTTAACCCATTTTGTGTATGGTTTATGTGGATATTGGTTCCCAGTTTTCCCAACACCAGTTTTTGAAGAGACCATCCTTTCCATATTGTTTGTTCTTGGAAACATTGTAAAAGATTAATTAACTGTACATGTGAAAGTTCACTATGTACTTTCTATTCTGTTCCATGGGTCTGTGTGTCTGTTTTGTGCCAGTATCGTACTGGTTTTGACTCCTGTGGTTTGTAATGTGATTTGAAATGGGAAAGGTGATGCCTCAAATTTTATACTTCTTCCTCAACATTGCATTAGCCATTTGAGGTTGTTTGTATGTCCATGTGAAATTAAGAATTTTTTTACTCTTCCTAGAAAACACCACTGGAATTTTGATAGGAATTGCATTGACTCTTCAATATGCTTTGGGTAGAATGGATATTTTAACTGTTGATCCTTCAAATATTGATCCTTCAAATGCATGAGTAAATTAAAACTATAGCAACATATCACCATACACACCTGTTTGGATGATGTTATCAACAAGATAAGAGATGACAGATGTTGGTGAGAATGCAGAGAAAAGGGAATCTTTATATACTATGAGTGAGAGTGTAAATTGGCACTGTTGATATGGAAAACAGTGTGGAAGTGCTTTAAAAATTAAAAGTTGAACCATCATATAACCCAGTAGTCCCCCTTTTGGGTCCAAACCCAAGGGAAATGAAATCAGTATGTGGAAGAGATACCTGTACCCCTGTCTTCACTGAGCATTATTCACAACAACCAAGATGTGGAAACAACCCAAGCATTTGTCAGTGGATGAATGGATAAATAAAACATATTATTCAGCTTCAAAGAGAAGGAAGTTCTGTCATTTTTGGCAACAGGGATGAACCTGGAGGACATTATGCTAAGGGAAATAAGCAGACACAGAAAGTCTAATACTGAATGATCTCACTTCTAATGAGAATTTAAAACATTGAGCTCATAGAAGCAGAGAGTAGAGCAGCAGTTTCGAGGGCTGGGAGAAATGGAGAGATGTTGGTCCAACATTACAAATGCACAGTTCTCAGGTGAAAACTTCTGGAGCTCTAACACATAGCAGGGAGACTGTAGTTAACAATAATGTGTTGTGGACTTGAAATTTACTGAGCAGATTTTAAATATTATCGCCTTTCCTTCCCCAAAAGGTAATTATGTGAAATTATGGATATATTAACTAACTTAATCATGATAATCATTTCATATGTGCATATGTCAAAATGTTACAGCATATACCTTGAATATGTACAATTTTATTTGTCAATTATACCTCAATAGAACTAAAAAAAAATAAATAAAAATGTGGATACCATACGTGAACACTGTCCCATAATCCCTTTCTCCGGAAATGGTCCCCCATTCTGAATGAGCCTGGTTCACTGGTGCTAAGCAGCACCTCCTCCTGTGCCAGCAGCTGTCTTGGATTGGGGATGTGGCAGCAGAAAAGGTGTTTAATGTCTTGGAGACTGACACTCTGGAATGATCATGTCAGGACTCCTCAGCTTACACTCCTCAGTGGCTTCCACTGCACCCAACAGAAAACAGACTCTAACGTGGTGCCCAAAGTCCCTGCAACCACATGCTTGCTCCCCTCCTGTGTTTCCTGCATCGTTTTTACAGTAGTGCAAAAGCTATCCCTCATTGTACATGTGAGACATGTCGGGCACTGTGCTGAGAGTTACAAAGGTCTTGTCCCATTGGATTCTCACAACAAACCCATGAGATCAGTACTGTTGTTAGCCTGTTGTGCAGATGAGGAAACCGAGACTCAGAGAGTTCAATGATTTGATCCTTCATCACATAGCCAGCATGTCACAGAGCTGGTATTTATACTCAGACCATCTGATGTTGGAACCCAGGCCCTTGGCTTCAGAGTCTAGTTCTTAACAGCTCCTACAACACCAGGCAGCTGTATGCTTTCGTTGCTGGGCCTTTGCCCTCAACTTCCTCCCTTACTTCCCACGGGCAGTAAGAGTCCTGCCTGTGTTCATTCCCTCGGCCCCTGCACAGTGGTCGCATTTCCCTGGCCCCTGCATCTTTCTGGTCAAGAGCTTCTCATAGTGCAGACACACTCTGCCTGTGTTCCTGGCAGGTGTGCAGGACATGGATGTCCAACCCGTGCTCCAGCAGCCCCCGGACAGTGACTAGTGTACAGGTGGGGTGGACAAATCCCCCAGCTCCCTGCCCCTAAGATGGGCTGAGTCATGGGTGTGTATTCATGCTGGTTCCCCAAGGCCCCCAGTGGGATTTGATCTCTTGTTGCCCATGGTGGTAACTTGCTCCATGGTGGCTCTGATGGCTTCCTCTCATCCCTGTCTCGCTTTCCTGCTGGGGATTCCTGGGACCACCTTCCAACCAACTACTGGCACTTGAATCTAGCTCAGGTCTCGTGAGGAAAGCCCATCAGAGACATTCATGTGGCCGACTCTTGCTCCTCCTTGAATCTATGCCTCTGTGTGGCATTATAGAAGATTCCACACTGGAAACCCTGTACTCTCCTCTTGTTACGGTGGCAGCACTTAGCTAAGTGTGTCATCGTCCTTGTTTATTGATTATTTTTCCTCTCTGTTTCCATCATCAGCCTCGGCTCCATGAGGGGCTGCAACTGTCCAGCCCTAAAACGTTCGCAGCATCTGGCACAGTGCATGGTCATTATTATTGTCCCAGAAATTTATTAACTAGACTGACCTGATTCATCAACCTGATTGAAAAAGTCTTTCTTACACTCTAATTTATTTGTGCTATAAATGTGTGCCCAGGACTCCAAACTCACCACTGATGTCTAGTTCACTCCTCACTTTTTTTTTGGTACCGGGAACTGAACCCAAGAGGACTTTACCGCTGAGCCACATCCCCAGCCCTTTTACCTTTTATTTTGAGATAGGGTCTCTCTAAGTTGCTTAGAGCCTTGCCGAATTGCTGAGGCTGGCTTTGAACTTGCAATCCTCCTGCTTCAGCCTCCCGAGTTGCTGGGATTACAGGTGTGCATCACCATGCCCAGGTCCACCTTCCTTTGTTTAGAGAGCAAGAGACCCAAGCTGTGAGGCTACGCTGGCCAGCACCCCTGCTGACGATCATAAGGGAACAGGAGGCCTCATCATTGCTTGGCTTAGACAGTAAATGAATGGGGACAGGGCTGCCACCCCAGTTGTGTAATGACATTCTGGTCTCCTTCAACTTCAGGTGCCTCAGCTTTATAAGAGTGTTGAAAGATGCCTGCCAAAAATGTCCTTGCGAGTCTTGGCTGGGAACCCTGGAGGAGCCTTGTGAATGCTGCCCACCCCCTGCCGCCTCAGCAAAGCGAGTTAGGGTCCTTTCTACCTGGCTGCTTGGGACAGGACCTGGGTGGGGCTTGAGGGCTGGAGACAAGCTAGCTTCTTTACTCCACAGCCTTGACACTCCTCAACTCCTTTCTAATAAGCAGACATTTCCAGAAATGAGACATTCTTTGGGAGCCTCCTTGTGATGATTTCTACCAACAACTGGACTCAATTTCAGGCCTGAGTCGCTCTCTCCCATAGGCTTATCACCCTCGGTTTTCTGGGTCACAAAGAGCTCTACAGGTTTTCCACTGAGAGAGAACAAGTCTGATGGATGGACCCTGACTCTCCTGGGGTAGTACCCTGTGCAGGAGGAGCACTAGGTAGCCACAAGCCCCCCACCCCAAGGTGATGATGACCTTGTGAAAGACATGGCTCATGTCCGTGGCCTTTGCCAGTATGGTCATTTGGTCAAATCTTCATTTATTTTGAGCTGGGTACTATTTTCAGATAAAACAAGATTTCAATTTCTCCTATGCAAAACAAAAGAAAGAAAGAAAGTGAGAGAGAGAGAGAGAGAGAGAGAGAGAGAGAGAGAGAGAGAGAGAGAAAGAGAGAGAGAAAGAAAGAAAGAAAGAAAGAAAGAAAGAAAGAAAGAAAGAAAGAAGAAAGAAAGAAAGAAAGAAAGAAAGAAAGAAAGACAGGAAGACAAATGGCATTTGTGGACTATGGTTGGGGTGCGTGTCCTGTTGAGTGCTGACGGTTCCTCCCCAGGGCTTTGTCCTATGAACTGGGCTGGGTTCCTCCGTGAGGATGGTTTTAGCTGCTAGAATGAGCGAGACAGGAGTTGCTGTGTTTCACACTTTGGCCTTTGTAGACCTCCAAACATATTCATCTACCCATTTGTTTAGTCATTCAGTTATTTATACCACATGCATTTATTGGATACCGTCTGTGTGCCAGGACTGGGTCAGGGGCAGGAGTAGATAGTGGTGAACACAGATAAAATCCTTGTCCTCACAGGCCCACTGTGGGTGCACATGATGTCTGTTCCAGTTAGGGAAAGGCATCCACCCTTCCTCAGAAGGCGAGTCCAAGGCACAGGGCCAAGTGAGCAGAGAGCAGGTCCCTCACCTCTGCTGGGCACCCTTGGGCAGTGAACATCCTGAACAATGATTCTTGGCAGCCCTGACGGACAGCAATGGACATTAAACAAATAATTACATAAATGGACATTTAATTATAATCCTGATATACATTAGTAGCACAAATACATAATGCATAATAATTAAATGGTGTCTGACATAATCAGAGGAATCTGGGACATTGACTCCTGGAGGAAGAGTGAGGTGACACTAGGTCAAGAGGAGACAAGCATTTCTGAGTAGAAGCAGCTCAGCGCACCTGCTCATCTTCCTGCTGCACGTGAAAGAGCAGAACACAGGTGGGCTGGTTATGGGGAAGGGGCCAGAGTGCGTGGGTCATCTTAAGACCGACACTTCTGGCCTAAATGTCTCTAACATTCGTGTTTTTCCTTTCTCCGTATTCTCAAAACCACATGCCATTATATGTCAGAGTGCCTTTTTAAGACCTAGCGTGGGGCCAAGAATGATATATTGTTATAATGATAATTATAATGATCGTTTTTTACAATCATTAGAATGGCCTGCATTATCTTGTTTTCAAGTATGTTTCTGCATTGATTATAATGCAGAGAGAATTATCTTCAGACTGAGATGTGAGTTTGACCTGGCTCCAAGACTTCGTGTGATGTGATCTTGGGCAGGTGGCTTCAGGGACAGGGGGTGCTCCCCAGGCAGGAGTTCTCATCCTTGCCTCTGATGATGTGGTGGGAGATTAAACAGGATAATTTGGCATCCCCCATTCTGATATGGAGGATCATCCAAAACTCTGACTCTGGAAAAGACCAGGAAATTCTGGTCCCTGTCCTGTGGCAGTGGTGGGAGGGAGGACTGTCCCAACAGACGTCTCTGAAGTGTCTTCCTTTCTGATACAGCACTGGAGCGGTTCAGGAGCCCCTCAGTCCAGCCCGTTTCCCTGCTGGAAGTGTTTGTTCAATGATTATGCTCTTCACAGCATCTGTCTTGGCGTGTGTTTCACCGTGAGAATGGGAAGAATGCCCTCTTTTGGAGTGGTTCTTTCATCTACCTCTCCAGTAATAATTTCATTCCAAGTACAGATCCATATGCCTTAGAAACTCAGCATCTTGCAACTTTTCAAAGCAAAAATAAAACATTGAGAGATATTTCTCCAATCATGGCCTGCTGTGCCTCTAAGAAGCACAGAATGCTCTCTAGAACATTCTTGAAAATCAGTATGAGCTTCAGAGATCCTCCCTCAGGCTGGGCTTCTGGAAGCTTCCAGGTCTCATGAGCCTGCCAGTCTCAGGCTTAGAGTGGTTTTTTTAGGAGTGCAAGTTAGTGGAACCACTACAGGGGTGTCAGAGGCAGGGCAGCCTGGAGTGAGGTCAGCCTACATGGACTGGATGCAAATGGACAGTCACAGACTGACCTTCAGCCTTGGGGGGTCAAAAGTCCATATGTGCTGTTCCCTCTATGGAGTTGCCTGTGGGCTACGTTTTACAAAAAATGAACTAAAGCAGCCACATCATCTGCGGAGGCAGCTGTTAGCGATGCAAAAGGAGCCCCTGGGTACAGTGAGGGGGTTTGTCCTGAGGAGTTCCAGACAATCTGGACGCCTTGTACTGGGCTCCTCCACTCTTGTGTTTGGGACAGACAGGACTTGGAACGTCGTGGACCTGGCCCTGAGATCAGTGTGGAGGAGCTGACCGCCTGTCCCCAGAAAGGTGCCCAGGAGGACTTTTGGCCAGCTTGGGAACCATGCAAACTTCAGTGAAAAGTCACTTTGCAACAGTTTGGTCCTTTCCTTGTACCTGGCTCCTCGTCTCAGTTCTGCAAGTTCTGCTCAGTAATTAAGTGTTAAAAAACCTCCCATGCGGTACCAACCACCACAAAACCCACTGCAGAGTGGCTTGACCTGCCTTCATTCTGGGCATTTAAAACAATTGGAACCCTGATTGTTGGCAAAAAGATGAGTGTCCTCCAGAATCTCCACCGATCCTTGCATGCACTTGCTGCCGTTACTTGGAGGGTCCTTTCTGCGCCCGGAGGCCGTGTGCCCACTTGATTCTTTTTCCTTTTTTTCTTCTTCTTTTTGGTACCAGGGATTGAACCCAGGGGTGTTTAACCACTGAGCCACATCCCCGGCCCTTTTTTTTATTTTGAAACAGGGTCTCTCTAAGTTGCCGAGGCTGGCTTCGAACTTGTGATCCCCCTGCCTCAGCCTCCTGAGTTGCTGGGATTACAGGCGACCACATCTGCTTTCTTCTTATGAGACACAGTTGCCAGAATGTCTGCCCTGGGTCCTGCACGCCTAGCAGAGGGAGATGAGGAAGATATGGTGCCCTCTATAGCCTCACACTGTGGTCCGGGTAGGAGGCAGGTTGAGTGGCAAGGATGGGCCACGTTGGTGGAGCTGAGCTGTGGGAGGAGCCGCCTATCCCCACCAGCACCTGGGACCCTCCTACCATCAGTTAAGGGAAGGATGTGATAGGGACCTGGAGCTAGGAGGTCCCTAGGACACCCAGGACACTAGAGTCAGTATTTTTAACACCAAGATCTTTCAGGTGCTTTTTGTACAAGCCAGTGTTGACCAGAGGGGATTTGCCTGGAGGTGACTGAGGCAGGGGAGGAGCAAAGCCAGGTGATCTGGCACCTCACAACTGCCTAGCTGTGTCCTCTGCCCATGTGGCTGGACTGTGGCCCCTGCCAACTCCTGTGGTGGAAAGAACCGGAGCCTCTTGCAGCTCATGAGACCCTTGTGAAGTGGCAGATGTCCAACCTCTGGACATCAAGTCCAGACTGGAAGATGCAGATGTGATAAAAGACCGTGCTAGCTTGTCACCTTGGTCCTGACCCATCTCTGCCCAGCTTTGGCCCTAGTGGGACAGAGGAGGAAACTTTCCCAGTACATAAGCCCCTGGAGGTCTTGCATATGTGTGGTAAAATACGTGTCATGTAAAGTTTCCCATCTTAGCCTTTTTAGGGGTCCTGTTCAGTGGCTTTAAGTGTGTCCATGTGTTGCCACTGTGACCACGTCCATCCCCAGGACCCTTGCTCGCACACGGCTGAATGCCACACCACTGAGTAGTGGCTCCCTGTGCTCCCTCCTCACCTCTGGCAACCTCCATTCTATGTTCCATCTCTGAATTATCCACTCTAGAACTTGCAGGTAAGTGGAATTGTGCGGAATTCATCCTTTTGTGACTGGTTTGTTTCACTTAGCCTAAATGCCTTCAGGGCTCCCCCACGTCACAGCAAATGCAGGAGTTTCTTCCTTTTTATTTTTTTGATACCGGACTTGAATGGACTTCATGCATGCTAGGCAAGTGCTCTAACCCTGCATCGACCCGGTCAAGGCCTTTGCACAGACAGGAGTCTCCTCCTGCCCTGGCCCCCGCCCTGCCCTCCACAACAGCCATAGTCAGGTTCAGGTCGGAGTGTGACCCCATCTTGCCCTCTGGGCACAAGCCCCTGGAGTGTGGGCGTGTCTGCCTGTCTGCCCATCTCCTTTGGGCCTGGTCGAGCTCTTTGTGCACACAGGGGTCAGGGAACAGTGGACAGCCTGCACTATTGAGTTTCTGCATTGATAGAAACCAACCAAGCTGGGGACACGTGGAGCTTGACTGGCAGAAGGCCCACTGGTCTGGGCCGCGTGTAGCCCATCTGAGGACACCTGGGGACCCAGAGAGTTGGCCAGGGAATAGCACTGTGCCCAGGCACTCTGCTCACACACTTGCTGGTGAGGCCTGTCCCCAGAAGGGGAGGAGAGTCATTGTCAGAGACCAGGGTTCTCGCTGAGCTGCTCCTGGGTGGGGCGTGGCTGGTGCTGGGTTGCTGGCACCATTCCTGCACTGCAAAGGGATTGCTGATCTGATTTTGGGGGACCATACACAGCTCCCTGGAGGGCTGCCAGCCTGCCTTCATGGCACTGTAGCAGACCCAAAAAGGATAGTTGCAGAACATGCCATCTAGCCAACACCTGCCATATGCCCATTTCCAAATCTACTTCCTCTTAGGCTCCCCTGGTCCTCTAGAAAACTATGTCCTGAGTGGTGGCCCAAGACTTGCTCTTCATCAGGAAAACAATTTAATCCAAGTAGAATGAAGTCTGGTCATTGTTATGGTTTGGATATGAGGTGTCCCTCAAAAGCTCATATGTCAATGCAGGAGTGTCCAGAGGGGAAATGATTAGTCTATGAGACTGTGACCTCACCAGTCCATCCTCATTTGGAAGGACTGCTGTGCGGGATGGTAATTCTGGGTCAGTGGGGCACAGTTGGAGGAGGTGGGTCCCTGGGAAAGTGCCTTGAAAGCGTTCATCTTCCCACCCTTCCACCATGATGTTCTGCTTCACTTTGGGCCCAGAGCAATGGAGCCAGTTGACTATGGACTAAACATGAGCCAAAATAAATCTTTCCTCCTCTAAGTTGTTCTTGTCAGGTATTTTGGTCACAGTGATGAAGAGCTGTCTAAGAGGGCTGCCTTTCACCTTTCCACTGCCTCACATATGAAAGCCGGGGATCAGCCACACAAAGTCAGTTTCTTGGGAAGAGTCACACGTCCTGCCTTTCTTCCCGGGTTGTCTCCTTTCTTTGCCCTGAGTGCCCTCTTTTCTTCTGGCCTCTGCTCATTTTTACCCCTATTCCCAGGCCCAGAAAAAAGTCTCACCTCTGCTCCTTCCCTATGTTTCCCTGTAGTATTCAGGAAGTCCTGGATGGTGCTTCCGCCATGGAAGGGAGGACCACAGACCTTCCTTGTTCCCTTCTCCTGTCCAGGCTGAGCAGAAGTGGCTTTTGGATGTTGTTTTTGATCCTCACTCTGCCCTAAAAGTGACGATGCAGCTTAAGAAGGGCTGGTGGAGGTGTGGCTGTCCTCCAGTTTTCCGGTTAGGTCCTTCCAGATGTAGTTGGCCTGGAATTTTCGCCTCCCTGCCCTGGCCTGTGGAGCAGTCTCCCTCCTCAGTTCTCTCACAGTGGCACCAGGAGCCCTCAGCTGTTCTCTGTGGCATCAGCCTGAGAACATAGGTTATCTGTCTCGTTCACAGTTACTCACAAGTCTCTTTAATTTTCATTGGGAATTCTAAGCTGGAGATTTTTCTAAACCATGCCGGAACCAATTTGAGCTTCCTCTGCTACCTGCTTGGAGACCATGGCCTCTCCTTTCCAGATGCACCTTCAAACCCACCAGCCCCAGTCCTCCTGAACCCTGCCCCAGCCTCTGGCTCAGCCTCCTGCTCTGCAGCAGTGACCTCCTGGCCCTCCCCCTTTCGTCCAGCCTGCCTGGCCCAGAAGAGGTACAGAGAATGCATCTGCATCCTGCCTGATCATCTGTCCAGCTTGGACTCATGTTCCCAAGACTTTCTGGAACACCTCTGTGCTTACACGAGCCCACATTTGATCTTCCTGTCATCTGTCTTTTTCCCTTGTAGAGTGATATGGACATCGTGAGAGTAATTGCTGCCCGCTGTAAACTCGAATATAAACCAGAGTATAAAGAACATGGTTTTCTGATCATTTCTAGCACTGAATAATTTATTGTCTGCACTGAATAATAGGTGAAATGAATAATGTAAGTTCATAAGAAATAAGTTTAACATGTATGTCCAGTATTTTCCTAGAATCCAGGGACACTGACCAGCATATTCTTCTTCTTAAAATAGATGTCCCTGAAATAGTTGCCTTTTATTAATCTTTGAAATGATGAGTACAGATAATGGAAAGGAGAGTTATTTTTCTTCCTTTTCTGATATAAGACACTCAAGAAGAACAGGTCCTGAAATAAATGTTTAGTTAAATCCTAATATTTCTTGACAAAGAAGAAATAAGTGCCTTTTAAGAAATGTCTAGAATTAGAGGACAAAGCATAACCCTATGAATACCTATTATTAAATAACAGATTTTAATCCAGATAGCATTATCGTGAGCTTGCAAGTGACTTTGCTCATTCTCATCAGTCCTACTTTTGATGTGAAAGTTAGAAACTGTGTTTTTTTAAAAATGAATGATGAATGATTTAGAGGAGAAACCCAGCGGGAGAGATGGATTGTCCATCACCCAGCACGTCATCTGGACTTGGCTGCTGATCTAGACAATAGTCCTTCATCTAGATGACATTCTTCTGGACTTGGTCAATGAGTCCTTGTTATTCCATTAGGTAGAATGTGATGCTTGCGTGTGAAAGACAAGGGACACCTTTTCCTGTCAGATATTCCTTCCTCCACTTGCATGTGGTCCAATTTCATGAGCTACAGCACCTTTCTGAAGGCAGGCTGCTCAGCTGCTGGTGAAAGGGTCCTCAAGTGTTGACTCATGGGGACTTCGTGGTGGGGGTGAAGTGGAATGTTCACAAGCACCAGAATCTAAAGGACATGAGCATAATCTAGGGTAGCTTCAGGGACTTGGGTAATTCCTTGATTTCTCTAAGCTTTTATTTTCTCATCTTTGAAATAAATATGGTAATATTTCATATATTGTGAGGATAATTGAATTTTCAAAATATGCTGATTTCCTGTTCTAGTCACATCAGATTTCTTGAGGATAATGGGTACACGCAGACCAAGATAACTGGTGTTAGATTTGGAGGATTGACTTAGTTGATAATTGTTTGGAATTATGCAACTTTCAGGTAAACAACTTCTGATTTGATACATGAGGGAGAAATTGGTACTAGATTTGCCCTTCTTATTATTCTTTAATATTAATAAAATTGATAAACTCAGTGAATCTAATCAAGGGAAAGTAGAGTGAGAACACACAATTATGAATATCAGGAAATAAAGATCCTAAATCTATTAAAAAGTCAGTGAGGGAATATTGTGAACAATTTTATGCCAACAAATTCAGCAATGTAAGCAAAATGGTTAAATTCCTTGCAAATCACTCTTCACCAAAATGGATATAAAATGAGGTAGAAACTTAATTCGTAATTAAAACTCTTCACAGAAAGAAAGCTCTAGTCTCAGGTGGCCTCACTGGTATCATGCATCAACCGTTTAAGGAAGAAGAAATATCAACCTTGTACTACATTTTTTGAAAAATAAAGGCGGAGGGAACACTTCTCAACAGGTTCTGTTGGGCTATATAAATAAAGTTATAAAATAATCCTGTTAACAAAATCTGACAGGACAGAAAATTACAAACCAAATTTCTCAAATACAGAGACAAAAATTTTAAATTAGCAAGTTGAGTCCAGCAATACATAAAAAAATTAGAATTTACCTCAGAAATACAAAGTTGATTTAAAAGTTGCAAATCAATGATTACATTTAACCATACTTTAAAAGGACATGAGCATGAATCTAAGGTAGCTTCAGGGATCATATGATCATATGATCATCTTAATAGATGTAGAAAAAGAAACATTCATAATAGAATTTCTCATTAAACTAGAAATATGATGGAACTTCCTCAGTCAGCTTGGAGCACATCTCGGAAGTACCTGCTGCTAGCTTCATACTGAAGGTGGAAGACTGAAAGGTTTTTCTTTTTTATTATAAATGTCATGAAGAGACATCTGTTCCCACTGTCTCTATTCAATACCGTGATGGTGGTTTTAATGCAGTTACACTAGAAAGTGATAGTGACAAGGAAGATGTAAAATTATTTTTCTTTTTAGAATGTATGATTATTTATTTAGAAAACTAAGAAATCTACAAAACATGCTAGAACTAGTAAAAGTGCATTTTTCAATACTATAAGAGAAAGGTCAATATAAGAAATCAATTATATGTTTATAGTAGCAAGAAGCAATTAGAAAATAATAAAATTTAAAGAATATTTATAGTGGCATCAATTTAGGAATTATAGAAATAAACTTGACAAGAAATTGGAAAACCTGTATTTTTAAAATTATCAAACATGGCTGAAAGGAGACTTAAATAAGTGGAAGTGTATACCACGTTCATGAGTTAGATGATCCAGTAATGCCAAAATATCAATTCTCCCTGAATTGTACTATAGATTCAACATAATGCTACTTAAAAATTTTGTGAAATTTAGAAAGCTGATTACAAAATTTATATGAAAATTTAAAAGACTCAGAATAAACAATTTTGAGGAAGAGGGCTAAATTTGAAGTACTAAAAGTACCTAATATTAAAAATTCTTAGGAAGTTGTAATAATTAATTCACTGTGGATTAAAATTCATAAGTAGGCCAATGACACAGAACACTGTCAAGAAATAAACTCATGTATATGGTCAGTTTATTTTCAACAAAGATACCAAACTAATTTAGTGGTTAAAGGAAAGATTAAAATCAATGGCATTAGAAAACCTAAATCAAAGTATGGGAAAAAAGTAACCTTGATGCTTACCTCACATCATGTAAAAATTAATTCAAAATGACTAGACACTAAAAGTTAAATCTTATCAGTCATCTAGAGGATAATGTAGAAGTATATCATTAGTACTTTGGGATAGGTAAAGATTTCTTAGGAGGAACACATAGCACCAACAATAAAAAGTAAAATGATAAATTGAATTTCACCAAAATTTCCTGTTCTTCAAAAGGCATCATGAAAATAAAAAGACATGTCACAGACTGAAGAAAAAATTTGCCATTCATGTATCTCATAAAGGACTTGTATGGTCATCCTTCATGTATGAAAAGTTCTTCCAGAAAAAAAAAAAACATTAAAAAGACACCCCAATACAAAGGTAGCCTAAAGACTTGAATGCAGATTATAGAACATGAAAAGGTGCTCTAGAATTACTAATTAGGAAAATACAAATTAAAACTATAATGAGATACCACTTCATAACTACATAGCTAAGTTTTAAAAAGGCTGACAACCTTCAAATAACCATGGATATGGATTCCAGTGGAGCTCTTATGTATTACTGATGGGAGTGTAAATTTGTATAACTACTCTGTAAATTGGTTGTTAGTTTCTTACAAAAAAAAAAAATCACTTACTTATCCAGCTACCCAGCAGGTCCATTCCTAGTTATTTACCAAAGAGAAATAAAAACATAGATCCACAAAATAAATTATACAAAATATTAGTAGCAGTTTCATTTCTAATAAGCCCAAATCAGAAACAATACTAATGCTTGTTGATAGGAGAATGATGACAATTAAAAGGGATTAAAAAACCTACGATGCATGGAGTAACATGGATTAATATCAAGAACATTATATATAAAGAAAGCCAGCCACAAGGAGTGCATGCTGTACTCTGTTTATGTGAGATTCAGAAACAGTCAAAACTGGTAGATGGAGTAGAACCAAGATGTTTGTCCTGAGGTGGGGGAGGGTGAGATCCAGGGGGCACAGACTGGGAAGGGCTGTCACTGAACTTTCTGGGGAATGGAATGTTCTCTAGCTTTATGGGTCTTGATGGGTCTTAGGCGAGCATCTATGTTTTTCAGGACTTAGGATCTATGCATTTCACTGCATCTAAATTTTATCTTTAAGAGAACTGGATCAGAAGCAAACATGTTTGGACACTTCCAGATATACCATCCACATACTTTGGTATCTCAAGGATATTTAAGAGGAACTTGATAAATGATGAGGGCTTTCCCACAGTATTTATTTTAATTAGAAAAGTAAGCAGGTTGTAAACTGTGATTGCCTTTACGTGGTATCTGAAATGACATTGTCAAATATCCGGGCCACCCGAGGTCAGGTGTTGCCCACTGATATTGAAGCTGATGAATGTCTCTTTATGCAGCCCCTCTGCTTCCACTTTTGCTGATCTCCTGGCCATTCACACAGCAACCAATCGATTTTCTGCTGCTCTTTAAATGGGTAGGATAAAAATCAGACTCTCAGAATCAAATTCAAATGACTCACCATGTTCCAAACAACCCTGTAAAATTCTGGTTGTACCTGATCCTGCACCTCATCTCAGGCTGTTCTCTGTTCCAGCCACACTGGCCTTCTGCTGAGTGTGTGTATGTGTGCGTGCGTGCATGTGTGCTGGAGATCGAACCCAAGGTTCGTGTGTGAACCCGCACTCCGCAGCTGAGCGGGACCCCAGCCCACTGCCCTTCCCACGGATCCTTGGCTGTATCCCTCCTCCTCTTCATGCCCTCCGTTGCCACTCCCCTCTCGGCCACCCTTTCTGTGCTCTTGGCATCGCTGACTCTGGAAGTGGGGTCTCTGCTGCTCCCATCAACCATCCACTCTTCCCAGAGCACATTTATTCCTTTCCTAACACTATTTACGGTTGGTAATGATTCCTGTCTCTAAATTCCATGAGGCTGAAAACCAAGTCTGATGTTTGTCCCCCAGAACTGGCCAGGCACATACCCAAACTGAATATTTATAGAATTAATGGCCTCATAATAAAACCCTATAAATCCAAGTACATGTGTGTGTGTTTGTGTACATGTGTGTGTATATGCATGCACATGCCCGTGTATTTTATGAAGTTCAAAAATTTTTCTAAATCCTGGCAGGCCAGATTTATTCATGGACAAAAACTCTGTTCTTCTGGGTCATGAGGCGTCTTTCTCTAAACTGAGTAAGTGGCTGCCCATAGTAACATGACCCTTCACTGAGTCTCCACTTCCTTACCCAACGATGACAGCCTGAGGCTGAAATCAGGGCGATGCTCATCAGCCCTTTTCCAGATAGAAACCTGGAATCTGATTTGCTTTTAGGACTTCCCTGTTAATCCATTGTCATTCTATCACCAGTGGCCAGCAGAAAGAGTACCTTGGCAAGTCTCAGGGACTTTGTCATTTAAATTCAATGTGCGTAATTGTGTGTTCATTCCCAGGAAAGCAGTCTGCCAGGTGGACCAGATACCCCATTTCCACTGACTTGACAAGTGGGTTGGCTGCAGTTTTTTTTTTTTTTTTTTTTTAAACTGAACTTTACAGAATCTATGACCTACTTTGGCACTGCAGAACACACACCAGCTTTACCCCTGGGCCTCATTTCCTCAAAGCTGTGCACTTGCATCAAGCATGGGAGAGGCGTATCGGCTATGCTGATTTCCAAACCTCTTCAAGGAGCTGAGTGACAGGACTGGGGCTGGTGGAACTGATGCAGGAGAAGGTCTTTGAAGGACACGAGGAAGGAAGCTGGGGCTCTACGATCCTCCCCTCCTGCGATTGGTACCATACAGTGCCCGCAGACGTTAGGGCTTTTACCCTCTAAGTTATTGTTATCTGATGGTTGTTTGGATTCTTCGCAGTGAGGAGATTGCATGGGGAAATCAAAGTCGGCATGCTGTGCAAGAAAATATGTGGTACCACATTGACCACCTCTAAAATTAACCTGCTCGCTCACACCTCCTCCTGCCAACTCCTGGAGGGAGTCTCTCATCTTTACTTAGTCCTCCCTGAGGACTGGATACTTTAATATGATCATTCCCATGATGTGAATGTGTCCTCATTTAAAGTTAATGTGTTGAAACCTAGTCACCCATGTGATGGCTTTCAGAAGTTGGACCTTTGGGAAGCAATTAGGTCATAAGGTGCAGCTCTCATGAGTAGGGTTAATGTCCTTCTTAAAGAAGCCTCAAAGAGTTCCCTGTCTCTTTCCTGTGAGGTCATTGCAGGAAAGAGCCATCTATGAACCAGGAAACTGGCCTCACCAGATATTGGGTCTGCCTCAATTTAGACTTCTCAGTCTACAGAACTATGAGAAATAAATTTCTCTTGGTAAGTCACCCCATCTATGGTATTTTGTTATAGCAGTCTCAACAGACTAAGACAGCAAACAGCGCAGCGAAAACAGGCAGCAAGTTAATGACAAAGGAGAACTGCAGACACCTTGAGAGAGATGCAGAATTTCATGAAGTAGGTGGAAGTGATGTTGCAGAACTGCTAGCCTTCCAGGGGAACCAGGGATCGGTGGGGTCTGACAGACCAGTTCACAGTTGAAGAGGGGCAGAGCCACTTGGATACAGCCAGTGAGTTGCTTCAGATGAGTTAGATTTAAATATCAAAGATGGTGAGATATAATTGAAGAACAAATCTATTACAGGGACACAAACACCAGGTTTCCTCCTGACTCCCAAGGCCTGCTCACTCACTCCAGGTTCCAGGCAGAGCTATCATAGTTCTGGAAGGCTCCAGCTGCTGCCTCTGTGTCCAGTTTCTGGCGGAGCCCTGCTGGCTCTGTCTGCTGGCTTCGGAAGGCAGCATGCGCCTGCGTCCTTCCTGCCCCAAATCTGCTTTTGGAAAGTTTTTGGAATACTGATTATTCCCCATAAAGTGAGTGGTAAATTTGGGACGTGAGTTTGGAAGGGAGTAGGGAAAATACCAGGAAGTGAGAAGTAAACCAAAAGCATTAACACCAAGCTAACCACAAACAGCAAAGTCCCTGGAGAGGAAGGGGGAGGAACATCTGGCTCCATGGAAGAACCATCGCTCCCACAGGTCAGGCTGCAAACAGTTTGCACTGAGGTTGATCCGAAGGATGTGGGAGCTTTCAAATGGTGTGCTGGCCCCCATGGGATTTCTTCCTCACACTGGAATCACGTTTTATGTTTTCCCTGCCTTGTGCACAGGGTGTGTGAGGCTGCTTATATAGTAAGGACTGGGCTTCTCACAACATCACTCGGCTTTTCTTGGCACCTTGCTTGTTAATCTCTTTTCATACAAACAGAAATAAGGGCAGGGGCTCCCGAGCACGATGGCATCAGTATTCTCTTAGCTTAGTTGTTTAGTCAGCTACCAAACCTCCAGAGAGTCCCCCTGGTGCTCAGCCTGTTGAGCTTCTTAGGAGTTACTCTGGCAAACCTACTGGATCACCCACTGGGTGCAGAAGGAAGGAGCATAGAATTTGGGGCCTGCCTACCTCAGTGCCTGTTTGTTAATGAGAAAGAAGGAAGGTAATTTTGAGTCTCATATCTGTCACCAGCTGTGATCTTGAGCAGATTGTGTGACATCTCATTCATTAACCCAGAAGATATATATTGATTGTCTCTTGGGTGCCTGGCACTAAATTAAGGGCAATAGCATCTGTTCTGCAGGAACTTTGGTCTGGGAAGGACAGAAAGGCAATGAAGGAGGGATTCTTCCAGAGAGTACCTGGCTGTGTCTACCAGGGGTCCAGACTGCATGGAACCTCATCTGCCCTTTTCTCAGCCTGGTGGCTCGTGACTTGCAGGACTGCCTGGCTTCCCCTCTGCCTTAGGAAAAGGGCGAGGGTTATTAGGAGATTTCGTACTCCATTCTGTAAATATTGCCAGACTCATACCAACAGTTTCGGTGTTTAATTTCCAATTTTTTTCTTTAAATAATTTTTTAAGCAAATCAAGGTATTTTCCTCACCAAGCATCTTTCCTGTTGTTCATGTTTTGCAAAGATTCCTGGAAGTAATTTTTGATCACACATGGAAGGTCTCATTGTGCTGGGAAGTGATTCTTTGGGTCCTGCAGATCTCTTAAAGCTAACAGGGGACTGACATTGTTCTTGATGTTTCTGATGCCTTTTCTCCCCCTTCTAGAAATCACAGTGAGAGTAGAACAGTTCTATTTTAACTTAAACTACTTCTAGCCCAAGTGTCTGTTTGTAGATGCAGGTTGTGTGCAGATTTCACAGGCAGGATATTGAACGGTAGGCATGAGCATAAAATTTAAGCTTACAATTTACAATAGAAGAGATGCAGAAAAAGCCCAGCCTCCCATTGAATATGTTAAACTAAGCATAGAGGCCTTCTGCTGACTAAATATCAGCAGGTCCAAAAACATTTACTGAGCACTTGTTATATGCTAGGCACACACTATTCTGTGCAATGTCTTAGTTAATCCTCGGAAAGACATTCTTATTAATCTCATAAGTATCTTACCCTAAGTCACACAGATGGTAAGTAGTGAAGATAGGATCTAAAATTTAGGTGCTATCTTGCATACATAGTGAGTTATCATACAGTCATCCCTCCAAATCTGTGGGGTTTGGTTCTAATATCTCCTGGAGCTACTGAAATCATTGGATGTTCAAGTCCTCATAAGATGGTAGAGTATTTGCATGTAACCTATGCACATCCTCCTGTATACTTGAGATCATTTCAGTTTACTTATAATACCTAGTCAATGTAAATTGTTGTGCTGTAGGGAATAATGACAAGAAAAAAAATATATCTGTACACATTCAGTGCAAACACAGTATTTTTTCCAAATAGATCTTGGTCTGCAACAGGTTGAATCTGCAGATGCAAAACCCACAGATACAAAGGGCCAACTGAATTCAGGTCAAGATGCTGAGTTGGTGAAAACATCTCCAGTTGATGATTCATGCTGTTTCCCTCCTCCAAAACTGTGTAAGAAGTGCATTTTATTTTATTTTCATTTTTGTAGGGCATGCCTCATTGCTAATAATTTCCAAAGAAAATAAATCATCGAGGTCCTGGTTTAGCATTTTTCTGAGCCCATGCAAATCATGCAAAACATAACAAATGGCACAGAGTCACAGGTGTGTGTGGTAGTGAAGAGGAGAAAAGGGATGAAGTCTGTCTTTTCACCCTTAGGAAATAGCTACATTAGAAAAATAAAAGCAGTGAAGCTTGAAGTATATTCTGACATAAACTCTGGAACAGTCAGCCTGGTCGGATTCATTTATTCTACATTTATTCCCGCTGCAAACTCTGAGTGCTCTCTGGGCTCTCTCTCGCTAAATCAATGTTTGCAGACTTCTCAGTGGCTTGAATTTTGTAATCTGAGAAATCAATCAAGTACCTCGGGAGAATGCCATGTCTTATTCTCCTCTGATCCTCCCTGCGCCGCTTGTAATTAAGCATTAGCTGGAGTTCATTGCGCTTGAATACCGCAGTGATGTTCGGTCTGGCTTCCTTTGCTGCTTCTGTTTTCTGGTTAACTAAATCACTGCCATCATAAAAATGCAATTTAAAGTCTCCATAATTATAGGATTTATTTGTTTCCAAAAAACTAATCCAGTAGATTATGATCATTAGCGTGTTGTTCTAGCTGGAAGGCAGAGTCGTGGCCCCCAGAGGGCCTGCCCTGAGATGCTGGGGCTTTTACAGTGGTGCTTTCACAGTGAAAGGAGACCAGATATGGGGACTTAACTTACGGTTCCTTTTGCAAGTGATCCGACTTCCTGATCATGACCAAATAGTAGCTGCATAGTCCCTGTTATTGAGCAAATGGCTTTATGACTAATTTGACATTTGCTCCTGATTATAATTTTCTTGGCACCCTGCTATTGTTTAACAGGGAGAATTAGCTAATGGTGAAATATATGTATAGAATCATATGTAAAATCTGTCTATAGGGCTTAAATAATACTATCATTACTATTAAATATTAATAAATGTTAAATGACAATTGAAAGCAGACTCCAGGTCTCCATCACTTGAATTAAGAAATAAAACTTAACTACAGCCTTAGAAACCCAGCATAATCCTCCCTAGTGGCTGATCCTTCTCTTCTATGATAACCATTATCTTGAAATCTTAAAAATCACTGCTTTTCAGCCAGACACAGTGGCATTACACACCTGTAATCCCAGCAGCTCTGGAGGCTGAGGCAGGAGGATCAAAGTGCAAAGCTAGTCTCAGCAACTTAGTGAGGACCTAAGCAACTTAATGAAATCTTGTCTCAAAATAAAAAGGGCTTGGGGATGTGGCTTAGTGGTTAAGCACCCCTGGGTTCAATCCCTGGTATGCACTCCCCTATTCCCCCCCAAAAAAAAACCCAACAACAAAAAAACACATTGATTTTCTAGATAGTTTTATACAGGTACATGCACACATACATATGTGTGCATCCCTAAAGCAATACAGTGTTTGGTTTTTCCTGATTTGAACCTTACATAAATAGAGTCATATAGAATATATTTTTGTAATTTGCAACTTTTGCTTACCATTTTTTTTGAGATTTTTCTACTTATGAAGCATCGTAGCAGGAGTGTGCTCATTTTCATTGCTGTATAGTATTCCAAGGCATGCCTGTGCCACGGTTTTATAAGTCATGCTAATGTCCATGGACTTTGGATCATCTCCAGCTTGGACCTCTTAGGAATGGTGTTGCTGTGGGTCCCTGGTGTGAGTATTGCAAATGTAATTCCCAGACATATTCCTTGTATAAGTTTTTTTGGGGCCATATGCTATTTTTCAACTTTAATAAATAATGCCGAACCATTTTTACCCTGAGGTCAGCAAGTTATGACAGTTGCCATTGCCCCACAGCCTCATGAGCACTTGACATTGTCACAGGTTAGCGTTTGCCAGTCTGGAGAGTGTGGGGGCAGCTCCTGGTGGTGGTGGCAGTGTGTGTTCCTGTTGGCTAATGACTGGGGCCATCTTTTCACAAGTTGAATGGAATTTGTAGTTTCTCTTTATATGATATATGAGTTCATGTCTTTTGACCATTTGGAAAGCTTTTGGACATCAGTTCTTTGTTGTGACAAATAGCCTTTCCATCTCCGTACTTGTCTTTTTCATTTTCTTGAAGTCTTTCTTTTTTTTGGTCTTCCACAGTTTGTATATTCATATTTTCTTTCATTTTAATAATCTTTTCATTATCAAGGAAGCAGTAGATGTGCACTATAGAAAGTTAGGACATAGGGAGAAGCAAACATTTTCTTTAAAAAAAAGAAATTTATATTCCTACTGCCCAGAGGCCACTAGCATTAGCACTTTAGTGTGTATTTTTTTGTGGGCTATGTAATGAAATTTGATTTTCAATCAATAACTTCCAGCTTTCCATTGAAATACTTTTAATCTCATGACATAACATGAACCATCTCAGATTTCCCCAAATTAACCACCATCCTTCGACAGCTTCAGTCCAACCAGTGTGCAGTACAGACTTGGCGTGTACTTGGATGAACCAAGTTCTCCATGTTAAACGCAGCTGTTTTTGAAATCTTTTCCTTCGTGGTTAGTGCTTCTTGTCTACCTAGTGGTGTGTCTTCCACCCACAAGACTGTGTTCTCTTTTAAAACCTCTTAGTTTTGCTTTCTCCTTTGCCCTGTATCCACGTGGAATTGATTTCTGGGTATGGTGTGCAGTAGCCGTCCATTTTTAGGGTTTCCGTATGAACACCCAACTTTCCCAGCAGTTTATTGATCTTCGCTGATCAACAATACCCCTCTGCCATATTTCCTGTGATGCAAGGATGAGTCTTCCTCTTGACTGTCCATTCTGATCCAAGGGTCTATTTGCTTTTTTCTGTACCAACACTGCCGTGTCCTAACCATGTGCCTTAATAATAAGTTTTAAGCAGGGTAAATCCCCATGTTACTTAAGATAGGTTTGGGTGCAGAGTGTAAATCTCAGAAGCTTAAAACTAAAAGGGTTTGTTTCTTGCTCGTGCCACATGTACAGTTGTGGACAATCTGGAGCCCAACAGAAGTTTTGTTAATACGTCAAGATGTGCTGGAGAGATTCCTTAGCATGGCTCCATGCCCAGAGAACCTGGAGAATCACACCGAGCTCATGTGCTTCCCTGTGGAAGTGAAACCTGTCATTTACATTTCATTGGATGAACCAGTCACATGACCACACCTAATTGGGTGGGGTCTCAGGGAGTCCATCCTGGTATAACTGGAAGGAGAATTGTCCACCTCCTCTCGTTTCTTCCTCTTCCCCTTCCTCTCCTTCTCCTCCTCCTCCTCTCCCTTCCTTTTCCTCTTCCTCTTCTTCATCTTCTTCGTCTTAGCTATTCTCAACTGGTCAAGTTCCATGAAGATCTCTTGTTGAGATTTCGATTCAAATTTTATTTAATCTATGGTTCAATTTGGAAAGCAATGATATTTTCCTATCCATGTATATAGTGTATGAGTCTATTTAGGCCTTACTGTTTTTTTTAGAAGTTTCACAATTTTCTTTTTACAGGGTTTACACACTGTTTACTAGCTTAATTCTTAGGTATTCTGTATTTTTACTGCTATTGTAATTTTATATTTTAAAATTACGTTTTGTAGATGACTGCTTTTTATTGTCTAAAAGTGTAGTTGATTTTGGTGTATTAATTTTTTATGCAGAGATTTTGCTAGACTCTCTGATAATTCTAATTATTTGTCTGTGTTATTTTGAGTTTTCTACATAGATATCATACCACCTGAAAATAGTGACAATTTTGTATTTCCTTTCTAATTTTTAAACCTTTTATTCTCCCAACTTGCATCCATGTTTTGTGACGATCTTAAGGGAATGCTTTCAACATCTTACATTCAGTATGACCTTTTTTGGTAACATTTGTTATTGGGCAGTTAGTCATTTCTTATACCATACTTGTCTGATTTTTGGAATCATTATTACTAAAACAAGGCAAAAATGAACTAAAGACCTACAAAGTTCACAAAAATGGTCGTAAACCTAAATACGTATTTCAGTGACGGGTAGGTCAAACATAAAGGGGAACCTCTGTGAGACTTGAACAGCATAATTGACAAACTTCACAAAATGAGCGTTCCCTCTTTTAAATATCTCTGTAAAGGGTCTATATCAGATGATTTCTTTCCTTTAAAGATGTCTGGCTCATGTGCCCAAAAAACATTAGATCATAGGTTTAAAAATACTGAATCAATTACTTAGGGTTATAAAACTCTTGGGTTTTAAAACATTTTTTCTTGAGATGGTTCATAATTTCTATTTATTTTTAGAACTCTGTCATTCCATACAAACATTCAAATGTGTCCACACAAAGTATTTCCTAATATCAATGTTTCCAATTAAATATCTTCATTATTCATTTCTATGTTGCTTATGTGTCTACATTTTCTCAAAAAAAAATTATTTTTCTCTGAGGTTAATCTACTTTATGAGTCTTCTCAAAGAGCTAATTATTGCTTTGAGTGTCTTTACTGAATGCTTGTTTACTTTCATTATTACGATGTTAATCTGTATTATCCCATCTCAATTTTTGAATTTATTCTGCTGTTCTTTTTAAAAATTTATTAAGTTAAGTACAGCTCAATAAAACTGAACTTTTCTTCTTTTCCTAATGTAAGCAATTTAGGCTATAAATTTTTCTCTAAATGTTGCTTTAGCTATATTTTGTAAGTTTTAATGCATGTCATCAGATTTATTTCTGAGTATTTTCTAATTTTCATTATTTAATTCTTTGACTCATGTTTACAAAAGCTTTTTTGTTTAAAAAAAATCCCAAACCTAAGATGTTTTTGTCACTACATTTAAGAAATTATTTATGTTTAATTATATTGTGGTCAGATAATATATTCTATAAAAACTTCCAAACTTTTGATCTTAAGGCTAGTTTTGAGGTTTAGTATATGGTCATTTTTCATGAATATTCCATATGGATTAACAAGAATGTGAGTTTTAAAATCATTGGACACAGGCCATGCACAGTGGCACATACCTGTAATCCCAGCAACTTGGGAGGCTGGGGGAAGATGATCATAAGTTCAAGACTGCCTTGGCAACTTCTCGTGGGCCTAAGCACCTTAGTGAGACCCTGTCTTAAAATCAAAAATAAAAAGGACAGGAGGTGTAGATCAGTGGTAAAGCACCCTGGGTTGAACCCCCGGCACCAAAATATAATAATAAAAAAATAATTGAACACTTTGTGTTATATGTCCATTAGACCAGTCTTGTTAATTGTGCTATTCAAGTCATATATATCCTGATTTTTCTGTTCATTCTTAATTTATCAATTACAAAAATCTGTTAAAATTTTGTACCATGATGGAAGATGTTGTACTCCCATGGCATTTATAATTTTGTACATTTTGAAATAACATGTAAACATCATTAATAATTATCATACTCCCTATTATACCTCTTATTACCTTTATAATTAAGTCATGACCATCTTTCTCTCTAATACTGCTTTTTACAATAAAGACCATCTGAGGTTAATATCGACACCAACTTTCTATTGGTTAATATTTGCCTCATATCTTTTTCCTTTGATTGTACCCTATGTTTTATTATGTATTTTGAAAATCTTTATCAGGAGGCAATTATATTTCTTATCATTACTTAAATACTAGAACTTATTTATTTATATCATTGTTATATACTTCCGTCTCCTTTCTTGTACTGTTTTCATGTGTGATTCTTTTTTCATTTATTTTTTTGTTGGAGAGTTCTATAAACCCTACTTTAATGCACATAAAATCTGAATTAATAATACTTTTATTCTCCCTTCTAACAGATGTAAGGATGTTTTAGCTCTGATCAATGCATTCTACCTTATTAGTTTTGTCTGGTGTTTTAATTCTAGCCTGGTGCTTCCTATTCTTCCTGAAAAAACCACCAGCCTACACATAGATTAGCCTGCATTCTTTACTGCCAAAATCTTTACTTCCCAGTCTTGTCTCCATCTCATTCTTTCCACTTTCTGCGTAAAATATATCCTTTAAATTTTCTTTTGAATGTTTCTTGTGGTTAATGTTTTATGCGTTTGAATGTCCTAAATTTTCTTTGTTTGACTTCATTCTTGAAAGATAGTCCTCTTCAATGCAGAAATCTAGTTCAACAGTTTTTCTCTCTGAACTTTGAAGATAGTGTTTGTGTTTGTCAGTTTTCTGTTAGTGTGATAAAATAACCAGAGATAAACAACTCAAAAGGAGGAGTTATTTTGTGACTCACAGTTTCAGAGATTTCAGCCCATGGTCACTTGACCCACTGACTTTTAGTGAGGTAGTCCATCATGGTGGAGACCCATGGCAGAGGAAAGCTGCTTGCCTCATGATGGCCATGAAGAAAGAGGGAGAGAGAGAGAGAAAGGAACCAGGGTCCCGACGCATCTGTGAGGTCTTAGCTGCAGTGACCTACTTCCTCTGGTAGGCCCCATCTCCGGAAGTTTTTACCAGCTCCCAATACCACCACCAGCTGGGAGCCAAGCCTTCAGCACGTGAGCCTGTAGGGGGCAGTTCAGATCCAAACCATTCCATTATTTTACTGTCTTCTAGCTGCAATGTGGGGGCTGTTTTGAAGACAGCTATAAATCTTGGTGCTGCTCCTTTGTAGATATGCTTTTCTTCCTTTCTGGATGGTTTACTATCTTGCTTTTTCTTTTATGTCATAAAGTTGTTCTTATTATGCTTCTAGGCTTGGATTTGCCTTTACATAACTTGCTTGGGATTCACTGGAGTTTATACATTTCAGGTTTGTGTCTTTTGACATTCTGAGATATTCTCAGTCATAACCTATTTGAATATGGCTTTTTCTCCATTCTATTATTTTGTACCTTAGAACTCTCATTAGACATTCATTAGACCTTCTCACTGTTTATCCATGTCACTTAACTATTCCTTATTTTTCATCTTTTTCTCTTATTGTTTTCTTTGAATGGAATTTTGGAGAAAATTTGAACATATCTTCATATTCTCTATTCAACTTTGTCTCACATGCTATTTAGCCTATCTATTGAGTTTTTAAATTTAATTACTAGAGTTTTCATTTATATAAATTCTACTTGGTCTTTCAAAAATCTACTTTAGTAGTCCTTTATAATGCTAATCCTTTGTCCTTACTTTCAAACTTCTCTATAATTTCTTGAATATTGCAAATGGCTAAGCTATTTTATTTTCTGTGCACTATAATTATAGTATCTGAAGTTGTTATGAGTCAGTTTGTCCTGTGTGTTCTTATGATGCACTGAAATCTTTTTTTTTTTTTTTTTTTTTTTTGAGTTTTCTTACTCTGGGCTTTTAATTTTCTCTAGAACTTTCTTTTGGGGGACTAGCTTGATGTCTGGGTTGAAGTTGAATTCCTCCGGAGAGGAATTTTGCCACTTGCTTGAGAGCTTTTACCTCAGGACCACTCAAAATTAGTTCTCCACTAAAGGGTTTTTGAAGACTATCTCAGAAACATGAGCTGGACACAGACGGCTGTGACAGTTGGCTCATAGTTATGGAATCCCTCCACATAGCATTAAGACTGGGGCAGGCAAGTTCCCCTGCTGATTCCTTCTGAAGGGCAGCCTCTTGTCTTGCTTCCTCTTAAGCAGGTGGTATAGTCCTCCGGTCAGAGTTTTATTTGAGGTCTTCTGTTATGTTCTCCATTGTGAACGGGCCTGAGACCTTGTCCCTTCACACACACACTCACAAACGCTGTGTGCCTCTGAGATGCCACCGTGGGAGCCCCAGGTCAGCAAGTCTCCACAGAGCCCATCCTGGTCCAGTCTGGCTATGCTCATCGCTTGGGGAACCTGGCTTTCAATAAATCTTCTCTCTGTCAAGTTAGTGATATGTTTAAAAGACTTGTTGGTTTTTATATTCCATCCAGCATTTAATTATTTCAAACAAGATGTCTAGTCTGCCACACTACTGCTAATAGAAGCCCTGGGTTTGGGAATCGTGTGATGTTTCTGTGTTGGGAAGGGAGACTAACTTGGTAGAAGTAGAACCCAGCATTTACGGTCAGTATTTTTAGACAACCATTTCCTCAACTTTACAATAGCAGCACCTTGCCTTTGTATGTTGAATTTCTGTTTACAAATTGCTTCCACAAATATCAAGTCTTCTGCAAGCTGGCTGAGACGGATCTTGTTATCCCCACCCAGAGAATAGACAGGATTGATGCGGGAGAACTTGCTGTGATTTAGAACCCAAGTCTTCAGACACCTTTGAGAGTTCTTTTCTTGTGACAGCGCTGACTTGGATTAAATGATTTAAGAGAAGCCAGCAAGTGGATTTCAATTTGCTGCCCAGAGCAGGTCATTGCTGTGATACTATCTTGAGAGAGATTCTGAGTCTGAAGCTGGCTTTCCGGATAAAGCCCCTTGATCAATTAGCAGTGTCTGTGAAGGTCACGGAGATGAAATGCAAGATACTTGCTTTCCCAAGTTGAAAATGGCCTTCCAGACTTAAAACACACACACACACACACACACACACACACTTCTCATATAAACATAAATCTATTGAATGTGGATGGTATAAGTAACAGATGGAGACATCCTTTGTACATGTCAAGTAAGTGAGGCTTGAGGCTCCCTGTCCTGCTGGTGGTAACTTTCCCTGGGGGTGTGCAAGAGGAATGGGAATGTTAGTCATAGGAATGTTATTTTCAGACAAAAGAGAATGTGGGAAAGTTTGGGGTGCCACCTCATCAGTTCCATAGGCACTCGGGGCTCCTGAGACTCGATTGTCCTGCAGTTTTTCTTCCTTTCTCTCCTGCAGTACCCAAAACAGTGGCCCAGCCCAGCTCAGGACCGTGACTTTAAGTCAGATTGCTTCCCCACTCTCCACTACACAATACTTAGAGAAGGTTTGACTGGGCTGTGCAGTTGGCATCTACCATGGACTGTCCTGTCGGTCAGACACCCCAAGAGTAGCAGATCTTTCTAAGTCTACTTCCTGTGCAGACTGAGAGCACCAACCATGGCTGCCAGGGAAGGTTTGAAGAATTTATTTTCCTAGCAAAGCAGGTGCTATAGCATCTCATAAAAGTTGGGAAGAATGGGGGCCACTTCTTTAGAAGATTGCAAGCAGTGAAAATCATTATGACCCCAGAAGTTTCTCCAGGAGAGGATAATCAGATGAGCACAGTGGGCAAGTCAGTGGCTACTGCCTTTTTGGAGGTTTCTCAAATGGGCACACTATTATTTAGATCTCACCATCTCATTTATGTTATGCTGATGCCTTTGGAGATACAATAAGGTCACTTTTTATTAAAGTAGTATCCTCATCAGAATCCTGCCCAGGCTCTTACCAACTCCCCTCAAGGCATTAGGGAAAAGGTGTTTCTTTCTTTTGAAGGCTTATTCTTTTTTCTTTTTTCATCTTAAAAATTTATTTGTTTATAAATGCATTATTACAAAGCACCAATCCAAACAAAAAGCTTGAGTAACAGAATTAAATCTAAAAAATACAACTGTCTATAATCTACAGGGGACTCTAAGTCTAAGCACACAAGACTGAAAGCAAAAGGATATAAGAATGTTGCATACAGGGCTAGGGAGATAGCTCAGTCAGTAGAGTGCTTGCCTTGCAAGCACAAAGCCCTGGGTTCGATCCCCAGCACCGCAAAAAAAAAAAAAAAATAATAATAATAAAACAAGAATGTTACATACAAAAGTCATTCTCATATTTATGTTTCAGATCCTTGCAACACATCATCAATGCTGGAAAGAGGAAGAGTGGTCCTGAGCGTTTAGACCTCCTGTAGATTAGATCAGGCAGCTCAGATGAGAAGAACCACTTCCATTCTCAGGACCCTTCATAGCTCTCTCCAGGAACATTTGAGTCTTGATAAGCATCTTCTATTGAGCACTGTGATGTGGATGGGGGGAGTCACACTGGCTTCTGTAGCCTTGTGGGGAAGCTTTACCAATGTTCACTGTGTGCCCAGCCTCCAAGGACACGATGTAGTGACCTCTTGTGGTTCAGACTCTCATTTTGCAGAGAAAACTAAACCTCAGAGAGGAAAAGTAACTTACTCCAAATCATGTATTCTCAAGTCCTCATCTCTCAATACCACACTCCTTATGGGGTATCAACAACCAGGGTTGCCGCCCGCATCCTTGGCTTGGGATGGTCTTGTGGAGTTCGTTTGCATCCTGTGCAAAACACTCTCCAACATTAAGATTCACTCAACTCCCTGATGTTGCCCTTCTCCTTCTTGGAGAAGCAGATACTCATTCTCTGAGCATATGAGATGGAAAATTCATACAGATTGCATCATCAGAGCACAGTCCTGCCTTCAGTCCCCGAAATGATGCGTTTGTCTGAGAAATTTGTTATAATTATCAAAAGTGAAAAATGGTAAACACAAGGTCTGTCTCCCTGTCTCCCTGATTCTTATCTCATTTTTTTTAAAGATTTTTCTTTTTCCATGCCAATTTTCTTATTTCTTGCAATCATTTGAGTCAAAGATTTTCCACTTCATTTAAAAGTCAATGGGAGGAAGGAAAAACCTCATCATTACACCTAAGCTGAATCAAAAACAGACCCTTTGCAAGAGGAAAGTTATAAACCTGTGATAATTCATTGTGGTGACTGCGTACAAGAATTGATGATTGTTTCTCAGTATCCCCAGGGAGGCAGGTGACCCTGATCATGGGATGCACCGGCCATCACCTCCTGGACCAGCACTGTTGATTGTGATGCCCCTGCTTGTCTGGTCTCATTGACAACAGCAAGTGAGCAAGTTCAGTGCCGGGAACAGGGAGGGAAGCCATCCCCTCACCCCTTCTTCCCACTTGAGAGCATCTTTGCCTTTCACAGCCAGATCCACATATACATATTTATTATCAGCTTCCTTAGCCAGGAGAACCTTCCACAGGCTCTGAAAGCAAGGGGCGTATCCTCAGATCTCTGTGCCTGCTTCCTTCCTGTTAGTAGTTAAGGGGCATATGTGTGCATACATGTGTGTATTTCAGACTGGGGTGCCAAGGAACCTGTTTCTTACCTAAAACAAGCCAGTTCTTGGTATCCTCTCACTCCTCTGGCTTGGTGCTTTCTGCTTCTATTTGTCATGGGCAATATTAGCAAGATACGAATACATTTATTCACCTTCCAAAATGTCCATCACCCTCTGTCTCTGAATGACTATTTGGTTCTTAATTGAGCTGGAAGCTAGGCTTGTGTTTAGGAGGAGGGACAGACACTCACTTAGAATGGACAGCATCTGACTTGTTCCGCATTGGGATAAAAGGCTTCACAGCCCCCTGAGGTCTCAACTGTGTGTATTCTGTGAGAAGAGAGTAGGACGTTGTACATTAGAGTTGGAGAGAGTGTCTTTGATGGTCTTCCTGTTTTCTTGTTGTCTCAGTTGAATTTGGATCTGAGCCTTGGTGGTTGAGAGTCCCAGGATTTCAGAGTGGGATGACTCAGGGAGATTAAATCCTGGTCCCAAACCCCTTATCTCATGGGAGGAATCATCTTAATTCGGTCTGACTTGGTAGACACTAATCCTGACTGGGGTGGCAGAAAAACAGGAGAGCAAAAGACCAGAGCTTCCCATAACTCAAATATGCCTCCCAGGCAGAGGGAATAGCCTGTGGAAGACATCATGTTTGTTCAGTAACTGTATAAATGTCAGCAAGAAAGTGACAAGCATAAGGTTTAGCATGAAATTGGAGCTTCATCCTGTCACCTAGAAAAATAAGGGCACACAGCAGTGCTTTGGAAATCTTGCCCAAAGGCCCAAGAGCATGTATTGAAGAAGACCAGCTGCTGCCAGATGCCCGTGGGCTCCAGGCTGTTGTGCTGAGCCTTTAAGCATGCCTAGAATGTCCTCCTCTGCAAGGAAGCAGAGACTTCCAGGATTTGGAGGGGCTGTGGTGTTGGAGGAGAGAATACTTTTGGCCTGCACTCCAAAAATATGAGCAAAAGTGGTGCCAAAGCCAGCCAGCTGAGAGTCCCTGGGGTAGCAGAGGTCAGATAGAGGCTGGGGATAGCCTCTCTTCACAGGTCAGTCAGCCCTCCCTTCTGCATCCCCTGAAGGTGTCCAGAAGTGGTAATGTTTGTTTGAGTTGATGACTGTTCTGTCTTAAAGTCTCCAAGTTGGTTTTTTATGGGAGCATAAACAAATTCATGTTCATTGACTTTTTAAAAATCTGTTTGTTTTTTTCATAGATGCCAGTTTGGCAACCCTACCACCAGCTGCCTCTCCTCTGATCCAATCTTGGAGACTTTACTCTATAACCTAGCAAAGCCCTGGGCTTTTCTACTCCACACTTAGTGTACATAGGTAGATGGACTTGCTAAGCCATCTGATTTGAATAAAGTCTGTTATTTCTCCTGAGAAAGCTCAAAATTGGGCCAGTAACAACCAGAACCAACTGTCCACCCGTCCTCTCCCATTCCAACATCTCATAGGAGAATGTAGGTGGAGAGAAGGAAAGAAGAAAAGTGGATGTGGATGGGAATCCAGAAGCCATTGTGTCTGCCAAGATGGTAGTCAGATGGGGCTACTGGGCATGCCATGTAAATCACTTCATACACTTCTGTCCTAGAAGCCATCTAGAACAGGCTGGGCAGTGCAGTGTCCCATGGCTCTTACTCTAAGCACAGTACTCAATGTATTTGGCACCACTGTGCTGTCTGAGTGCGGGTCGCTGTTCAGAAGAGCTTCAGTGCACATGGTCACTGGTACCTCCTTCATTTCCTTGCTTTTTTCTTCAGTTTTATACCCAGGATAAACCTAGTTTAGCTTCTATTTCAAAAAGGGGTACACCATCAAAGTATATGGATGTATTAAAATGTCACAAAGAAACCCATTATTTTACACAATCAATATGTGCTAATAATTATAATTAAAAATGATAGCTGTAAAGGCCTCAACATGACATAATGGTTAAAAAACAAATAATTAAACAAACCAAAAGGGATGGGGAAAAGCTGCACCGTGATCTTATTTCTTCTGTGACTGAAGGAGTTCTGCTTTGGCATAAGCTTATGTTCACATCCAAGGTGACTTTTGAGAAGATCTATTATTTTCAGAGCTAATTTGGAAAAGCTGCAGGTTATTTGTTATTGTGTACTATAGTCCTGAGGATCTTGACCCTACAATTTAAAGTCCTGCTCTTTGTACCTAACACTGTATCCTAGGTATTGTCCCTATTGCTATTCGGTCTCAATTTTCATGGTGGCATCAGAGACCATTGACTGGAAATGCCACCGTTTGCTTGTCTACACTTCTGTACGGATCACTTCCAGTTTTCCATATTTATAAAGAACTTTGGGCAGAACATCCTCCAGATTCCCCCCATAGTGTGCACTATTTCCTTGAAGTGGATCTTAAGCTCTCTGATACGTATGATGGTTGTGTTTGAGGCCAGGCCTTCTCAGATTGCAGTGTGCACACAGATTGCTTATGGCTATTGTGAAATGCAGATTCTAATGCCATTTGGGGTGAGCCTGAGAGTCTGCATTTTCACTAAGCTGCTGCATGATGCCTGGCTGCGGCCCAGGCTTGGGCAGTCCTTAAAGTTGTTGGAGTACTGACTACTTGAAAGAGCTGATTTACCAAGTCACTGTGTGAGCTGGTTACCTATGAGCTCTTCCCCCTCAGGAAGACTTTCTAAACAAGAAAAAAGTTTCAGATAGTCTGGTGTCCAGAGAAGCCAAGGATCTGCAGCAGTTGGCTTCAACAGAAGCCTCTAGGCTCAGTCATAACTGCTATTAGAGTCACCTGGGGAGCTGAGCACTCCTGCACACACCTGCACTCCAGACCACTGTAGACAGAGTGTCTACATTGTGGCACCTGGGTACCAGCAGTTGGTAACACTGTGCAGGTATTGAAGGTGACACGGTGTGTAGCCAGAATTGAGGACCACTGTTCTAAGCCTACAGAAACCCATATAGGGTGAGGATATGTGGTATCTCTTTCTGTGCCTGGCCCATGGCACCTAGCACAAGGTTCATCCATGTCCTTTCACTCATGTTTCTGCAAATGACTAGATGAAAATTTCGGGGCTGTACCAACCTCCATGCTTGTGACAATGGATTTGGTATAGCCACGAGTTGTCTTTTCAATTCTAAGACACAATGACTGTTATTTCTAAGAGAAAACAAGGTGTCCATCATCGCTGGCTTCTCCATCAAGCCCCCCTCCTCCATAGCATTGCAGGTTCCATCTTTGTGAACACCCCTGCACAGTGTCTTCCAAACAAAAAATCTGGGCCTCATTCTTGTCCTCTGACTCTCCCTTATCGTTCAAATCTAAGCAGTCCTCCAAGTCCTTTATTCTGCATGCACTATTTTTCTCGTAGAGTGTAACACTGTATATTAGAACTATCCATCAACATGGTCATTGTCCTTCAAGAACCTGAGCCTTTTGAGGGTTCATCTATTGCTTCTTTTTATTCCCCTCAAACGGTACACCCTGGATACCCACTAAACCACTGTCGAATGAGTGAATAAGATGGAGTAGGAGACCACATGCAAGCCTGGAAGGCCAGCCTCATGGTTGAAAGTCTGTTCCAGCAGGAGTTGCCTAGATGATGCCACCATGGCTTGGCCCTGGGATGTCAAGATGGCAGACAGGATGCCCAGATGTGCTGAGTCCCTGCCATTCTCCACCTGCTGGAGTAACACCTGCTGTTTTTCCTTGGCAGTTGCCTTCTCGGGCCTTGGTTTCACGACATTCTACCTGGCGGGCAAGCTGCACTGCTTCACTGAGAGCGGGCGGGGGAAGAGCTGGCGGCTCTGTGCCGCCATCTTGCCTTTGTACTGTGCCATGATGATCGCGCTGTCCCGCATGTGTGACTACAAGCATCACTGGCAAGGTGAGTCCCTGCCCAGGCCTGCCCATCCTCATGGGAATCCCCTCCTCCTCCAGGGATGTGTGCAGAAATTGCACCTAACTGGAGAGAACTAAGTGTCCATTGTCAGAAACCAGGGTGGGTATGGTTTTGAAGTCAGAGTGCCTGTTCAAGTGGGTTCCGGCCTTCATGCTGTTCTTACTGGGAAAGAATTGGAGATTTTCTTTCTCCTTCTGTTCAAAGAGACTTTTCTCAAGTCCTGCCAGGATGTTGGGCTTTCAGTGTAGTCACCTTGGCCTCAAACTCCAGTGGGACTTCCCTGCTGGGCCACTTGACTCAGTCCTCAGACTTGGTGCCAAGTGGTTTTCTGACTCCTTTCCCACGTCAAGTCTAGTCTTTAAGGATGTATTTTCACCACAGATCCTGTTTCAAAGGATGTGTCCAGCCCAAGGACAACCCCAGCAGTGTTCTTCACAGTACCTTCAAGGCTGGGGTGAGACTGACCTCTACATGTCAGTCCTGGGATGTTTTTTTAAAATTGAAATCACACAAAACAAGCGAGGAAATTGTTCCTGGAATATAGCTAAACCCTGCTATGTCCCCATGCAGATAAACTGCAGCTCACAGTCTGCTTGGAAGGCAGCCATCATCTGCCATAGTAAACAGGGAAGAGAGACAGAGATGACATCTGCAGAGGGTGTGACCTCCAGGGGCAGCAAGATCTAGGGCAGCATTTCTCAGATTCCAGTTCTCAGATCCTCTTGATCAGGCCGCCCTGAGCTAGGAGTTTGACTCTCATGAAGGGGGTGAGCTTCTCAGAGTGGTGGCCAGCAGCCTCCAGGATTAACAAGCCAGCCCGTCCTTCCTGACGTCTGGGAGCCATCGGTTTGGAGCTCCACTGTCCATGTCAGTGCCTGCCTTCCCCAACCGGACTGTGGCCCCAGCCTCCTCCCTGTCCTGCTGTCCAGCTACTGAAGGCAGCATTCCCCTCCTCCTGCTCTCCTGCCTCTCAAGCCAGCTGCCTGTGGGACTGTCCTCTTCTCACACCCTCCAGCAGTTGGCTGCTATAGTAGGGGGGCAGCAGAGGCCAAAGAGGAGGACAACTGCCAGCTGAGGACACCTCCCCTCTATCTTCTCTGGGGGCTGCTTGCTCCTCTCAGCACTGCCTCGGTCCCACCTACCCCTCCCAGCCTTAGTCCACCCTCCTAGAGCTCAGGCCCTGGGTGTCATGTGTCTCCAGCAACAGCTTTGATTTGGAGGGCCAGGGTGTAGGGAAGAGGTGCCGACACATGGTCCAAACAGGTGATGTACGAACAAGGTCAGAGGCAAGAACAAGGTCGGAGGCCCCCTGGATGAGGGTGGTCAGGGGAGGACCCCAGGGCTCTGGCCTGAGTCTGCCCTCATTACTTATCCAATGACTTGGATGAAATTCTGGATAATGAATCCACATCACAAGACAGAAGGAGGAAGGGGCTCACTGGGCCAACAGCAATGGGCGGTCCAGCTGTGCCCTGGGAACGGTGGGTATTTCCCACAGAATCATTAGTGTACCTGTGATTAGGTCATCTGCCCATGAAGAATAGTATGGGCCAATCAGCCCTATGCAGATTGCTTCTCATGCATCCCTGTGAAGCACATTTTCTTCGCATAAGAACTATAATCCCTGAATATTTCACAGCACTGTTTCATGGATTGAATGAAACAGTGGATCCAAAAGTACTTTAAAAATGGAAATGTCCTACATGAACGCCAATTGGTGTCACCATTACTTAGCACATTGTTTCTAAGGAGAATGTGTTGCGTTTCCCAAGCAGCTGATTTGGAACATGATCTGTTTGTGAGCTGTGAATACTGTGTTTTCACTTTCACTCAACCACTTTGGATTTGGGAAATGATTAAGAGTTAAAAAGTTGGATAGGCTGGGCATGGTGGTGCATGCCTGTGATCCCAGAGGCTCTGGAGGCTAAGGCAGGAGGATTGCGAGTTCAAAGCCAGCCTCAGCAACTTAGCAAGGCACCAAGCAACTCAGTGAGACCCTGTCTCTAAAGAAAATGCAAAATAGGGCTGGGGATGTGGCTCAGTTGTGGAATGACCCTGAGTTCATTCCCTGGTACTCAAAAAATAAATAAATAAATAAAAAATTAAAAAATGAGTAGACTTCCTTTATCTTGGAGGTCGATAAGAGCCTTTGTGTAATGATGACCTTCTACTAAAAATTGAAGACCCAAGGTAGGCATCTCTTGAACACTCTGACCCTAACCTGCTCTGTTACTCTTTACCTCTATGGCTGAGCAATACGGCTACTGTGGAAGAATGTGGATCTTGGCTTTAGGGGCTGATGGTTTCATGATGCAGTTGGTGAACCCAGGGTCTGCTGGCAACTGGGACTTCAAAACCGCTCTGCCCAACAGGCACAGAAAGGAAGTTTGAGCAATAAACACTATTACTACTCCATGGGAAAAGCAAAGCAAGGGAATCAATGTTTAGTGATGCTAAGGACCATGTTGGTGGAGTGAGAAATTCGATTCATTAAACAGTTATATTTAAAATTTTTTTTAGAATTTGGCAAAGATTTTTTTTCTAGTTAAGTTTTTAAGTAGATAACATTTGCTTACAATAAGGCTGTTTTTAAGCACGCATAAAAGTTGAGCATAAACAATAATATTCAATTGAGCAATGCACAGTGATGGAGAATAAGAGACCACATGGGTGCCTCCAACTGTCCAAGGTAGACCTAACAGGCAGAGGTTGGAGTCCTCACACTGAAAGAAAAAAAGAGGTTTAATGCATGAACTGACTCATGGAGTTTGTAGCTGCACCTTGGTTTCTATTTATTATTTAGTTTGTGTAATTAAGTGGTCTTTACAGACATCCTGCATCCATTTAAATTAAATACAACTTTTCTACAATAGAGAGATTATAAGGCCACAGTGTTTCTTTTGGACAAATCCCTTAATATAGTGATTTTACTATCCATCTTATTTGGTCTTTCAAAATATAAAGTATTATAGCTTCAGGTTACAGATAATTTTAAACACTACATACATCCTGACTATTAAATTATTTAAACAATTTATATCTAATATCCAAAGAAAGTTTACTACCAGATTCTTGCAGTAGCTATTAATCAATCTGACATGCTTATTAATTGATCCCATAAGTGTAATTATAGGTCAGCATGATTTTAGTGTCTCTTCTTCCATGTTACTAAATTAGGAATGCAGTATTTACAGAACAGATAGACCCAAGTGGTGCAGCCACCCAGGCATCCCGAGAGCTCCTCCGACAGCTCTCACAAACTCGGGTGCAAATCCCCCTGTGTGAACAGAGTCAGATCCAGTTCTTCATCAGAAGGTGACGGTGGAGGTTGTCGGATGCCTCCCAATATCGGTCCCCAGTCCCATGGCCAGCGGCTGAGAGCAGCGGAGGTGGAAGAACAGCCTTAAGAAACTCTGCCTAGAAAATGCCCCTTTCTTGATAAGGCTTGTGTGTCTCACCCGAGAGCTGCCGGTGCTCTTTAAGGAGGAACTCCCCGGGAAGGAGACTTCCAGGATGACTGGACCAGTCCCACGTCCAATCTGCGTTTTCCTTTAAGCTTCTTTCGACTTCTGTCCTTCTCTTGATATAATCTTGCTTGGACTGACAGCTGCACCCTTTCCTCTAGTGCTGTGGTATCGGTGGCCCAAGCTCTAGCCTGGGGGTGAGGTGGGCTGTCCCACGAGAACTCTGGAGCCCCTCTGTCCAGACTCATGCTGGGCCTCAGCACTGTTCTCCACGTCGCCATTACAAACAGAAACTGAGGCTGGCACGCTGCTTCTGTCCCCACTGCCGCTCACACGATTCCCCCTAGGAGCCCTGCAGATCTCCTCCTGCAGGTCCCGGAAGGCAGCAAGGCTGCGGGTCCCCAGTGGGGTCTGTGCCAGCTGCTGCTGCCCTGGGTCACCATTCCGGGAGAGCATGTGTGCCCCCAGCCTGCCCCTCAGTGCCCAGTGTGAGGTTAAGGGAGGAATCAAGTTTTCCGAGTGGCAAAGGTACGAACAAGGCCTCCAGCTACCATTTTTTCTTTGGTGCACTGAGCTGCCCCGTGGGCAGGGGCATCTTTCAAGATGAAAATTTGTGTGGAGCCCAGGGGGCGTCAGCACCACCCAAGGCCCTTCATCATAGACTTCAGTTAACAACATTCATGTTAGGAGATTTTTCTGACTCCATTTCCAGTTTGATTTAAGCACCTGAGCCTAATGTGGAAATACATCTGATTGCTCCATTACATATTCATGTCCAATAAATAGCCCGTAATCTCAAATGACTTGCTCTGTCGGTTATCCTGATTATTTTGTTATTTCTGTTTTTTCTGCCTCCCTGACACACTCCAAATACACATGTCTGCTGTTTTGTTAAATGAGGGAAATATAGGGACCCAGGCCAAGGGAGGTGCATGTGCAGCATTTAGCAAAACCTGCCCAGATCCAGAACCAGCTGGACCATTCTGACTCTGTGTGACTGGTTCCCTGTGTCTTCGTGATGCACTAGGTTTCGGGTCCACTGGAAGCCAGGGAGTTTGACAGGCGTTGGTAAGCCAAAGCCCTGTGCCTTCTAGAGGGCCTCACTTTGTGTTCTACTTGGTGTTTCGGCTCTCAGACTTGTGGAATTCCCAAGCTGGAGGAAAGTGCCAGCCGGAAAGGAGCAGTCCCTGAACCAGCGTCCACTGCTTCTCACACTTGTGTGTCTGTGGTCTCTGGCCAGGGTCCGTCACAGCAGGAGTGTCAGGAGCATGTGGTTTGCCTGACTGTGGGACAGAATAATGAGCCGCCCACTGAGTCCCTGCCTCTGGCTCCAGGCCGTCCTCCTGGGACTTCGGGTTTGGGCAGCCTTTCATCCAGCACTGTTTTCTCGCATCAGAGGTCATTCAAGCAGCCCTGGGTGCCTACATGGAGTTTCATTATCAGAAAGAGGTCTACCTCTGGATGTGATCCAGAAAAACCAGGATGGGACTGGCTGCTCATTCCCATGCAGGCTGAGGGTGGGAAGTGCCCACTCAGTCACAGAGGCCCAATCTGGGCGTTTTCAACATGGCCGCCTGTGTCTTCACCCTGCTTCCCTGATTGGACTGTGAAATAGATATACATGCAGTGACCAGAATTCAGGAGATTTTCAGTCCTGCCAATGCAGGTGTGTGGTACGGGGAGGCAGCATGGGGGTCACTGGCCTCTCTGCTGGACTGTTGCATGTGCCACCAAAGATTGTCAGCTTCAAACTAGCCAGGCAGAGGCTGTTCCCCTGGAGAAACCCTGCATCGGGGCTTGATGGTGCTCTGCAAAGCCCAGCTCTGTCCTGGGTTCTCCTTCCCTCCCCTGTGCCTCTGTCCTTCACACAGGGACACAGTTAACCGGGCCTCCCTTGGGCCCTCAGGAGCAGTTCCTGGGTTTAGAGCTCTATCACTGCACCCACCCACCTTGGGTGGGACAGACTCCTGAGGTGTACTCTCTGGCATCCTTGGTCCCCTGTGAACACACCTCACCTCGTTTCCCCTCCCCGGTCACTGCCCTGTGTGGCAGGGGCCGGATGCCACACTGCCTGGGAACCTCTGAGCCTCGCCTGCCCATGTGGGTCCACCCTGCTCTGCGTGGCTGCCTTGGCTCCCCTCAGGAGGGCGAGAGCAGCCTGCAGCCCTCAGGTCACACTCCCTCCCAGCAGAGCCCACTGGACCCGGAGCTCTGGGCCTACGAGCTGCAGGCAGGACGCCTGCTGTCCGTCTGCCTCTGAGTCAGCTGGTTGCTTAGTTTCCCAGGAGGACTCTGGTTGCTCCCAGGTCTCATGGACGACCTTGCTTCACTTTACTCAGAGGAACCCATCTCTTCTCAGTTTCCCATGATTGTCCACGGCTTTTCCTCTTAGAAATATTTCCAGAATTCAACGTCCTCTCCCCGCCCTGGTCACACAGTGATCCTGGACACGTTGGCTGGGCTGTTGCAGATGACCCCAGCCAGTCTGCCTCCTTTGATCTCGCCTCTGCCACTAAAGCCAGAGTGAGCCTTTAAAGCCGTGAGTTCCCTTTTGTGACACCTGCCAGATCCTCCAGCGGTGCCCTGTTAATTCAGCATCAGAGCCCACGCCCATGATCGCCTGCAGGGTCCTACCCCTCCGTCCTGCTTGCTCACACCACCCAATCCTTAGGCTTCTTGCTGTTCCTTGAACTGACAGGCCCGTCCCATCCCAGGGTCTTTGCGCAGGCCCCTCCTCTTGCCTGGAATACTGTGTCCCCATGTGGGCCTGGCTCATTCCTCTCCCTCTCCTACTCTCGGCTCACGTGTCACCTGGGTCTTGTGATGACTGTTCCATTTGAATTGCAGCCCGCCTCACACCTCTGTATTTTCTGTCCCACTGGTGCCGGCAGCGGGACAGACTTGAGAGTGTCAGTACGGCAGGCCTTATGTGGCCGCTCGCTCTCTGTGGCAGTCACTCCGTTGGGCTGTAGTCGGGGGAAGCAGCTGCAGACAGTGCAGAGTGAATGGGCTCCCATTGTTTGCTGACTCCCGCGCTAGAACACAGTCTCCACGCAGGCCGAGGTTTTGGTCTCTTGTTGGCATGGCACACAGTAGGTACTGTGTTTGTTCCTAGAGTGGTCATAATACAGCACCGAGATCAGGGTGACTTAGGACAGTAGAGGTGCATTGTCTCACAGTTCTGGAGGCTGGACCTATGAGGCCGAGGAGTCGGCAGGGCCACTCTCCCCTGGACCCTGCAGGGGAGGGACCTCCCACACCTCCCCCAGCTCCCAGTGGCTCTGGGCCTACGAGCCCCTCTTGGGCAGGGCTTCTGGCTTGTGGCAGCACAGTTCCAGTCTGCCTCTGTCCCTGTCCTTCCATTGTGTTCTCTCTGCACCTCTGTGTCATCTTCCGTCCCCCATGCCTGCCTCAGGGTCCTTTGCATAAGGACACCGGTCGTTCTGGATTAGGGTTCCTTCTGTAAAGACACCACTTCCTAATGAGGTCACCTTCTAAATTACAGGGGATAAGGACGTCAGCATACCTTTTGAAAGGACACAATTCAATGCTCAATAAATATGTGCCAAACAAATGAATGATTTTGTCTAGACCATCTTCCTTTCTTGGCGGCATTGCCTTGGCTTCCTGTGCCAATGGGTCGTGGCTGTTACCCCTCCAGCTAGGGTGTGCTGGGTGGGTCATGCATCCTCCGTGCTATTAGAGTTCTTTCCTAGAAACAGCCACAGAAACAGGAGGCTTCACTGTAGGAGAATCACTGGAGATAAATGCAACAACAAGAAGACCAACAAGCAGCTGCTGGGTTGGCTGGAGCCGAGTCCACCCTGGCATCTTGGTCACAGAGCCCCAAGCATCCAAGGTCCCACACTGAGGCCTCTCAGTGACTTTGGGAGTTGCCGTGGTGACAGGGAGGGATGGGCTCCTTCAGGGTCTTGACAGCCCTTCAGAAGTCCTTCTGCTCATTTGTGCCAGAGCAGGAAACACAGCCTGGCATCTTGGTACCAGGGCTCCTGAGGCCCTTTCCCGCCCTTTCACCGTATGGGAAAGGGATGGGCATGTGCCATTTTTAAGGTAAGGATTCAATTCTCAGGTTGCCCAACTCGAGTCACTCCTCCCGTGACCACCGTGGTCTATCTGGAGTTGCCCCCACCTCCTTTTTTTTTTTTTTTTTTAACAAAGAACAGGCTTATTGAGATACAGTTTGCCACTGAGAAACTCTCCCTTTTAGAAGACAGTTCTGGCTTGGTTTGGTTTTGGCATAGAGCAACCATCACCGTCTAGTTCCAGAATGCTTTTATCACCCAATGAAGGACCCCAAATCCCTGAGCGTCACTCCTGGGCTCCCCCCAGCTCCTGGCTGGGGCTCATGGGTCTGCCTGTTCTGGACGCTGCATGTACCTGGAGCCTTGCAGGCAGGGGCCTTCTGTGGCGGGTGGCCTTGATCCTTTAGTGCGTCTTGTAGATGCGGTTGGGTTCGTCTCTGTTCACTGACACGTGCTGAGCTCTGGAGAAGTGGATGTGAGCGAGGCAGCCCGGGTCCAGACAAAGCCACTCAGCGGGGAGAGAGACCTGGGAATGGCCACAGCCCTGAGTGGGAGGGGTGAGGCTGCCGGCCGCACAGATGGTGGCCCATAGTGGGAGTGGGGTCCTGCTTCACACTGGGGGCTCCTGGAACCATAAAGGGACGTGGGAGTGGTCTGCACCCCCTGCCAGGTGTGGGACGTTCTCGCCTAGATCCCACCACCCTATTAAAAGACGGTCCTATCTTAGTTCAAGTTCACCAGGCCCTTCTTCCCACGGTGCCTCCTGGCTCACTCTTCCCTCTGCCTGGAAGCCTCAGGCCTGGCTGATTCTGGCGAGTCCTTCAGGTCGTGGCCTGTGGGTGGCGCCCTGAGCAGAGGCCCCGCCCTCTCCCGACCAGCCCAGGCCACTGCGCAGCTCACAGGCCTGCACACCGAGTGGTGCGGGTCACAGCAGCAGAGCGTGGCTGAGCTGTCATGACCTGGTGTCTCTCCGACCCTTGGGACTTGCAGCCTGTGCCCTCGTTCTGACCATCATACTGGATGCCTGCTGTGTGTGCAGAACAGGTGTGTTGACAGAACATCAGAGCTAAGTAGGAGGCTGCAGGACTTGGAATTCTAGGACACTGAGATCCATCTGTTTCCCTCTCCAGCCCCCATTCACAGGCTGCCATATTTGGGATGAAGTCAAACCAAGCGGATTTTTCCCCCTAATAAACCCACTTGTCCCCTGTCTACTTTTCTGTCAGCAGATTGTGCATGTGATTCAGTAAGACTACAAAGCCCACTCAAGGTCCTTGATGACAAGCCCCTCATAAAGTCAGTTATTTGCTGGATCCCGTTCCCCACCTCTGTAATAACCAAGCCTGCAACGGCTCCGCCGTGGAGCAGGACTGTCCTTTCCGTGCTTCCTGGACCTCCCCCACACCTGTGACACAGCTTTTTAATCAACGGGCAGGAATGGCCCTTTCTTTTCAGGCTGCTGCATCAGTAAGCCTGGGAACAGTACACTTGGAAAAGTCTGGTGTCTTGGTCAGTGGCCCAGCTCATGAAATGCAGAGCCACAGGACAGTTTTCCAGTGGTGTCATTTGTAGGTTTTACTCTTTGATCTATTTGATAGTGTGGACTGCTCAAATGCAGATGTTGTGGATCTTTTCAGATGCTAACAAAACCAGTCCCCATGGGGCTGCTCCCTGGGGTTGGAGGAAAAATCAAAACAATGCAATGTGCAACTTTAAGACCTTGAACTAGAAGTTCCGGCAAGTCCTCTGGGCTGATGGCCATGCGCGACATGAGGAGATTGATCATTGAGCAGCCACCACATTTAATCACGTTAATTATGCCTGCTTAGAAATTCATAGTTCCTATTGCTTTACGGTTCCTTGAGTGACAAATGTTTTTTAAATTCATTAGAAGTTTATTTAAAATGCTATGAACATAAGGCCGAGCTAAAGTGGTTAAAACTCTGGGCGGTCTGATTGCTATGTGAGAAGGCTGGGAAGGGTCAGAAAGCCCCCAGCAGTGCCAGGGAGGGACATGAGAGGACAGTGTGAGAATGACAGAGTGGGGGACTATGTCCTGGGTCTTCGTTTGACCCGCTCTATGGCATTATCTTTAGAAGTAGCATTTTTTTACCATCATAGCTCAGGGAGGTGGGTATTGACATCTCCATTTGAGAGATAAGGAAAGTGAGGCCCAGAGAGGTGACGAGACTGGCCCTAGCAGGGGCTGGGATTTCTCAGCAGGAAGATTCCTGGGTCGGGCTGAGGGTGGGCATGGGGACCTTGCCATGCCCTTCCGCCTCTGCAAGGCCGGCAGGGCCTCTTGGGAATGAGGAGGGATGAGCCTGCTACCGGAGCCACGGCCTTCAGCCTCACAGATGTCTCCGCTCTCACCTTGACAACTGCTCATCAGGGCCAAGTAGATGCCCAGATGTGTCCCTGGCCTTTCTGCCTGATGACAGCCAGGCAGCCACAGCTACATCCAGATGCAACTCCCAGGGGAGGAAGCTGTGGCAATTATTCAGTCTCTTCTTTGACCAGTTAGAATGACTTTCGTTTCTAAGTGACATATTATCCCAACCACAGATGGGTTTATTGTCTAAAAGTGTCTTGGCAAAGCTTCCAAATAATCTCACGTGTGGCCTCAGGAGGTCGACCCGGGGGCCTCGCAATCCGAGACCTCTCACTCAGGAGACTCTCCTCTCCAGCAGGTGCCTGTTCAGTGTTCCTGTGTTGCAGATGAAGTGACAGAGGAGCAGGGTGGGAAAGGGGCTCACCCAAAGACACACAGGACAGCAGCCAATCAGACCTGTCACCGTGCATCCACTTGGGTCAGCAAACTTAGCTCTTCTGTGAGCAAGATGTTGATCCAGTGTTGAGGGAACCAGCAGCCACCAGCAGCCCCGGCCCTGTCCTCACAGCCTTCTGAGCCCAGTGCTAGATGTTCCAGGTCTCACAGCTTGCCCTTGTTCCCCACCGTGCTGCACAGGGGGGAGGAGGCGTCCTCAAAGTGTGCACTGGGGAGACTTGGTCCAGTGCGGAGGTCGGGTAGGGCCTTCGTTGGTTGCACAGGGACTTTGAGTTGAGCTCTGAAACACGAATAGAAGTTGAAAAGGGGGTAAGGAGAAGGAATTAGCAAGAGTCCAGGCTGGGGACAGTGCATATGGAGGCCTGAAAGGGGAAGAGGCAGGTGGGATCTGAGCAACGGACAGGAAGACAGTGAGTGAGGGGTAATGACTGGGGCTGGTGGCACAGGGGCTTGGATGGCTCTCTAGGAGCAGTGGCGAGGATTCAGCCAGCAGAATGGCTTCATCTGTTTGCACTGGAACGGTCATCACCAGCTGCTGTGTCTAGACCCTGGTCACCAGAGCAGCCACTGGGCCCCTGCTCTGCACAGTTCAGTCTGCCATCACAGAAATGTCTTTTATAAAAGAGCTTTGCTTTTACTTATTACCTCTTCATTTGTTTTGCTATTGACGGTCAGTAAATTTACATGCACTATATGGCTAAGTTTATTTAAAATAACTTAAAACTGTGTATTATAGCACATTTATGTTTTTCTGTTAGCCTGCTAGAAATGGTGAAGGTGGAAGCAATTCTAGGAAAGATAATGAAATAGAGAAATGTTCCCCTCTCCTCAAAGATTATTCTAGTGGATCTAAACAGAGCCTGGATACCTGTAACAGGATCACAAAAAGACTGATAAGTGTGATGTACATTATATAAACACTGAGCAGTTTGTTTTCTGGAAAGATATATTTCTTCAATAGCTACTCAAAATTTCCCCCATAGGAAATGCCAGAGAATTAGCTTGTGACTTAAATTGAAGTCTCTGGGCAGGTTTAACTTCCTGGGAAGCGTTGGGAACTTCCACCTGAGCTTGGATCACTAAGGAGCCTTGTGGCCCCTCACCAGAGCCCAGGTGGATGCTCCCTTCAGCCCGTGGGTCTGCTGCACTCTGAAAGCCGGGATCTCAGAGGCATGTGCTTATGACACCTGGAATGAACCGACCTGATCTAGTGCAGCACCACGGGCCAGCATGGGCTGCAGAGTGAGGACAGCAGGGTTCGAGTCCAGTGAATCTGGGGGAGACAGGGCAGATGCCTGCTGCCCACAGGAAGCTTGTATGATTACACAAGATAATAAATGTGAAAATGGAAACCCCCAAAGAATGACAGCTGACCATGGCAACGTCCTTAATGAGAATCTAAATCTCTTTTGTTGGGGGAGGTTCTCCATTGTGCCAGGAGATGTCGGCAAGACTATGCCGTGGGACAGCCTAGGGCATCCCACACACACACAGAGTAAGGCCCGTTGGAGGTGCTGGTTTCATGGACACCAGCTGTATGCCTTCCTTGGTAAGTGGCTGTCCCTGGTGGTGGTGGAGGGGCTGACTCACCTGCACCAGTGCCCCACCCTGCCTCATCTGCTCTCTGTCACCTCCTCAACTTGGTGAGATCTGCAGCTCTTCGGAGGGGTGAGGCCCCCTCCTGCAGAGGTCTACTGAGTTTGCCAACCCTGGCATATTGCAAATGCTTTATTCACTTTGTGACTCAGGAGGTTCATTTCATCCCGGGAAACCACTTACCTAGAGGCAGAGACCAGCACGCCCACTGAGTTTTTGTGGTGCACCAGCAGGATCTCAGGACTCCAGTGAGACCCACTTAGGAAACAGAAAAGAGCCCCAGGGGTATGGACATTTAGATGATATTGAAATGGCTGGAATTCTTTCAGAATTCAAAATTGATCTTAAAAGTCAGGAGTAAGATCTAATTCTTGCAATGCTCAGATGTGAATTAAAGAAAGAAAAGGGGAGAGACAGAGTCAGGTATTCACTTTTGAACATGTAAGTGCTGGGAAAGATGGCAGTTTGCAGGGGCCCCAGGATCTGCACCTCCAGAAAACCAGTTCCTGGAGCAGGTGGGAAAAGTGCTTTCTGGAAAACTTCGCTGACCACCTTTGAGCGAAGAGTAACGCTTTCTCCCATTTCGCTCTCTCCTGCCTAGACTCTTTTGTGGGCGGCGTGATCGGCCTCATCTTTGCATACATCTGCTACAGACAGCACTACCCGCCGCTGGCCAACACAGCCTGTCATAAACCCTACGTCAGCCTCCGCGTCCCCACCTCGCTGAAGAAGGAGGAGAGGCCCACCGCCGACAGCGCGCCCAGCTTGCCCCTGGAGGGGATCACCGAAGGCCCCGTATGATGAGTGTCCAGGGGAGATGGACGCTGAGCCCCGGGCCGCTCTTCCCCCACGCCGTAGCGCAGTGGCAAAGGTTTTCTGTAGTGTTTCTCATCAATTATTTCTCAGCTCCCCTCTGCTTCCATTCTGCCGATGGTCTTCCTGTCACCCTCCATGTCTCCTCTGAACGTTTTTGAATTCGCAAGGTTCAGACATGGGAAGCAATCTCTGAAAGACGCCTGGAAGGGGCAGGGCGGGGTGGCGTGGCTGGCGATTCCTCCCCGGCGTGTTGGCTGTGGCGACCGCCTTCCTCTTCTTTCATGGTTGTGAAACATAATAAAACCTCCCACCTGGAAGACGCGGCCGTGCAGTGTGCAAAGTCATTTGGAGCCGCACCGGTTGCGCAGCCCAGTCCAAGCCAGCTCTGTCCATCGGTGGGTCCCGGGGCTGCGCTTGGGAGCAAAGGCTCATGGCGCAGCACGTGTCCGTGAAAGGGTTTGAGACGTATAGCTACACACACAGACCTCCACAAGGACAGTGAGAATAAGGACCGCCAGCGCTGGTGTGGGGGGAGGTCACTAAGCTCAAGGGACTCTGGGTTCAGGTCCTTCCAGCCTTACCGGCTGGCTTTGGGAGCCTCCTCTGTAGCTCAGCCTCTTGCAGAGAATTCTACAGCACCTAGGGAAGGTGCCCTGATCACCCAGATCAGGAAATCTCTGGCCCAGGGTGTGGCTGGATGAGGCTGGAGGAAGGAGGCAGCTTCAGGGCTAGAACTTTCCCCTGAGGGTCTGATTTCGCTGGATGTGTCAGTTCAGAGCCAGCCAGTGTGCATGTGGGGGGTCGTCCATCAGTCATCTCTGCCAGGGGCTCAGCCCTGGAGCCATGTACCACCTTGTGAAGACCTCCTTCTGTGGACTCTGGTCCTGTCCAGCTGTGGTCCCTCCAGACTGCTTTCACCCAAAGCACTGATTGTCCCACAGGTGGGGGGAAGGGAGGAAAGGTCTGAATTTACTTCCATCCAAGCTCAAACCATTGATTTGTATCAAATGACTACAGCTAGCGATTTTGAAGCCACTTTGAAAATGAATGTGGGGTATTTTAAAAGTTAAATCATAGTAAGTCATAAAATGTAATTTTAAATCCACAGCTAAAATTCATATGAAATTACAAACAATATGCAGTTAATAAAAACTAGTTTTCAAAAATAAAGACAAAATAGAAATGCAGGAAAAGGAACTACTGTGGGGGGGTGGGCTGATATAGTCCACACACTTTTTTTTACATATAAAGTATATTTATTTTTTATTAAATTTTTTATTTTTTAATTTTGTTTTAATTAGTTATACATGAGAGTAGAATGCATTTGACATATTGCACACAAGTGGAGCACAACTTCTCATTCTTCTGACTGAACATGGTGCAGAATCACACTGGTAGTGTAGTCACACATGTATATAGGGTAATAATGTCTATCTCATTCCATCCCCACATGCCTTCCCCTCCCCACTCCCCTCTGCACAATCCTAAGTCCCTTCATCCCCCACAACACACACATATTACGGATCAGCATCCACTTAGCAGCGAAAACATTTGGCCTTTGGTTTTTTGGGTTTGGCTTACTTCACGTAGCATGATATTCTCCAGCTCCATCCATTCACCTGCAAATGCAATTATTTCATTCTTCTTTAAGGCTGAGTAATATCCCATTGTGTATATGTACTACATTTTTTTTTTATCTATTCATCTGTTGAAGGGTATCTTTGTTGGTTCCACAATCTAGCTATTGTGAATTGAGCTGCTATGAACATTGATGTGGCTGTATCTCTGTAGTATGCTGATTTTAAGTCCTTTGGGTATAAACCTAGGAGTGGGATAGCTGGGTCAAATGGTGGTTCCATTCCAAGTTTTCTGAGGAATCTTCACACTGCTTTCCATAGTGGTTGCACCAATTTGCATTCCCACCAGCAATGCACAAGTGTACCTTTACCCCACATCCTCTCCAACACCTATTATTGCTTATATTCTTAATAATTGCCATTCTGACTGGAGCAAGATGAAATCTTAGAGTAGTTTTGATTTGCATTTCTCTCATCACTAGAGATGATGATCATTTTCCCATATGTTTGTTGATTGATTGTATTTCTTCTTCTGTAAAGTGTTCAGTTCCTTAGCCCATTTATTGATTGGGTTATTTGGGTTTTGTTTTTGTTTTTTTTGATGTTAAGTTTTTTGAGGTCTTTCTATATCCTGGAGATGAGTGTTCTATCTGATGTGTGTGTGGTAAAGATAGTCTCCCATACACTTTTTTGATTCTAATTTTACCTAAGTTCTACAATATCAGGCAGAAGGATGAGTTAGACTTAATGGTCAATTAAAATTCAGGACTATGATGTGGAAATTTAATATAAATACTTAACATTTTAAGATTAACGGCCAGAAAGAACTCTGCGAAGGAACAACAGAATATTGTTAATGCTGATAATTAGACTGAAGGCCCCCAAATAGACTGTGTAAAAGCTTTGATTGGAATTTAAAAGGATGTAACAACATGAAGTGTGGCGGGACCCTTGGGAGCCATAATTAACAGCGTAAGCCAGTTCACCAAAGGCAGGTGTCTGTGTGGGTCCATATGTTTTAATTTCACACTCTTATGTGAAGGCAGTACAACGCCATGACACACAGACAAAATGGCCACGGATGAGGGCAGCTGTCCCCCAGCCCCCAGGCTTTCTTGGGACCCCTCAGTCTCTGGCAAGTCAGGCTGCATAGGAGGGGCGTGGACAGAACCCGCCCTGGAACCGCCATTTTGCAAGGCTTCTCCCACTTCACTGTGTAAACACACTAGTCAGCAGCCACAGGCAAACAGCTCCCAGGACCAGGAAGGGAAGGCCGGGAATGAGGCAGGCTGGGGACAGCAGGGAACGAAAGAGCACACACCAGGGAAATGGTGCTTCTAGTGATCCCTGCAAGATCTCCAGATTTTTAAAAAGGAATCAGGAACCTACGTTTTTATGCAGAATTCCTTGCTTTCATCCCAGGCAGCTATTTCCATTGAGATGTTTTAGGATGCCACTAACAAAACACCTAGCTGAAAGCAATTTGATCAGTAGGGTTTGTTAATACAAGAAATCAAGAGGCAGATGGTCTCAAGGACCTCTACTTCCTTTCTCCACCATCTCAAGTATGCCAGTGATCCTCATGATCACAAAGTGGTTGCAGCATCCCCAAGAATCACATCCTTATCTCATCATGCTTAAAGGTAGGAAGAAAGGAATCCAGTCCTGTGCAAGATAACTCTGCTCTGGGTCTCTTTTCATCAAGGAAGGAAATATTCCCCTAAGAAAAATTCCTTTTACCTACATTGACTAGAACTATGTTACATGGCCATCCTAAGGGAGACAGTGGTGCTTGAAAAAGTGAGTATCCAGCATCTTCAGTCCTTTCGTAGGAGGCGGATTCTGTCTGTTTGGGAAGCAAGCTAATGGCTGTTGGGTTGATAAACAGCAGTGTCTGTAACATTAATCTAATGTAATTAAAATACAAACAGAAACGGCACAGAGGTTCAATATCTGTGCGGAGTCCGCTGTTTTCAGGCTCCTCAGGGGTCACGTTGCTTCTTGGTGGGTGAGAAAGTGAGTGAAGATTCTGTTAATCCATACAACTCTATTGAGTTGCCTTCTTTAAAGAACTCTTTGAACTTAAGCCACTTAGCTTCTCTTCCAGGCATATTCCATTCCCCCAAGGGTTCTGGAACATTCTTTCACCAACTCTTTTTCAGGACTCCATTCTTGTCTTTCAACACACCCTTCCCTTGCCTCCCCTCACTTATCACCAATGACACATCCCATTCTTGCCAGTTCAGTGTCAACGGGTCCTATGAACCGTTATTGCTTCTTGATTATGTCCGGCACTGACCCCACTTGGGAAATCTCTGCCTTCAGTGGACAAGCATCCACACAGGGTAGGTCCCAGGGACCATGACTGGCATCCCCCACCTACTGACCCCAGCTGCCTCACCAAGGGAGACAGCTGGCCCAGAGGGGCCGATCTCAGTCTCACTCCTGGAAGTTGGAACAGAGCTGGGCTACCTTAATATTAGGTAGCATTTTAGAAAAGACACAGCCCCTAGTTCCAGGGACCCCAGGGACCCCACTTCCTGCTTTCTGAGACAGTTGGTTACTCAGCTCTTCCTCAGTCCTGTGAGCCCCCAGAGCCTGTCAATGCACGCATTTCTTTTTACCAGAGTTGCCTTCTGTCACTCAACGACCAAAACTATTTCACCAGTCCCAGCGCCACAGACAGGGAATCTACAGAGCGCTGCACCGATGACCTCCAGCTTCAGAGTCTCTCCCAACTTTCAAAACTGAGTTCTCCAGAGGGTGGTCCTCTACCATGCAAGCCCAGCTGAAGGTTTTGGAGAGTTCCTGGCAGGCTGTCACCTCATCTGCAGTGCCCCAGGTCTCACTGACCCCAAACCCTGGCACACACCCAAATCAAAACACCCAACAGATACACGAGGAAGGCCTGACATGGGACTTTGACCTGTTCTCTAGTTTGAAACAAACAAAAACAGCATTTGATTAAGTTTTAGAAAGTGAAATGTTAATTTCAGTGTAAAACTTATCCTTTTTTATTTTTTCCTGTAGTGCTAGGATCAAGCCCAGGGCCTCCTCACGCTAGGCAAGCACTCTACCACTGGGACACTCAGCCCGAATGCGCCACGGTCTTGATGAAGCGTCTTTGGGGAGCGTTTTTCCCCCGCGTGTGTTCATGTTCATGTCTCTGGACTTGGCTGGGCACATCTCATGGCAGCTGCAGCTGGGGCTAGCAAATGCAGCTTTTGTTAAACGGAGCTGTGACCATATTGAAAAATGGCCTTGGTCACCTGTGACTATGGCCGTCCTTGCCCAAAACACCGAGTCTCAATGAGGATGAACGAGTCAATGTCGTCTGCTGTCTGGGGAGGCAAGGAACCGGCCAGCTGGCTTTCCAGGGACAGTTTTTGTGTGGGGGGAGAGGAAAAGAGGAGGTGGCTTAATACCAGTGTTTCTGGAAGAAGTTTCACAGAACTGGTCTAGCTTTGCAAATACAAGTGTAATTAACACATTCTGAATTTCCTCCCAGATTCAAAACACACAGTGACATAGCAAAAGCTCTGAGCAGTCCTGCAGTAATGAAACTGACCCTGAGTCGCGCCCTGTCTTTCCTCCAGTCCCTCCAAATGGGGTCAGGAAGTCCTGCTAACAGCTCTGCCTCTTGACTAGACAATAGCTCCACTCCCACGCGCCTCAGCTTTGCGGGATGCTACTGGACGGTTCTGTTTTGTTTTTATTTTTAACAAGAATGTAAAAAACATTGGGCCAGCCAGTGTTAATCACTGCAGAAATCCTGAGGGGGACTCCCTGGTTCGAGTCCATCCTGGCTGCTCCAAGCAAATACCACAGGCCGGGCGGTTTGTGAACAGCAGATATTGATGTCTCAGAGTTCTGGAGGCCAAAGTCCAACATCAGCTGTCTGCCAGGACCTGCTCCATGGTTCAGAGACCGCTCTTTTCACCAAGCTCCCGGGCTGCAGGGAGCCAGGGACCCTCCGCGGCCCCTTTGCTCGGGCAGTAATCCCATTCTCAATGGCCCCACCCCCTGACCTAGCCACCTCCTAAAAGCCGCTCCTCCTAATACTGTCTCCTTGAGGGTTAGGAGTGGCACACATGAACTTGGGGCGGGGGATGTACACATTGAGCTCTGGCACCCCTAAAAAGTGAAGAGCCACCCTGATACACGTTTCTGCAGCAGCTCTGTCGCTATCAAGTACCGAAGCCCTACCTGTGATGACCCTGGGCGACCGTGCTGCCGCAGGTGGGCGGGGCTGTGACTTACCCTCTCAGGGAGCCCAGCTCCTCCCCAGAGGAGGTTGAAATGATATCACCGCGAAGCCCCCTGAGTAGGTGTTCATGAGAATTAAGGCCTCCGAGAGACTTGGCAGAAGTCAGAGGCTGCGTGGGAGGGAAGGCCACCGCGGGGATCGCAGGCAGAGCACAAAGGAAAGCCAGGGAGGGAGCCCCCACCCTCAGGCTTACTCCCCTGAGGCCCCCCGTCGGCAGGGACAACCTTAGCAACCCTAGAAGAGCCCACACTGCAGGTACTGAGAAAAGCATTAAGTCAGAAAACCCCAAGAAAAGGCTGCAAGGCTGTGAGCCTCTCAAGGGCTGAGAAGTTCAGGTCCACGTGGAACAGCTCAGGGGGGAGGCCAGGAGTGGTGCCAGGTGGAGGAGGCGGGTAGCTGATAAAGAGGAAGCGGGGAGGGCTGGTGACACACACCTGCAGCCCCAGCTCCTCTGAAGGCTGAGGCAGGAGGATGGCAAGTTTGGGCACAGCCTGGGCAACTTAGCAAGGCCCTGTCTCAAAATAAAATAAAGAGTCAAAAGGGCTGGTCGTCGCTCTGTGGAGGACTTCCTAGCCTGTGTGAGACCCTGGCTCCATTCCCAGCACCGAAGGAATGGAGTCAGCTGCCCCGTGCCCCTGAGTGGGTGCGTGTGAACACCCCCGGAGACTGGGGACCTGGAGACCTGAGCTGGGCCTGCACTGACCAAGACGACTTTGTAGAACATCCTGACCTTCAGCTGGTTACTGAGCCCACCAGGCAGTCCTGCAACTGTACCTGGAACTCAGGTAAGCTCCCGGAAGCCGGGGCTCCCTACTGGATGCCTCCGAGGGGGGACATTCAGCCTTGGCAGGGGCTGCCTTTTGGGGTTGACCTGAGGAAGGGTCCATCACAGTATTGTGTGAAGCTCCAGCCATGTAACAGGGAAGCGTGGACTCAGCTGTGCCCAGGTCCAAATTCAGCTCACACCTCCGGGGCAAGCTGCAGACCTCTGGAAGACTTGGTGTCATGATGGGCATTTTAAATAAAGAAGGGGTGGTTGAAAGTACTTTGTACAGGGCTCGGTACGTAGAAAGGGCTCTGTTGTCGTTGTGCAGGGGGACCTGTCACTGTGTTGTAGAGCACAGCTGTTCCACCTGAGTGCCTGTGAGCCTTTCTCGCCTTTTGGCCAATTTTTATTAAAATCATTGATAGGTGAATTTTGTGCTCCCTGGCCATCCCAGCCCAGAGGCCTCCTCCCAAGAATGTGGTATCAGGATTTTGAGTAGCAGCTTAGATACTGAGCACAGATAATGATGGGGTCTGTCAAACATATGGACCAACGAACTAGGGATCAGAGAAATCATGCCACCTGCTGAAGGTCAACAGCTGTGAGAGCAAAACTGCAGCATGCAGGCCTGGTGACAGCACAGCCCGTGCTGTGGCCCTGTGGAGACCCGCGTTCTGCTGCAGAGGGGCTGCTGGCTGGCCCTGTCCTGTGTGCACGTCAGAGGACATGGCTACGCTGGACACTTCAGGTCCCAGGAAGGGGAAGCAGAGGTGGCCTGCAGGCCACGAGGGCTCAGCCAGCAAGTGCTTCCTTCCCCCAGGTTCTCAGAGGGAACTCCAAGTCACCAAAGGGACTGCAGAGGGTCCAACTGTGGGCCAAGACCAGAGAGAGGCTGGGCATCAGGTCCCCAGGGGACCTGGGGGCTCAGCAGCTCCAAGAACAGGGTCAGAGCTCCTTAGGGCAGAAGCCAGGGGTCTCGGAAACCAGGCTGGTGACACCTGCGTGCTGCTGAGATGGGGCATCTGGCTGCCATCCTCTCTCACGGGGTGGTCTCTGCCCCATGACTGTTCCCGACCTTTTCCTGAGCTTCTGACCAGTGGTCACATCATGGTGGACAACCACCGTGCCCAGAGGGACGCTCTCTGACTCAGGGGGTCTGGAGGGCTCGGTGCCATGGGACAGGGGGACTAGGGGTAGGACACAGGAGTGGTTTGGGACAGCAAAGCTGGGCCTGTGTCTCAGGCAGAACGCTGGGTCCTGGCTGGACCCTGAGTTGTGGTCCGTGTCCCAGGAGGGGCTGAGAGACAGTGGGGATGCAGGAAATGGCTCTGTAGCCTGAAAGGGATGCATACTGGCCCTGGGGTCACTCACCGTTGTGACTCAGTGGCACAGTGACCTCAGGACTCGTGGTGCCTCCTGCTCTGCTGGACCGTGGCCTCCTGAGTTGGGAGTCTGAGGAGAAGCCCGGAGTGCGCATTTGGCTTCTTTCTGTCTGAAAGTTTCTCGAAGGAAAAAAATTATTAACTTAAAGAGGTGGCGCATGACTCTCCATCGCGGGTGTGGGGCGCGGGCACTAGGACCCGTCTGCTCCTCCATTCTGGGGACAGGTATGGGGGTGGCTGCTCTGGGAGGGCCTCCGAGCCCAGAGAGAGCGGAGGTGACAGCAGCTGCCACAGGAGGCCTTTCCCTGCACTGGGGCTGCTCTGGGGCCTCCTGAGATCTCTCAGCCACACTTGGGGCAGCGTCCTGAGAAAGGCACTGTCCCGAGTGTACAGAGGAGGAAAAAGGGCCAGAGAGGTGCAGAACCTTGACCTGTGACGCGCCACTCACCGTGCTGGCCTGCGCTCAGCGTGCCGGTCCTGGTCCCTCTCCGTCCGCCTTGGGTAGAACTCTGCAGCCCAGCCGCATGCTTCCCGTCAGCCACACCCCGTGCAGCTGTCAGCAGAGAAAGAGACCCAAACGTTACAGAAGTCAGTCTTTCTTAGCGGTGGCCTCCTCTCCACTCTGTGTCCACAGCTGGCATGTGACTTTGCTCTCATTCAAGTGCAGCTTCCTGAGGAGCTGGAGGCAAATGCAGGTGCCACTGCATTTCCCAAGCAGGTCTGGGGAGGCCTCCTTGGCTCCACGTCATGTGCCCTGGGGTGGGGGCGTCATCCTGTTTGACTCACCTGTGTCCCCAGCCCTGGGACGAGCCCCACAGTGGTAGAGGCCCCGTTGTGCTTGTTGAATGAATGATCATTAAGAAGCAGGCGCAGTCTTGCTCCGTGGCTGCGTCTCTGTTGTGTTTTGCAGTTGGCTGGAATCGTGCTGCTAGATTGTTCTAGAAGCAGGAAGACACGTTCTAAGACCATTATGTGCAGGGAAAAAGAAAACTCGGAATGGAAATGGGAATCTAGAGCCTGGGTTGTCACAGGGGGATGGAGCTTTGGGGAGACGTTGGATCTGGGAGGACAGCCGGAGCTGAGGATCCCAGCTGGGTGAGAGAGCCACTAAGCTCCGCCTTCCTTGCCTCCTGTGTGCTCCTTCTCCTCCTCGGGTCTCAGCTGCTGCCTGCCTCCTCAGAACCCAGTCAATACCTCCGCTCCTCCCTCACAGGCACACATGTCTCCCATAGGCAGTTTTTTAAATTATATTCCCCCATTAAGTTTCATGTCACAATTATATTGCTCATATACTTTTATGGGCTGAATGGTGTCCCTCCTCCAGATTCTTAAGAAGTTCCAACTTCCAGTACTCAGAATGTGGCCTATTTGAAGATACCTACAGAGGTTACCGTGTTAGCGAGAGTTATGGGGACGGACACCCTTCCCACATCCATGTTCTCAGCAGACAACAAGATTGGGACACAGACATACTCTGTAAGCCACAGACAGAGGCCTGGGACACATTCTCCATCAGGGCCCAATGGAAGCCCAATCCCGCGGACACCTGGACCTTCACAGTTGTGAGAACTCTGCTGCAGCCCTGGGAACGAACAGTGTTTCCCTTTCTGCTTTCTCTAGAGTGCAGGCCTCATGGAAGAGGATCCCCTGTTTCATCATTGTCCTGTCCCCAAATATATTCCTGAATTAGCGAATGGCCACATCATTTTATTCTCGCCATTCTCCCTGTGACATTGGTTCACCAGGTTTAGGTGACAGCTCAGGGCGAGGAAATCCTGACTCCTGGCTGCCTGACATTCTCATCTGCCAGACTTCCCTCGGCGTCTTCTCCAATAAACAGAAGCCAGGATGAATCTTCCTCCTCGTAGGGCATGGTCTCTCCTTCGCCTCAGAGTGCTTCAGGGTGTTCGAAGCTGTTCCACTCGGGCTCTGGGGAGGCGGACAACAGTAACAACCAGTCAACCAACCCAGGCACCTGAAGGCAGGTAGCACGGCAAACAGCCAGAGGCACAGAGCTTCTGTTCTTAGCCAAAGGCTGGGGCATCCCACACCCCAATCCATCCTCCTGTGATAAAGTTTATTCTGAATATTCCAAAGATGTCCCAAGAAGTTGTCAATGGTACCCGTGGAGCTGCTGGCCTGTTGGTTAAAACACCTGCAAGGTGGCATTTGCCTGCATGTCAGCATCTAACCTGACACCCGAAAGACTGAGAGAACAAATCCAAAACAACAAGAGGTTGGAAGGAGTGTATAAAGATTGTATAAGATTTTTTAAAAAAATACATTCCTTGGGATGACCAGGTACCGCAAAGCAGGTTTGCAATGCAACAGCCCATTCAGTGAAATCTCCCTCCCCAAGGGGCCTCAATGACGTAGCTACTGATTCATTTCAAAATCAGTTAAGTTTGCAGCAGGTTTGGACATTCAGTTTACACTTGGGCGCTGGTACGTTCAGCCCTGTCTGTGTCTCTCCATTTTTCTTTGGGCGTGTCTTCTGTGGGTCTGCACACCGCCATGTGTCTGAGACTTCTGGGCTCGTGACACTCCCGCCAGCCGTTCTCTGTCTCCGCATCTCTGTCTGCTGCGCCACGGGCTGGGTGCTGATGGGTGCTGGCTTTGGCAGGCTGCCCAGCACTTCATCAGCCTCCTCCACGCTGTCAGAGGAGCTCCTCTGTGGAACAAAGAACACCGGGGGAGAGAAACCCCTGCAAGCATGTAAATGCTCCCTCATCATCTTGGGCAGAGGAAGGAACTTCTCAAACTTTGTCATTTCAATAAGGACTTTGAAATCTGTGTAATTATCTTCACACTTATGCCCCCAGCTAAAAGATGGGTAAATCGTGCTGAACACGCGTCAGCTGACCCCAGCGGGCAGGGGAATTTATTGAGATGAGTTGGGTTCTGACTTTGCTGCTGTAGGAGGATCAAAAGGCACCAGAGATTTTGCTGTGCTGTCCTCTGGGCCTTCACAGCCAGGGCTGGACAGAAGCCCTGCCAGCAGAACCTGCTTGTCTCGATGGCCTGAGGTCCCCAAGTGGATAATCCTGGGTGTACCAGGGGGACAGGGAGGGCCTTTGGGGGGCAGAAGGAGCAGAAGCAGGCCAAGTGCCATGTCAGGCTCTGGTTTGGGCATGGAGGGATGTTGGTGAAGGCAAGTGCTCCAGGCTCACAGTGAGAAGGGGACAGAAAACTTCAATAGCTTCCATGAGGGGAAGGGGGTCTCTGGGTGGAGGTTTGCTGTGTGGACTGGTTTAGCTGCGTTGGGACCCCCATGCCTTGGGGTCCCAACCTTAACAGATTGAGGGGTGCGCCAGCCCAGCTAATGAGTGACAGCTGCAGAGTCACTGAGCTCTTAGTTCAAGCGGATTTGTACTCCCAGATTTACATGCCAGCTATACCATGGGCCTTGGACAAGCCGCTGAGGTCCTCTACTCCTCAGTTTGTTCATCTGTGAAATGGCAGCATGCCCCTAAGGATTGCTATGAAAATTCAATGAATCAGTGTATGCACCTAGCACCCAACAGCACCTGGGACACATTGGCTCTTTGTTACTGTTTCTTACTGACTAATGCTGGAGGAAGGAACTCTTAGTGATCACCCACCGGATTAGTCATATTCAAGTTACTTAACGTTATCTCAGGCGGCTAACTTATAAAGAGGAAAGGCTTATTGAGTTCACCGTGTTGGAGGTTCAAGGGCATGGAGAGCGCATCAGCCAGCCCTGGTGAGGGCCTTCTCTCCCCCACATCACATCACATCACAGAGGAGATATGGGTCAGATCAGGCCAGAAGCACAGAAAATTGGGTGGGGTCAAATCAGGCTCTTACACAGCAACCCTCCTGCAAGAACTACCCAGGAGTCCTGCACAAACTACCCTGAGGGCCCAGCCCCAGTGACCCAAGAACTTCCCACTAGCCCCCACCTCCCCAAAGGCTTCCACATTCCAACGGTATCAGTCCGCAGACCAGGCCATCAGTCACAATGCAGGACACTCAGCACACACCCAAGCCATAGCACCTTCCAGGAAGTTCTTCTGAAGTCCTCTGCTCTAAACCCATGGGCACGGGTCTCTCGTATGACCTTGGTCTTTTCACTTTTCTACCTTTGACTAGCATTGAGTAAAAGCCATGATTAGAAATGGGTCTAAGTGGCTTAACACTTTAAAGAGAAAGAGCTGGGGTTCACAGGAGACCAATCAACACTCCGAGTCCTGTGAACAGAAGAATACAGAGTAGGGTTTGGACTGTGTACACTGTGACATTCTTGGTGCAGTTCACAAACACATCTTCATACCTGGGAACACTAGGCCTTCCAACAGAGAACATAGTTTACCCCCAAAGCAAATGACTGACATGACAAATGCACCAAAGAAAAGTAGAAAATACATTGAAATAAAGAAGCTGGCTCATTTGACTCCCAGAGAATTTCCCAGAGGATGCTGGTGTCTCAACAGAACCTCTCACTGACATTAACCCTGGGTCCCTGTGGGGTTGGCCTTATTCCAGTGCCCTTTAGCTCCCTTACCTTTTGACTCCTTGGGAGGGATGAGGGATGGTGGCTTCCAAAAGGCCTGGAGTTCGAGAGCTGAGTGAAATGGTGGGAGAGCAGGGCCGGGAACCATCTTAATGTGCAGGTAGCCTTGACTGACCAGGATCTGCAGGGCACACCTTTGATTTTTAAAAGCCCTTTGAGAGAGATTCCACAAGCACTATTGGGTAGTGGGTCCAAGGGAGCTGTGTGATCCTGGACAAGCCTCATCTTGTCATTGGTAAAATGGCAACAGTGCTGCCCTCCTAACTCTCAGGGAGGCTATAGAACTCAGGAGACAATGAGTGTGGGAGCTTGGGAATCTGCCCAGTTGTAAGAGCACTGGTGGGTGGGAAAGATGTCATGTCCTTTCACCTTCTTTCACTGACATCTTTGTATCTGTAGTTAAGCATTTTTGGAGTGGAAAGCTGGCTTGGACTGGAGCAGGTGGTCACGAGCAGGGTTTGGAAGTTAAACCAGCACCTTTGGCAATGCCGGTCAGGCCTAGGCCCAACAGTCCAGACCTGGTCTCTTCCACTTGACACTGGTCTGCTGCTTGGGAGTCACAAGACCTCTGTGTTTTGAAAATATTGTCCCAAATTCTTCCATCAGCTGAAACTGCCCTATGGTGGGGTCTTACCTCACAGGAACTTCTGCTCGAGAGAGACTTGCTGTGAGTCAGTCGGAAGGGACTTTGAAGAGAAGACACTGCCACTTCATGGCCTTTTAAATGAATTCCCCAACTATAGCACTCCCATCTACTCTGTCCCAGCTCTCTCAAAGTTAGAACACTCAGAGGAGGCACAACATAATTAACAAATAGGGAAACGCTGACCCTTGATACGTCCAAGAAAACCAAAAATAACAGAGATGTCCAGGACTTGACAAGTTCACTGGAAACTCACCTTATGAGTAACACACCCCAACAGTGGTTTCACTATTGAGAGTCAGTAAACACAAAAAGTTACAAGCTGTCAAAAATAAAGGCCAAAACTATACGCCGTACCTTAAATATCATCAGTCCCTCAAAACATCTGACTGGCTGCGGAGGAGGACTAGTTCACTTCTCATTGAACTTGATAATCTCATCCTTCCTCCACAGTGGCTGTTCAGAATGATGTCTGCAGGAGCTGCAGACCGACTTACGGGCTCATTTATAATGGTGGCAAATGAAGTCACCAGCTAGTGTTGCAGTTAGGAGTCCCTGGCCAGGGTACATGCTGTCTCCTCCCTTCGATCATTCAACGTGAGCGGGTTACCTGTATTTGTCTGCCGCCCTGTGCTTTCCCCATTGACAGGGTTCAGTTTCCCCGAGGAACGCCTCATCCACCCATCCCAACGTGGAGCTGACCCCGCCTCAGTGCAGAGGTGAGCATGTGATCGAGCCTGGCCAATCAGGAATCACCTTCTCTCTGACCTTAGTGATTGGTTAAGGAGTGAACACGTGGCCAGTAACAGACCAATCAGAGCTGCTGAGACTCCGTTCCTGAACTTTTTATTGGAACCACAGGAAAGAGGAGCTGTCTGTTGGCTGCAGGGGTTGTGGGGTGGAACGGGAACTGGGGAAAGCTGCAGCCCGCTTCCCAGCAGAGGAGGCGCTTATGCTTGGAGTCCCTACAGGGGAAATCGGATCCAAAACAGGGTGTGAACTGATAACGTCACTTGGGCTTTGGACCCAGCAGTGAAAGAAACCAGTCCGATCTTGACTTTTTAGCTACTTGAACCAATGCTTTCCTTTGTCTTCAGCACAGTGCAGTCAGATTTTAAGGTGGTCTCTTCACTCAAAACAGTTTACCCAGATCCTGGATCTCATGTGGGTGAACAAGACGGATGGTGCAGTGAGCTCAGGTCCTGAAACCGTGGTGGTGCCCCCTTCCTCCTCTGCAGTGGAGTCTGCCTAAGCAGGCCCTTTCTTTCGTGCCAGCCCCATTTGCTCCTGGTCTGTCCCCTTGCTTGCTTTAGCCCTCAAGCAAGCTGGTGCACTCAATTCTTCCGACTCATGTTTGGGAACCTGTAAAGTGGAACTTCTTGGTATTCGGCTTCTCCCTCCTCAGCGCACTGTTTTCCTGTCTTGGTGAGTTGGGCAGAATGCCAAGCACTCAGGGGAGTCGGTTCACATTCAGTGACTGCCTTCAGCTGCCTGAGTGCTCATGTACACGCAGCTGGGCCACAACTGCAATTTCTGTTTGATGGCTCAGAGCCATAATTTTACCCTGTCATTGATGCCATTATGTCATTTTGGAAAATTTAGGGATATGGCCATTTGATTTCTGCAAATATCTGTTATATAAATATATAAATATACATTTAAATCCACTCTTACTTGGATGTGATCTGAGGGAAAAATGTTGTCTTTGTGGTTTGCTTTCCATAGAAACCAGAAAAAAAAGTAGGTTAATGCACCCTCAATGTCACAAACAGTAATGAAACACTTGAAATACCATTTGTAAATTATTTTTACAATGTCAGTTTTCATGAAGAGTGTAGCAGTTACTTCCTGTTCTGAACAACATAGCCACTTGTAGACAAATGGGTGGGATACTAGTTTATGTTTATGGAAAATGAAGCAGCACAGGTTGGTGGCAGCCTGATGTTCACTCCAAGGCCACATCCACCTGGGGCATGATGATGTGCTGGCTTGGGACACTTACCAGAAAACTTCATGCTGATTAAATGCTTTTTCTCCCATCAACCACTACCTTAAACCAAAAAGTTTGTCAACTGAATCAGACCAGGACTTGCCATGTGGTTCAGCTCTACTTTGTGTCCAGAAGTAAACTCATGTGTCCTGTAATGGAATGTCAACATCAGCCTCAGAATATAGTTCTTAACATTCTGAAAAAGACCCAAACACACTTGTTGCCACACTCCTTAGGTAAATAGGACCCAAGTTTCTATTTTTATGGAGCAAAAACCAATCCTTTTAGGAGCAGATTTAAATCAAAGAACTTCCAAGGAGACCGTGGGGAACTGTGAAGGTATATATTGGTGTTTTTACACAATATTTTCAAATATGTTCTTAATAAAAAAGGAAGAGAGGGAAGCAGTCAGACAGACCCCCAAAAAGAGAAAAGAAGGGGAGAGAAAAAGATCAGAATACCATGGCAATATCCCTGGGCAGAGGAGGGACCACCCTGAGTGACCGGGCTTGGGGAGGAGATGCAGGAGTTGGAGCAGGGCATGTGCGTCAAGAGCTACCATCTGGAAACCTGAGTAGACTGGTTTCTTGCCCAGCAGACGGGAGTCTTAGAATCTGTAAGTAGGAGAGGGACTTTAGCTCAATGTTAGGAACTTTCTTAATGGGGAAATGGGCTTCCAATGAGACAGTGAGTTTCCTATCTAGAAACATACTATCAGTGACCCAGTACACAGAGGGCATGTTGACAAAGGAAGTCAGACACCAGGGAGAATGTTGGGCTGGCTGACTACTCAGATCACGTGTGTCACCTTTGACTCTTGGAGACTGGGTGGTTATCTAACAGAATACCTGAAAGAAGTTCAAGCCATTTGGGAACAAATAGGTCTTGGACTTATGGAGGTTTCAGATGAGGGAAAACACTAAGGCAGCCACAACAAAACATGCACCAAGTTCATGCTTTGCAGCAATGAGGAGGCAATTACTTCCTTCCAAAACCCCATAGGGAACAATAATAGGTAGCAGTTAAATCACTGGCATTTCTCCTCATTATCTAGGAAATAACTTGAGCTGCCCTTCTAATTAGCATCTGTAGCAGCCCTGTGTTGCCAGCTCTGGAAAACTCTCAGAATCTAGTGAGATGGTTAGAAAAGTTGCTTAGTCCCAAATTGTGCATAGTCATTGTTGGCCAGAACACTGCCACCCACACAATGACATGAATAAGAGAACCGTAGAAACTAGTTACACTCCAGGACATTCAGCAGAGTAATACTCAGAGTGCTTGCATGGTCTTGCAATTCAGTGAGTCTCAGAATATTCTGAGAGTGAATGAGCATCTTTCTTGTGGTTAGAGACTTCCTTTAGCACCCACATCTGCAGGTAAAGAGCAATGCGTGTGTGTGTGTGTGTGTGTGTGTGTCTAGGCAGTGAGGATGAAGACATTGAATATAGGCTAACATTTGAATGACATTTTTTTAATGAAACTAAGCAAAGTACATGTTCCCAAACTATCACCTACAAGTTCTGATGGAAAAAGCACCCCATCCCCCGCCCCCCAACTTGCACCTGTTCTTGGCAAGCTCTACTCCGTGGACATGGGGACTGCTACTTTGTAGAGGCTGGCTATATAGCTATTTGTAAAATCATAGCTATTAATGAATATCGGGATACTTTCTAATATGCTTACTGAAGAACAGGAAGTGATTTGGCATAATTCCCCAGCAATAACAGAGAAAACCACAGCACTGTTTATTTGAGTTCAGGGACATTTCCCTGCTTTCATCCTTTGGGTTCTCGTCAATATTTGCTGTGTAGTTTTCTCATTCTTTGGCTTTGAAACTGCTATAGGTGTAGGGTGGGGACGTGGGAATGGAGACACTTTTACGAAGCCTAGTGAGGCTAAAGAGGAAATGGACACTCCACTCCCTGGGAGGAATTCATGGAGTATTTATTATTCTCCTGTGTCCTGGGGAACAGCTTTTCCTCATCTCATCCAAGCAAGCTCAAGTTCTTGGCCTTTCCAAGGCAGAGGATGTCATCTGACATCTTAGGATTTCTGTAAATGTTTAGTTAATTAGATGTCAAGAATATCAAGTGGGAAATAAACATGAGGGACTTCATATTCACAGAATCTGACAGGAGTAAAATTAATTGCTAATCATGAGAAAAGGGATTTGAATAAGACAAAAATATACTGAGGGATTTAGGTTCTTGGTCTCTGTTTCTTTGGCCCGGTTTTTCTCATAATTATAGGTCATTGTAACTTGGTATTATAGTAATTTTTAATTGTGTGCTGGACACTGTAAATTTCACTTTTTTGAGCATCTGGATGTTTTTGCTTTCCTTTAAATAAAGTTGGACTTTGCTTTGGCTGGCATTTAAATTATTGTTATTGATTTTTTTAGTTTGTTTGTAAGCTGTATGAGTGGTCCTAACGTAGCCTTTCTTCTAGGTCTCATTTAGTTCCACCACAATGTCATGGCTCTCCCAAAGTCTACTAAATGCCCTGGGTATTTCATGTGGTCTTTTCACTCAGAAACATCTCCCAGCCCTGCATGAACTCCAGGAATTGTGCAGTTCCCAGTTAGCTGTTGTTTTCTAGACCAATGGATTTTTACTCTGAAAATGCAGAGCTTAGTATTTAGCCAGAGACTGAAAGCAATACCTACGCAGATTTCTGGAGCTCTTTGTTCGCAAAGCCCTCTCCCCTCCAGCCCTCTACCCTGCAGAGCTGCCTCAGCTTCTCAACTGTGGTCTCTGTCTCCTCAGTTCAGGGCTGTTCTGCTCTGCTGGAGATCCCTTCCCTTTCATGGGGTCAAAGAAGGGCTTCCAGGCAGAAAGTTGGAGTGGTTATGCAGCTGACCTTGCTGTTTCTCCTCCCTCAGGAATCATGGTCTTATGCTAGTGCTCCAGCGTCTGCAAACAGTTGCTCCATATATTCTGTCTGACTTTTTAGTAGTTTATGGTGAACAAATAAGTCTGGTACCAGCTTCTTTGTCATGGCCAGAAATAGCAGTTCTTAGTTTCCCAGTTTCTGGATGCGTCTGTTGCCCTGTTTCTGCTGCCAACACTTCCTCAGACAATACACAGCACAATGGTAAACAAGACCTGGAGGTTGGGGAAGAGATTGCAACTCATGGGGGCGTCAGTCAGGAAAAAATGTCCCCTGTGAGGGAGAGCAGCAAAGACCCATAGGTTGGGCATGTCCTGATCTTCTCCCTCCAGGACCCCACACTGGTACCCCTATAAGCCTAGCCAAAAATCTTCTTCCCCCTATCCATGTTTTCAGTTTTTTAATTTGTTCTAATTAGCTATACATGACAGTAGAATGCATTTGACACATTGAACACAAATGGAGCACAGCTTCTCATTCCTCTGGCTGATCATGGTACAGAGTCACACTGGTAGTGTAGTCACACATGTATATAGGGTAATAATGTCCATCTCATTCCACTGGCCTTCCCACCCTCACACCCCCTTCCTTCCCCTTACTCCCCTGCACAATCCAAAATTCCTTCATTCTTTCCTGCACATCCCCATTATAGATCAGCATCTGCTTATCAGAGAAAACATTTGAGCTTTGGTTTTTGAGGATTGGCTTATTTCAGTTAGCATGATATCCTCTTGCTCCGTCCATTTACCTGCAAATGCCATAATTTTATTCCGCTTTAAGGTTGAGCAATATTCCAACATGTATATGTACCACGTTTTCTTTATCCATTCATCTGTTGAAGGGCACCTAGGTTGATTCCATCATTTAGTTATTGTGAGTTGAGCTGCTATAAACACTGATGTGGCTGTGTCACTGTAGTATGCTGATCTTAAGTCCTTTGGATATAAACCGAGGAGTGGGACAAATGGGTCAAATAGTGTCTCCAAATCCAGACCCGACTTGTCCCATCTCGTGTTTCTGAGAGATGGCAGCAGGTGCTAATCTTGATCTAACAAACCAGCCTGGACAGCGTATGTCCCCCCAGGGTCCTGAGTCCTTAGCCTCGATGCACAGGAGCAATGGTGCCTTTGTGCAGCTCGGAAGGCCAGTAGGGATGCTGCCATTAACAGGGATTTCAAACCAGAAAATAGTCTGTCACCTCTGCCAGCAGACAGCCTCAACACTAGCTCTCTGCTTTTCTTGGCTGTGTTCTTTTCCCAACTCCCTGTCCAGAAAACACCCCCATCCTCTCTGCCCACCTGCCTGGCCTTGAAGTTCAGCTCCAGCCCACACCAACCGTCAGCTGGTTGCATTGTGTGTGCCACAAGCCTGGCTTGGGTGCATGGTTTCTGAGCAGCAAGGATTTTGTCCCTGGAGCTGCTTTCTAATCAAATAGTTGGGTCTTATACTGTTGTGGTTTGTTTTGCAAACTTGAAAGCTGTGGAGAAAAAAGAGAAGTTTGCCCAAAGGATGAAACCAAGCCTGAGAAAAGGAAATGCCACAAAGCAGTAAAAATAATAGATATGGATTAGAGTCAAATGGGATGGTACAGTGACTACTCGTTTGTAGTTTCAGTGTCTCTTTTTGGCAGGGATGAGGGTACTAGGGATTGAACTTGGGGCACTCAATCACTGAGCCACATCCCCAGCCCTATTTTGTATTTTATTGAGCAACAGGGTCTCACTGAGTTGCTTAGCACCTTGCGGTTGCTGAGGCTGGCTTTGAGCTCCTGATCTTCCTGCCTCAGCCTCCCAAGCTGCTGGGATTACAGGCATGTCTCACTGTGCCCAACCTGGAATTTGATCTCTTAAGGGAGCTAAAAGTCTGGCTCCAACTCTGGGCTGCGTTTGCAATTCTGGTTGAAGAATGTCATTGCATCTTCATATGAAGGGAGCTTGCCAAGTTTTCCCTGTGCATGGTGAGTGACATCTGTGCTGATGGCCGGATTGAGACCCAGGTGATGGGATCTGTAGCTGGATCTGCCCTGAGCCTGAAACCACCAGAGGAACAGAATCGTGATTTGTGTTTTGCCTTCCAATCTGGAAGATTTACTAAGGTAGAACTTGCAGCAATGAATTTGGTGCTAGTAACTCTGACTTTCAGAATCTTGATTTAACAAGTCTCATAAGGGCCCCCAGGTGCTCTGGCTATATACGAGGCTCTTCACCGAAGAAATTCCCAAGATGCCAAGAGGATGTCTGAACCTGCGCTCTTGGAGGAGAAACAGATTCAAGTTCACTGGCTAGGAAGGCTCTGTGCAAGTGCTGACTCCTGACCAGTTTTTTCTTCTCAAGGAGCTATTGAAAATGCACACACACACACACACACACACACACACACACACACACCACATACTGCCACCAGCAATAACAACAGCAAAGTCTCAACCTTTGTAGCTAAAGAAATTGCTTGATCCACTTAAACTCTCTCCTCCCCATAACAGTAGAGGCCCTTGTAAGTTCCGGGCCATTCTGAGCCCTCACACCAACCCTGTGGAAATGTCAGCTAGGGCTGGGGTGTCGCCTGTGCAGATGCTCAGTTTCTCCTAGTACCACCTCTAGCCCCAAGCATTTGACAGCACGCCCTGCCTTTGGAAAGGTCACCCTGTCCAATACACCCCACAGGGTGCTCGCTGCTTGCTGGAAGAGGCTGGCAGAGGTGGCTGCTGTCCGCCTTCCCAGCACGACTCGTTTGCCTCTTTTTTTTTTTTTTTTGGCAGCTATAATCTTGCTGTAGGTTATTCCAGTGGGAGGAGAATTTATTAAATCAACTTTATTGAAGTATAATTTACACTAGTAAAATGCACAGATTGTAAGTGCACAGTTTTATGAGTTTTGACAAATGTATACTTCTATTTAACTGCCACCCCAATACAGAACATTTTCATCTCCCCAGAAAGTCACTTAGATGCCTTCAGAATTCATCCCAATTCCTCAGACAACCACTGATCCCATTTCTATCACAATGATAAGTTTTGCTGATGCTAAAATTTCATATCAATGCAATTAATGGCATGCATTTTTTGTTAGACTTATCGTGCTAAAGAGTCTGTAAGCATAATCCCTGTGGTTGTAGGCTTCATCAGTTATTTTTACTGCTGTAACTTTTTAGGGTTTGGGGTATTCCACTGCATGAATATATCATAATTTTTCATTCATCTGTTTGTGGACATTGAGAAACTTCTAATTTGGGGTGATGAAGCTGTACATTTGTTTTTAAGATTTTTGTTGATATGTTTTCATTTATTTGGGGTAGCATAGAATTGTTGGTTCGTAGGTTAAGTATAAGTTTGACTTTTTAACAGTTTGCAAACTATTTGCACCGTTGACGTCCCTACTAGCAATGGATGAGAATTCTAGCTGCTCTACATGTTCTGCAACATCAGGACTGGTGATATTTTTAAGCCTTAGGTCTCATTGTGGGCAGGTGTTGGTACATCATCGTGGTATTAATTTGTCTTCCCTGATAACTAATGATATTGAGCCTCTTTTTGTATGCCTATTGGCCATTGTGTGTGTGTATCTGTGTGTTTTCAATTTTGCCCACATTTGTGTTTTTACTCTTCTTATATATCATGTCTTTTATCACAGATAGTTTCTGCAAATACTTTCTCCCAGTCTGTCATTTAGCTTTCCATTTTCTTAACAGTGTCTCTCCAAGAATAGAAGTTTTAAATTTTGATAAAGTGCAATTTTTTAGTTTTCATCGTGTATGGTCGATGCTCTTTGCACTCTATCAAAAAAAGAAATCTTTGTCTTCTTCAAGATGGCAACTTTTTTCTCTCGTTTTCCCCTAGACATCTATGATTCATTTTAACAGAGCTTTTATTTAAATGAAAATTATGTATCGTGGGTTGTATAACACACAGGAGAAACAACAACACATATATAAATAAAACAACTATAACAAAAATAACAAATGGAATGAGGGTGAAAATACACAGTATTGAGGTTGTACTTGAGGTAGTATAATTGTGGGTAGGCTGTGATGTGTTCAACATATATTGAATCTTAGAGAATCTACTTTTAAAAAGAGGAAGCAAAATGAAATCCTAAACATTCTCAATTCAAAAGCAGACAGGAAAAAAAAAGGACAGAAAAGAAAAGCAAGATGGTAGATTAATCCAACCATAACAATAATTACATTAAATGTAATGGTCTAAATTCTCTGATTAAAAGGCATAGATTATCAAAGTGATTAAAAATGTAAAACTCAGCTACATGCTGTCTAAAAAAATACTTTAAGTATAAGGAAGATAAGTTGAAAGAAATATATGTACATACAAATACTAATAGTAGGTTAGCAAATACATTGAGAAGTTTTCTGTTTCAGCTTGAACTTAAGTAATCTTTCAGAGTTGTTTTACATTGTAATAATAAAAACGAACAAACAAAAACTACAATCAAAGAACATAAAACAAAAACAAATACAAAAAAAAGAAAACTGAAGTGATCATGGTAAGCAGACTAATGCTAAATGAGTCTGTTCACTAGGAAGACATGTCAAACACATTATGCAAAAACTGATAGAACTGAATATACAAATAGATTCAGAACTGTAGTTGGAGATCTTAACACTCCTCTGTCACTAGTTCACAGAGCACAATGACAAAAAAATTAGTTAAGAATATAGAATATTTGAATAACATTGTCTACCAACTAATTGGATTGACATTTATGGAACACTCAACCCCAAAATATCATAATACATACTCCTTTCAAGTACACATGGAAAATTCACCAAGATAAAACATATATTGGGCTTTAAAGCCTTAATAAGTTTAAAAGGATTGAAACTATAGGATATGTTCTTTGATCATAATAGAACCAACTTAGAAACTACTAACAAAAGTATATCCAGAAAGTTCTCAAATGTTTGCAGATTCAAAGATAACATAATCATGAGTCACAGAAGAAGCCATAGGGAAATTAGAAAATATTTTCAAATGAATGAACATACCAAAATTTATGGAATGCAGCCAAAGCAATAGAGAGAAATTTATCATAAATATTTATAGTTGAAGAAAGATATGAAGTCAATAATTTGTTTTCACCTTAAATAGATAGAAAACTAGGAGTCTAAGTAAGTAGAATGAAGGAAATAATGAAGATAAGATACTTCTTACTGGCAAGTAATATTTCAAACAATTCTTTTAATGTTCAACTAAGTCCATAAGGTCTATCACATAGTAGGTGCCTTGTTAAGTGTTTTTTTAAATTGGGTCAAAGCCTTCTGCTTTCTAATATAGGGATGGACAACAGTGTGACTTATAAAGAAAGCAAATTAGAGAACATGGATAGCTGAGGGTCTAATACCAGCTCTCTCATGTAAGGTCACTGTGTGACCTTGGTCATAATTTTCTGAGCTATAACAGTACTAACAGAGTACTCATCAGTTATTGTAATTGTATACGTATAGTTGTAAACGTATAGTTGAGCTATAAATTTACTTTGCATTATCTCATTTGAATCTTACAACAACTCCCTAGGTAGATAGATTTAATATCTCCCTTTTGGAGAAACGGTATCTCAGATGGTTTAGAAATCTAAAATCACACAGCTGGCAAGTGGTACTACTAAGACTCTAAGACAGGTTCATTTGATTTGGCAGAAGCCTCACAGCGTTCCAGAACATCTAGAATGCTTCAGTCTCTTCCTCTGTAAAACTAAGGCTGTGGCCTGGTCATGTTGGGCACAGGGAGGGAGAGGGTGAGGAGTCCCCCAGTTGGGAGAGTCTCCAGAGCAGGTCAAAGGTGCGGTTCAGCACTGGGGCCTGCAGGGAGAGGGGGGCATCAAGTGATCTGGGTTGGGCCTGAGCCTTTGCATTTGTAAGCAGCTCTCAGCTGCAGTGCACTTCAGTGCCACCTGGGCTGGGCTGTGTCTGGCCTGGGGGGCCAGGCAGGTGGTGAGAATGAGGGAGGTGGCGGGTAAGGTGGGCGCTGGCACACCTGAAGCCCCAGCATCCCCCTGCTTCCGTCTTTTGTGGCTTCACTGGAATACGCCTCCAGTCTCTGGGGACCTTCTGATTTTTTCAGGAGGTGCCAGTAACCTGATTTTTAAGTAAAACCTCTCAATCCTTAAGATTGGATACTCATTTAAACTTTCAAGGAAACTCCTGTGGGACTGAATAGAGGATATATTCAGTTCATGGCGGGGTCTGTATACCCAGGGTGTTTCCTGAAGCTATTCCAGTACCCAGAGCAGCAGGGTTTGTCTTACCTTCCTGTGGATCCATGGTTCTGAAGCTCTGTGGGGCCAGCACTATGTTGGGGGCAGCACTGATGTTGGAGAGGTCTTTGGGGTATGGTAACCTTGCAAGGCCAGGGGAGAGCGTGGGCATGGCCCTCCACCTCCAGGGTGTGAGCAGAGAGGGCAGGTGACTAGCCAGCCCACGTCCACAGTGCCTAGCACTGTGGGAAATATTCTCGTCAGGTACACGGGGCTAATTTCCAGTTGCACCTGAAGTAGGGTAAAGAGAGTGGTTTTCCTTTCTTAAAAAGAAACCCCAAAGAAGGGGTTCTCCAGTCCTTCTCCAGCGGTTCACAGGCACACAGTCCCCTGGAGTCTGGTTCTAATGCAGATTCTGCAGCAAGGGGTCTGGGTTGGGGCCTGAGCATTTGCATTTATAAGCAGCACTCAGGTGCTGCTGCTGCTGCTGCTGGGTCCAGGGTCACATTCTAATGGAAAAGGGACAAGCAGAGCTTAACTGTGATTTTAGTGATAGAAGGTCCCTTAGAGGTCTTGGGGATGTCCAAACTGAGCTCAACCTCTCTGCTCCTGTTACCCGAGGGTTCCTTGCCTCTGTGGTGGCTCCCCCACAAGCCTCTCAGGTTGAGACCTGGGACCTCAGGCTCTTTCTTGGCGCTCACTCCCAGCCCCAGCCCCTGAACACAGCAGCCCCTGTATAGTCTGTTGCCAGGTCTGTCAACTCTGTCCCATTGGGCACTTGTACCCACCAGCACCCTTCCCTGCCTCTTGGCCCTGCCTCTCACTCAGGGGTTTTTGCTTCCTAGAAGTTCTCTTTGTCTCCTGTCTCCTCCCGACCTGTTCACTCCATGCAAAGTTCCCTAAGTGACCCTCCTTTCGCACTTGGGAGCCTTTATGCAGACTCTCCTACCTGTGCCCTGCCCATGTCTGCCCTTCCCTCTTCCCACAACCCCACGTTTATGGTGCACTCTGACCTTTGCCCAAGCTGTTCTTTCCTCCAGAACATGCCACACCTCTTGGCTGTGGAAATCACACCTCAAGGACTAGCTGCATCCTGATGAGATGGGATGGAGATGCATCAAGTCCCTGCTTGTCTGTCCTTAAATTTATGCTGAACATACTTCACAGTCTGTGCTGTTTCCTTCATGCTGAGCCACTGCCCAGAAATTTTTCTGTGACCTATTGACCCTGCTGGTCCTGGAGATGGGCAGGTGCCCCTTCTGTGACCTGGAGGCATCCTGGCTGGGAAATTGGCCCTTCCGGGGGCCTCTCCTTTCCATTCCCTCCCCAGAGCATGTTTCTTTGAGCAGCAGAGGGGCTGTGTCCACCTCCTCACAGCCTCTCTTCTGTCCTCCAAAATACTAGTTCCCTCATGTCTACCTCCTCCCAGAAGCAGAGCAACAGTCCCCATTTATCTTCCAAAATGGGCCAGTGTTTTAAGGCCGGTCCTGCCCCCCGCCTTTCCCAGCGCTCTCCTCAGGTTTTCTTCCTGTCCTCTATCCCCACTTCTCTGAAGAGGAGCCACGGTCTCTTTCTGGAGTGTCTGCTTCAAAAGTGACTGTGCCCTTGCCTCTCAAGAACTTAGGTGCCCAGTTGACTTCTGATCGGAGCTCCTGATAACAACCTGAACTCCATCCAACACCTAGTATGTGCTGGGTGCTCCTCAGCTGTGTCCCACTTCATTTCCACAACCTCATGACATAAACATCACTTATCATTCCTATTGTGCAGAAGAGAATATTGAGGAATAGCCATCTAAACTGTAGCAGAAGATGGCAGAGGCGCCATTTGCATCCTTGATGCCCGAGCCAGCATTAGACGCCACTCCCTGCACCCTGTCATGGATTGCCATGTGTCTGTTTTCTGGGCCGCCATAATGAATTTCCACAAACGGGATGACTTCAAACAACAGAAATTTATTCTCTCACAGTTCTGGAGGCTGGAAGTCGGAAATCCAGGCGTTGGCAGGTCTGGTTCTGAGGGAGAGTCGTTCCCAGGCTCTTTGCTGGCTTCCGTGACTGTTGCCAGGCCTGTGAGACGTCCTGGCCTGGTGGGTTTCCTCCCACCTCTCCTCTTCCTGCAAATCATCCTCTCCTTTTGTTTTTCCCTTCCTTTCTCTTCTCATTTAAGGTTGTTGCTGGGTATCGGATCCACCCTCAAAATCTTTAACTACTCTTAAGAAGATCCTGTCCCCAGTGCAGGTCACCTTCCCAGGAGCCAGGCAGGTGTGGTCTTTGTGGGGCAGGCATTCCGTCCGTCACACACGCTGTAGGAGAAATTAGCACAAGTTCTGTGGCCCCCGCTGCTTCCACCCCACCTGCAAGGTGCTGTTCCAAACATAGTTCCTTTTACCCCTTCCCCTTAATCAGAACCAAAGAGATTACCTTTCCTTTTAAAATTTCATGAGGATAACAGGAGAAGTCATTGAAAATGAAATTCACGGTACAAACTGGCCTACACACACACACACACACACACACACACACAGAGGCACACGACTTTAAATGCCATTCAGGTTTTATCAGTGGGAGGCAATCTCTACCATTCTTTCTTCACAAGAGCAGAGAGAACCCCAGTCTGTAGTGTCAGGGACTCAGCCTCCCCTCTGGCCTGGATCCTTCTCCTCTGCCACTCTGTCTGCCCAATGGCACCCCACGCCTTTCCTGCCACCAAGTCTCATGCCCTCACCACAGGCTCTCAGACTTCCAGCTTGAGAGTCTTTCTTCTGAGCAACACTTGACCTTGGGACTATTTCTCCATGCCAATGTCACTACGGCTCCTGTGACAAATTCCCACATCCTTGCAGCGGGAGTCCTGGCTGTAGGAGGACGCGGCATGTCTGCGTGTGACAGAATGACTCCGCCACATGCCGTGGCAGCCAGGGGAGGGTTATGGCCCCCCAGGGATGTTGTAGGAAATAAATCCCCTGCCAGCTGTGCTGCTGCTGGATTGATTCTCAGAGCCTAATCATGGCGGGAGCCAGTGCCTTACAGATGGCTACAGAGTCAGACCCCAAGAAATGTCTGCTGGGTTGGCAGCAGGACAGAAAAGTCAGGGGCTGGCCGATTTTATGAGGCTCTTCCTGAACAGGTACAATAGCCTGTGCTCTGTGCGATGTTTGGGGTCATCTCTAGCCTTCCATCACCTCCCGAGGACTCTGAGGCACCTGCTGAACTTACAGGAGCCTCTGAGTTCAGGACCAAATTGCATTCCCAAGAAAGAGGGAGAGAGCCGGGCTGACTTCCATGATGCGGACCCTTCCAGGGTTAAAATGTGAATATTCCTGCGGCAGTGGTAAACCATCCCCTGGAGTCACCACCTGCATGTCATCCAGACACCAAGGGTTAACACCTGACCACCAGGAGCTCCAGACCCTGGGTAGGTGCATCATGCTTGTGTCCCGATATTTTAATATCACCCTGAGGAATGGGACAAACAGGAACGAGTGACGCTGAGCTTGCTAGGCAGGAGGGGAAAAGGAGAGCTACCATGGGGCTGTGACCAGGAGCGGGGCAGGAGCAGTGTGTCAGTAGCTCGCTTGAGCTTGCGTGCCAGTTGCTACGGCTTCCGTTGGACCTATCCTGCTGGGTCAGGATTCTTACTGGAGCGCGTGAAAGGGGCACAGACCTTGGCCCAGGCAGGGTCAACCTGCAGGGAGGGAGAGCAGCATGAACTTGGGACAGATGTCCTGGCTGTGGGCTGAGTGGTCCAAGAGACCTGCAGCTGTGCTCACCTGGGGTGGGTTGTGTTCCAGTTGGTGAGTTCAGGGGTACTGCCAGGTTCCCCAGGGAAGACAACCTGTGCTTGCCACTTCAGGTGTGCGGATCACCTGGAGGAGGGCAGGTGCCACATTTAGCCATACTTACTGAGGGGAGAGCTCCGTGAGGGTTGGGGTGGCGGCGGCAGCAGCTTCTTGGAATGCTCTCTGCCCCACGCTCCCCTTTCCATCAGGGGGACTTCCTGATTTTGTGTGGACACAGTGGTTTCTGTGTCCCCAGTCAACAGCATTCTGCTCGAAGGCTGCAGAGATGAATGGATGCTGCCCTTGACTTTGAACCAGTCCCAGGCCAGTGGCGCATCAGCACCTTCTTGCCAGGTCCTCTTTCCTCTGAGGGTCGATCTCTTCTGTCTCGGGCATGTTACACACCGGGGTGCGCCTCCCTTCTCCTCTCACGGAGGAGCCCTCTCCAAAGTGGACCTAGATTTTATTCCCTGTCCAAGGGTCAGGTTCTCCCTGAGATGTAATATATTCTCCTTTCTTATTCTGGGTTTTCTATCTAAACAAGATGCCGGATTCCTCACAGTTCCCTTTCCTGAGCTCCTAGACCTCAGTTTTCCTGTCTAGACTGCAGGAGTTAGGCTAGGAACTTGCAGTGTGGCCTTCTAGGCTGTTTATCACTTCTTAAACCTTGCTAATAGTGGCTATCCCCCAAAGCTTCTTCCTCCAGGGCAGAGTCCGTTCCAGGGCCAGCACTTGATGAGCAGAGTAAGGGCGAGACTTCAGCCCATACTTAGACCTGTGGCCAGGTACTCTTGGGCAGCGAATAACTCGTCCAACTATTCCTGGCAGTACCAGCAGGATACACAACTGCAAAGGACAAGTAGACAATGGTCATTGTCTTTGTTCAGTCTTCCTCTACCAAAGGTAATTTGGGCCTCTTCCTCCAGGGGACATTTGACACATCTGGAAACATTTTTAGTTGTCAAAACAAAGGAGCGGGATGGGAGATGCAGGAATGCGCGTGGCTTCTAGTGGGTAGAAGACGAGAAGGACAGCTTTCCACAACTACTCACCCCCAAATATCCGGTGAGTGCTGAGGTAAAGAAGCCACAACAATAATGACAATGCACAAACAAACTAAGAACCGTTAAAAGACAGAATTATAACAAATCTAGATCTTATTTGGCTTTATTTGTAATACTAGAATTGGACATCAGTCCAGTCCAAAAATGGTTCAGACTGTTCCTGAAGTCAGATAGAAGAAATGAAAAAGGTAGAAGGAAGACAAAAGGGAAACTGTAACTTCAACCTGAAAGCCTTGTGCTAACGTTCCTCACGCCTTTTTTCCCCAAGCCAGGTCTCTCCTCCAGGTCTGGTTATTCCCATGTTTCTGAAAAATCTACAGATCTTCGCTCACTATCTTAAAGTTACCGGAAATGCACTCACTCATGAAATTTCCCTGTGCAATGTACAAACACACCTCTCTTTGGAATAGATAAGCACAGAGAGAGATGATATCTTAAGACATCTACAATGCAGGGCATGTTCCAAACATTGTCTCTCGGTCGGGTAATGGAGACAGGACCAGCCTAAGAATCCTGGGAACAGACCACCATGAACTATTTTATGATCACAGACTGACGTCATCCCCACATGCCTTCCATGCCCTCCCCTCACAAAGTTTCCTTGAACAAAGTAGCCTGAGACCCCAAAAAGCACTCTGGAGTTAGCCCACACTCTCCCCTGACTGTGTGCACCTTGCTTTCCAGAATACTTCTTGTGCCTCCATCTAACGCGTCTCAAAATTATTTTTTACAATGTATGCCGAGAACCCCCTTCTAAGTTGAGGTTCCCTCTCCAGGACCTCCTTGGACCCCATCTGGTGACACCCCTATTACCAAAAACTCTGTCCTTGTCCCCAATGCCAATTCAATATCAAGGACACAATTTTGAGAAAAAAAAGGTTTATTGCTTTGCTAGCAAAGGAGAAGCAACAGGGACTCCTGTCCCAGAGACCGATTCTGCCCATCAGGGAGAACAGAGGGCTTTTAAAGAGATTTATTCCAGGTGTTCCCTCTGAGGAGCTGTGATTCACTTGTTAATCTGGGAAATGGCCATTTCTTTACATCGTCTGGTGCCATCCTTGAAGTCTGAATCACTTGGTTCCTGTGGTGGGTGTGTGCTCCAGGACAGATAACTCCGCCCAGGATGGGAAAAAGGGAATCCTGTTCCCCACCCCCAGGTTAGGAGGGGACGATGGAAAAAAAAGCCTCAGAGGCAGAGCAGCAAGGGTTGAATTCAAAGCATGAGGTGGACACCATTGCACCCCCAGCCCACCATGGGGGTAGGGTGTATTTACAGCTAGAGACAAAGAAGTGGGTGGAAAATGTAAATGAGGCACAGAGATGGTGGATTGGTTATCACTCCTGTCCGTCTTATTTGATTGTGGTTTGTGATTGGCTGAGACTCAGCTACTTGTTACAATCTGTTTGCCCATCAGGTTGGTTTACAGTTCACCATGTGGGGAGAAACCTGAGGCCAAACATAAAGTATGTACAGAGGTAGCTTTAGACTTAAATTAACCAAAAATCTTCAAGAAGTAGTAGGAAGAATTTAAATTAGAAATCATTTTAGAACAATCATTTCTGAACAATGTTTTAGAGACTCTCTTTCTGCACATCTTTGTATAAGGTTTCCTTGAAAAGAGTAGCCTGAGACCCCCAAAAGCACACATTACTCTGGAGATAGCCCCTGTTCTCCTTTGACTGTGTGCACCTTGCTTTCCAGAATTAATCTTTTCTTGTGCCTCCATGTAACATCTCTTAAAATTATTTTCTGTCTGCTCACCTCCTCTTATCTTCAACTCTGGCAAGAAGATTGAGTTCTCATTTGGAAAACCAAAGAAAAAAGCCTCAAGTCAATGTCTCCAAGGATGGCTCCTTTCTTTCTGGTACCTTTTCAAGCTAACGGAAACCCTTGCTAAATTGCAGGTGAGAATTACAAAGAAAGATTTAAATTAATACTTAGATATTACACTGTGAGCTCAACTACAAATTAACCTACAATTGAGCCTATAATTTGAATATTCACCATACAAAAAAGCCCTAGGTAAAATGTTACTTTAAAGCTTTATTAAGTATTTAACTCTAAGCAGTAATTGAGAGGTTATTGACCTTCCAAAGATACTGGAGAATAGCAGTATCAGGTGTTTTATTATTGAAATTGCATGTTTACATAAATGGAGAAGTGGATTAGTAGAAATTCAACTGTCAAATGGAAATCAGGCTGACTCTTGTCTCCTCCCAGTTGGTCTTGACTTGAAAGAGATTAAAAAATCAACTTCCAACTAGGATGTGGATGGAAAAAAAAGGCCTGCCTATCTATGTACAGAATTGTAAGTTTCCTTGACCCAGGAGAGGGCTGAAAGGCCATCAAGCAAAATGCATTCCAAAGAGGGGCACGGCCCTTGAAGGGCAGGCAGGAGAGAGCAGGGGAGAAGAATGAGCTGAGCTGTGGGTGAGCTGTGCGTGCGCACGCGTGGGCTGATGCGTTAGCGGGGAGAATGGGTGCTGGCACGAGGACGTTCGTTGCACAGCCCACTCTTCCTTGATGGCTTCTACCAAGTGCTGGTGAGAAACTCAGTGCAGGACAGGGGCTTGCATGGTGTCTCCTGGGCAGGATGGGTGTGGAAAAATGATCCAAGTATGTGTCGGGGACGTGGAGCAAACACCAACCCGCTCCAACTCCCCTCCTGGGAAACAAGAGCCCTAAACTGCTAAGTGTGGGGGCAGATGGCAGCAGTAGACTCTTTCCTTCAGAGCACAGGTGACAGTCAGGGGCACTGGGGGAGGTTAAAGGCAAACTCTTATCCTTGTGGAAGGACAGGAAGCTGTGTGAAGCCAGCAAGTCTTGCTACTGAAGATCCAACCTCGGACACAAGGCAGAAGTTTCTGAACAAAGTCTCTTCCTATGCCTCTTGAACCATAGGTTCTGGTTGCCACAGGGAGAAGGGACAGGGATGCTGAGAAAGTGACTGTCCCCAAGCCCAGGCACCTGGCGCCTGCAGAAGAGTAAGGATGAACCAAGAGAACTGAGGACCATCTCCCTCTCCTCACCCCCAGTCCCCAGAACAAGCTCAGCACTTGGTAAGGGAGCCAGAGCAATCTGCCCCTGGGCTAGAGGAGACAAGAGCATGGGCTCTACCCACTCTGGGGTATGGGTGTGCCAAGATGGTTGGAAGTTGATGGCAGGCAGGACACCTGAGAAAGACCCTCTGTCACCTCAGCCCTCAGTCCAAGCACAAGATCTCACAGTTCTTGCCTCTAGAGGACCTTGAAAACTTGACTCATTGAAGACCACAATGGCAACTACAGAAGCCAAACCCGTCTTAACGACTGGCACCAGTGCCCCGACAAAGGAAGAGGTAGAGCCACTTTTAGGCATTTATCTACCTCCATCTCTGCTCTCCTGTGCAATCACAAAATATGAGACACAGACACGTACACAAAAGCATTGTCAAGGGATAAAGCCATCAACAGAAATGGATTCAGGGATGACCCAAATGTTGAGACTTTCAGAGAGGATTTCAAAATCATTATGATTGATGTGTTAAAGGATCTGTAGAAATGGTAGACAACATGCATGAGCAGATGAAGACTTTCAGCAGAGGGACTGAAACTGTGAGAAGTTAAATACAAGCACTAGGAAGAAAGCCTCGCCTGAAGGAGGTAGAGAGTCAATAGCTTCTTCAGACAGGGGTGTGTCTGTGCTGTCTTTAAGGGACTGGAGCTTCCCTGCTCCTTCATGAGATGAGGACGATTTTAAGCATTTTGGGGTCTTAGAATTCAGGTAACAAAGAAATGACTATGTATCTGCAAAAGATTATGATATCAAAGGTAATTATAGTACTAGATAAACCTCCAAATTCAAAATAAGATCTCATTAGCAGGAATCTGTGAAAATTGTCTGAATTAAAATGAGGTCCTTTGTGTCAAAACCTAACCAAAAAAGAGAGTCAGGAGGTTAGTAAGGGAGGTTCCTTCTACACACATGCCTGTGATAAAAATGGTCACAGACTCCCTGGAGGGCTCTGAAGAACATATGCCTGTAACAGGAACTTTTCCCAAGGACATTCAGAACTGTAGCTTGCCCCATGAGTCACAAGGACAATGAGTCTGTGTACCATGTACGTCCCTGAGACTCTGTCCTCACTAATCAACTGAACTCAACTCCTACAATAAGCCTAATAACCATGTTCTCTTTGTTTTACAACAAATTATCACACTTCTCTCTCTTGATTTTAAAAGTTTCCCCTTGCCTCCACTTCCCCAGATATGCCCTGGGCCCACATTGCCATACGTACTGCAATGCCTCTGCTTATTTGTGAACAGACCCATTATCTTTGAAGAATTTCTCTTTTTGTTGTTATTGGGGTTGGCAAGTCAAAGGAAAACCCTCAATTTGAATGGATGCTACCAAAGTTGGAGAAAGAACTCTGAGACAGAAAACTCAGAACACTCAGAATTAGTTCAACCCCAAACTGAGTTTAGTCGGCTCTGTAATTTTACAGGGAGGAAAGAACCATCTTGGAACGTAGGTTTAATCCACCTTAAAAATAAGCAATTCTTCCCACAAGGCTAACTCCTTTTAGTTTTGTGAACTATAGATGATGCCAAATATAGAAATGTTTGATCATCGATAGGTTTGGGGACACCTAAAATGTATGCATTCAAAAGAAGGTGGTATAGAAGGGTATGAGCTGTGGTCCCAGCCATTATGCTCCATTTCCATTAACCTATAACACATACAGGCAAGTGCACATAACTAAGTGTAGAGCTTCCGTACCTTTGAAGCTGCGAATCCTCTTGCAACCAGTCCCAAGTTCACCGTGCCAGCTCCCCTGCATCTTTTCTCATTCCCCCTTGAGGTCTCTAACCTCCCCCAAGGAATCTCTTGCCTGTTTTATTCAGATGAAACTGGAATCCTACACAGGCACTATTTTCTTTCTGGCCTCTTTTGCTCAACATATGTTTGTGGGGCTCATCCATATTGTGTAGCTGGAGTTGATTTGTTCTCATTGTTGGTATAGTATTCCATCTCCTGTTTACAGGCTATTGGGTTGTTTCCAGTTTGGAGTTATCATGACTAAATTGTGAACAGTCTCGCACTAGGCATTTGCCCGCCAAATGTTTTCTGTTCTCTTGGAAAAACACCTATGAGTTGAATGGCTGAGGCATAAGGTTTGCAAAATGGTTATACCAGTTTCCATCCCCACAGCAATGTGTACGAGTTCGCTGCTCCTCCAGGGATATGAAACTTTAAGCAACAGCAAATAACATAATCAAAGGTAAAGTACTTACGCTGCACTTAGATTGCACTTAGACATAACTGTTCAGAAAGGAGAGGCGTGAGTGAGGTGGAAGCACCAAAGAAGTTCTCCCTGGAGGGGGCAGTGATGGATGGCGGAGGTGCTCCTGAGAGACGACTTGGTTCAAGTCCAGGGTCTAAACTGGCCAGCTGTACAGCCGTGGGAAATTTAATCGATCTGAGTTTCAGCTTTACCCTCTGAAAGACAGGGGAAGTAATGATGCTGTCATTAGGACTAAATGACGTTATGCATGGGGGACAGTTAGGACAATGGCTGGCTCCTGGAGAGCTCTTACTATTTTATCACTCTGATAAATAATAAAGTGGTAGAGCAACTGGACTTTGAAAGACGGGTGGGACTGGTTAAGGGGATGGGTATGGAGCTCTCTGGAGAGGAGAAAACAGGGTACAGGCAGAGGGACGAGTTTGGTGTTTTCACAAGACGGTGACCAGAGCCCAGTTAGGCGCTGAAGGTCAGATTATCCAGGGAGAGAGGGGCCAGGCTGAGGTCAAACCCCAGATGGACTTGACATGTAGGAAGCAGGAAATGATCTCAGACTTTGGGGCCGGTATTTTAGCAAAGTACCGGGCTGCAGTCAGAAGGGTGGCAACTCCGGCAAAGAAGCCCAAACAGCCTCCAGGGCTCTTGCAATACCTGGGGACCAGGGAGTGACTCCGCGCAAACTGGGCCTTGTTGGGAAAGTCTTATGGTTTTCCTTTGAATGTCCCCCAAAAGCTCGTGGGTTGAAGGCTTGGTCCCTAGTGCTGCAGTGTTCAGAGGTGGGGCCTTGGAGGTGACTGGATCATGAGGGCTCAGTGGGAGGAACTGGGTCACTGGGAACTTGCCTTTGCAGAGTGTATTTGGTCCCCTGGCTCTTTACTCTCACTGTCTCTCTTTGCTTCATGGCCTGTGTTTCTTTGCTTTCTGGCCACCACATACCTTAAACTAACCAGGCCATGCAACTATGGAGTGCAACTTCTGAAACCATGAGCCAAAGTAAACCTCTTCTCCTTTAAATTGATTTCTCTCCGGGATTTTGTCACAGCAATGGAAAGCTAACCAACACAGAAGTGGGGGGGGGGGGTGTTTAGAGTGTTGCTAAGGTTTGGACGGTGGGATGTCATTGCCAGGAGCGGGAGGTTAGTCCGAGGGCCCAGTCCAGAGAGGTAAAGTGAACCACAGACCCTCAGACGCTGTGCACGAGAGTGGGAGAAACACAAGGCTTTTGTTCAGAGAACCTGATCTTTATTTTAAAAGACCAAATTACAAAACAATCAGGTTGGTTTTATAAAATGGAAAACACAGATATGTAGAAAGGATTTGAAAATTCTACAAGGTCACAACCTAGAGGTAGCAGCTCTTAATGTGGCAGTACATTTGTCTCCTGTAGTTTATTCATATTTGTAAATAGTTTTACACAATGGGACTGAATGGTGTCTGATCACTCGACCTCCTACCCTAACAAGACAGCATGAGCACCCACCTGTGCCAAGAAGAGATCACTCTTTATCCCTTCGTATGCATGAAACTTATCTCCACTTCCTTCCCCCAGCATCCGTCTGGCCTCCTTTCTCTTCCTCAAACATTCTAAGCACCCTCCTACCCCGGGGCCTTTGCCCTCGGTTTGCTGACCTGGAGATGCGTTTCAGAGGATCTCAACGTCATGTTCTCATTAGTTTTTCAGGAATCTGCCTATTTTGCTCCCACAGAAAGGCCTTCTCTGACCACTCTAGCTAAAATGGAAGTTCCTGACCTTCTGTGCCCTGATTTCATTTCTTCATCCCACTTAATGGCAGTCCACTATAAACCTGCTGCGGCGTGTCTCTCTCCTGTGCCGAGCGCAGACTCCCTGCAGGCCGGCACTTCCGTCAGGTTCCACATTATACTAGAGGCCACAGAGTCAGAGGTAGTCATTTCGCCTGTCGTTTGTGGTTAGCACAGGGCAGCCACTCTTGGCGCCCCTCTGAAGTCCCCCACCGGCCGCAAGCCCTGAGCACCGATGCTCACTTCTCTGATCACACTTACCGTCTTAAGGAACTGTCAGATTATTGGCTTCTCTTTATCCAGGAAATGGCTGACCTCCATGATGATGAAGTTTGTGACTTGCTGAAAACCTCAGGCTTCAGTGCCCGGAAGGGGGCTATCGTTTAATCCCACAAACCATTATTAAAACATTTGCCACACGCCGGGCATTATGCTGAGTGACCTATGGTGTGGGTGAGGACCACTGTCATGGTTACCAGAAGTCAAGCAGTAGCAGTTCAGAGTACACCACCAATAAGTGATGGAGAACAGAGACTTATGTCTTCCGTGAAATCATGGAAAGTTGTATTAAAAGAACACAAAGAGCTGGACTGAGAAGAAAAGTTTTAATGATATGAATGACAAGTGTAATAAAATGGAAGCTGTAGTGTTTATAGCCATGGTCCCAAAGTAAAACTTAAAAGTGCTAGGCTTGGGTTGGACTGGAGGCCGTGGCATCCATAACACAGTCTGTGCATCTGTGTCACCAACTGAGGACAGAGCCAATGATATCCATCTCCCCGTTGGGGGCATCCAGGAACTCCCCTTTCCTTCCCTGACGTTGCCTGGGACAATTGCAAGGCACGAGGGAAGAGAAGGTGGGATTTGGCAGGAGAAATGGAGAAAAGGAGCAGGCGTACGCACTGACCCACATTTGAAAATAAAACTTCCTGAAGTACCTGACACTCAGCTTCCCCAGTGAACCCCCTCTGGGAATCCAGCAGGCTCCTGGAGACCCTAAGGTCACCTCGGGAATTAGGACATTTTCCTTTTGAGCTAAAAACAAACCTGGAAGAGTCAAAGTTCAAAAGAAGTCCAGAGAAGGGGGAAGGTAGGAGTTACTGATGTTGAAGGAGGTGAGGCCACACAGGCAGGGATGAGCAGCTGCCGGCAGGCCTGGGGCAGGCCAGGTGTGTGGAACGTGGAGACATCCTCCTCAGCCCTTTCGGGGAAGACAGGCTGGAGGGAGTGGTGTTTGTTTGGAGAGCTTCTCTTTGATGAGGGCATTGACTTCTTTTTTTATTTTTTTTTAATTAAATTTTGTTTTATTTCTACAGACTGCATTTTGATTCATTGTACACAAATGGGGTGAAACTTTTCATTTCTATGGTTGTGCCCAATGTAGATTCACACCATTCGTGTAATCATCCATATACATAGGGTAATACTGTCTGTTTCATTCTACTATCTTTCCATCCCCCACCCCTCCCACCCCATTTTCCTCTACACCATCCCAAGTTCCTCCATTCTTCTTTCCCCAACCCCCACCATCCTCCCTCATTTTATATCTTCATCCACTTATCAGAGAAAATATTCAGCCATTGGTTTTTTGGGCTTAGTCTATTTCATTTAGCATGATATTTTCCAACTTCATCCATTTACCAGCAAGTGCCATAATTTTAATCTTCTTTGTGGCTGAGTAATATTCCATTGTATATATATACCACAGTTTCTTTATCCATTCATCAATTGAAGGGCATCTCGGCTGGTTCCACAATCTAGCTATTGTGAATTGAGCTGCTATGAACATTGATGTGACTGCATCACCGTAGTATGCTGATTTTAAGTCTTTTGGGTATAAACCGAGGAGTGGGATAGCTGGGTCAAATGGTGGGTCCATTCCAAGCTTTTTTGAGGAAACTCCATACTGCTTTCCAGAGTGGCAGAACCAATTTACAGCTCCACCGGCAATGTATGAATGTGCCTTTTTCCCCAAATCCACGCCAACCCTTATTATTGCTTGTGTTCTTGATAATAACCATTCTAACTCTAATTGGAGTTAGATGAAATCGTAGGGTGGTTTTAATTTGCATTTCTCTAATTACTAGAGATGATGAGCACTTCTTCATATATTTGTTGATCACCTACATATCTTCTGTGAAGTGTCTGCCCAGTTTCTTAGTCCATTTATTGATTGGTTCTTTGTATTTTGGGTGTAAAGTTTTTTAAGTTCTTTATAAACTTTGGAGATTAGTGCTATGTCTGAGGTGTGTGCAGAAAATATTTTCTCCCACTCTGAAGTCTCTTTTCACATTATTGTTTCCTTTGCTGAGAAAAAGTTTTTTAGTTTGAATCCATCCCATTTATTGATTCTTGCTTTTATTTCTTGCGCTACGGGGGTCTTGTTAAGGAAGTCTGGTCCTAAGCCAGCTTGATGGAGATTCGGACCTACTTTTTCTTCTGTTTGGTACAGGGTCTCAGGTCTAATTCCTAGATCCTTGATCCATTTTGAGTTGAGTTTTGTACAGGGTGGGAGATAGGGGTTCGGAACACTGCTCGGCAGAGCTAAGTGCCTTTCCCCAGAATCTTTTACCCGGTGTTCCTATTTGCAGTTGATAATTCCGGCAGCCATGAAAATGTTCCTCTTAGATCTCCACCAGTGCAGGCTGGCGATGGCCCCAGCTGAGGGCTAGTCCTCCGTTTAGCCTCATACTTCCCCTAAACACTGTTCCTGGGCAGTGATGGGGCTTGGGACAGATTCTAAGGGAAACCCATTCCTGCAAACCCAAGAAGCCTCTGACGGAGCCTCTGCTGCAGGGCTCCCAGGGGCTTTGCCAAAGCCTGAGAGTGACTGGGACGTCCGGTTCTTCCACCCTGCCTCCTCCTTCCCCACAAGCCCGATCTGTGTCTGGACCTGAGTCTCTCCCAGCTCCCACTGCCCCACCACATCTCACGCACACCGAACCCCAAGCTTCCAGCTGCCTCTCGGAGGAGGCCTTCTGAAGTCCGCCTTGTTTGCATTTGATTATGCATTAGGTTCTTTATATGGGAGTTTAGTGAGAGGAGGTGAAGATTTTAATTAGGAGCTTGGGCTCTGGGGTCTACAGATGAGCATTCACAGGCCCGCCCTGCCTCCTCCCGGCTGGGCAGTCTTGAAAAGCTCTTTGACCTTGCTCCCTAGCAAAGCATCAGTGTTTGTATCAGTAAAACGGGAGTTACTGTCACCATATAAAAGGTGCCAAATTCGAGATCTCAGGCACATGCCAGGAGCTACTGTCTACCCCTGGCTTTCCAGTGACTCATGTGTCTCACTTCATCACACACTTTCCATACGAGGCGTGCACTTATAACTCCCACTTTACCCATAGGAACACGGAGGCACGAAAGGGCTGAAATGCCGTGGAGATCAGACCGCACTCTCCTCCGAGTGGCTCTGTGACGTGCAGAAGAGTGCTTTCCAGGCTGCGCCCAACCTCGAGTTACTCCACTTTGTAAAGCTGTCGTTTGCCATGAGTCACCCCAAGTGCCAAGGCACTTATAACCATCTGCACGTTGTACAACTGGACAACCACCATCCACTCAGTACAACCATGAGGCACAAACTGATAAAAAAAAAATGGATTTTTACAACTTATCAAATTAAACCAGCTACTTGGACATATCAAATTATAACAGAAACACCTACTTAGGAGCTTATCCACCTCACCAGACACCCTTCACCCAAGGCCCAGAAAAGGAGTACCCCAAGACTAACATGGGGCACAATGAACCTGCCACCTGTTCACTCATTACAATTTGCCTTGCCTAGGCAAATTACCACAGTGATGAACCTCTCTCTCTCTCCCCCCCCCCTCTCTTCTCTCTCTCTTCCCCCCCTCCCTCTCTCTTTCTCTTTCCCCCCACCTCTCTCTCTCCCGCTCTCTCTTTCTCTGTGTCCCTGGGCTTTAGCTCAGCATGGTTTATCTTGTGTGTGTGTGTGTGTGTGTGTGTGTGTGTGTGTTTGAAGTATGGTGTTTGACTTGCGTATTATAGGAATTAGTAATTAAGAGTGGAATCAAAGAACCTCTAATTGCTTAGTTCATGGCTACCAAGTGACCCATGAGTACCTGATGAATTACAATGGATGAAAGGGATGCAGCTCGTGATATATGCTTATTCAGTAAATTCTGACATTGTGGAAAGACACAGCCTGTCTGGTCTATGCTAATGGCATCACCCACTCACCAAAGAGGCAGAGCCAGAATCTGAACCAAGCCCCAGACCCCAAGCTCTTCACTGCCCTGTCTTCTTTCCAATAGCGTCTGCTCAAAAGATGGTGGCTGTGAGTCCATCATTAGATCCAGTGAATTTTTTCCACTTTCTACCCAATGACCTTGGCCAGGGTCCTCAACTGAAGACAATCTTGGGATAGTGTGAAAGTGAAATGAAGACGTGTATGTAAAACTCCTATGTCGGGTGCTTAGTAGCAGCTCGCTGAATTTTAGTTATCACTATGCTCATCGCTAGTACAGCTCTGAACTGCTGACTCCTTTCTTTGCAGCACCACACATTCCGTCTGGGGGTGAAGGAGCTAAGGGTCGTGTGTTCCCAGCTTTCCGATGCAGTTCTGCTAAGTGGCAGCTCAAACAGGTGAGTAATCACTCCAATATTTCATTACAGCCTCTGTGAGTCTGCCTTCCTTTTGGGGAACGTCGTCCTCTCTGGTCCCTCTCTGGTTCAGTCTGCTGCCTGCCCAGGGCAATCAGTAATAAGTGTCCCTGCAGACAGCTGAAGGACATTAGAAACAGGTGGTGCTGGATCAGAGTGCCCACTGGCATCTGGGTGTGGCCTGTATTCAGGTCTGCTCCAGAGGCCACCCTGGTCCACCTACCGTCTGGCAAGAAATGGGGTCAGCTCCACAGACAGCAGTTGTTGGGACGCTCAGGGGAGCGCTGGGCTGTCTTGCCTTTGTCCACCTGTTAGAGACAGATGAGTCATCTCTTCCTGAGATCGCAGGGAGCCATGGAAGACGTGTGTGAGTGATTCTCTCTCCACCTGTGTCCTACTTCACCAGCAAGGTCACGCCGCAGACATTCAGGCGTTCTGGAACATCTTAGGTGAATTTACAGGCTGTTTGTTCCTGACATCGCCGCGCTCCCCTCCGCTTCTCAGTGGTCTTCACGAAGGCCCTTTAGATGCTGTGACAAACAAAGAGGGACCTGGGGCAGGTGGCCATTTTGCCATCCCTGACAGCCACCTAGGGACTGTCCCCATGAACTAGCTGGTTCTTGCCAGGACCCAGGGCAGGAGTGGGACGTTCCCACCAGAAAACACTTGTCCCATCACATGATGGAGAAACCCATTTCTTTTCCTAAGGGGAGGTTTCAGAGACAGGTCTTTCGGTAAATAATGGCAAGTGCCCAGGTGAAGACACTCGTGCCCACTGGACACATGCACCATGCTCTGATGCCCGGAGGAAGCGTGAGACACAGATGGACAGCGTGGCTCCTGCTCTCCAGAGCTCTAGCCAGCTTGGCGGGGGCCTCTATGGAGCCCCAGGATCTGCAGCACAGGGCCGCGCCTGAGGCAGGCCACGGACTGGGCCCTGGGTGTGTCCCTCCAAGGCTCGTGTTAAAACTTAATCCCCAAAGTCATAGGTTAATGGTATTTGGAGATGGGGTCTGGAGTGGGTAATTAGGATTAGATGAGGTCAGGAGGGTAAGGTCCCCATGATTATATTAATGACTTTATAAGAAGAGTAGGAGAGACCCAAGTTAGATAACTTGTTCTGCTTTGCCATGTGCTACCTTGGAATTCTGAGGAGAAATCCCACCAGCAAGAAGGCTTTTATCAGATGTGACCCTTAGACCTTGGATCTCCTAGCCTCTGGAACTGTGAGCTGAGTAAACCTTTATTGTTTATAAATTATCCCATCTTTGGCGTTCAGTTACAGCAACAGAAAACAGAATAGATACACATTTATTCATTTGCTCCATAAACAAACATGCTATTATTATTCTAAGATCATTATTGGACACCTAAAAGAGAGGCTAGGAACATAAATGAATAAGATACATCTTTCCAATTAATGCTCTAAATAAAATTAAACTTCTGGGTAAATTTGGTGGATTTTTAGCATGTGTCTTTTTCCATTCCCTTTTGAAACCACACTAAAATGATAGAAAAAGGATTTTTCAAAAAGCATAAGCCTCCAAGGACAGGGAAGGTAATAGTAGCAATAAAAACTTGGAATCTTGGAAACATACCATTAGTAGTAGGAAACTAGTCTGAATTCTAAACCTGCAGTGGAAAAATCAAGCCAGAATCAAGCCAGAAAGTTCTCAAATTGCTGTACCAGGCATCTCTGTAAATGGAGGTTAAGAGAAAGGACTAAAATAAGGATAGGACAGTTGACCCCATGTCCCTCCTCCCCCATTTGGAAGGGATAGAGTTTCCCCTCCTCGTGGAGAGGACAAAACAGGATCCACACTGGGCTGGACACAGGAGGCCCATACCCCAAATAAAGAAAGTGAGCATGAATCTCGAATGTGAAGCCTCTAGACTTCTTCCCCCAACGTAAGTCTCACAGTGCTGACATCTAGGAATGCTCCTCCTCCCACACACAAAGCAGAGGATGAAGAGGGACCTAAATATCCTGTCCTCGGTGTTTCTCCAAGCAAAACGTCCCACCACTCATGACTTCAATGACATTCACAATCAACCAGCCCTGTGTGCATGCGCAGAGCTCCTGTCCCGCCCTTTTCCATATGCACTGGCGACTGGGGCTCCCCAGACATTTGAGGGGAACGTCAGACAGGGAAGATGGAGTCAAAACCAACAAAGCAAGACAAAATCAAACTTGGAAGAATGAGCAATGTTGGAAAAAGGGGATTTCAGAAATCTTAATGTCCTTAGGGATATGAAAGGAGACCTGGGAACAAAAAAACAAGAACAAGATGTCATTAGAAGGAACACTCTGTCAACAACAACAAAAATATTTGAAAATAAAAATATAAGAAAAGTGAAAATGCACTATAACATTTGGAAGATAAAGACCCTGGAATGTAGAATATAAAAAGTCAAGCAAAAACAAGAAGAGTGGGCTGGGACTATAGCCCAGGGCAGAGTTCTTGCCTAGCATGTGTGAGGCACTGGGTTTGATCCTCAGCTCCACATAAAAAAATAATAAATAAATAAAAGCATGCTGTCCATCAATAACTACAAAAAAATTTTAAAAATAAAACAGGGGGGGTTTCAAGATGGCGGACTAGAGGGCAGCTGCATTTCATGTTGCTCCAGGACGCAGGATTCAAAAGAGGAGATAGTGAGAGACTTGGGACCAACTCAAAGCCGCCGGGTGAGTCTCTCCTGTTGGGGAGGCGTCCCGGATGGGGCAGTAGCCCCGGAGCGCAGGGAACTCTGTGAAGTAGAGTTGCTCGGTGAGACACCCCTCCCCCCGCTGGAGCGGTGAACACGGACAACTGGGATCATCGTAGAGGAGGCGGCTCAGCACAGCGCTTGGACTCGGAGCAACCACTGGGGCTCCGGGCGGCTGCCTGAGGAGGAGCTGCGTGGCCAGCTGTTTGGACTCAGAAGGACTGCTTCTGAACACTGGGGGGCTGCCCAGAGGAAGAGGAGGAACGTGGCAGGTCGCTTGGTCTAGGAGTGACTGCATCAGAGCTACAGGCAGTTGCCAGAGGAGGAGCTGCGTGGCGAGCTGTTTGGACTCAGAGCGACCGCTTCTGAACTCCAGGGGGCTGCGCGGAGGAAGAGGAGGAACGTGGCGGGTCGCTTGGTCTAGGAGCTCTGCATCAGAGCTCCGGGTGACTGTTCAGAGGAGGAGGCGAGTGGTGAGTTGTTTGGACTCAAAGCGACCACTCCTGAACACCGGGAGCCTGCCTGGAGGAGGAGCGCGGTGGGTCACTTGGTCTCCAAGCGTCCGCTCCTGAACACCCGGGGGGCTACCCCGAGGAGGAGGAGGAACAGGGCGGGTCACTTGGACTCAGAGTGACTGCCTAGGGCTACAGGCGGTTGGCGGGAGGAGGAGACGCGAAATTAGTTGCTTGGACTCCTAGTGACTGCGTCAGAACACCGGGTGGCTGTCTGGAGGACGAGGTGTGCGGTGGGTCTCTGGGACTCAGAGCTATTGTACGGGGCTCCAGGTGGCGGCTCAGAGGAGGGGCCGCATAGGCAGGCGATTAGGTGCAGAGCAGGGTCCCAGGAGCTAGGTGGCTTCTTGGTGGAAGAGCCGCACAGAGACATGCCTAGGGGCGGAGCAAAGGTTCCAGGACTGAGGGCAGTTTATCTGAGGAGAGGCAGCCTAAGGAGACTCGTCCACGAAGGGTGAGGCTCCCAGGCCCAAGAGGTAGGTCTGGGCCCTGGGAACATTGCAGAGGAAGGCAACCCAGCCCAGGCGATAGTTGTAGATTGAGGGGAACCTCTAGGAGGGGAACTGACCAGCGAGACCTCACCACCAGGTGAGTGTTCCCTGCCAGGTGAGGTTTTCCCACAAGAACGGTAAAACCAGAGACACAGGCACAAACAGGCCTTGCCTCAGCCCGCAGCCTAGTTCCCCTTTGGATGACCATTTGTCAACAAGTGGAGGCACCTCTGCCCACTATCAGGGAATATACCCCACCTGAGGGTCATCACCCCTAGAGAGGCAGCTTCCTTGTGGAGCACCGCATTATCAACTTCCTCCAAGACTTCAGGCTACTGAAGGATAAGAGGGGATATACTAGTAATCTTCAGGGACACTATAAGTCGATAGAGGAAATCTGCAATATCTTAATGATTCACTGATTCCTGAACAATATGAGAAAACAAGGGAAGAAAATGCCCCAAACAAATCTAGATGTTACATCAATAAAATCCAATGACAGCATGGCAGAAGAAATGACAGAAAGGGAGTTCAGAATGTACATAATTAAAATGATCAGAGAAGCAAATGATGAGATGAAAGAGCAAATGCAGGCATTGAGTGATGAGATGAAGGAGCAAATGCAGGCATTGAATGATTGCACCAATTGACAGTTAAAAGAGCAAATACAGGAAGCAAAAGATCATTTCAATAAAGAGTTAGAGATATTGAAAAAAAACCAAACAGAATCCTTGAAATGAAGGAAACAATAAACCAAATTAAGAACTCCATAGAAAGCATAACCAATAGGATAGAACACCTGGAAGACAGAACATCAGATATTGAAGACAAATTATTTAACCTTGAAAACAAAGTTGAACAAACAGGGAAGATGGTAAGAAATCATGAACAGAATCTCCAAGAACTATGGGATATCATGAAAAGGCCAAATTTGAGAATTATTGGGATTGAGGAAGGCTTAGAGAAACAAACCAAAGGAATGAACAATCTATTCACTGAAATAATATCAGAAAATTTCCCAAATCTGAAGAATGAAATGGAAAATCAAGTCCAAGAGGCTTATAGGACTCCAAATACACAAAATTACAACAGACCCACACCAAGGCACATAATAATGAAAATACCGAACATACAAAATAAAGACAGAATTTTAAAGGCTGTGAGAGAAAAGAACCAAATTACATTCAGGGGGAAACCAATACAGATATCAGCAGATTTTTCAATCCAGACCCTAAAAGCTAGAAGGGCCTGGAACAACATTTTTCAAGCTCTGAAAGAAAATGGATGCCAACCAAGAATCTTATACCCAGCAAAACTTACCTTCAAATTTGACGATGAAATAAAATTCTTCCATGATAAACAAAAGCTAAAAGAATTTACAAAAAGAAAGCCAGCCTTACAGAACATTCTCAGCAAAATATTCCATGAGGAAGAGATGAAAAACATAGAAGCAAATCAGCAAAGGGAGCAATTATCCTAAAGGAACTGTCAAATAAAGGAGGAACCAAGTTGTGTCAAAAAAATAAATAAATAAATAAAATTTTAAAAATGAACCAAATGATCGGGAATACAAATCGTATCTCAATAATAACCCTGAATGTTAACAGCCTGAATTCATCAATCAAAAGACATAGACTGGCAGATTGGATTAAAAAGACAGATCCAACGATATGTTGCCTGCAAGAGACTCACCTCATAGAAAGAGATACCCATAGACTAAAGGTGAAAGGATGGGGAAAAACATACCATGCACATGGACTCAGCAAAAAAGCTGGAATATCCATCCTCATTTCAGATAATGTGGACTTCAAGCCAAAGTTAGTCAGAAGGGATAAAGAAGGACATTTCATACTGCTTAAGGGAAGCATAAATCAGTAAGACATAACAATCATAAACATCTATGCCCCAAACAGTGGCTCATCCATGTATGTCAAACAAATCCTTCTCAATTTTAGAAACCAAATAGACCATAACACAATAATACTAGGTGATTTTAACATGCCTCTCTCACCACTCAACAGATCTTCCAAACAAAAATTGAAAAAAGAAACCATAGATCTCAATAACACAATCAACAATTTAGACTTAACAGACATTTATAGAATATACCATCCAACCAAGAGTGAATACACTTTCTTCTCAGCAGCACATGGATCCTTCTCTAAAATAGACCATATATTATGCCACAAAGCTAATGTTAGCAAATACAAGAAGATAGAGACACTACCTTGTATTCTATCAGATCATAATGGATTGAAGTTAGAAATAAATGAAAGAGTAAAAAACAGAAACTACTCCAACACCTGGAGATTAAACAATATGCTATTATATGATGAATGGATAACAGAAGATATTAGGAAGGAAATTTAAAAATTCTTAGAGGTAAATGAGAACAAAGAAACATCACATCAAAATCTCTGGGACACTATGAAAGCAGTACTTAGAGGAAAATTTATTTCATGGAGCGCATTTAATAAAAGAAGTAAAACTCAACAAATAAATGACCTAACATTACAGCTCAAAGCCCTAGAAAAAGAAGAACAGACCAACACCAAAAGTAGTAGAAGACAGGAAATAGTTAAACTCAGAGCTGAAATCAATGAAATTGAAACAAAAGAAACAATACAAAAAATTGACAAAATAAATAGTTCTTCGAAAAAATAAACAAAATTGATAAACCTTTAGCCACACTAACAAAGAGAAGACGAGAGAAAACCCAAATCACTAAAATTCGGAATGAACAAGGAAATATCACAACAGACGCGACTGAAATACAAAACATAATTAGAAGCTATTTTGAAAATCTATACTCCAACAAAATAGAAAATTTCGAAGACATCAACAGGTTTCTAGAGACATATGAATTGCCTAAACTGAACGAGGAGGACATACACAATTTAAATAGACCAATTTCAAGTAATGAAATAGAAGAAGTCATCAAAAGCCTACCAACAAAGAAAAGTCCAGGACCAGATGGGTTCTCAGCTGAGTTCTACAGAACCTTTAAAGGAGAGCTCATTCCAATACTTCTCAAAGTATTCCATAAAATAGAAGAGGAGGGAACCCTCCCAAACTCATTCTATGAAGCCAATATCGCCCTGATACCTAAACCAGACAGAGACACATCGAGGAAAGAAAATTTCAGACCAATATCCTTAATGAACATTGACGCAAAAATTCTAAACAAAATTTTAGCAAATCGCATACAAAAACATATTAAAAAGATAGTGCACCATGATCAAGTGGGTTTCATCCCAGGGATGCAAGGTTGGTTCAACATCAGGAAATCAATAAATGTAATTCACCATATCAATAGACTTAAAGTCAAGAATCACATGATTATTTCAATAGATGCAGAAAAAGCATTTGATAAAATACAGCATCCCTTCATGCTCAAAAAAATAGGGATAGTGGGAACTAGAAAAATAGGGATAGTGGGAACATTCCTTAACATCGTAAAGGCCATCTATGCTAAGCCCATGGCTAATATCATTCTAAATGGTGAAAAAGTGAAAGCATTCCCCCTAAAAACTGGAACAAGGCAGGGATGCCCTCTTTCACCACTTCTATTCAATATTGTCCTTGAAACTCTAGCCAGAGCAATTAGACAGACCAAAGAAATTAAAGGGATATGAATAGGAAAAGAAGAACTCAAACTATCACTATTTGCTGATGATATGATTATATACTTAGAGGAACCAGGAAATTCCACCAGGAAACTTTTAGAACTCATAAGTGAATTCAGTAAAGTAGCGGGATATAAAATCAATGCACATAAATCTAATGCATTTTTATACATAAGTGATGAATCTTCAGAAAGAGAAATCAGGAAAACTACCCCATTCACAATAGCATCGAAAAAAATAAAATACTTGGGAATCAATCTCACAAAAGAGGTGAAAGACCTCTACAATGAGAACTACAGAACACTAAAGAAAGAAATTAAAGAAAACCTTAGAAGATGGAAAGATCTCCCATGTTCTTGGATAGGCAGAATTAATATTGTCAAAATGGCCATACTACAAAAGTGCTATACAGTTTCAATGCAATTCCAATTAAAATCCCAATGATGTACCTTACAGAAATAGAGCAAGCAATTATGAAATTCATCTGGAAGAATAAAAAACCCAGAATAGCTAAAGCAATCCTTGACAGAAAGAGTGAAGCAGGGGGTATCGCAATACCAGATCTTCAACTCTTACTACAAAGCAATAGTAACAAAAACGGCATGGTATTGGTACCAAAATAGAAAGGTGGATCAATGGTACAGAACAGAGGACACGGACACAAACCCAAATAAATACAATTTTCTCATACTAGACAAAGGGGCCAAAAATATGCAATGGAGAAAAGATAGCCTCTTCAACAAATGCTGCTGGGAAAATTGGAAATCCATATACAACAGAATGAAACTAAACCCATATCTCTCACCATGCATGAAACTAAACTCAAAATGGATTAAGGATCTCGGAATCAGACCAGAGACCTTGCATCTTATAGAAGAAAAAGTAGGTCCAGAGCTTCAACATGCCGGCTTAGGACCAGACTTCCTCAACAGGACTCCCATAGCACAAGAAATAAAAGCAAGAATCAATAACTGGGATAGATTCAAACTGAAAAGCTTTCTCTCAGCAAAGGAAACTATCAGCAATGCGAAGAAAGAGCCTACAGAGTGGGAGAAAATCTTTGCCAATCATACTTCAGATAGAGCACTAATCTCCAGAATCTATAAAGAACTCAAAAAACTCTACACCAAGAATGCAAATAATCCAATCGGCAAATGGGCTAAGGAAATGAACAGACACTTCACAGAAGAAGATCTACAAGCAATCAACAAACATATGAAAAAATGTTCAACATCTCTAGTAATAAGATAAATGCAAATCAAAACCACCCTAAGATTCCATCTCACCCCAATTAGAATGGCGATTATCAAGAATACAAGCAACAACAGGTGTTGGCGAGGATGTGGGGAGAAAGGTACACTCATACATTGCTGGTGGGGCTGCAAATTAGTGCAGTCACTCTGGAAAGCAGTGTGGAGACTCCTTAGAAAACTTGGAATGGAACTACCATTTGACCCAGCTATCCCACTCCTTGGCCTATACCCAAAGGACTTAAAATCAGCATATTACAGAGATACAGCCACATCAATGTTCATACTTGCTCAGTTCACAATAGCCAGATTGTGGAACCAACCTAGATGTCCTTCAATTGATGAATGGATAAAGAAACTGTGGTGTATATATTTACAATGGAATATTACTCAGCCATAAAGAATGATAAAATTATGGCATTTGCAGGCAAATGGATGAAATTAAAGAATATCATGCTAAGTGAGATAAGCCAATCTAAAAAAACCGAAGGACAAATGATATTGCTAATAAGTGGATGATGACACATAATGGGGGGTGGGAGGGGTTAGTGTTAGGATTAGAGTTAGGGCTAGGGAGGGGGGCAAGAATGGAGGAAGGAAGGACTGTATAGATGGCAAAGAGGGGTGGGAGGGGTGGGGGGAAGGGAAAAAATAACAGAATGAATCAACCAACATTACCCTATGTAAATTTATGATTACACAAATGGTTTGCCTTTACGCCATGTACAAACAGAGAAACAACATGTATCCCATTTGTTTACAATAAAAAAAATAAAAATTTTTAAAAAATTAAAAAAATAAAATAAAACAAAAGAGATAAGAAGATAGGTCTACAAGCACAACCTCTAAATAACTGGAGGTCTAGAAAGAGAAAAGGAAGAAAACAGAGGCAGACACATAGTTCTTCTTTTTAAATTCTTCAAGAAATTTAGCAGAACTTAAATGTGCTCACTGAGTGTTCCTGTTAGGTTTCCTGGTCAGACTCCCCAGATAGACCCAGAGACCCAGGGACCATGTCATTTTAGCTCTGTGTGCTGGCCTCCAAGGTCCCAGGGCCTGGCACACAGTAGTGTTCCATTGGTGCTTCTGAAATGCATGAAGGAAGGACTGTGTGACTACACAGGTGTACCAGGGCCTGTGAGGCAGCTGAGTAAGAGCTGAGGAGCTCCTGAGGCAGCTCACAGGCTTGCTGAGGGGTCTCTGAGGGGGACGGCGCAACAGCGGAAGTGGGGAGGGTTACACCCAGGCAGGTGGGTGGCTGCACAAAGGCAGAGGGGTGTGAGAAGGTGTGTGTACACTCACACACGTGTATGTGCATGTGTTTAAAGACGAGGATCCAACTTGACTGTTGTCAGAGTCTCTGCACCTGCTTCAGGGATCTAGGCCACTAGCTTCTTCATGCATGAGAGTTGAGGGTTCCCAGAGCTGATTCCATGTTGGAATCGTCAGGTGAGCATTGTTAACACACACGTTCCTGGGCCTCACCCAGATAGAGCACAACCTCAGGTTCGAGATGGAACCCAGGGACTGTATTTGTAAGGAGATCCCCCAAGGATCAGGGGATGAGCTAGAACCGGGGAAAGGGAGAGGGCACTGGGAAGGCCAAACCTGAGCTTCAGAGTCAAAATTCATACAGAACCTTTCCTCAGATGCAGAGGAAATGGATTTTAACCTACTCGAATCAGAAAAAAAAATGAACTCTACCTTAGTGTTGATTTAAAACACAAACATTACAAAGGAGTTGTTTTGTGCACCCTTCATTATTACCAAATTGGTTGAGTTATTGCTGAAATGAGGTGATTTAAATATGGAAAGTTAAGATTGATTTCCTGCTTTCATTACTGAAATTTAATAGGTTCTCTAATTTTCTTTCTTCTGTATGTTAGGAACAGCGAAATAATTCCTAAGGTGAGCTAATGCATTTCATAACTAATAAGTGATATTGGTGCCATTCAAAATATCCAATTTTACTGAGGGAAAATGCTTTCAAATGCCCTAATGAAATGTCATTCCTGAAATATGCGTTGTTTGATTTCTATCCTGATGTACATTTATTTCAGTCTTACTTTAAAAATCAACCAATATCACTAAATTCCTACTCTGCGCAAGACCTGGATTTGGGGAGCAGGGAGCTGACCTGTTGTAGGGGGTTTGAGAAACCAGAAGCCCTGAGCCCTGCTCAAAAGCTTAGGAGCTGTCTGGGGAGGAAAGAGTACCATGCATGAAATGTTCCTAATGAGCCCAGGCATCACATGCTGAGGGCCACTGTTGTGGACACCACAGTCATAGGGATCAGGTGAGGGGAGCAAGCCATGGACTTGGTGGGTCCAAGGAGGCTTCCATCTGGCCTTATCTTGGAGGCAGGTTGACATTTCACTGGACAGAACTGAGGACAGAGACTCATGACTGCAGATGGGGACAGATGTAAGACCTGTTCAGGAGACAGTGCAGATTGAAGGAAGGGACTTGTTTGAGAATCACTGAAGGTGAGGCCGGAAAGGGTGTTCAGAGCATGACCGTGGAGGACCTTGGGTGCCAAAGTTCAAAGCAGTGGATGGCAGTGAAGATTTTTTTTTTTTTTAACTTCAACAAATATTTAATGATACATTGTGGTATATAATGCACCTCTCTCTAGAAAAAAAGTCTTTTATTTACAAGTTAAGGAACAAAGGTTCTTTTTAATTAAATGCAGATTTTAGAAATACATTCATTAGGTAATATTAGCATAATAAAAATGGATTTTCCAAGAATGGTTTAAGAATTCAGTGAAATTAAGAGGTGAACTTTGATTTTTCTCAATCATATTTAGAAAATCTAATATGTTTACTTGCTTGTTGAGTCTTTGCCAGTCTGATCTTTTCAGCTTTGGTAGTTAGCTTCTCAGTGCCTCTTTTCTTTTCCCGAGGCTGATTAAGTTTGGCCTGTCTATCTACCAAAATCTTCTGCCAATACCTCTGTTCGTGATCACCAGAAAGGACCTCGAGTTTCCAGCAGTGCTTTTTTTAAATTTCAGTATATGCATTCATTACTGCTTGAGCATCCTCAGGAGTTTTAAATCTGACATGGCATTCTGTATCTCCTTCTAGCAAATCAACATAAACAACTTCTGAGATTGCGGCCAAAGTGTCCCGAACTTGTTTTCTGCCAGGTAGAGGTTCTGTGCTAATGATCTTCACCAAGATTTTTTGATTAGGTTAGAGAAGTGGAAGGTGAACATAGAACTTTGGAAATGCTCATCTGGAAGGTTAAGGAAACTATGAGACTGGTTAGTTACTAGCTCTTGTAACAGGACTGGAGATTCCGAGGTAGGCCTTGGGATTAACCTTGACAAGAAGGAAAACTATTAACACAAGAGAGCGATGGAGGGGGCTCATAGGGACCGAAAGCACTGAAGGACAGCAGAACAACAGCAGTGGGAGCGACCTAGCCCCAAGCACAGCTCCAGGGGTCTGGAACAAACTCAGGATTGTCTTTTGAGGGTCCTGCTCTCAGGATGACTTAGCCCCAGCTGGCCTCCTTCTTACTGGGTTTTCTCCAGAGTCAGGGCAGAGTTGAAGGCTCAGCTCAGCTTCCCTTGGGCCCAGGAAGCAGCCACTGTGGTTGGCAGGGTCCCCAATCCCCATGAGAGGCTGTCCTGTCAATGGACAACTGGGAGGAAGAAGGGTGAGGAGGAGGCTGAGACCAGGAAGCCTGGGTCTGGGACCCAGAGCTGCACAAATTCTTGGGTTGGCGATGGATGCGTCGCTTTGGACAAAATACACTTGGATCATAAGTAAAGCAGTTAGAGATTCTTCTCAGAGAAAATGCTTCAGCTGCTGAAAAGATAAATTGTCACCCATGGTCATGATGTAACTTGCACAGATCCAGCTTGGTGTGATGGCCCGCCATTCCCCTGAGGCCCAGTTTCCAGGCAAGGCTCTGTACTTCTGCTGAAGACTGCAGGCCCTGGATGGCCCCAAATAAGGACTAACCTCTCTATCTCTATGTTGTTTTCAGGTTGCAAATTTCTTTAAAATCTATTATGAGGCCTTGTTCTTCAAGCATAACCCTCAATCACAGTATAAACTTGATTGAAGTCTCAGCAACCAGCCATTTATCAACATGAACAGCTGGTGTCTTGCTGTTCCACTGGTCCATGGGCATATGGGTTACTGTCTTTCTTCCCCCACGGACCTGTAGATATCACAGCTTCATCTCAATCTCTTAGAAAAGCAACTGAGGCAAAAAAAAAAAAAAAAAGCCACATACAGCACAGCCCTGGAGAAATGGGTCTGAACTAATTAGCTTTTCATGCACACCTGCATCAGGAAATGAGGTGTGGTATGGTATCTTAGAAGTAAGGCTTTTAACCAACCCCCACCCCAGAGTACCGGATTCATCCATAACAGGATCTGCTTCTCCCTCCAGGGTGAAGGATTTGTCATACCAACTTCAAAATTGAGCTTACCAGGTAGTTTTATACACTCCTAAATTTATTTAATTGTACTGGTCATGAAGGATTGTGCAAACTTGCCTCAAAGATCATTAATATATAATCCACACAGATTATGGAATGCATCACTGGGCAATTCATTCCTCCTTCATGATCCTTGCTGCCCAAGTGCTTCGTTTGATGCATAGATTTTCAGTTTTTCTGATTATTATCGTTTGCAGACCTCGCTTACTCTTCCTCTTGGGGTCATAGATCTGGAGGCTGCAAGGGATCGTAGAGATAATGAATTCCCTTACTATTGCAAGGCCACAGGATTCCTGAGAGGTTAAGTGAATTGCTGCAGGTCACAGGGCTGAGGAATCAGGTTCCTGGCACCCACCTAGAACCCTTCACACTTCACAGTCTGCTCAGAAGGCAGCAGGGCCATTTGCTCAAGAGTGGGGCAGGGAAGGATGGTGCAGGAGGGAGGAGAGTGTTATCAAGTGAGGGCAGGTTATAGACTCACCAGGAAGTCAACAACAGGATGTGGGAGGCTTACCTAGACAGCAGCATGGGTTGAAGATCAGTTCAGCAGCAGTGTTTTTGTTCCATATTTTTATTGGTGTACTATAGTTGTACATCATGGTGGCATTTATTGGTACATATTCATGCATGCACACAACATAACCATATAATTTGGCCAGTATCATTTCCCAGTATTTCCTCTTTCCCTGCCTTCCTCCCTCCTCCTGGCCCCTTTCCTCTATTCTACTGATCTCCCTTGTATTTTCATGAGATTCTCCCTCCTTTATTTTCCTTTTCCTTCTCTTGCTTCCACATAGGAGAAAAAACATAGGACCCTTAACTTTCTGAGTTTGGCTTATTTCACTTAACGTAATGTTCTCATGTTCCATCCATTTGCCTGCAAATAACATAATCCCTTCTTTATGGCTGAATTAAACTCTGTTGTGTATATACCCTACATTTTCTTTATCTATTCGTCTGTTGATGGATACCTACTGGTTCACAGTTCGGCTGTTGTGAATTGTGCTGCTAATTAACTTGGGTATGCATGTATTGCTATAGTGTGATGGCTTTAATTCTTCAGGATAAATACCAAGGAGTGGGACAGCTGGGTCCTTTGGTGGTTCCATGTCTAGTCTTTTGAGGAGCCTCCATACCAATTTCCGTAGTGGTTGTACTAATTTACAGTCCCACCAACAGTGTAAAAGCATTTCTTTTCCTCCACATCCTCTCCAGCATTTATTATTGTTTGTATTCTTGGTGTCAGCCCCTGCTTTCTGAAATTTCAGCAATGAATTATCTATCTGTTTCTGAATCACAGTAAGATGTTCTTGAGCACATGTGGTATTCGAACTTAGCAGGGCTGAGAGTTACTCTCATAAGCTACCTTCCTGAGGGTGATGTGTCTTTTGGACCAATGAACAGGTGTCTCACATCCCATGCAGGGACAGTTTGGTCTCTGTTCAGGTTCTTCAAGGGAGGGACAAACAGAGGACAGGGCAGGAGTGTCTCAGGCCTGACCAAGGGCCCCGCTCGGCAGGAACTCACTCAGGGAGTAGGGACAAAGGAGGGAAACAAGAACAGTCCTCCTTTTTATGCCCAAGAACCAGGGGGCTCGGCACAGGGAGGGGTCCTGTCTGGAGTGCCCACACTGGTTCTCTGGGAGCACCCTTGCCACACGGGTAAGGTCTTAGTCCCATTCCTTCCCCTTGAGGTCAAAGTCCCGGAAAGCCTTGCCTGACCCTGGGTCCCTGGAATCCATCTTGGCAGCTCTGTGCTTTCCTTTAGTGACCACTCTCCTCTGCTCTTTTTCTAGTTTGTCATATCACATAAAAAATTAACACTATGTGGAACCTCAATGGTTCTGTCTTAAAGCACATGCCACTAATGAAGAACAGATGGGTTCATCTGGACCACGGGGATGTCATCTGTCAGGTGCCAGCAACCCTGCGCCACTCAGATGCTCTCCAAACACCCCCTCCCCCCAGAAAACTAAAAAGTCAAACTGAAACTACCTCCTGCCCCCCTCCCCTAGAGAAGGCCCTTCCAGATTGTTCTCCTGGAATACACCTTAGGTTAGAGAGAGGGGCTCCAGGGAAGACCTGTGGTAGTAGGATTTGGGGTCTGTCTACATGCCCCTGACCAGTGTTTGCTGTTCCCCTAATGATTCCTCATACAAATGGATGAGGTGAAGCCAAGGGAAGCTGGTGATGAAGAGTCCGCTCACCGCTGACGTCAGTCATCCTGGATCTCTTAACTGGCCACAGAAGGCTGGAGCAAGGAGGAAGAGGGGGATATGGCAGCCATGGGTGGTGGGACCCCCTTAGGTGGTGAAGGTGTTGGCGGACTCAAGAACAGCATTACCTCTGTGGGCCCCGGGGCAGCAGGGACTTCCTGGGACGGGCCTTGGGAGCGATCCTCTGAGCGCTGCTCACGGTGACTGTTTCTGTCTCCTCCAATGTGATTTCTTTCTGTGGTTTCCTTGTAGGACTGCAAGGAGGCCAGGCTTACAAAAGATACAAACCATTCTTACTGGTTGGTTGATTGGTCGATTGATTGATTGCGAAATATAAACTTCTACACCCAACATAAATGCTTAAATTTATTTCTTGAATCATTCAAGAAATATACTGGAATACTGGATTCCTGCCTGGACTGGGTTTGAAGCCTCGCTTTAGATGAAACAGTTTGTTCACAGCAATGCAGCCTGCTAACAGGGGGGTGAGCAGCTCACCTCGGAGAGGCCAAACCACACGGCAAGAAGCTTTCCATTAGTGCCAGCCATGAGATTGCCAGACAGGCAGCATCTGCACAGAATTCACCACCGAAATTGGAAGGTTTTCTTTCCTCCTGATCATGGCCATAGGCTCTGCATGGCCCAGTCCAGTGGCAGTGTGGCCTGGTGGCAGGATCACCACACAATAGAGTTTATAGAATCTATTTAGAGCCCATATAAACTTGGCCAATTCACTGACACACCCTAACCTCAGTCTCCTCCTCTATCATTTGAGAGCATTTACATCCTTTGCTGTGTTGGAGGATTAAAGGAAATGAGAAATATTATGCCAGACACAGAGTCATCCTCAATGATCAGTACCTCTTCTTGAAATTTAATGGGCATGGGTTGGCAAACTGTTGCAAAGGACCAGATAATAACTATTGCGGATTTTTTAGAACATACATCTCTGTCATGACGGCTCAACTCTGCCCTTGCAGTGAAAGCAGCCAGAGACGGCGTGGCTGTGCCCTGCACCAACGAATCATCATCTCTGCAAGCAAGCAGCGGCTGGGTTTGTCTGTGCTGGGGAGGGTCCAGGCCGGCCGGCCCCTCCACGCCTGCTGCAGTCCTCACCCACAGCACCACAGGAGTGGCCTGGGCGCTCGGCCAGCCCTTGTGCTTCGTTCTGGTTTGCGGGCTTCTTTCATGCAGCAATCGAAATCTCATTCCTTCTGTCATCTGGGAGGTTTCCCCAGAAGCCCAGGATCTACTGGAAACTCAGGTTCTCTGGCCAAGTGGACCTCTGTTTCCACAGAGCTGCACTTTCCTGGATCTGAGCATCACGGGTCATCTTTAGACGAGTGTCCCCTCTTCAGGAGGCCCAGCTGCACCTCTGCTGAGGTCTCGGGGTCCACTGCCAGCTGTCCTCATACTTGCAGTTATGTCCCTCTCCCTGGCTGCCTTGCTCATTGGTGTCACCTGATGTGTCCCGCAGGCATTTCAGTCTGTCACTCCAGCTCAGAGGGATGGCCCTCTGGGTGGCTTGCTCAGCTCCTACTGTGTGCTAGGTCTTGCGTCATGCACTGTGGCCGAGACAAGGAGCTGCCTGCCACAGCACACAGCTGTCCTCCTTCCTGGGAGGCAGCCTCCCAGCCGTGGGCAGCATTTCCCAGCCTTCCTTAAATGCAGCGCAGTCTGAAGTCTCCTCCAACAATACAGTGAGTGGGGTATAAGGTGCCTCTTCTGGACCAGGGTTTGAACCGCGTGTCCCTCTTCCACTATTTCTTTCTTCTCATGTAGCTTCAAATACAGAGCCCTAAGGAATGGTGGGGTCATAGCACAGGACCCTGGGTGCCACATAGAGCAAAGCTGTCTGGGGACCGTGCACTGCCCCGCTGGGCTGGTGCGTAATAAAACAGTCCGCTTTGTCAAGACGTGAAAAGGCTGGAGCTCGTTTGCTGCAGAAGCCGGTGTTGACTGGATTCAGCCCGTCGTGTGCTGTGGCACTTCATCCTCACTGTGAGCCCATTATTTAGGGAGGCGTTCTTTCCCATTTTATAGCTAAGGTGACCAGGTGCAGAAAGGAAGTCCACTAAAGGCCCAGGAGGAGTCAAGGTGGGCGGGGCTTCACCCCGGGGAACCAATGAAGCTTCAGCCTCATGGTCTTGTTCTTGAATACACTACTTCAAAATTCTGGAAGATGTTCACGAGTTATAGATTTTTGTAAAACTTGCAAAAGAAGGAATTTTGTCTTTAATCAGTTAAGGTCATAGTCTCTTTCCACTCCAGTCTCCCATCCTGCATGCTTGGTTTGGTGTTAAACTGGCCATGAGCACATTTGGCATCTGGCTAAAGGAAGAGCGAATTAGATAAATTTGGTTTTATTTGTCAGATTTTGTGTGTGTGGTTTGCATTCACTTCTGCTTAGAATTAAATTATTGTTTGCCTTCTGGGTATAAGATCAAGTGCTGGAGAGCTCTGACCCTCACCTGCCAGCTCCCCTCGAATCATGACGGGTTGTGTCTGACATCTGATGCCAGAATTATGTAACAAGAGAAGATTTGAACTTTCTGAGGCTGGTTTATGGGAAATTCTTCCAAATACTACATCACAATTACACAAAGAATGTGAGAGAGTCTGCCCGCATTTAACAATCCGAAGACTATCGCATGCTGTCACTGAGAACAAATTGTGACAGTTAACTAAATATTTCTAAGTTATCAACAAGTGAAAAACAAATTTTGATCAATCATGCAAGAGCACACACTGGATTAGCTTTCTATTTTCCTTTATCAAGAATGTTATAAAATCATAGTTACATGAAGAGATCAGAGAATAAATAGCAAAAGAAAAAAGTAGGAAAAATAGAAGTCCGGCTGTGAATTAATAAAATGATCATGCTATTTTTCCAAGTATTAGACAGTGGTATTTGTCAAAATTTTGTTGAATTTGAAATTTGATGTAATCCCTTTTTGCATTCCAAATAAACTTTATCATTTTCTTTTTCGTTCTCTCATAAGGAAAGTTTTTAAAAAAATTATATGAGCTTTAGGCCCTGCCCAGACTCTGGGGTTGTATCCAAAGACTAGGTGTTTTTTTCTGTCCCCCCCCCCACCCATTGGATTGGGTTGTTTTTGAGGCTGTCCGGAACCCCTGGGGCATGTGGGATGTGTCACCACTGGTTCCTTACCCAACCCAACAGCTGTTATGGCAACTGCCTCCTCTGCCCGCTGCCTGTGCTGCTGGGACCACCTGCGGGTTTCTCTGCAGGGGTTTCTCTGCAGCCTCCTGGGGGGCAGGAGTGGGCACCTGCTCCATCCCTTGTGAGCCCAGAGCCCGCGACGTGGCAGCAGCTGACAGAGCCCTGTATAAGTCTGCCCCGAATGACTCTATGAGCCCTGGAGGAGCCAAACCCGGGGTCCCACTCCACACCCTGTCTCTTGTGCCTGAGCACAAGCCCCAGCAAAGCCTTTGATAGAATTGCTGCCTGGCTCCTTGTGATGTCTTGTGTTGAGCAAAGATGCCCAAGGCTGAGCTGCTAGCACCAAGAGCGGGGAGCTCCTAACACCAAAAGAACTGCATTTAGCATTTCATAATTTCCATCCGAAGGGAGCAAAAGAGCCCTCAACTGATGGGTGACAGGACCATGCCAGAGTGGATCTCGGTTGTGGACCTGCCTCTGGAAACACCTTCCTCACATTCACCTACCATTCTCCATTGGATTTCAGCTTCCGGGCCAGCACTTCTCCATCTGAGGCTCATTTGAAAACTTCTGGCTGAGGGATCTGTAAGCTCTGTGCCTGCTTTTCCATTTGTTCCTGCAATCCCATCATGGGATTATTGTTTTGTTTTTATATGCAACATAAGTCTGGGGTGCTAGAGAGAACAGTCTTTCCAGAGGAGCTTTCCCTCACTGTGGATTTCTTGAGTCATCTCAGGGTTCCTCATGCAGGGTCACTAGCTGCAGGGGCCTCTGGGACTTTCTGCCTTCTCCATCGCCCTGTGTTTCCCGCCCACCCTGGACCCACCAAGTTGTATCATCTGCGGTAATGGCAATGTCATTTGGGAAGCAAGGGGAGGCAGGGGGTGTGCTGGGCATGCGTACCAAGCTTCCTTTCCCACAGTTCTCAGTTTTGCTTTTTAATTTACAGTTGCAGAAGTAATTTTTGGTGTTTGGTGTTAATTCTGTCTTCTCTCCTTCTCTGCTCTTGGAGATGTTTTAGGATGGGAGAGGCTTGGCTGGATTTTCTTGGTAAGCCTTGGTTTTCTCTTCCTCAGCAAAAATCTCAGCATGGTTTGTTTACCTTTCTTTCCTACTGTGAATGAAAGTGATACATCTTCTTTTAAGTCTCTTAAAGAATATTTAAACTACAAGCTCTGTCATTATTAAAGACAGGAGCAAAAGCATACATTCTGACTTAGTCAAACATAAAAAGAAATATTAAATATGCTTTTATGCACGCCATTCAGGTTTTTGGAATATAGCTTAGTGATGAGAACTCTTGTTCAAAAACATATTCGTGTTTGGATTCCTCATCTTCATTCTCTGAGAAAGGTTGTCTTCACAAGTACTTGAGCCACTGGGTTGTATTTCCCAGTGTTTATATTTGCTCCTAAATTCCCTGAGATAAAGCCTTCTTTGAATGTGGGTCCCTAGAATTCCTCAGTCCCAAGAATTCAATGGTACAATATCAAGAAGGTTGTTTTCTTGGTCTGTCCGATAGCTGTTTGTTTGTGATCTCCCCGAGGGAGACATGGACTCTACTACTTTTTAAAGAAATCTCTTAAAAGCATAGTCCCAACAATGTGACACTTGAGATTTTGAGGTCCAACTTTACAAGGTGTGTAGAGCCGTCCAATGCTTAGAGTCAGGAGCAGTGGGTTGGCTGGGGAGGGAGCTGCTGCTCAGTGGGTGCAGAGTTTCAACTGTGCAGAGTTCTGAGGTTGGATGGTGACCACGGTGGCACAGTAATGTGCTTGATGCCACGGAGCTGAGCACTTCAAGTGGGCTGAGATGGCAAGGTTTATGCTGGTCACATTTGACTGCAAGTAAAATTAGTTTTAAAAATGATAGGATAAAATGTCTAGGAATAATACTTGTTGAATTTGTGTTAGATTTATTTACCTCATTTTTTTTTAAACTGAGTTTATCAGTGACTTTTATCAATGATTTGGATCCAGGAAAAGTCTAGATGGAGCCTTGGCATCTACATTTTTAGAAGGGATTTGGGTAATTCTGAAACTGCGTGGTTGAGAATCTGCATTCGATTCGCTTTGACTAGAAAGAGCTGAGGCAGTGGAGTTGGACTCTGCTATTGTCTGAGAGCAGTGGTGTCCTCAGTGAGTCCCTGGGGAAGGGGAGAGTCCTGTTGGACCCCTGTGTTCCCTGCAGCATCTAATGAAGGGCTTTGAAAATAGAAGGTGTTCAATAAACGGGTCGAGATGGGAGGAAAAGCTAACGCATAAATATTCTGCACCCACTGACTTGTAGAAGCTCACGGTCCTCCAAGCTCTGTGAAGGCCAACAGCTTTCCATTTCCCAGGAGACCTTAGCCCGCTGTGCTCTGCTGCCAAGTGTTTTATTCTTTCACTTTTGATGGACATTGTGTTTGGCTCTTCCCAATAAAATTTCTTTGAATATTCATGCATAAGTCTTTGTATAGATATACTCATTTCTCTTGGGTCAACACCTAGGAGGACAGCAGTTAGATTGCACACTATGTGTATATTCAACTTTTAACGTTCAAAGTGGTTGTACTGTTTTATACTCGTAAAAGCAGTATAGAAGCCAGCACAGTGGCATGCACCTGTAACCCCAGCAACTCAAGAGCCTGAGGCCAGAGGATTGCAAGTTTGAGGCCAGCCTCAGCAACATACGGTACCTGATACCGAGACTCTGCCTCAAAATCTAAAAAAGAAGGTGGGGGGTGCTAGGGATGTTGCTCAGTGGTTAAGCAACCCTGGGCTCAATCCCTGGTACTCCCACCGCCAACAACAAAAAAAAGGAGTGTAGGAGAGTTCCAGTCCTTTCTTCCAGTTTGTTCACTACTTTGCCAACACTCGGTACGAACAGTTTATTAATTTTAACTATTCTAATAGGTGTGCATTATGACCACCTCATATGGTCCACTTTGCATTTCCTTAATGCCGAATAAATATGATTATTATTTAATTATGGTTGTGAGAGCCTTGACAGAAGCCAACATAACCTTGTGTAAGCAGGAAACCAGGCTTAGCTCTTCAAGTGCATTTTCTCCCAAGACTCATTATCACACAGTTTCTGAGCCCCACTCTTATCTTTGCAGTGGATTTGGTCTTTGGATGAATTTGACAGTCAGTCGGGAATAGTGTGATATTTGGCTACTCTCAAGCTTTTTTAATGTTGTCTAGTGATCTTCATGGGATGCAGATATGCCTGAACATTGCTCTGAACTGGGCCACTTCCAGCTCAGTTAGTTTATGGGTGTTTAAGGGATGACACAACTTTCCTCTTGTCTGTCCCTCACCCCTCACATTCCATTCTCATTCATCTTTCCTAAAGAGTCTTTGTCTTCAGCATTGGACCAGGGCAATATCTTGCTTTTGTGTTCTGCTGTGATTTGCATAACAAGATCACCAACCCAAAGAGAGCCACAGGGAGTGAGGAATATTCAATTGAGTGACAAGTCAGGGAAAGAGAGGAAGGACACAGAGGTGTCCTGTGCTCAGGTGCCTTAAGGCCTACATTGATACATTGCAGAGTGGTTTGCTTCTGTGTGTGCAGAACCTGACCTTGCCTGATTATTAGAGGACAGAAGGCAATGGATCTGGCCTTGCCTGGTTATTAGAGGACAGGATACAGTGGACCTGGCCTTGCCTGGTTATTGGAGAACAGGATTCAATGGGCCTGGCCTTGCCTGGTTATTGGAGGACAGGATACAGTGGACCTGGCCTTGCCTGGTTATTAGAGGACAGGATACAGTGGACCTGGCCTTGCCTGGTTATTGGAGGACAGGATGCAATGGGCCGCTCTGCTCCTGAGTCAGATATGAGCAGCCAGATGGCTGCCTCCAGGGCCTTCCTTGCTCTCCCTGGAGTCTGTAGCTCCCTAAGAGGAAGGAAGCGGGAGGGGAAGGCAGCACACAGAAGGCTGCCCCTGGCTGCTTTGTACGGATTCCATTTAATCCCTTCAGCTTGTTATTCCTTGGCCAAAATTAAAATTCCATATATTATTTCTTCAGATATTTAAAATAATTATCTACTGAGGCCCAACAGATAGGAAGGAGGGAAAGAAGGAAGGGGAGGGGAGACAGGGAGAGGGGAAGGAAGGAGACAGAAGGAAAACCAAGAACAAAAGTAAGTCAATGTCCCTTGGGGATGTTTGTAGGGAAAGCGAAGACCCCGGGCACTCCTGAAAGCCCTTTCCAGCCACCTCATGATGATAAGCCGAAAGCCCCTGGCACAGCACCAGGAAATTACAACACACGCTGTGGAGCGAGCCCCTCATGTCTTCTCTACACCTGCAGTTTAGCCTGACGCCGCGACTTGGTGCCTTCTCTGCTCTCTCCAGCCAGCCTGTCTTAGTGCTTGTCCCTTGAATGCCCATGATGTCACTGAGTATGTCTGGATTTAGGACCCTTTATCTCTGACTTAAAGGTGCAATGTCTTTCTCATCCCTACGAATAGTCACAGTACTTATTTTTTAAGTTATACGTCTAAATTGATTTTACTTGGTAACTGCTGAAGAAGCTTGTGAAAGGGCCTGAGACAGTGTGACCTCTAGCCTGAGACATGTTCTCCTGGAAAGAGGATCAGGTTGGTTCAGTTTGACCTTGGGAGTCCATCTTTAATCTTACTGAGTGGCCAGTGAGCAGCTTGGGCATGTGGCACACACATGACCACAAGAATCACCTCTGTGTGCCCTTGAAGAAAGGGGAGGGAGAAAGAGTGGCCATCCCAAACTTGTCTGCTAGGTGTTGGGAAAGTCACACAGACACCCAGGTTCTTAGGAGGCTAATGAAGCAGGCTTTCTACTCCCTCCAGAGGGGGTAATTTTCCTCCTGAAAATCAGCTTTTTATACATCAGACAATTTCTTTCCCATTCATTCCTAATTCTTCATTGGGATATTTTAGAGATTCAAGGTACTCTCCACTTTCCAAGTAAGACTAGTTCACCCACCAGACTGCATCCGAGCCTTGTCCTTGACGGCAATTTGTACCATTGGCATCAATCTGGTTGTTGTAAAGGTTTATTGAGTGACAGGGAAGGTGTCAAGCATCTGTGAGAACTGGTTTTTTTCGATTCTCATATAAAGATAGACGCATTCACTATCCCGGTATGGTGGATAAAGTTATGTCACTTGCCTACAGTGACACAACTGGCAAGAGGCCAAACAAAACTTATTCCCCATCCATCTCGCCCCAAGGCCCTGGCTTCAAAGCACCATGTGGTAGCGCCTCTCATGGTTTTTTGATGATTCCGTTATGGATCCGTCACCTCCTAACCAGCAAATGTCTCTCTCCATCTGGTCGTGACAGTCATTTGCAGCAAACTGATCACAGGCAGTGGCTTCAGCTCTTAAGTTCTTACGCCCTTGCCCTACACACGCTTTGTCTCTGGACCATCCTTGTGCTCCTTGGAAGATTTTGCGAATTATGGGATAGATAGTGCTTTCCTCAGGTCCAAAGGCGGGGGTGGGGGGAAGAACCACAGCTGTTCTCCAACAGCCCGACAATACCCTGTATCCGGCAGGAAATGTGGATTCAAAGTGAACCCCTCCTCAAGCAATTTCTGGTGCGGTCTCTGGCTACAGAAGCAACTTGGAATATTAGATTTTAGGGCCCTCATTATGCGCTAATCTTATTTTTTAAAAATATCAAATGCCGAAACTTCCATTTCCAACTTGATTTGGGTTGTAAATGACTCTATTTAATTATTTGCCATCATCTTTACTGACACAGCTGTAAAAGTTTTAGTATCATTTTAGGGACCCAGCTTGATAATTCCTGTAACACGACTTGTTCTCTCTGCAAAGAGAGACTGCAATTATTTAGGACATGTAAATGTATCACCCCTCATTTCATATGATGAGGAATATTCATGAGGAGGCTATCAATATCCAAACAGGATACATTAAATTTCGTTCCTGGGGAAAAGCTGCGCAAGGGTCAAACATGCAATTAAGAGCTTGTCTGCTTTTAAAAGGGATGATGTTTACGTTCCTCCTGCAAGGAACATTCCAGATGGAAAGCAAGATTTACAAAAGATGAAACTGCTCCCAATTCCTCTCTTCAGGGTTGATGTTCAGCTTTTATTAAGTCCTAATATGTTCAAAAGATGCTTGTTCTGAAAAAATTCTCAAAGATTTATGACAGTACTAATGTCCGCCTTCTTCTCTCCCAAATCTGAGAGGAATAAGTGAATATTTTCTCTGTTGAGGCATTTAGAATCAGTAATTGCTTTCATGGCAGGCATTTTTTGTGAAATCAGATAATAAACACGGTCTTAAATTCTTTGTTTCCCTCAAGTTGCATGAGCTTAGGAGAATTTCTATGGAGAATTTTATTTCTTATGCTGCAACTTTAATAACTTCATTAAGATTCTCTCTTTCTTACCCTGATCCCCAGCTGTGTATATTTGGGTGTAAAATGTAATTTTCTCTGGCCACAGCTAGGAGGAAGCTTCTTAAAATGTTCAATTTCTTCTAAAATGTGAAACACAATCAAGTTTCTCCTGGGAAGATAATGGCATTTATTGACTAGCTCAGGGGTCTGCAAACTTTTTCAGTGAAGGGCCAGTTAGTAAATATTTTAGGCTTTGCAGGCCACAGAGTCTCTGTTGTAACTCTCAGGTCCACCCACGTGGTGTGAAAGCAGCATAGACAATATTGAGGAAGCTGTGTTCCAAAAATCTTTATGTGCATTGACATTTGAATTTCATACAAACTTACTTCTCATGAAATGTTATTACTATTTTCCTCCCTCCACCCCGCAACCATTTAAAAATATAACCATCATTCTTTGCTCAGGGTCCCTAACAAAAAGAGGCAGCAGGACATGTTTGACCTACAGATCAAAATTTATTGATTCATGTACTACTCATTGAGTCGATAAATACTTTTGAGCAACACTATGTACATGGAACAAAACAGACATAATACCTATTATCCTATTGCTTATGGAGGAGAAAATAATTTGAAAAAATTGAGAAGTAGGAAGTATTAATGTTCGGAAGAAAGGATGGCTTTTATTTAATTATGTTCCAAGCAATGCCTCCAAAAATTTTGACCTAAGCAGTTCTGTCTTTCACTACCAACTGAGGAGCACAGGGTTGTGGTTAGCCCCATACTTCAGAAATATGAACTGGTTTTCATTCTGTGAAATGTAGGGATGTAACATCTCTCCACAGATTCCTGCAAAAGAAGGCAAGTCACTCAAAAGCAGGACATTGGACTTCACCTTATTCCTCTCATAGACACAGGTCAACACATGGAAAAATGGACCTCAGGGAGGTCCATCTTAGTAAAAGTATTAAGACTTTCCTAGAACTGCACTGTCTAATATGGTAGCCATTAGTCACTGTTCCTAGTTAAATTCAGATTTAAATTACCTAAGTGCAAATGCAATTACAAGCTCATTTTCTTTTTTGCACTAGCCACATTCAAGCACTCGATGGACAGTGTGGACATGGATTCCCATCACCATAGGGAGTTCTCTTGGACAGAGTTGTTTTAGAACAGTGGAATATTTATTCCCCTATCCTGACACTTCTGTGTATATTTATCATGAAAGTTGAATTCTGTGATCTCACTCTTCCTCGGCAAACAGTGAAGAGGCATTTTAGAATGTGAGAAAGAAGGTGGCAGCATGGTAGGATGGACACCGGGTCTCCCTGAAATAGAGGACAGAAACTAGACACAGAACCGGAAACTCATGGTCCATATAAGACACACAAAAACACTAGGTGAAAAGGCATGAAGCCCATAATACAAGCAGGTGGAGACAAACCTGCCAAGTCGCAAGATCTGTCTGTGCAGAAAAAAGTGGAGGGAAGCAATGAGGTATTTGAAGGTATGGAATAAGGACACCCCCAGATACCCAGCAGATATTCACTGGAGTTCAAATCTTGCCAATTTGGGAGCAATGGATAAATGAATAAATGGCAGGATGAATGGACCAGTTCGTTGCAGGTTCTGAAAGGCATGAAGCATGTGAGCTTGAGACTAACTGGCCAGAGCTCCTTTCCAGGAGAGAACTCATACTGAAGACAAACAGTGAGGAATGGACTACAAATCGAACTGGATATTGACAGGGCCAGGGGAACAAGGAAAGCAAAAGTCTAGGGCAGGAAAAAGTTCTGGGAAATTTCAGAAAGTGAGAGATCATACTTTTGCAAAATTTAAAAACAACAAAAACCAAAAGAAACTCTGAGAAGTCAGAAGAGTTATTCTGCTTCTGGCCTCCTACTAAAGGTTCAGGGTAAAATAAGTTCATAGAAAAATGAGGAACAGTTCCAGGTGAAGTCCATTTAGAGATATTGTAAGGAAAAAAGTGAAAAGGAGAAGAATAATACCCTTAAAGACAATGAAAACAAGCCAGAAAGCAAGAACAGGAAAGGAACTTGCTATTTCAAAGAGAGCAAAAATAAATTTGGAAAATGATACATGATGTAAAGAACCATATGAATTAGATTTAGAAAAACTCAGGGAACAGCAATCTTAGGAAAAAATAGGAAAAAAAATTTTTAAATGAAGATCATTTAAAATTATTTTCAAAAGGAAGATTAAACATATGAAAAAGAGACTAAGAAATTGTAAAAATAAAAAGGAAAGAGATAAAAACGACAAATATCAAGGAAGGGCAAAGTATATTCAATATATACTTTCTTGGAAATATATTTCTTTCTTGGAAAAGAAAAGAAAATAAGGAGTAGAACAAAAATCAGGTAGAATTCAAGAAGGTTTTACTAAATTAAAAAAAGACAATTTAAGTCTATGTATCAAAAGGTCATAGGACACACTCGAGAATATTAACTTAGAATGCCCTGAGTTGAGGTGTTTTCTAATAAAATAACCAGACTTTAAGGGGAAAAAATCCTTTAATCATCGAGAAAAAATGATTTAGAAGAAAAATATTAAATTTATCAGATTTTGACAGCCATCTTTATGCCAAAAACAAATGGAGTAACAATGTTAATACACTCAAGGAAAAGAATGTGAGCCCATTTTCCTACCCAGGAAAACTGACTTCAAAGTACAAGGTGCAGTGTACCATCATCAGGTGAGAACTCCATGAAGATCCTTTACATGATCCTTTCTGGAAAACACCACAGTGTGAACTTCAGACCACCAGAGAACTAGGCAGGCACCGGCACTGGGGGCGAGGGGTCTGCCGGTGGCTGTCTGCAGAGCTAAAGCTCGGGGAGGTTTGGAAGGAGAGAGCGGCATAGCTATGGGCAATTGCAAGTTATTAAAAACCCGGGGTGGAGGGGGCGTCTGTGAGAAAGTAATTACTGTAATAGCCGCAGGTTAGCTGTAGCATTTGTGTTGTTATTCTGAAACTGTTGGGTATATATGGTAAAAAGAAGCAAATAGGTCACCCCCTGGTTCTGAGGATTTCACCAGGATTCTTCAGGTGGAAGGAAGGAGATACTGATCCTATAGGCTTGCATTTAAGTTAGTTTCAACTGGTGAAGTATTTTATGCTCTAAGCATCTCAACAGGAATGTGTATGTGGGTATATATCCAATTATATCCGATTATATCTATAGCTATCTATCTATCTATCTATCTATCTATATATTTATGCACCTAAAATTTAATACATAATGTATATATGTATATACACATTATATATACATGTGTGTGTGTGTGTGTGTGTGTGTGTGTGTGTATAGTCCCAGCTCTTTATACCTAAAAGTTGAGGAAAAAATGACCTACCTACTTGTGGGTTTAAAATGCTATTTACTATTTTAAAAAATACTATTTCCTATTAAAAGAAATCAGGGCTGATCCCAAGTGTAGGGCAGAAAAAGGTCAAAAAATAAACCTTGACCATATCATCAGACCAAATGGTACAAAAGTTATCAAAGACCACCAGGCTTAGGTTGGTTCAACATCAGGAAAAATCAATAAATGTAATTCACCATATCAACAGACTTAAAGTCAAGAATCACATGATTATTTCAATAGATGGAGAAAAAGCATTTGATAAAATACAGCACCCCTTCATGCTCAAAACACTAGAAAAAATAGGGATAATGGGAACATTCCTTAACATTGTAAAGGCTATCTATGCTAAGCCCATGGCCAATATCATTCTAAATGTTGAAAAATGAAAGCATTCCCCCTAAAAACTGGAACAAGGCAGGGATGCCCTCTTTCACCACTTCTATTCAACATTGTCCTTGAAACTCTAGCCAGAGCAATTAGACAAACCAAAGAAATAAAAGGGATACAAATAGGAAAAGAAGAACTCAAACTATCCCTATTTGCTGATGACATGATTATATACTTAGAGGAACCAGGAAATTCCACCAGAAAACTTTTAGAACTCATAAGTGAATTCAGTAAAGTAGCAGGATATAAGATCAATGCACATAAATCCAATGCATTTTTATACATAAGTGATGAATCTTAGAAAGAGAAGTTAGGAAAACTACCCCATTCACAATAGCTTCGAAAAAAATAAAATACTTGGGAATCAATCTAACAAAAGAGGTGAAAGGCCTCTACAATGAAAACTACAGAACACTAAAGAAAGAAATTAAAGAAAACCTTAGAACCTATCCCATGTTCTTGGATAGGCAGAATTAATATTGTCAAAATGGCCATACTACCAAAAGTGCTATACAGATTCAATGCAATTCCAATTAAAATCCCAATGGTGTACCTTACAGAAATAGAGCAAGCAATCATGAAATTCATCAGGAAAAATAAGAATAGCTAAAGCAATCCTTCGCAGGAAAAATGAAGCAGGGGGTATCGCAATACCAGAACTTCAACTATACTACAAAGCAATAGTAACAAAAATGGCAAGGTATTGGTACCAAAATAGACAGGTAGATCAATGGTACAGAATAGAGGACATGGACACAAACCCAAATAAATACAATTTTCTCATACTAGACAAAGGGGCCAAAAATATGCAATGGAGAAAAGATAGCCTCTTCAACAAATGCTGCTGGGAAAATTGGAAATCCATATGCAGCAGAATGAAACTAAACCCATACCTCTCACCATGTACGAAACTAAACTCAAAATGGATTAAGGACCTCAAAATCAGACCGGAGACCCTGCATATTATAGAAGAAAAAGTAGGTCCAAATCTTCAACATGTTGGCTTAGGATCAGACTTCCTCAACAGGACTCCCATAACACAAGAAATAAAAGCAAGAATCAATAACTGGGATAGATTCAAACTAAAAAGCTTTCTCTCAGCAAAGGAAACTATCAGCAATGTGAAGAAAGAGCCTACAGAGTGGGAGAAAATCTTTGCCAATCATACTTCAGATAGAGCACTAATCTCCAGAATCTATAAAGAACTCAAAAAACTCTACACCAAGAATACAAATAATTCAATCAAAAAATGGGCTAAGGAAATGAACAGACACTTCACAGAAGAAGATCTACAAGCAATCAACAGACATATGAAAAAATGTTCAACATCTCTAGTAATAAGATAAATGCAAATCAAAACCACCCTAAGATTCCATCTCACCCCAATTAGAATGGTGATCATCAAGAATACAAGCAGCAACAGGTATTGGCGAGGTTGTGGGGAAAAAGGTACACTCATACATTGCTGGTGGGGTTGCAAATTAGTGCAGCCACTCTGGAAAGCAGTGTGGAGACTCCTTAGAAAACTTGGAATGAAACCACCATTTGACCCAGCTATCCCATCCTTGGCCTATACCCAAAGGACTTAAAATCAGCATACTACAGAGATGCAGCCACATCAATGTTCATAGCTGCTCAATTCACAATAGCCAGATTGTGGAACCAACCTAGATGTCCTTCAATTGATGAATGGATAAAGAAACTGTGGGATATATATATATATATATATATATATACATATATATATATATACACACACAATGGAATATTACTCAGCCATAAAGAATAATAAAATTATGGCATTTGCAGGCAAATGGATGAAATTGGAGAATATCATGTTAAGTGAGATAAGCCAATCTCAAAAATCCAAAGGACAAATGATCTCCCTGATCAGTGGATGATTACACACAGTGGGGGGTGGGAAGGAGGTAAGAATGGAGGAAAGCGGAACTGTGTAGAGGGAAAAGAGGGGTGGGAGGGGTTGGAGGGAAGGAAAAAATAACAGAATGAATCAAACACTATTATCCTATGTAAAAGTATGATTACACAAATGGTATGCCTTTACTTCATGTACAGAGAAACAGTATGATCCCATTTGTGTACAATAAAAATAAATTAAAAAAACAACAAAACAAAACAGTACAAAACAAAAAGACCACCAGGCACATGTCCAAGGATTCATCAGTCAATTTGAATAGGCTCCTACTTGCCAGAGAGAGCACAATTTTTGCCTTAATAAGGATAATCATTGAGATGAATGAAACTTCATCAAATAAGTGCATGCACACGCACACACACGCGCCTCACTATAAACAAAGGGAAAGAATGATGCATTTATCCTTTTTTCCCTACAAGAACGGGACCACTGGGAACTAAACCACAGAGAATGGAAGGCATCTCTGAATAAAAATATCCCAATTAAAAGAAAAAAGGAATTATGGGATTAGAATATCACCATTTGGAAGTTCCCACTCAACAGAGCTAGGCGTCATGGACTAATTACTACTAACATCACAAAAAAGACAACTGGGCATTGATTGCCTCCTGATGAAAGAACACAGCACACCTCTAGTCTTGCCAATGGGATCAGATCTAGGTCTGATCCAACCTTTGAATCTAGCTGCAATTTGCAGGAATTATCTGGGAAAGAGAGGCATTCTGAACTGCACAACCAGCATGTGATCAACAACATCCAGACCGTTAGAAGTTACAGTTTGAATGGCCTAGGTTTTTCTCCATGCAAACGAAAGAGAAAGATAGAAGTAATCCTGGATATTAAAGGAGATTTTAAAAATGTGTTGGATAATTTTTAAAATGGCAAGATGAAGTTAATGTTTAAGAACAGACCCTGGGTGAAAGGAAGTCAAGGAATTTGACTATCAGAGAAACCAGGAAGGGAGGGCTGTACTGGGGAAGGGCCCGAGGAGGAGTTCTGGGGTGGCTGCGCACACCTAGCTTCTTGACCTGACTGGTGGTTATTAGGATAATCACCTTCTTAATAATTCATTGAGCTATACATTTGCTTCCTGTGTTTCTTTGAATGTATTTGAATGTATTCGTATTTTTTTACAAAGGTACTGATACAATTGTTTCAGAGAGGCTGACTTGGCTGTGTCAGGACAGGGCACTGTCTCCTTAAACCCCAATCAAATCAGACCCTGGGGGCAGCCCACATTGGCTGCATTCTACAGAATCCCCAGGAGATTCTAATGTTCTCATGCACAGTCATGGTTGAGAAGCATTAGCCCCGTGGTAGTTCTCTAGAATTGGACCAGCAGCTTCAGACTCAGCTGGGATGATTATAAAAAATGCATGGTCCTCACCTGAGAACTTGCTAGAAATGCAAAATCTCACACCCATTCCACCTACTGAATCAGAAACTCTGAGCGTGGTTCACAACTCTCTGTATTTGAGTAAGCCCCTCCCAGGGGTTCTGAGGCATGCTCTAGTTTGAAAACCTGTGAGCTGTACCAAACACAGCCTTTGCCTCCAATTTGTCCCAGACACAAGCCTGTGTCGGATGAACACAGGCTCCGGGAGGGCTGGTGGTGCTTTTGGACTGCATTCATCTGCAGAGACCCCTGGCCTGTCTTCTCAGGATAGTAAGTACCAGAGAAAATGCAAATACATGTGGGGTTATTTTTCAAATTATGACAATCTAGTAGGGCCTCTCTGCCCTGATAATGTAATATATGGAGATGATGATTATTGCTTAGAACAGGCATATTTTCAACTCTAAGCTGGTTCCATTACTGAACCTTAATGAATCTTAATGGCCACATCGTTGAAATCTATATGTAAATTTAATATGCAGAAATCTTCCATTCTGAACAACTTAACAATAATAGCAACAAGAAAAAACATGAATCTGTGCTCATTTGAGTTCTGAGAGCAAAGCCACGTCTGAGCCTGTCTGGAAAGAATCGCAGTGGAAGCGCATCCCACCCCAGCTTAGGGTCTCAGCCAGGAAAGCCATTGCTTTATTTGTAAATGCTGGGGCAGGTTTTCTGCAACCTTCATCTAGACGGTGTGTTAGTGGAAAAGTCTGAAAATTGCTGTTTCTCTCTGAAAGTGCCTTCTGGAAGATATGGCTGTAAAACTGGGAAGCGTCAATCCATTTGATTATTTGCAAAGGGAGAGATTTTAAAAGTGATGGCAGGGAGAGAACATAATTAATTGCTCCCTCTGGGTCGCCTTGGCTCTCTGTAGTGATTCACTTCCAAGCGTTGGCTTTGCTCTGTTGACAGTACACCAGAAAGGCACAAGTTCTGTGCTGCTTCTCCAGGTCAGAGGGATTTGCATTCATCCATCAGACACAGGAACTCTTCTGGGTCACAGCTCTCCTGCTCCAGCTGTGGCCCCAGTCAGAGCACCCCTGTGCAGCAGGCTCCTAAGCTCTGTTGGTTCCAGTGATGGATGGATAGCATCTGATGTTCTTGGGATGTTCATTCTAGAACAAATCATAAATCTAGGGAGGGGGATGTTTTCTCTAGAACCATTCATACTTTTGTTTTCTGATCCCTGACACAGGGGCACAAGTGTGTAAAAGACTGTCTGAGAACAAAGACTGAACAAGGACAATGCAGGGTGATTATTCTGCAGAAAGTTAGCAGGAAGGCAGATGGGTGGTGGGCCGGCGTCTGGCTGGAGGATCAGCTGCAGCAAAGGTTGGGCAGTGTAGACAGCATCCAGCTCTCTGGTTCTGCATGTGAACACAAGGTGGGAGCAATGCAGACCAGGGTGAGCAGACCCTGTGTCCTGTGAGTTTCCATCCAGAGTGCAAGGAGGAGACTGTGGAGAGCTTGAAGCAGTAATCCTAAGACTTATTCTCAGCATTCGTTGGGTCTACAGCAATCATATGCTAAGCACTGCACAAAGCAATTCAGATGAATCTTATAGTAACTCTATGAAATAAATATTTATCTCCTCTTCTACATATGAGGAAAATAATTTCAGAAAAAATAAGCAGCTGACTTAAGAGGACACAGTTAAGAAGCAGCCAGGTTCTGACCGAAACAGTCTGTGCTCACAAATGCTTTGGCATTGTGGGATGTAGGTGGTGGGGAGTGGGCAGGACCAGATTGCTGGGCCAACTGTCCCACAGACGTAGCTGTTTTCAATAATGAGCGTGCCTCATTAAACTAGGGGGAAATTACCCCCGAAGCACGTGTTCATTCCTCACCCATTCAACCGCTGTATACCAAGCACCGTGGCAGGTGCTGGAGACTCAGCGTGAACAAGACAGATGTGGCTTCCCTCATCCCTCCCAGCGGCTTACACGTGAGTGGGGGAGGCCATCAGTGATCAAGTACTTATAGGGACAAAGTTTGCGTTAATAGCCAGGACTTGTGCTCTGGGGTCAGGCTTTTCTGAGCTTTAAGAACGGGTGAGGGGAGGGTTTGGGTGGAGAGCGAGTCTCGGGGAAGAGACCCCAATACAGTAAGAGCAGAGGCAGGGCAGTGGCTGACAGGTGGCCTGGCTAGGTGGAGACGGGGGATGTTCCCCACAGGTGGAACCACACGTCCTGGTGTGGTGTGTGACAGGTGAGACACTAACTGAGAAACGGAAAGCAAGCTAGCGTGGAGGGACAGGAGAGGAGGTTGGGGAGGAGCTGGTGTGCAGGTGGAGGCTGCCCCGTGGGGTCTCACAGTCGTGATAGGATCGGGGTCTTGGGGTAAAGCATCAGTCTTGAGCTAGGTGCACGTGGGTGTCACCTGGTAAGCTGTAAACATACCGGGTGTTGGGCCTTGCCCCAGTCACCTGATTTCCATTGGTCTGCGCTGCTGCCTGCGTGTCAGGATATGAAAAGGTGTTCTGGAGGGTCTCATGTGAAGAACCCTGAGAGGTGCTGGGGTGCCGTGGTACGCATGCATCATTTGATTTCCATTTTGTAAGACCTGGCCATCATGTGGAGGACCGAGGGGCCAGGCAGGCAGGCGAGGAGGGGACCCCGTGAGCAGACTAGGGGGGCATCCTTGGCTCCGACTGACCAGGTCCTGCAGGGACATTTCATTCTCTGTCCTGGCAGCCAGCGATTTGTCTGTTACCGATAGAAACTTGGGAAGCGTAGTTGTGCTTCTGTTTTTCTTCTTTTTCTCCTTTTATTTTTAAAATATTCAGTTCAATTTGCTTTCTTAAAATTTAAAGACATTGTTGTAATTTCTCCTTGGGACAAGAAAGATAAGGCTTTCTCCCTCGTCCACATGACAAGTTTTCATAATGGAGCGGGATTGTCTTATCCTGGGGCCTCCTTTCAGTTTTGAATTTGTAGACAATCTCTCATGGCATAGGTTCTAGATCCATCTGCTGAGTGTATCCTAATCTGTCACTAACCTGTGCTCTTAAAATCTACTACTTGCTTTCCCTCAATGGTTTCTCTTTAAATTTTACTTTAGTAAGCCATTTCAGTTACAAAGGAAAAGAGAAAAATACTGTGCCAAGAAGACAGCTTTGATTTTTTAAAAAATCACCCATTTGTTTTCTATAACAAATGATATTTAAATGATATATATATAAAGACACTTAGAGTTTTACTCTTGGCCACGGAAAGAGTTGAAGTCAGCGTTTGAAAGTCTACTTTGCTATTCATTCTGAATGACTAATTAATATGACTTCTTTTTAGCAGTGAAGTGTAAGCCTCAGGGGACTTTCCCCTCTTTTTTTTCCTCACAAATTTTAAATTCTTCCACTGGCGAACTCAGCCCAAAGGCAATTTTTCTCTAAGTGTGGAAGAGCGCTGTGAATCAGCATTGCTACCATTTATTGAGTGGCTATTGCGTCTGGCACAGAGCTCTGCAGTTGCCTGTTGGTCACCTTTCTCAGTTCCCATCACAGACCAAGAAGGACGCATGGTTGCTGCCTGTAGATGAAGAAGGGGGAAGTTGGGTAGCCTGCGGAAGGCCACAGCTCAGCAACCACCATGTCTGTTTCTCCAGCACAACGTGGAACCCTCTGATTCCTGTCTTCAAGAGCAAGTTTCCGCCTTGGTTAAGGGGCCAGGGCCAGCTTGTGTCCACATTCCTTCCTGAACTTTCCCAGATGACCTAGCCTATATGTCCACACCCTTCTCTGGGTGCCACGGCAGCTGCCTGTTCCCCAGGAGGCAGTTAGGATGGGGCCTCTGGAACTCACCTTCACGCACTGGTGTTGACCATTGAACGACTCATCTCCTTGTCTCTGCGTGGCTTCTTCTCCACCTAGCCTGGGCATTTCTTGGTGGATAACTGTTTTTCAATCTTCTTTCTCAGGTGCTCTCTCTATATATATTAAGGAATAAATATATATATATATTTATACATAAATATAATATAATATATATATATAAATAAATATATATATATAAATATATATATTAAGGAATAAATGAATGAATGAAGAATAGCCAGTTTTACATAAACCTTGGGAAATCTCCTAAAAAACTAAGCAGGGAGGAGGAGGGGCCTAGGGCACAGGCAGAGGGACTGCACACTTGTGGCCTCAAGTGTGAGCTCTGCACTTGCCAGCTCTGTGACCTTGGGCCACGATAGTCCCTCATCTATGAAATATGGGTAATAACACAGTACCCGGCCCTGAGATTACTGTGAGTGTCAAACGAGATCATGTGTGTAAGTCCTTCGGCCTCATTCCTAGCCTGTGGTCACAGTCACATGAACACTGCCGGTCATCATCGGACCAAACCTCTGAATCATGCTTTAACATTTAGTAAGAGCTTCATGAACGTTAACCCGTGCGATTATTGACAGATGCTTACAGCACACTACTATGTGCCAGGCACGGGGTGGTGACGCAGAGAGGGCCCCGGACACCGCCGAGCCTTCCCCATGCCAACGCAGGTCTGCAGGAAGGCTTAGTCTCCCATTCCAGTGACAAGGACAGAGCGTCGAGGGGCCCACCCGAGGCTGGCCACTGGTGGCTGGACACTCCAGCAGTGCTGGCCCTGCCTCTCAGATGTTCTTGGGCTCTGAAGTGTGTTATTTTGAGAGCAGTGGTGTTCATTTCAAGTCTGTTCATGTGCTCGGATGTTAACTTAGCTACGGCCATTAGCTCTGATTTGTTTGATGTTAAATAAACCTGAACAAACATACACAGTAGGAAATGAAGTCTACTTGGTTCCTCCATGTATCTGCCGTTAGCGCCAGTCATAAGGACTGCAAAGGTGTTATTTGTATTTCCATTTATGTGTCCAGACTGCTAGGAAATGTGCAAGACCGTTACGCTGTTTAGCACGTTCTATTATGAGAAATTTATTTTAAAACTATTTCTAAGATGAATTCCACCAATAATATCTTTCCCCCATTATATACCAGGCATCTAGTTTATTCTCCTTTTAAATTCTCATTTTAGCAATAAATCGTATGTGTGTTGTGTTATTCTCATTGTCGCCTATTGTTTTTATGACTTACACAGTTTTGTAGAGGAAATCTACCCATAATTATACCTGCTAGCAAACGGTCCCCAGAAAGAACTCCAAATGTAGATTCAGATTTTTCCAAATTCTGCCAGTTAAGAATTTCCTTTCTTTCTTCCAGGGTTCCTATGAGCAAGGTTTATAACGTCTCCATAGCCAACTCAGATGCCAGGTTGGTCTCTTTGAGGGAATGAATGCTCACTCTATGCTCTTTATGGCCCCTTATAAGTAGATTTAACCCACAGATAGCCGCAAACTGCCAAAATTATGCTCTAATAGTGAAAAGGGGTTCAGAAACTTGGGGCCCTGACTCTGTGACTCTTGGTTTCCTTGTCTGTAAAATACAGATAATGATGCCTCGGGGCCCTTGTGAGGGTCGGTGGAATCCTGCTGTGCACTCCCGGGGCTCTCCTGAAGCTGTGAGTGGTGGGCCAGTTGTTGCACATTATCAGTCCCTGACATAGAGGCAGGGAGGTTCCCAGGAGGCTGGTCCACCGCATGTTCCCCTGAGCAAGCAGCACCCAGCCTCCATCACAGCCTCAGGACAGCCTCTGTGGGTGAGGGGGACTGTCAGTGCAGTGCCCACTAGCAAGCAAAGCAAAACAAAAGCTCAGCACCACCCCAGGCAGGGAAGCAAGTGCAAGGGCAGTCAGGAAGGAGGAGGGCAGGAGCGGAGGTTTTCACCTGGCTGTTTTCTCAGATTACAGCAAACATCTGGAAAAGACCCAAGACCTAAACCATCCTCCTCCTTTCCATCTCACTTGCAAATATGACGGGATTTATGGATGTAGAAGGCTGTGTAATACAGTGCTCATGGTCAGGTCTGCATGGACAGCAGGGGCTTAACGTGATGACAGCGATAGGGACCGTGGCAGCTTCCCCTCCAAGCCTGATGACGGTTCTTACAGGGCTGCCTTACACAGCCTGACCTCTCTACTGTGTTGGCCACCACAGCAGATTTTGAGGCTGGGAGTGGAGTGTGGCCGAGCCTGGCAAGTAGGGGTGTGGGCAGGTTCATCCACCCAGGCATCCCGAGACAGATGACCTCTCTGGGGATAACCCAGAGTGCGGCCAGTGCGTGTGATGCCGAGCGTCTCTGAGCACCACTGAGCTCTGCTCCTGGCTCTCAGGTGACGGCCTCACTTGTTATACATCTGAAAATAAGTACTTCGGCCTCTTCTACGTGTGATTTTTAAATTTTTTTATTTGTTCTAATGACAGTAGAATGCATTCATACATTTTGATAGATCACACATAAATGGAGTATAATTTTCTCATTTTTCTGACTGCACATATTGTATTATCACATGGGTCATGCAGTCATACATGTACATGAGGTAATACTGTCTGATCACTCTACTATCATTCCTACCCCTACCCCTTCTCTTCCCTTCACTCCTCTCTACCTAATCTAGAGGAACTCTATTCTTCCCTAGCCAACCCCCCGTTATTGTGAGTTAGCATCCACATATCAGAAAAAACATTTGGTTTTTGTTTTTTAGGTTTGGCTTAATTTGCTTAGCATGACATTCTCCAACTTCATCCATTTACCAGCAATTGCCATAATTTCATTCTTTTTTAAAGTTCAGTAATTGTCCATCATATATATATAAAACATCTTTGGAGGTTAAAAGTTGTTAACATGAAAGTATAAATTCTGGAAGAAAATTTGGAAACTATAGAAAACGAGAAAAATCATTTGTACTATGTTGCAAACCTTTAGTTCTATTTAGTCTTTAAAATATGCAGACAGATTTTAAAGCAAAACTGAACTTGGGCTGTATTTTCACTTTCCTGTCTTGATTTCTCACTGGTAGGTTGCAAACATTCTTCAGGAATGAGATCTTTCCTGTATGCCAGGGTGCTCTTACGGCAGCCGCTAGCATGGAGTGTGGAGTCTGAGGACGTTGCTGGGCTGCGCTATTTGCACGCCAGGGAAGCAGTGCTTATTTTAAGTACTATGGTGCACAGATGCTAATTCAGCTCAGGCCATTAGCTCTGATTTATTTGATGCACAGAAGTCCCTGGTATGAATGTATCTTTGTAAACCATTCCTCTATGGTTGGTCATTTAAATTCCTTCATGTTTTTCACCCCAAATAAACACTGCACTGCTTTATTTAATATTATGAATAATAACAATGAAACAGATTAGGTCTTGTCTCATAAAAACTGTGTGACTATGATGTAAAAATCAACCCACAGAGCAATGGACTAGGAAAGATAATTAAGGCAAAGATCCTAATGTATATAATATGTAGGATATTAAAAAAATCCATTCTAAGCCAGCAAGGGAGGAATATTATTTAATAAGTAGTGCTGGAAAGTCCTAACCTCATACTGTATCAGCAGGATAACTTCTACATAGTATAATAAAGTAGATCTTTACAAACTGAAATCATAAACACATTGGAATAAAATCTTCATGACTAATTGTTCCCCGCATTTAAAGAAACTAAGCATTAAAGCAATAGAAGAAGTCAAGGGAAAATGATACATTTGTCTACATAAAAATAAATAAAACAAATACAGATAGAGTGAAAACAGACATTACCTCATGTATATGTATGACTGCATGACCAATGTGATCCTATAATATGTATAATCAGAAAAATGAGAACGTATACTCCATTTATATATGATCTATAGAAATGTATAAATGCATTCTACTGTCATGTACAACTAATTAGAACAAATTTTAAAAAGTAAAAAAACAAGTACACATGTATTTTTTGCTCTATAGGAATCGTGGATGAACAGTGAGTAAAACAAACCTATTCTTCTCAAGGTGGTCACATTCTACTGGAGGAAGGTAGGCAATATTACCCTATGTACATATATGATTACACAAATGGTACGAATCTACATTGTGCACAACCACAGAAATGAAATGATGTACCCCATTGCATATAATGAATCAAAATGTAGTCTGTGTAAATAAAAAAAATAAATAAGTATATTTAGAAGAATAAAGTCAGAGGTATGAGAGAGAATGGGCCTGCCTTTCCTCTATCAGCTGTAGACACCCAGCAGGTGTTCTTTCTGATTTTCAATCTTTTGGTAACTGCCCTCACTGTTTTTTCAGACACTAAGTTATGGTCCTTTCATGGTCAAAGACCAGCCCTGAGGGTGTCTTTTGCTTCCCCGCTGTGAAAGATGGAGAATCTCCTAACTTTACCTGTACCCTTTCACCCTCTGACTTTCTGTTCTCTGATAATCAGACTGTGATTATGTGCCTGGATGACATTATAAAATTACTGTTTCATTTTCTTTTCATAAACATATTTGAAATTTTTATTTTTGTAACCAGGTTTTCTTTTGAATTTAACTTTTAATTTTAGGACTCACTACAGACACTGTTACCAAGATGTTCCCATAGCAAGTACAGATGTTCTCTGACTTACAATTTTTTTTGATCTTGTGATGATGTGAAAGAGATGGTTGTTCAATAGGAACTATTCTTGGAACTTTGGATATTTTCCTGGGCTAGTGATATGTGATACAGTCCTCTCTAGTGATGCTGGGTAATGGCAGTGACCATATGGTCACCAGGGTGAAAAACCAGTACTCAACAGCATGCTGTACTGCTGAGCTAGGATGTTGGGTAGATTACTTAATTAAATGTCTTTTCCATCTGATTTTATTTTCAACTTTATTGGGATGTTAGTTCATTATAGGTTGAGGAGCATCTGTGCTTAATTTTTGTTCTTACCTTAATATTGATAAAACTGATGAACATCCTCAAGTGTTTTTATTTTTTCAAAAAAGTAGTTTCCCCCCTCTGAGTTCTTGCCTTTGTGATAATGCATTTCTCTTAGTTTTGCACATGAACAGCAATAGCAACCTGGCCATGGAAAATCCTTGGGAACAAATCTTTGTTCTCCTATCTCTTCAGTTGCTACCTCATTCTCTTTTGGCCTGTAGGATTATAGAAGAAAAAGTTCATATCAGCACAGTTTAAAATCTTTTATAAATAATATAAAGACTTTTTTTTTTTTAAGTTTTGTTTGTTTGCTTGCTTGCTTGTTTTAAGTGACTGTGGAATTTTGAATTAATTCCTGCAACTCAAAAAATCACCACGATATTTTCAGATGTATGTCTCTTTTCATTAATTTTAATACTGCAGCCTGGTAAATCTCCTGTATGTAAGGATGTGTAGTCTTGCACCTCAGGAACGTTCATTTCTTTATATATCTTTATTATTTTTGTTTTGTTTTTTTCTTCCATAGGAAAACTTTCAGCTTGTTGGCTCACTCTTTATCTTCTATCCCTTGTGTCTTTTCTTTCATTAATTTGGTCTCTTTTTCTAAGGTTTCTAGAAAAATAACCCATTTTTCCTAAATAGCCCGAGTTTAGTTTCTGTGTAAATTTTGCTCTTCTCGTCTCCAGCGCAGGTTTTAATTGGACCTGCATTTCTTTCTTAGCTCATCTGATTCCCTTCCTACCTCCGCTCATCCTCTCCTGTGGCCTTCTATTTCTGATTCAAAAGGACAAGTCTTTTTGTAAATTTTTGAATACGCCTAATCTCTATAAATGTATTTTGACGTCTGGTGTGAATCTAAGTGACATTCTCTTGGTCTTTCAGAACAATTTTCCTTCTTACTCATTTTACGGTTTAAAAACATCTTTATGTTTGATTGTGCCTCTATTTGTCTCAAAGCAAGGGCAGAGCTCTGCAGAGCTGGTTCCTGTAGACAGGCCTGCTGTCCCTGCCAGCCCTCTCCCTTCACTGTCCACTGGGGCTTAGCAGATCTGTCTCAAGACTTCAGACAAAGGTCAGACTGCACAGACTCCCGGCTCGGTCCAGGGCTTTCATCTGCAACAGTCCTGCCAAGGTGAATGGAACCAGCTACTTCCCCTACTTACTTTCCAACCTTCAAACAGACGCTGTAAAAATACTGTCATACTATATATATCCTGCTGCCAGGCTTCTGTCTAAGCCCTGACTAGCGCTTTATTCAGGAGTGACAACAGGTACAGGACAATTCCCACTTCCTATTTTTTCCTGTCTCCACAGTAATATTTTGTACCCTGTTATTTTCTAGAAGTTCCATTGAATTCTTTGGTTCATTAAAAAGGAATCTTGATGGTGAGGGCGAGGAAGGGGCCACCTTTGACCACATAAAATGCAATGCCTCAACAGCAGAAGGAAGGCCACCCATCTGATTGGTGTCAGTCTTCACAGCCAATTAACACACAGGTGATGCAAATTAAATGCACGTGGATTACATTTAAGTCAGAGGCAGTGTGCAGAGAGCTCTTGAAAACAAGAATCGGAACCTGATTCTTCAGATGGATTCTCCACCCCGTGCAGCTGAACATCAGCTTAGCTCATCCTCTGAAGTGTTTTTCAAAGGTTTCTTAAGGCACATTCTGGTCCTTTAGAAACACTCACTGCCCTTGGAGGCCTGGAAATCGTGAATCAGAATATGATTCTTTAAAACGTGAGTTCTCTACAATGTTCTTCCAGTGAGTTCAATGCTCACTGTACTACAGTGGGAACCTTTGGATCAATCCATTTCTTGAAGTGGCTTGCATAAAGTTCTTAACCAGGCTCATATGGGCCCTTTGGATGCACTACACTTACAGGCTTGAAAATATGAATCAGAAAATGGTTCTTAACACGTGTTCTAAATTCTTGAAACCTCAGTTTCTTGGGTTTGCTGAACATATTTCCTGTGCTGAGTAGCCACACATGGCTGGTGGCTGCTGTGCTGGTCAGCACACTGAGAAGTAGCCTTACCCCACCATGTTCCTTTGGATGCACAGATACAGGGCTTGGTTCTGGTGGGAAGAGAGCTACACAGGTGGTAAAAAAGAAAGCATTTGATTTTTACGCATCCTCTGTGTGCTAGGCAGCCATTCACCATGCAGATCTCCTGGGTGGCAGGAATTCCCCCGGATCCTAACAGAGAATTGATTGCCGGTTTGTTTGTTTGCTTTTTCAATGTGCCATGAGTTTTAATTTGTCAGCTGTGTTTCTGATAGTCTTTGAGTGAGGAGTAGAGAGAGGCTGCATCAGAGATTGCTGGCTAGACAAGGTACTTAGAGAACCCCCAGACATGCAGTGCTTTTCCTGAAATTGAATGCTGGTAGTGGAAATTTTGAAAACTAAAGTAATGTGAACGACCAAATGCTAGCCATTTCTCTACCTTGTTGATCAATTTCCTATGATTTCTGGCCATTCCATCTCACTAGGGACAAGGTCTTTGCTTCATGGACCCATGTCTCCCCAACAGCTGTAAATTGTTGGGTGGACCACATGACATGTTTCAGCAGGGCAGTTGCTCATACTTTTCAATAGCTTGTCACTTAATCCCTTCTACTTTTCTCCCTGTTGTCACAACACAAGGTTCTGCTCCCTGGCCTTGCCTCCCTGGATTCTGATGCCCTAGATCTTCCTCTCTACCTCCCCCAGCCTCAGTCTTGCCAATCTCTGAGGTCAGAAAAATGGGCTCTGCAGGTTGGTCCTGCTCTTACTTTTCTCTTGTATTTATTAAAACACTTCTTGAGGCTTTGCCCTCTTCAGCATGGGTTGGGAGGAAGAAAATTGGCCCTGTCGGACTAGTAAGATACGAAAGAAGGGGAAAGTGCATAGAACTGGCAAATCCATACTCTGAGCTCTAACCCTGCCTCACCAGCCAGCATCTCTGGTCCTGTTGCCTAAAGAGTATTATTGTGTCAACATATTTTTTTGTAGTTGTAGGTGGACAGCATGCCTTTGTTTTATTTGTTTCATTTTTGTGTGGTGCTGAGGATTGAACCCAGTGTCCCACACATGCTAGGCAAATGCTCTGCCCCTGAGCTGCAACCCCAGTCCCTGAGTCAACATTTTGAACCATTTTCTTCTATTTTTATGTAATATGCATTTTGTATACTAGAGAATCATTTTTTCTGCATAAAAATTATTACTATTATTGGTGAAAATGAGAAAGATTGACAATAGCAAGGATTGGTAAAGATTTAGGAACTCGGCAACACAGTTGATAGAATGAAAATCAATACAACCACTTTGGAAAACAGTTCACAAAAGAACTAAAAAGTTGAATCTATACAAAGTCTTTGTCTTAGCAACTTGCTTGTGAGTTTGTACCCAGAAAAACGCTGACGTACAGATGTGGGAGCTACACATAAGGCTGTGTTGTGGAGCATTACTCAACAAATTCAGTGAGCACCCAATATGTTCCAGGCACTAGGAACACGCAATCTGTAAAACAGGCAAAGTCCTTGTCCTTATAATGTCAAAAAGTAGGGAAAGGACAAGAAAACAAATAAATATACCTGACAGGAGGTGGTAATATGTGACCTGCATAAGGCCATAAAAGAGAAAGGGGGAAGGTGGATGTTTTATATAGGGCAGTCAGGACAGGCCACCGGGGCAAGGTGACAGGTGGACACTTGGTACCTGTGGGCCTGGGAGGCTTTCCTGGAAGACAGACCAGCCCGTGCAAAGGTCCTGAGGTGAGAATGCACCAGGCATGTTTAAGGAACAAGGAGGAGATGACTGGGGAACAATGAGAAGGGGAGAGGACAAGATCAGAAAGGTGATGAGGATCTAATCGCATAGTCTTGTGGGCAACATAAAGACTTTGAATAAGATGAACAGCCATCAAGCTTTATTATAACCTCACAAAAATTATATTGGCTGACATAAAAATATACTACCTTATAGCAACAGTCTCCCCCATCTCCTGGCCTTACTTGCTGCCTATCACTTAGCCGCTTCCCCTCAGATGTGTTCCTTTGTCTCTTTTCTTCTTGCCTGCATGATCTTGCAAGGGCAAAGGCTTTTGCCCACGTGGTACACGTCATCATCCCAACACCTCAGCCTATTCCTGATGCCTTTTCTTAGGATCGCTCTGGCTGCATGCTAAGAATACAGCCTGTGAGAGTCCACGGGCAGAAGGCCGTGTCAGAGACTAAAGCAATAAGCCAGGTGTGTGAGCAGCTTTGCACCATGACATACACCTGAGATAAATCCACTGATAAAGGGAAGAAGGTTATTTTTGGCTCAGTTCTAGAGGTTTCAGTCCACGATTTACCCCTTTACTCTTGGACCTACAGTGGGAGAGCACATCATGGTGGAGGGCTCACAGCAGAGGTCTCGCCTCGTGGCCAGAAGGCACGAATGAGAAGAAGGGACCAGGACTCCACCGTCCTCATTGTGGGTGTGCCCCAGTAACCTGAAGACCTCCCATCAGGCCCTACCTTGCCAGGTCTGACCTCCTCCCCAAACCACCTTGGGCTGGGGACCCGCCTTTACACGTGGACCTTTGGAGGACTTTGCAGACCCCAACCACAGCACATGGCTCGTGTGGTGGCTCAGACCTGGCTGCCAGTGGTGGAGATATGGGAAAAGCTACAGTTCAATCTTAATTTTGGATATGATTCCAGGTCAGTGGAGAAGGGGTTATAAGTCCATAATCATATCAAGTAAATGCCTGGGCTTGGTGACAGCTACGCTTCTCACATTCTAAATATCCCCTTCCTTTTCTAATCAGTTGAGGCTTTGCTGTATCTTAGATGACCCATCAGTCAGAAACAACCTCTGCCACTCAAATATTGGATTGTACCCTCCTGTGTGGCTAGATTTTGAGTTCTGGCTCATACTCGCTTCTTTTTTTTTTTTAGTAAAGCTAAGCCTTCATTTTAAATCTCAGCCTTGTCTCTTCACCTGCTGTCCCCAACACATAGGACACTGCCTGGCAGATAGTAGGTACACAATAATTATCTATGGAATAAATCATTGGATAGGAAAAGCAATTCAACCAGTCTGCATTTTGGACGTATGCTCTAAAAACCTTGTGCTACTGAAAATAAAGAAGTAAGAGAGTTTCATTGCTTGGGTTCAGAAAGCACAGATCAGGTAGTGGGTTTTCCCCCTGACTTATTTTCTGACAATTTCCACTGTCAACTTCCAGGAGACATTAATTAATCTCACAAAAGTCTGGGTCACCTGTTTCCATGAGAATCTGCCCTGCTCAGTGCCCTGGACCTTTGTCTGACTGTGAGAGATGGCCTTAGGGAGGCTGCCTCCCTCTGGCCCATGGCTATGGTTTGACCTTGTTCAACCAGTATGAGCAGCTGCTTGATTCAGTCAGGAGCAGGCTGCAAACCAAACATCACCTGGAGACTCCGGGTGGCAGTTTTTTGTTGAGGAGGATGAAGGCCACCAGAACCCACCCAGGAGGACCAGGAGGAGAAACAGAAGCCATGTGTACCTGGAAGGGCTTGTGTGCTTTGCGTTGTCACAAGGAACAGTTTCAAAGGCTTGTTTAGGAAGGTAAAGATTTGGCAGAATCCTGTCTGCAGTGAGGCCTGCTCTATGCTACTGCCTGTTCCTACACATCTCCAGGTATCTTGGAGAAGGTCCCCAGCCTCCCTGAGGAAAGCATATCCAGTCCGCGGAAAGGCTCTGGTCTTGAGGAGGAGCTTTGATCAGCAGAAGCAGCCTGCATCCGGCTTCACAGAATGCCCAGCTTCTCCTGCCCCAGACCTGGGAGCTAGCTTGGCATGTGGTCTGATGAATAACAAAGTTCTCCAAAATAGCTTTGCCCTGAGGACATTTTCCTCAGGTATCAAAACAGGAAGCCAAGAATAGTTCCCCTGCACCAAAAATAAGACACCTCAGGATTTGAAAGGCCCCATGATCCGTGAGCCCCAAAGAGAGACTGGTTGGTGCCACTGTGGGGAATAGCTTATTTTATAATCAGCCTCTCCCATTTTTAACTTCAGGTGTTCTGGCTTTCGTTCTGATGAGGGATTTGGTCTTCAGACACTCAGGCTGGCCCATTAGATTTCCCTACAAATGGCACACCAGGAGCGGGCGTCTCCCGGCAAGCTCTGTAATACTTCCTTTGGGTTTTGATTCTGCCTGAGATGTGTGAAGCTCAGCCGTGGATCCCAGCTCTGCTCGGAGACTGATCTCTGAGATCAGGAACTGCATTCAAGTCTGGGTAGGAGTGAAAAGCTCTGGGTGCAAGTCCTGCCTCTGGGGCCCTTCCTAGCGTGGCTCCACACTGCACGGCCTTAGCTCCCCACCGCAGGCCCTCTTATGCCAATAGCCCTTTCTATTTTCCTTCCTCTCCCATCTTAAACCCCAGCAAAACTGGGCAGCTGGGCGCCACCTCCCTTTTCAGCTGGCGTTTGAGTGGGGTCAAGGGAGGCCCTCTGCTTGTTTCCTTGGCCTGGGGTCGCCTCTGCCCCTCCCCCATTCAGCCGTCAAAATATTTCCAACCACTGTACACATGTTAGAATGACCAAGATCCAGAATACCAGCAGCACCAAGTGCTGGCACAGATGTGGAACTGGAAATTCTCATTCTAAATGCAAAATGGCACAGCCAGCTTTGGATGGCAGCTTGGTATATTTTCTTACAAAACTTGACACACTCTTACTATACAATCCAGCCATCCTCCTGCTTGGTACACCCAAAGGAGTTGAAAACATATGTCTATGGAAAGGGCCCTCGTGTGGATGCTTAGAGTAGCTTTATTCATAATTGCCAGAGCTTGGAAGCAATCAAGATGTCCTCAGTAGGTGAGTGGCTAACCTGTGGTATATCCGGACTGGAAGGTTATTCAGCATGAAAAAGAAATGAGCTATCGAATCACAAAAAGACATCCTTAAATGCATAGTGCTAAGTGAAAGAAGATACTCTGTGAAGGCTACAGACCGTGTGATCCCGATGATACATGCTGGAAAAGGTTAAGCAGTGGAGCCAGTAAAACAACCAGGGGGTACCCAGGAGTTAGAGGGAGGGAAGGATGAACAAGTAGAGCTCAGTGGATTTTTAGGGCATTGAAACGGCTCTGTGTGACAGTATAGTGAGAGATGTCATTATATGTTTGTCCAAAGCCACAGAAGGCACAACACCAAGAGTGAGCTCCAAAGTACACTGTGGACCCTGGGGAGGCCCCACCCTTGCCCAGGAGGTGATGGACATCTGTCCGCTGCTGGGCAGCCTGGCCCACTCCCTCACGCCCCCACCCTGGAGCCCCTTCCTGCTTTTGTGTGGCTCCCTTTGACTTTTCTTCTTCCTCCTCTTCAGCCATTCAAGCTACCTCTGATTTAGGGAGGTGGCTTGAGCTGCTGGCCTGTCTCGATCACATAGCCGCTACCTCGGCCGCACTGAGGATGGACTTCCCTCTGCTCACATCTGGGTTTCCCCAGACAGTGTCCCCTCACAAACAGACCCAGGCTGATTTTCTCCTCTTGGGCTTCGTGGCAGAGCATGGAATTTTAAGTTCCGTTCCTCTCATACTTCCGTGCAGCAGCACTCTCCTTTCCTGAGGTCATTTTCCATCCCCCAACACACCCCTTACGTATGGAGACTTAGCAAGCTGCATCAAGAAACAGTAGAGCTAAAGATCATTATACGATTTGGGGAAAGTAAAGGTCCTTTTATTGGCATTTTGCTGATTTTTTTTTTCTTCTGAACACCTCTTATTTGAGTTATTTTTCTAGGCAGGGTTGGGAGCATGCTGGTTTCTGTCCCAGCAAGAGTAGAGAGCATGCACGCTTGGACCCTCTTCACGCTGAGAGGACCGCAAGGCTTCCCCCACTGCTTCCAGCTCCCGCGCTCGGGCCCTGCTCATGCTCTGAGCTGCTGCTGTGGCACATCCACTGCTACCCACTTCCCAGACCTCTGTCTCTGCCCCACAATTCTTCCAGCTGCTTGCCCAGGTCGAGCCGTGTCCCTCCAGATGGTCCTGCAGGTTCGGGCTTGCCTTCTTACCCCCGTCCATTTTCTCCTTGTAGGCAGAGCGATCTTCCAACACACAGATCTCCTCGTGTTCTGGGTGGGCACTGGGGCATCTATTCAGGTTCAGTGCACCCACTGCCGTGAGGGATACCGGAGACACTGGGACAGCTTGACTGTCAAATACTGGGCGGTCTAGGAGTAGAGACAAATTAATTCCTTGACCAGAGCTCTATAACAGAAAAAAAAAATTAACTACCACTTATTAAATACTGAGTATGTGCCTGGATCTGGGCAAAGTATTTTGAGGTGTAATTTTATTTAGAATTCAATAATCACAGGAGGCAGATAGCAGTCTTGGTCAGATTTACAAATGGGGAAGCTGGGGTTTAAAAGTTGAAGATCTTGTTACTGATTTAGAGAACTTGTTTTCAGTTTTCATCTGCTCAGTGTTCACCTTGGCTTTGGGTTTGTCATATATAACCTTCATAATGTTGAGGTAGTTCCTTCTATCCCTAGTTCCTCTAGCATTTTAAACATATATGGGTGCTGGATTTTATCAAAGGCCTTTTCTTCATCTATTGAGATCATCATGTGATTCTTGTTCTCAATTCTATTTAAGTGGTGAATTACATTTATTGATTTGTGTGTTTTGAACCAGGGAGGACACCTACTTGATCATTTGATCATGCTTTATTATCTTCTTGATGAGAATTTTTTTTTTTTTTTTTTTTTTTTTTTGGGCAGGGGGACCAGGGATTGGACCCAGGGGCACAGACCCAGGGGTGCTTAGCCACTGAGCCACATCCCCAGCCCTTCTTATTTTTATTTCTATTTTAGTCTCACCAAGTTGATTAGAACCTCACTAATTTGCTGAGACTGGCTTTGAACTTACAGTCTTCCTGCCTCAGTCTCCCATGCCACAGGGATTACAGGCATACACCACCATGCCTAGATGAGTTTTTGAATGCCATACATATATTTTATTAAGGATTTTTGCATCTATGTTCTTCAGTGTTCTTGGTCTATCGTTTTCTTCATGTGTCTCTGTCTGGTTTTAGTATCAGGATTTTACTGGTTTCATAGAATGTATTTGAGAGTATTCCTTCCCTTTCAATTTCATGGACTAATTTGAAAAAGACTGTTATTAATTCTTCTTTAAAGGTCTGGTGGAACTCAGCTGAGAATCTCTCTGGTGCTGGGCTTTTTTTTTTTTTTTTTTTCCATTGGAAGACTATTTTAATTGATATTTCAATTGCTTGGCTTGGTATTGGTTCATTTAGATTTTCTGTTATCTTCCTGGGTCAATTTGGGCAGGTCAGATATATCTAGAAATTTGTCCATGTTTTCTAGATTTTCTAGCTTGTTTGGAATATAAATTTTCAAAATAGTTTCTAATGATCCTCTGGATTTCAGAAGTCTGTAGTGGTATCTCCTTTTCATTTCTAATTTTGTCCTTTTGGGTCTTTCTCTTTATTTTGGTTGCTTTTGCTAAGGGTTTATCAATCTTGTTTATCTTTTCAAAGAACCAACTCTTTTTTGTATTGATCCTTTGTAATTTTTTTTTGTTCTCAATTTCATTAATTTGACTCTGATCTTAATTATTTCCTGTCTTTTTACTGATTGGTTTGTTCTTCCTTTTCTAAGGTCTTGATGTATACCATTAGATTGTTTATTTGGGAATTTTATTTATTTGACTTTTGTAGTTATACACAGTAGTGGGGTTCATCCTGACAATCTCATGCATGCATGGAAATTGGTTTCCGTTCATGATCCCCACTTTTCCTCCCATCTTCCCTCCCCTCTCCCATTCTCCTTCCTCTACTCTCAAGTTTTTAAAGCTACCAACCCTCCTCTTAGAGCTGCATTCCTGCTGTTCCAGAGATGGATGCTGTGTCTCTTCTCATTTGTTTCTAAGAAGTTCTTCATTTGTTCTATGATCCATTTCTCATTTTTGAAAGTTTTGTTCACTCTCCATGTGTTATGTGGTTTCTGTGATTTTTTCCTTGCTATTGATTTCTGGTTTCCATTATGATCTGATAGGATGCATGGATGCATGGAATTATATTCTTTTTTTTTTTTTTTGTATTTGCTAAGACTTACATTGTGACTTAGAATATGGACTATTTTGGAAAAGGTTCTATGAGCTGCTGAGAAGAAAGAATTCACCTGTTTGGGGGTGAAATATTCTGTAGATGTCTGTTAAGTTCATTTGATTTATAGTACTATTTAGGTTGGAAATATCTTTACTGATTTTTTTTTTCATTTTAATGGGTTTTTTTTATAGTTTAATAAATAGTTCTCTTAATGACCACAGATAGGTAAGGCTATTTGGTAGTATTCAGAAATATCACAGTAATGGTGGTTTTCCTGATTGAGTTGTAATCTAATAATTATAAGGAATGTAAAACTGTTATCAAATCAGTAAGACTGCATTTATACATGCATCATTTTCAGGATTATTTGGTAACCTGGGCATATTTCCCCCAAGTAACTTTGCTTCCTTGTGTTACAAGGCCTGTCTCGCTCACTTTCATCTCAATGACTGTACCTGTGGTAATAACACCCAATAACCTTTGGTATACAGTACAGATGAGGGATTCTTTTACATACCAAGTATTGGTAGGCAAAAGGTGGCTTTCAAGCTGGGCACAGTGGTACACGCCTGTAATCCCAGCAGCTTGGGAGGCTGAGGCAGAAGAATCTCAAGTTCAAAGCCAGCCTAGCAACAGCATGGTGCTAAGCAACTCAGTGAGACCCTGTCTCTAAGTAAAATACCAAATAGGGCTCAGTGATCAAGTACCCCTGAGTTCAATCCCCTGGTACCAATCCCCAGTACCAAACAACAACAACAACAAAAAGGTGGCTTTCAGTTCAGGATGTGTTATGTGGGCCTTCTTGAAACATAAACCCACTGGCCTAATGAATCTTTCCTATTTAGGTGGTTTTCTTGTAAAGCCGTTTCCAACAAAGCAGACTTCAGTAACCAGTCTCTTCCAGGCCTTCCTTTTTCTCTTTCTATTTGAATCACTTTTAATATTTCTGTTTCTCCCTGGGCACGAACCTTGGAAAGGAGGATTTCCCATTTTCCCACCTTCTCTTCTTGTTTATTGTTGAATCATGTTGGAAAGTACTTTCACTCGCGTCTGTCTTCTCTGTCCAGGAGACAGGCAGGTCCTTGAGTCTTTCAATTGTTCTTCTGTTTGTGTTTCTCTTTTTGTGCATCTTGATAGTCTTTTTCATTTGCATTTTCTCGACATGGTGCTGTTTATGTAGAGTGTAGTCTTCAGACCAATCATTTTTTTTTTGCCTTCTTTGAGTGTTCATGAGCTTCTCGACTTTCCTTCTTTCCCATATTTCCTCAGAAGTTGTAGTAGGATTTCAATTAAATTTTAACTTGGAAAGAAAGTATGTCCATTTGTGGCCTGATTTAAAGGGAATAATGTCAGATTCAGGCATTGTTTGTTCTCCTAAGGAAACAGCACATACCTTGGGCTTGGGCATCTCCTGAATATGCCCATTTCTATTTGACCACTATAAACTGAGCAACTACTGAGTGCAATACACTGTAAAACATTTGATGAAAGCAATTAACTTGATGCATTCTCTCTCTCTCTCTCTCTCTCTCTCCCCCCCCCCCCCTCTTCTCTCTCTCTCTCTCTCTCTCTCACACACACACACCACAGACATGTAGCAACATAGCACAGTCATTGTTCCTAACTTTTGGAGAATTTTAACCTTTTACAATCTGATGTATCTATGTACCCTCTGCACACAAAAAATATATATAAATAAATAAAATTTAGTATACACCTCAGGGGCAGAGACCAAATTCTTCCTGAAACGCATCCACGGAACATGACGGAAGTGTTTCTCAGTCCTGGCTATGAACCAGAATCATCTGAGAAGATTTACCCAGAACCTGCCCCAGATATTCTAGGTTGATAAACATAAATTGGGATCCCAAGGTCAATGGGGGGGGGGGATCTTCATAGGTGATTCTGCTACACAGCTAGTTTTAAGCACCTAAAAACCTAAAAACTCTAAGGGTTTTAGGTCAAAGTTAAGACCCTTTCCAGTAGGAGACCTAGGAGTTCAGGGCAGCTTTGAGTTGGGGGCCAGCACTGAGGACCTCATTGAGGAAGTAGGATTGGAGCTGAGATTTCAGGTGGTTTTATCATGCATATATAGGGGAAGAGAGGGAGAGGCATAAACCAAGGCACAGAAGTAGAGAAATATGGGGCTGGGCCAAGGGATGGATGGATTCACTGAAGGAGCAATAGGCGAGGTGTTGTGCACATGGCTTAGCATTGTTTTTTGGTTCAAATGTACAGGATGGCTTAGAGATGGGGCAGCTGAGGGCAGGTTAGCCAGTCCCCTCCCACTATGGACTTGGGTGATGCCTAGGAACAGGAGGAGGAAAAAGGGTCCAGGTGAGAGATGGACTCTTCACGAGGTACCCAGCAGGACCTGGCAATGGACTGGCCATGCAGAGCTGAGTTGAGGAAATGGGAACAGCTGTGTTCTCTGTCAGGTTGAAAGTTCCAGAGACTGAGATTATTTATTGCATTCTTAGCACCTGACACAAGCATAGTGGGCACTCAGTGCATATGTTTTGGTAAAGGAATGATTATGTGGAGATAAGGGATGGGAGGGATCCTGGAGAGCTCTTAAATTCCCAATGTGGGACATGGGAAAGAATGGTGCTGCTGTTCCCTGGGAAGTGGAACTGGCTTTGGAGGAGAAATGAGAAGTTGCACATTTGTAAGCAGTGAGCAGAGTCTGTTGATAGCAAGTGATCTGGGACCTCTGTCAAAGCAGGTGGAAACAGGCGAGAGAAAGAACAGAGTAATACCTGAATGAGCACCAGGAAATTCAAACTGGATTTCTGTTTTAGCCACCAACCGGCTTGCTTCCCTTTCCTGGGTATTTTCTTGCCTGTACATTAAAAATGTTGCTTCTGACTCGAGAATTGCTGGAGGGCTAGAGTTGTGTGTTGCCTGGGAATCCATGCCGGGTAGCTTGGTTAGTGATACTCAGGATGGCACTTGGGAGTCAGGCAATGGTTGGGTGAGGCAGGTCTGTCATGACAAATAAATAGCAAATTCAAAGCCACGGGCGGTGGGCTCATGGACAGCTCTCTCTCCTGGCCCTTGCTTTGAGGCAGAACATGGTAGAAGCCTTCCAGCTGCAGAGCAAGCTGTATTTCTCTACAACTGTGTTCTGGAAGTGGATTGTTAGTAGATCTTCATACACATCTGCATAAGGTTCTATGTTCAAATACGTTTGAAAAGCACTATAATAAATAAGTTTAAAAATTCTTTAACTGGACTTTTTAATAGCCCTTAATATGCTCATTTTCTCTCTGGGATGCTAATGTACTAGATATACTTCCTTCAAAAAAAAAAAAAAAAAAAAGGAAATTGCAATCAGGCAAATCTCAGCATGCATGATGGGGGCAGCTGACTCCCTGCAGGCTTGTTGAGAGCCCTCCATGACGGTGATGCCTTTCCATGCGATGGCCCCCGGTGGAGTCACTGAGGACAAAGATCAGTCCAGCAAGACATTCAGTACAGCAAGACATTCTCTTGTCCCCTTGGCCCCAGTAACCTTACCAAGACTAACGGGAGCTTCTGCCAATCTGGTGCGTGCATCTGCTCTTGTGTCCTAAGAATGATCTGAACACAACGGTGTCCCAGCTTCCAAGTGTGTTTGGCTTCCATAGGGGAAAAACTGTTAGCTACTTGCCTTTTTCACCTCCATATCCACATCCTCCTCTCTCTCAACCTGCCCCTTTGTTCCATTCTTGTTCTGTGGGCACGTGTATTTTTGTAGCACGAGATAATAAGGACTCTGAGGACTTAGCTCAAAAACCTGGGATTGATCGAAAATGTTTGTCACCAGGCAGCACGATTCCCACGTGGCACGGTTGCCGTCGCCTCCCGTTTAGCTGAAGACTTGCTGGGGATGTGGTCTTTCGTGCCCTGAGCACATGGGGATGGACATCTACCTGCTGACTGCATCACTGGATCCTGGTCAGTTCCACGTGGGGTGAACACCATGAGTCAGACAACACTCCCTGCCCGCGAGCTGTCCGTGGAGTCCAACCAACAGTCCTGGCCAAGCACTTACTGAAGTGGATCCCTGCTGTTTTCTCTCTCATCCTTTCCCATTGCAAAACTGTCCCTCTTCTACTTGATGCAATTCCAAAAGCTACTCTTCATAATTCCTGTCGGACTCTGGGAGGAGAGAAGCCTTTTTGGGGGTGGAAGGCAGACAGCACTTAGAGAGAGTGAGGAGCAGCTGTGACATCTGGGTGGGACACGTGGGTGGGCCAGGGCCCGAGGGAGGGAATCCTGCGCATGCCCTGCAGCGGCCCCATGTCTAGTCCCAGGGAGAGGACTGGTATCAGACACAGGCCCCACTTGGTATCTGTGGTCGCCCTGAAGGCACAGCTGTGTCCAGCTCGTCTCTGTGTCCCCTAGTACCGCCACACAGGAGGGGGTCAACAGATATTTAAGCACCAAGGACGAATGACCACCTTTTCTGGCGTGCTGCATGTTGGGTACGGTGACGATGATGTCAGCTTGACCCTGCTCCCCGTGCAGTGTCCCCAATTTCATCATCTCAGATTAGGAAAGAGGGGCCAAGAGCACTGGAACCACCTGCTGGGGAGCAACAGCTACAGATGGCAGAGCTGGAGAGGGAGGTAACTAAGTTTGGAGTGAGTGCTCTGGGCCATCACCCTGGGGGGAGCCCTCGGAAGAGCCGGTGGGAGGACAGGTCTCTTCCTGAACTTGGTTAGAGGTCACCAGCAAGGACACAATGGCCAGGCAGGGGAAGCGGCCCTCCTGAGGCACATGTCTGAACCCGCGTCCCCCTCTGGAGATTGCCTCCTCATCCAGGACCCCAGCACCTGTGCATTCTGGCACAATGCACAGTCCCCAGCTTAGGCCTGGGCCAAACAACCCTGCGATATTTCATGCCAAAGTTTGTGGGAATCGGTGTGGGGCCAGCCCCTCCCTTGTTCCCCACAGGAGGCAGTGTCCCTGCCGCAGCTCAGGGGTGAGGCCTTTCCAGAGGAACGCTGTCTGAGCTACCGATGGAGGTCTTTATTCCTCCTGGATGTGGGACACTTAAGTCAACATTGACAGCAGTGAAGATCAAAGCAAGAGGAAACTACTTTCAGACATAGTTCTTGCCAGATAGCAAAGATCTCCTGAATTACACCAACTCTAGTTCAGTACCTCATTTTATCCAACTGAAAATGTAATAATGCAATTATCGTCTTTCTGTTCACTGAGTTTCCATGAGGACATGCCAATTTGGGCAGAAACTCATTTACTTTGTTAACGGGCCTAACACATCTTTAAGAAATATCCCCTCAAATGTTTTTCAGTTATTATTGTCATTAAACTTTTACTTTATTTGTTAGTTTTAAATAAAATAGTCCTAAATTAAATAAAAATAGCTTTATTTTAGTTTTGTTTGAACTTTTGTTCTATTTAGTTATTAGAACGTCTAGATAATGAAGTCCCTTCCCATTGGAAAAAGTAGTTAAAAATGATCACCAAGGCCCAAAGACATAATAATAAAATGATAACCTGGAGCAATCCCTTTCTAGGTAAGTCAAAGATATAATGAGGATTTTCCTCCTCTTTTAGAAGGAGCTGTCTACAGAACTCCAATGGGCAGTGTTCTTCCATTAGTATCCCTGCTTCTATGCAGCAATTTTCTGTTTTAGAAGGATAGAAAGGAAATGATTTGGATACAAATGTATCATTGCATTTAATTTCAGAGTTTGCATCCTGTCCTTTCCCTACTTCCAATATATTTTATGCAAGAAGATGCCATCAGAGTGACTTACGTTAATCTATCTTTCTGGATGGGGGCATTTCTAACAGAACAATTACTTATTGCCTGGACTAAACATCCATTTCATTTCCATCAGGAGCCTCGTTCACCTTGCTTACCAAGTGGGAGATGTGAAATTGGTTATCTCAGCTCTGAGAACAGAGTATGTGTTTAAATTACATAAAGGATCCTTCAGGCCAAGGCATCCAGACTGACAACCACCACAGCAACCAGTCAGAGGAAGGAGCTAGTGTCAGATCAGTCCCATCTCAGAGCGAGTTATATTCTATTTCCTCTTCCTATTAAAACCTTTCTCATGAAAATGAGTCTGCTGACTCATAATGTATCCTCTTTTTGATTGTGTGGTATTCTTACGACAGAAAAAAATCTTAACAAAAGAAAAACAGGAGTCAAGTATATATTATTGTGTTGTTAACATAGTAAGGGACAGAAAATAGCACAGGGTGATTCGATTTTTAAGATCTTTTAAATTATAATCAGAAGCATAAATAGGGTAAAACAAAATTAGTTTGGGAGATATAAAACCTCCATTTCATAGTTATCACACACTTGGAAATGGTCCCATAATAGTAGCAAAATTAGATTTCACCACTTCAACTCAGCAAAGCAGTGGCGCTCAATATTCTCTGATCCCTGCAAATGGTGACCATAGTACAGTAAAATTAGAATTTTTGCAATTACCGCTTAAAGATATTGAATACAAACTTGTCATTTGCTATCATTATCAGGTGATGACACTTCTCAAGTATTTATGCTTACAATGAATTTAGATGACACATTATTCATCAAGAATGTAACTATCCATTCAGATGGAAAAAAATAAAATTATGAAGAAACCAATCACATACCTCATCTATCTGCTTTCCAAGCCTGGGGAAGCATAAGCCAGAATTGGGTGAGATTCTGGACTTTTAAAATTGGAAGTAATTGAACTTTTTATTAATTGGCAGTGATCAGAAAAACTTTAGGTTCTTCCCATGCTAGAAGTGGAGAGAAACGATCTTGCTGCTGTACTCAGGAGACAGTAAGAGGATAAGGAACAATTGCTCTGGGCTTGCCCTTGACCAAGTCCAGCTAATTAAATTAATCTGCTGCACAGCAAATTATTTAACATAGGGTCAAGCACGTGTTTAATGGCTCAATAAAGTTGAGCTATTGTTATGAACATATTGTAGGACATATTCCTGTTTGGTTTAGTTTGGTTTTCTATAACCAGTGGGTTCTGGAAAAGGTGGTCACATTTAATACCTCTATTAGTCAGGATAATGCTCAGGTGTGTTGCTGTAACAAATGATGTCAGTGGCTTAAGCCAAGTTTCATTTCTTGACCATGCCTGCCACATATAGGTTAGTAAGAAGCTGGGAGGCTACCTTGAGTTATGAAAGGACTTAGGTTGATAGAGGTTCCCCCATCTGGTAACGTCACTGAAAAAACAGCAGTGAGTTCTGGGAAAGCTCACATATAACTTCTCATCATAGCACATCTGCTATACCCAATCACAGACAGCATACTGTCCCCCATGTCTAGACAGGAGAAGTGAATCAGGCCAAGGTGAGAGGGAATGATCTCCCCAGTTGAATCTTGTGAGATTGTAATCCTTTCAAGAGCAAAGATGTCCTCTACCATCTCTTTGAAGAGAGCTACCTAACCTATATGAACATTTAGGAGAGGAAGTATCTCCTTCCACTAATGTTCTTGACTCAGTTCTGGGGACCTGGGATGTAACTTGGGAATTTAACTGTCTCCTCAGGAAGGTGTTCGCCATTTAAAGTGGGTCCTGCCTATAGCCCCCAACATTCATCTCTGCTTTAGCAACTGAGTTGCTTCTTTCACCGAAACATCACAATGTGTGATTGCTTTGTTTATTATTCTTAGAATTTTAAATTTTGGCTGTTTTCCTCACTAAATTGAAGGTTCCAAGAGGTTAGGGACAATGTCTGCCTTGTTTACTCTTATGTTCTTGGATCTGTGAAATATGCCTGCCACACAGAGGGAATCGATGGGCCATTGGCTCAGTGAACACATAAATGTGTGTTTTAAAGAAGGTTTTCAGGTGATGCTGATGAGGAGTGCCCACTGATCACACTCGATGAATAGCAAAGTTCTTGCTTACCCCTTTTTGAAATTAATAATCCCCAATTTAATATCATTTGATTCTACTCAATTAAATCCACATTCACAGCACCATAGGGCAGGGCTGCAACTCTTATCCTACACAGGGTTCTGCCCTTTCCCCAACTAGCACACTTGGTCCAGCCCTGACGCCTAGCACAGCAGGTGTTCAACAGGTATGAACTTGTCATTCACAGCCACGTGGCATTGTTCATTGTTCTCCTTTCCTAACAGTGAGTGACCTGGAGAGAGAGAGAGAGAGAGAGAGTGCGTGGCCTATTTTGGTGGGATATATCAGCCCAGATCAGCCTTTTCATCCAAATGTGGCCCCTGGACTCCTCTCCCCAGGTTTCTGTGTGTTGACCTTAGGAGGACAAGGACAGGCGGCACCACCAGGGCCTCCACCCCAGCACTGGTGCCCACTGAAGTGGCCAAGGAGCTCTTCTGCCCAAGCCCAGATTCCCCCGCTGCCCATCACATTGCTGAGCTGTCACTAGGCCTGGCCTCCAGTCTCCCTCCATCCTGCTGGTCTCCTTCTCTTGGTGGGACTTCAAACTAGCCTCTCGGAGTCCTGCCAGCTCACTTACTGCCTTGATTTAATCGGGAGTGATGATATGCTTCCCCCAAATAACATCTTCCCACTTCCCTTGCTACAGTGAGATAGAAGCAGAAGGTGCTGGGCAGATTTTTCTAGTGAAGATTTTGAAAGAGACCTGTCTTGAGTATTTATATCTCAGCCTCATTAAGGACAGGTCCCTGGGTATGAGCAGATGTTTCTCCCTTGCAGCCCAGGCATGTACTGTGATGAGAAAACAGATATGAAAGCACCAACTTGTGCAACAGATGATCTGATTCATCACCTTATGAAGTGTTTCATTTTACCCAAATACTGTGCACTTAGTTTCTCTCAGTGTCATGGATCCATCCCTCCCACGTGTAACTCAGTGGTATTTAAGATAACATTTCAGATGCTTTTTACTTCAGTGCTACAGAAAAGCCTGATTTCTGGGCACAGAGCAGGATTTGAATCCTAGATCTGCTATTTTTCTCAGACCCCCTCATTGGGGAAATGGGCACAAAATTGCCGTCACTTAGGGGCCCCAGTGGAGGTGAAACTGGACAATGCTCAGGCAATCCCTGGTTTTGGAAAATGGCAGGTCATGCTGGCTACCATTTTAATCAGTACTGCTGAATCACAAAATATGAACCACACATTGATTCAGACTGATGCAGCCTGAGAGATTCCATCCAATCTGCCCTGACAGGGCCACTATTAATGGTAATTTTCTAGTTTCTATGTGCATATTCAGAATCAGAGCTGGGAAATAAAAACATTTGGTCACCCTTGCTTTCAAACCTTAGAATGCTGACTGCTCTAAAATATCGTAAACATCTGTTGTCTGTACAACCACTAATTAAAGGTATTAGAATTCCTGGGAGAGGGACATTAATTTTATTTTTTTACATTGAGACACATACACTAAAATATGCCAACCGTAAGTATTCAGTTCAGTGAGTTTTGACAGTTGTATAAATGTGTGTAGCACAAGCCAGACAAGACAGGAAACATTGCCACCATCCTGGAAGTTCCCTGGTGCCTCCTGAAGGCAACCCACCTCTGGTTGGCATCATGACTGGTTGGCTCTGACTGCCCTCGAACATCAGACGGATGGAATCACACAGCATGTGCTCTTCTGTGGTTCAGCCACTTCTGAGGCACTTTGGCAACTCGCCCATGTTGCGGTGGTGTGTATTAGTGGTTGCTTCCTCTTGTGCTGCTGAGTTGTGCTCAGTTGCAGGGGATAGGAAACCACCAGTTTAGTGATGTTGATGGATGTTAGGGTCATTTCCAGATCGGGGTTCCTATGAGTCTTAGTGTGTTCAAATATTTTCATCTCCTTTGGACAAATACCCAAGAGTATAGTTCCCGAGTCATATGGTAAATGTATGTTTAACCTGATAAGAAACTTCCAAATAGTTCTTCGAAGTACAAGTCCCATTTAATATTTCCACCAGGAATGGGTGTGCCAGTTGCTTCGTGTCCTTGATGATCTTCTTTCCCATCACCCAAGCTGTTCTCATGAGCTGACCTAATTCTTCCTCCTCCTCCTTTTTCCCTTTTGAGTTAATAAAATATTATTTCGCTTTACCCCTCCGTTGACTTTTTAGCTATGTTGTATGGGCTTCTTCAATGTCCACGCCTAACTTATTCCAGTCTATTTTCAAATAGTAATTGCACAGATGGTGCATGAACCCCATCGCAGGCTCCCTTTCATTTACGCCTTCCTTTGTCACATGTTCTTCTCATATATTTTATTTTCAGCTACGCTGTCACTGCAGTCATTCATTCATCTTATTTTTCCTTAAATATTATTTTTAATAAAAGTGTATCTTAAGATAAAAATTTATTTACCCTCCTCTGGGGCTCTTCATTCCTGGCTGCTGCCATGTGATGGCATTTCCCATTAGCTCAGAGAGATTCCTTGAGCATTTCTTATCATTTAGGTCTGTTGGAGACAGCTCAGTCTCTCTGTGTTGGAAATGTCTCTATTCCATCTTCATTTTTGATGGAGTTTTGTTGACTAAGGATTCTAGGTTGAAGGTACCATTTTCTTTCCCGTTTTTTCCGTTGCTTTTTAGAACCACAACTTCAAAGACGTTATTCGATATTCCAACCATTGTTTCTGCTAAAAAGAAGAAACAATACAGCTTCGTTTGCATTGTTCCCTGTATGTAATGCACTTTTAAAATTTTCTAGCTGCTTTTACCTTTTCATTTTGCTTTTTGGCACTGGGTCTGTATTGTGCCTAAGTGCTGTTTGCTTTGTATTTATCCTTCTTAGATTTGCTGAACTGTGTGAGTTAATTGATTCATACCATCCATAAATTTTGGAAAATTATCAGTTATCTTTAAAAAATCATAATACCTACATACATACATATAATACATACGTGTGTGTGTGCTTTTCATTCTTTCTCCCTCTTCTGATACCACAGCGATACATCTCTTAGGCATTTAATATTGTCACAGACAGGTAGCACAGACACCCATTGGGAAGAGGAAACGCAAGTTTAGTATCTGCTTTAAAAAGCAAGGAAGAGGAGGGAGGAAAGAAAAGAGGAAGTAAAAGGAGAAGAGACATAAATTAACCTCTCCAAAAATCATCCAGCTTTGTACATTATTTACAGATAGCACCAAACAAGTCATTGAAGTTAATGTCACGGGAAGATACTAAAGATTTATAGACTGTGACAACCTGGGCCAAATAACTATGTGTACTGTGACAGAATTTCTGAAATATGTAAACATGTTCACAGAGAAAAGACAGGAAGGAAAACCAGCCATGTTTTTCACAGAGTAGAAGAGCAGATTCTTTTTTCCTGTTTGATTTGTGTGTGTGTGTATGTGTGTATGTATTAACTTTCCCGCAGTGAGTCTGCTTTGGTTGTGTAAGCAGACAGAATAATGAACATCTGAACGATGTATGTTGAGAAAAAAAGAGAAAACAGTTGAAGGACACCACGTCTGCCCTCCCCCACATGCCACCTCAGTCTAGGAGAGGACACGGGGAGCTGGGCATGTCGTGCAGAGTGGCAGTCCTCAGTGAATCCACGCCTTGGGCTTTGGGGACTCTAGCTTGGATGGTGGAGAAAGGGTTCTACCTCAGTGCCCCTGCCTACAGTTTCATCCTACCTTGAAAAGAATGCTACCTCCCCCCACCCGAGACCCTGCAGTGAGGTCCCCAGCACGGGGCCAGGCAGGATGTGGGCGAGAAGGGGGCTCTGCTGCCCTCAGTGATGAGGACTCACACTGCTCTCAGCTGGATCATAAAAACACACTTGTGGTCTTGCACTTGGGCCACCTGCATGTTTAAGATCAGCTTGAATCACCCTTCACCTGCAGGGCAGTGGGAGCTGGGACTGAGAGCATGAAGCCTCGGTGCAGCTCTTCCCAACCTCCCTACTGATCTCGGAAAGCCATGCAGTGAGGCACTGGCTCCTGCCCTCTGAGCACCCTTTGTTCAGCTAAAACCAAAGTGGCTTCCAGGAGAGAGTGACAGAAATAGGCAAATGGTTCTTACCCTGCGCCCAGGAGCAGGGACCACTAATGAGCCTAATCCATCTATCCTCCAGATGCCTCAGCGGTCTGTGACTCCCCCTCGGAGGGACAAAGTCCATGTGATCCCCATCACGAGTGTCCGCGTATGTACCTGCAGCAATCCAGCCCCCCTGTCTATATTTCAAATGATGGAGTGTTTCAGAATGTTCTGTCAAACTAAGCCAGGCTTTGTGGATGTAAGAGGAGATCGTGGTTGGTAGCCATCACTCAGAGGGCACATTCCCAAGTCGTAAGTTCTTTGTTTCAGGGGAACTTCGTGCTCCTCCGAGGCAGCCTGACCCCTCACTAAAGGAGAGTGACTAACAGGAAGTTCTGATGAGGAGTGATTTCTTGGAGGAGCACCAGGCCCCTTCTCGCTTCATCTTGAACTAAAGTGCAAAGAAGGCTGCTCCTCACCGTAGTTTCTAGTTTAGCATCTTTATAATCTCTCGACCCTGATTTCCTTCCACCTTAAACTCTGTCCCCTGCCTGGTGAGTCCATTTCAAGGGGAAATCTGTCTGGGCAGGCCCTGGAGTCTGGGAGTTACCAGAGCTGTCAGACCACCCCACAGAACTGTCTGGACTGTCTGGTATGCTGAGGGTCCTCACAACCCCTTCACTGAGAATGCAATGAAGGAAATGAAATTAACTCCCTAGGGCAACAGCTGGCCTCAGCAAATTCAGTTCGTTAAAAAGAAAGAACTGGATCCATAGCAGAGTCTTCAGTTAGCCAGGGAATTTAAAAATTATTTCTGGCATGTCTGAGGTGGAAAATTTCTGCAGGTTCCCAAGCAGGTTAGCTGTTATAAGCTCTCCTCTACATTCCTAAACAGGTTAGGGTTAGGATTATGTTATGTCACGAATGCTACATGCCACCTTGAGCCCGGCCTGGGTAACCATGGTATCTGGTTCTGTGTAGTGGTAGGGTTGTGACCTTCCAGCCCCACTGGACTTTCTGAAGCAGCTAAAATCTGTAGGGGTGAAGTGAGAGTCAGCAGACCAGGTTATGCCTGGTCTTAGTCCCACTGCCTCTGGCTATAGAGGTAAAGCAGCAGGTGCTTATAGTATCAGGAAAACGGGCCCCATCATGGACAAATTCTAGGTTCACACGTTCTTCCTATTTCCCTACCATCCATTTAACATCTTCCCTCGAGTGTCCTTGTGTCTGTACCTACCAGCCCAATTTGATTCACAGAGTCCCAAATAGCAGATGTTCAGCCTATGCCTGTCCAAATTACGTGGCAAATTAGAACAACTTTTTCAGGTGTATGTTTGAGTTTAGCAGAGCCCCGATGTATTCTGCGTGTGTCTACACCATCTCACGTTATAGGTCAAGTCATTCCCCCAAGCACAACTCCCCCAATCGGAACACGGTGGCACACAGCTGCCTGGGAAGGCTCTGCCATCGTCTCAATGCTGGGGGCTGTAAGCGGCAGAGCAGCCCACAAGACACAGAGAAGGTCCCTTCAGCCTGCAAATGGCTGCACAAACATTGCTTGTGGGTGTGAAGCCTGGAATTCAGCCCATGGCTAGGTCTGACTGAAGCAGGAAGAATGGAAGGAGAACATACCAGCACATGCCTGGGACCTCAGTGATGAACTTGAAAGCCCAAAACGCCCAGAAAAATGAGAAGGCGGTGTTGGGAACGATGCTGGCTAAGGACTCGTACTGTTGACATGCTAAGTATTGAGAGGCGTTCAGGAGCAAAGCCCATTTCCTTCTCAGACCCGTGAGAAGCAATTGAATTAATTTTTCCATTTGAGAGGAGAAAGAGTGAAAAACAATCAAAATCTACCAGAGTGATTTCATATTATTCTGTACATTTTGCATAGTTTATAACCAAAAAAAAAAACAAAAAATAAAAAAAGTATCTACCCCTGATGTATCTAACAAGAAAACAAATGTAGCGCAGAAGTTTTTAAAATTTACTGATTCACTTTCCAGAGAATGGTCTTGAAAAAGTAATGATAATAATAATAATAATAGCAGCAATAGTAATAATTGTTCCTTTAGTGCCTTCAGGATCCAAGTCAGAACACAGGTTGATTCTACTAGAGACATGTCTCTTGCTTCAGTTTTCTTCTGTGTATACTAAGAAATTCACAAACTTTTTTTTTTTTATGTTTTGTAAGAAAATACACTGGCATTTCCACCAAGGCAGCTTATATTTGAGTGTGTTCCCGAATACAGAGCCTCATTGCAGACAACCTCTCCAGTGGTTAGCGACCAGCCACTCCCACACAAGTGAAGTCACAGAGCGCCGGCCTCTGTATTTGAGCTCAATGAACACCTGACACCTGCCCGTAAAGCAGAGTTTTTCAGCCAGTGGCACATTTGTCCATGGGGTCTTTGCAACACCTGGAGACATTTTCACGGTCTCAGCTTAGGGATGGGGGTGCTCCTGGCACCTAGTGCGTAGAGGCCAGGGATGTTGCTCAATATACTACAATGCACAGAGCACCCCACAGCTAAGGATTATCCAGTCCCAAATGCCATGTGTGCTAAGGAAGGGATCCCTGTCCTAAAAACATGACAATCACTTCCCCAACAGTCACTGGTCTCACAAAGAAGCAGAGCTCAGTGGAGATCAACCACTCCTCCCCACCCTCCCCCACCCCAGTTTGCAGTGGTGGGACAGAGTAAGAGCAGTGAGCGATGTTTGAGGAAAACCAACATGAAGATCCGGACAAGCCGCCTGCTGCTGACAGGTGTGGCGGCCATCCAGCAGGAGCCAGGAGAGCAGCTTCACAGGAATGGATCTGAGTCAGCAGCTCCTTGTGGCTCAGAAGGCACCTGTCCTCAGATCACATGCGGTACAGAATGGAAGGAGCTGAGGGGTCAAAAACCAACGGGGGTGGAGAGTCAGTCTTCCCTTTGTGGAGCATTTGCTGAATGAGCAGAAAGCAGAAGAGACTTCCAGAAGGAAAGCCAACAACTTAACACATGCTGTGTGTTGAGGCTGAAAGCATTTCTTCCAGGAGAAGCTGCCAAGTCAATCTCAAGGAGGGAGCTGGAGACATGAGGTAGCTGTACCCTGAACTAGGATAACTCATGTTCAGTCACCTCATCTTAGGTATGTATTTGCAGTCTGAGGATGTAGTTCAGTAGTAGCATGTGCGAGGCCCTGGGTTCAATTTCAATCCCCAGCACTTCAAAAAAAAAAAAAAAAAGTTATGGACTGGGGATGTAGCTCAGTGGTAGAGTGCTTGCTTGCATGCACAAGTCCCTGGTTTCAAACCCCTAGTGCGTATTGTTTTTGGAAACAGTCTTCCATTTAAATAGCACAAAAGAGCTATGAACTGCGCTAAGCTCATTCTGATCTGAATGTGACACATGTGCTATGGAAGTAAGAGTTAAAATGAATGGACCAGTGCTCATCCCAGAAGCCAGTCTTCGAATTAACTGTGTGCAGAGGAGGGAGGAGGGTTCCTCCTGTAGTCCAGAGGCACTTACAAAGCAGAAAGTGCCAGTTGACAGGATTTCCCCTGCCTACCCCAAATGCCGGAGGCACGAATCACAGAATGTCTTCCAGGGAATTGCCCCAAATCCATTTTTTTCAAGTTTAATTGACAAGACCTCTGGGATTGATAGACTCCTTTTTAAAGGCAGTGAATGAGGTCCTTTAGAACAATAATGACAAAACCCAGAATGGTGAAGTCGACAGAATGCAGCCTGGGGGCAGATTCTAACAGACTCAAGTGGAAATTCTGGAGAAGTGAGAGCTCACTGTTAGAGGTGGAGAGAGCACCCTGAGCCAAGGGTAAAGTTCAGCAAGTGGAGACATTCAAGAGAGAAAGGCTAGTAGTGGCTCCACTCAGGCAGGGGAGCACATGGTGACCGTCTGACCACATTCACAGGAGACCTTGCTCTAGTCAGGATTGTGAAGAAAATGAAGGACTGGTATGACCCCAGAGAGAAAACTCAGGCTAAGGCAGACATGCAAACCCAGGTGTGGTGGCTGTATTGGTTCCTGTGACTACTCTAACAATGACCACAAACTAGCTGTAAGACAACAGAAATTCATTCTCTCAGGGCTCTGGAGGCCAGAAATTCAGTCAAAGCATTGGCAGGTATGGTTCCTTGTAGAGGGAGAATCCATTCCACACCCCTCTCCTAGCTTCTGGTGACTGTCAGCAATCCCAGCATTCTGGGCTTGTAGACATATCACTCCAATCTCTGCCTTGTGCTCACACAGCAATCTCCCCTGTGCCTCTGTATCCCAAATCTGCCTCTCCTGTCTCATAAGGGATCAGTCATTGAATTAGGTCCCGCCCTAAACATCAATGATTTCATCTTGAAATCATTAATTACATCTGCAAAGACCCTTATTCCAAATAAGGTCACATTCTGAGGTTCCAGATGGACATGGATTTGGAGACCAGGAGGAAGGAAGGGAGCAGTATTCAACTCACTACCCCAGGTCATCCAGGGTGAAAAGGAACTGATGCAAACTTCCTTATGCTCCATAGCACACTTCTCAAACTTTAATGGACATATGGTCATCTTGAGGATGTTGTTAATATTCAGATTCCGATCCAGTAGCTGAGAATCTGTACTTCTGTAAAATCCCCAGGGAGGCTGATGCTGAGCATCAAAGCTTTAGTGTATTTGGTGTATAGACACGTACAATTATTTGTCCAACCTTAAGCTAACTTCCAGGAAAGCTAGGATGGCCACAAATAGGAAAATAATTCCAAGTGCTTGGGGGTGAAAAATAAGAAATAAATAGAAATCTGGATGTGGGTCCAACTGTTTTCCCAGAGTGGAAAGCACAAGTTTGGAGAAGGTCATTGCTCCATGCCATACCCCTCAGTATTAACTCAAATTTTTAGACCACACAACACACCATACATGTGAGTCTTATATGGAAACCTCAAGAGCATAAAGCTTTGAATAAGAATAAGTGTCTTTAATACAAGTCCGTGAGAATTTGCAGAAATCAGGAGAGGAGAGGTATCAGGGCTCCCCAGTTTAAACCAAGTAAATGAAATACTTGAGAGGCAGCAGGGGTAATAGCTGGGTAATGCAGACTAAGGTCCCACAGAATTAGCCTTCTGTGGGGCAGGATCTAGGAAACACTGGTTCAAGCTTTGTCTTAGAACAGAGTCTTTTATCCACAGGTCATGAAAAGAGCAGCATGAAAAATTGGATTTTGAAAGAGGTAGCGGTCAGTGTGGCTTAGATCTCACTATTTTGAAATCAATATCCTGTTGCAATTATTTGCGGGGATATTGCAGCCATCTGGCCAACTTTGAGACTTAGTAAGAAGAATTGTGCAAAACAGATTTTTCTTATGAAGAGAGGGTTGGTTGTGAGGTGGGGAAATGAGGGACTGGTTTTAGAAATGGTGCCATCGAAGGCCTCCTTTGCTTTGACAGTGGTTTCCTGAGCCCTGGGTCCTGGAATCAGTGATGGCTAAGGCTCCCTCCACCATCCCTTTGTGTTCTGGAACTGGCTTGCTCTGGGGAAAGGGATGTGCGAAGGGTGTGATGGTCAGCAGATCGGAGGTGCTTTGCCCCAAGATTTGCTGGCTTAGGCTGAGGGTGGACCAAAATTCAGAGAGAGTGGGTAAGGAGAGAATCTTGACCAAAGTTGGGTTAACAAGGAGTTCATTTGGATTGATCACAGACAGTTCAGGTAATAATTCGTATGTTAAAGAATGGAATGAATCTACGTCGTGCACAGCCATAGAAAAGAAAAGTTGTACCCTATTTGCATACAATGAATCAAAATGCAGTCTGTAAAAATAAAAAATATATATATAAAAATCAATAAGTTGGATTTCATTGAAGAAAAAAAAAAAAAAAAGAATGGAAATTGGGAGGGTTTCTGCCTGGCCTTGTCACAGGTGAACAAGTGAGTCCCACCTCAGTGACATGAGGAAGGGATGGAAGGAGCCCTTTGGCTCTTTCCAGACTTTCTTGCTTCTCCTTAGAAAAGCCCTTTTCTGGCTGACCTTTGAGATGCTTGTAGATGTCAGTTCCCCCTATTTCCAAAGGCCCCCTCCTCTTCTGCCTACTGCAGTCGCCCCTTGCTATGATCCTTTTGGATAGCATCTCTCTTTACCAAATCTGGGTTTGATTTTTATTTGGTAGCAAGAGAAAATAAAAGAAACGAGCATGGGTCACTCTCTGCCTAGTGACTTGGAGTAAGACTTTCTCTTCCCGGGTTCCTGAAATGGGCTTTTGGTCCTATTCCATGGGCCTCCTTAGGGTCAGATTGGCGGAACCTGGAGCTGGAAGACAGCACCCCTAGTCTCTGTTTCCACATCTGCCAGTTTCAGCAGGAGCAGTGTGGCTGAGGGTCAGTCTCTCCTCCTGGGCCTCAACAGAAATAATACCGTAAAGAAATCTTGGATCTTTGATTTCACTTCTAATGGCTGCAACTTCGTGATCAATTGGATTTTTCCAATCACAAACACTTGGAATTCTAACAGCATTTTTGGTCTGAATCTTTTACCGAGGCACATGCCAATGGGCTCCCTTGCTGTCTAGTTGTTGTGTGTTGTGTGTGCTGAGTGTGTGTGCACCTGTGTGTCTGTCCCGATGAGATCGGGGTGTCTGTGAGGTTCTAGACTGAGTATTTGATTTTCTTTCTTCCTCCAAAGGCTTCAGCTGCATTGATTTGCTCTCCTTGGGCTCCTGTCCTCCATGGTCATGAACAGTGTTTGCTAATAGGGCTGTGAAGGGATGCGCTACTGAAGTTGAGGTGCCGGGGGCCTCCGGGAACCTTCCCAGCCTGCAGAGATGCCCTCTGCTTAGTCAGAGGTGCTTCTGCTTTTCCTGGTTAGGTTCCAGCAATGTTCACAAAGTACAGTGTTCAAACAAAAGCCTCAGAGATGACATGACCTTGCCAACTAGTTTTTAAACTAGTTGTTTTTCCAATTATTTCCTTTTTTAGCAAAGGAAACTTGTAAGGAACATAACTGTGCATTGAAACTCATTCAGGTCACAGAACAGGAGTCAGCGGAACTTCTTTGAAGCGAAGGGGTTGAGAACCTGCCCTTGTCCCCGACACCCTCCCTACCTTCAATGGCTACTGAAGTGCCACCATGTTGCATCAATCTGGCCCAGTCACTCATTTTATGGACAGGGAAGCTAAGTCTCCATCATTGTCCACAACCACAAAGCTGGTTAGAACAGAGCTGGGGTTGGTGTCCTCAAGTCTGCTCGCAGGGACTTCCTCCTTCCCTCCAGGAAACCACCCCTCTTTGTTCAGTTCATGTCCTTCATGTGATCCCAGACCTCTTACTGGAAGCCACTGCGCTTTCTAGATGCACATTTTTTGTGTGGGTTTTTGATCCCATTGGCTTTTGGATTTAATTTTTCTGGAAGAAAGGAATGAAGGGAAGGAGGAAGCTTCATCACTTTTTAAATGGTACTGAAAGCACTAAAAATTCAGCTGTCTGTGACTCTCGAACATTTTTAAAATGCAACTCACAAAACTGATGGTAAGTATTTGCTATTTGCTGATTGACAGCACACATTCTTTATTTTAGGGTCAGATGTCAGTTTTAACCTGGATTTGGTTTTAAAAAATATATCCTATTTCACAATGATCAGGATCTCTCTGAAAAATACCGGAGCACAGATATGTAAGAATTTGAATAAAATTTAAACTCTAAATTGCATCATTAGTAATCCACCCCTGCAGGCCACCATTACTTGGTGGCAAGGCATACATCACTGCCAGGAGCTTATGAACTGAAGAAGAGGCACAATTTTTGCAGACGAGTGGATTAAAGAAATCTATCAGGCTGATGTAGAGCTGTGTCCGTGAGAGACCTGAAGACTAAATATTTAAGCATATTGTATTTGCCTTGGATATGCCAGTTTTACAAGACAGTTACACACAAGATTCCTTCCTTCTGCTTTCAAAATCCAAAGGTGACCGAGGGAAGACTATTTGCCAGATTCTCCACTAATTCCTTGGAACGTCTCACTTCCCATGTAATTCATTTAGGGCCATGTGACCAGCTTTGACCAAAGGACCCTGAGAGAAAATGGCTGGTGTCACAACATATCTGAGGCACTGAGGAACAGGGGCGTCTCTGTACCCTTTCCACTGGTGCTCTGGGAGTTCCATATAGATGAAGACCACAGATGCAAAGGGCCATGTTTGTTCCGTGACAGCGGGTGCAAACCCTCAACATGAATTTCCACCATTGATGTTGGTTTCGGTGGCTTGGCTGAGGAGATGTCACCAGGTTGCTCCACTGTAGGGTTATTCTTCCCCCCACCTTTTACGTGTTCAGTCCTTTGGGAGGAAGTCACTAGTGCAGCCCACACTTACAGATTCAGACCTTATGTTCCCCAAAGAAAGAGTAACTAACTATGGACACTATCAGAAATTCTTTTTTTTTTTTTTTATTGTAAACAAATAGGATACATCTTGTTTCTCTGTACAAGAAGTAGAAGCATACCATTTGTGTAATCATACATTTACATAGGGTAATGGTGTTTGAGTCACTCTGTTATTTTTCCTTCCCCACACCCTTCCCTCCCCTCTTTTCCCTCTATACAGTCCCTCCTTCCTCTATCCTTGCCTCTCTCCCACCCCCCATTATGTATCATCAACCACTTATCAGCGAGACCATTCTTTTGCATGTCCATTCTCTTCCAATTAATTTTTATTCAATCATTGATTTATATCAGCATGGCCCCAGGGACATTTATTTTGTACATTGGGATTAATTCCATTTTATTTATTTTGTCACTAACCTGTTTCTAACTTTGGCCATTGAGAGCTCTTCCGCTGGCTCCTGTGACACCCTATGACTCTGTGCTGTTTCATTTGTGTGAGTCTTCCTTACGTGTTGGCGTTGTAAGATATTCCAGGCACCTTTACTGCTTAGTCCTAGAAGCAGTATTTCTCTAAGGAACCCTGGTTCCTTTTAGTGGAAAATGGTATTAGAAACCAAGATCTGGGAGCTAAGTATATTTGTTGCAATTTAGGTGTCATTGGACCCAATCAAACAACTTCGAGAAGGAAAAGTTTATTTGGGCTCACAGTTTCAGAGGTTCAGTCCATGGCTGGGTCCATCATTCTGGGCCCAAGGTGAGGCAGCACGTCATGGTAGAAAGGCATGGTGGAGAAGCGTTGCTCTGCTCAAGGCAGCCAGGAAGGAGAGGGAGAGTGGGAAGGGGCTGCAGGGAAGAGACACCCTTCCATTGCTCCATTGACCCACCCACTCCAGATGCCTCGCCTGTTCACAGCTCCCACCCAGTCAGTCTATTCAAACTCCAATGGGCCAATTAGGTTGCAGCTCTCAAAATCTGATCATTTCACCTCTGAATATTTCTGCATTAACACAGGAGCTATTGGGGAACACCTCACATCCAAACAATAACACCCTCTCAGCTTACAGAGCATGAACGTATATGTGTATATGTAATCCATACATACACATCTATAAATGTTGCTACCTGTAATACTTCCTTAGTTTTAAATTTTTTGTTTTTAAGAATAATTTATTGATGTCAGGTGCCATGGCACACGCCTGTAATACCAGCAACTCAGAAGGCTGAGGCAGGAGGATCACAAGTTCAAAGTCAGCCTCAGCAGATTACCGAGGCACTTAGCAACTCAGTGAGACACTGTCTCTAAACAAGGTATAAAAAAGGGCTGAGGATTAGGCTCAATGGTTGAGCACCCCTGGGTTCGATTCCTGGTACCAAAAAAAAAAAAAAAACAATTTATCGAGATGGATATTTAATTTATTGATGTTTATACCTTATTGCTTTTTAATATCTCTGTTAAGGGCTATGGAATTTCCTCTAAGCATAGCACTAGCTCTTTCCTATATGTTTTATAGACATGTTTAATTATTATGGAGTTCAAAATATCTTATAATCTTTACTGTGATTTCTTTGACCCATGAGCTATTTATAAGTTCATTTAAAAACTTTCAAACTTATGCAGATTTGATGGTTATCTATTTTATAATTGATTTATAGCTTTATAACTTAATTGTATTATTATCAGAACATATGCAAAGACAGAGGTCGTTTGAAATTTTGATGGATAATTGCTTAATGGTACAGCTTACTGTCAATTTATGGAATGTTTTACCTGTGCTAGGAAATAATATGCATTCTGAGGTTCCCGGATGTCATGTTTTCTGTGGGCACATGAATCGTGTTTTCTAATGATGCTAGTGAAATCTTCTAAGTCTTCACTGAATTTTTGTGGGCTTGTTCTGTTGGTAACTAAAAGCTATATTCGTTTCTCCTTTGTGATTGTGCATTCGTCTCTTTCTCTGTGACTCTGTCAAGTTTTGTATTTGTAAAGCTTTATATTTTGAGTCTACCATGGTAGGGAGAATGCAAGTTATGCCTGAAGTCACACAGAACATAACACAGCGGTTCCTGCTGTCACCTGTAATGCTTTCTGTCTTACGTTAGGCCCGAATGAATGAAGGTGGTTTCTTCTTGTGGTTCTGCTGGTGCATCTTTTATTTTCATTCTTTCTGTAAACAGGTTTTATTTGCGTCCCTCCTTGGACTCTGCTCCAATCCTAATCTGATGGTCTCTCTTAATGGGGCTGTTCATCCATTTATATTCTGTGTGCCTAGTGAAGTATCTGGGTTTTAGTCTGATCTTATTCAGTGCTATGTATCTCATCCATTCTAGGGTCTCTTTTCTCTCCTTTCTTACCTTCTTTTAGATTAATCGGGAATTTTTTATTGTTCCGTCTTCCCCCTTTTTAGTTTGCAAATTATGCACTACAATTCTCTCCATGGATACCCTAGAGCAGTGACCTGCAAACTGAAGGCCACAGGACAAATTCAGCCCACAGCCTGTCTTTATATGGTCTATAAGAAGAAGACTACTCCTGGTCTGGTGAAAAACAAATTCATATATCATTGTTTACATGTAAAGTTGTATAAGAACTTTTGTTACTTTTTGCCACTCCTTAATCTGTATGAAGAAATTTTTAAAGTTTCAAAACAAAACAAAGCAAACAAAAGAAACAAACAGAAAGTAAATTGGTTGATGAAATTCCTATAGAATCACACAAACCCTGATTTCAGATATTGCATTAATTGAAGTATAGTTTTATTCTCATTGATCATCTTTACAATGAATAATATTAGTTTAACATATAAAATAAATATGTGCTAATAAAATTCCACTTCTGTTTTTGAGTTTAGTGAAATTAATTTTGAAAATGGGATTTCCATGCTCATAAGCGTGAAAATGAATGAATGAAGCTACCAACAGACTTGTGCTAAATAAAAACTGTTGGTTCCCTGTGTTAGTATATCAAATAACCCTTGAACACCATGCTGGGAGTCTTCCTGCGTCTTAACCCAAATCAGGCCTGGATAAGAATGTCAAGAGAACTTTCAATTGCCTTGAAGAAGAGAATTTGGGGTATAGCCAGCAAACCATAAAGTAGAGGTTTGAGTGGTAACTTGTGAGTCAGATATATCTTGCTTTTACATTGTTAGATTTGTATTTGTTGCCAGCAATTTAAAATTGGGATATTTTATATGGAACAAAATCCATATTTCTAACTTCTCTTAGAAAATTGTCAGGACCACACCAGCATCCTCAGAGGGCAATATTAGGTTGGAGCCTAATAGATGCTGTCATCCGTCTTCATTTCTTAGAGCTGCCATAATACAACACCACATATGGAGGGGCTGAAATAACAGAAATTTATTCTCTCAGCTCTGGAGGACAAAAGTCCAAGATCAGGATGTCAGCTGAGTTGGTTCTTCATGTTGGCTTCACAGGAGAATCTGTTCCAGGCCCTCCTCCCAGCCACTGGAGGATCGCCCGCCATCTTTGGATCTCCTTGTCTTCTAGACACATCATCCTGAACTCTCCTTTCAGGTTCACTTCATGTTATTCCTGTATCTGTGTCTGTTTGTATCTAAATTTCCCCCTTTTTAAAGGTTGCCAGTCACATTGGGTTAGGGGTCCACCCTACTGCGATAGGACATCATGTTTATTAATTACATCGGCAGTGATCCTATTTCCAAAGAAGGTCATAGGTTTGAATACTGGGAGTTAGAAATTCAACATAGGGATCTGGGGAAGGGGACACAATTCAACTCATAACACGCCTTTGGGAGGGACATGCAGCTGGGGTGCATCTTGGTGGTAAATGTGTGTTTGGTGTGCATTAGACCCTGAGTTCAACCCGAGCACCAAACACAGAAAAAAGAAAAGACGGAACATTCATTCCCTCATTCTGCACAGTTACCATCTACACCATATTCATTTCTGTTGTTCATCTGGTCACGTAAGACATTTATGACCCTTTTCCTAAATTTCATGGGTTTAGAATCTTATAGATCTGAATGTGCATTTAGCTGGACCTAACTATTAGAGAATCATAGCATCCTGGAATGTCAGAGCCCCAGAGGTGAACTCTTGTCACCCTCCTACCCTGCTGCAGGGGACAAATCTAAAGAATGTTCCCAGTTGATTTATTCCAAAATAGTTTCCACAATGACACCCCCAAATTCTTACTTTTTGTCTGGAATTTTTACCATATGCCTAATATTTTTAAAAATTCCATTGCACTGAATTTATTTGAAAAGGGAGACAAGTCTGACTAGGTTCTACTTTCTGATCCACTAGGCAGGATATAATCCCTTTTTTCTTAGCTCTTCCCAGAACTGGCATGGGGAGTTTGATTCCTACTATGGGGTCTAAATTTTATTTTTTGTTTGTTTATTTGAGCATTTGCACTGGATGTTCTGTTCCTTAGAAAATAAAGAATCGTTCGGAGTAAATGGTGCCACTGTGTACAAATTAGAGTTCAAGAAAGGATGCTTTTCAGTGGTTCAGCTGTTTCCTAAGCCACTTAACGTACAGCATGTGTAAAACCGAGTTCCCATCTACGAACTGTATTTTTAAATTTATGGCTTCTAAACAGCTATTAATTTTGCTACCATCTGGGTCACAAGAGGCAAGCTGATAAATCTTTCATCTGCATTGGAGCATGTTTTCCCATATGCACATTAATTTTCAGAATCCGTGCGTATTTCAGCCAAGGAAAACTGATCTCCCACAAAACCTATGCTGGTGGATAAGAAGGAATCAATATTGTCCTGTGCCCACCTGCTCTTGGTAAATTGTGACTCCTTCGGTGTCCAAAGGAGAATCCAAGGAGCTTCTGATTGTGCATGGCATTGCTTTTGACAAATCATTTTCAAAGTTGATGCATAATCAAACTTGACCTTGAAGCAGACAACAATTCACATCTAAGTCAGTGAATAGTGATCAGGCCTTCATCAAATGCCATTATTAAACTATTCCTCACCCCCCAGAAGTTTCTCTTTCCCCAGAACTTCAGCAGGACTGAGTGGTTCTTCATGATATCTAATAGTAGCCCAACTGAGTCCCTTCAGGTATTTGCTGACAATTTATATCTGTTACATGGCTAAAAACTAAATTGCATGGTTTCCTGCTCAACATCTTCAAACACTGGCTATAATGTGCATGGCATAATGTGAATGTAATTTCAAATGTTTGGTACAATAAATACAACAAGAATCAGATCATACCTGCCCAAAGGCCAAGAGGATTCACATTACCACTAATCTACAGATCCCTCCAGGTGTTCGGACACTCCATATTAGATGACTCTCTTTTTAATTAAGAGTACATCAAAACTATCTTGCAATTCAAATTGTACAGTATCCAGGTGCTTTCGTGTTCTTTGTTTCGTGTTTTTTAAAATGAGGAATAGCTCTAAGAAATATAAGGTGATCTCCATTTTCTAGAAGAAACTGAAACTCAAGAAAGTCAATGGCTTGTCAGGGGATAATCTGTCAGAGCTGAGCTGGACCCAGGCTCAGGTTTTCTGCCTTTTTCAAGCTCAATGTTATTTTTTTCTCTGCCGTTGCTTCTCCAATATCGTGCTTGGGTATTTCTTTTCCCATTAGCTTTAACGAGCCCCACTCCAGGCACACTGGAGTGCACTGGTGTGCACTGAACTTGGCTGTTTGTAGTCCCTGTTCCACCACAAGTCAACCACTCTGAGCTGGGACGTGCCTATTGGTAACTCTGCATCATGCAGATGGGCACCTGAGAAGTAACTTCCATGCGCCACAGTGGATTTGCACACTCTGTCCCAGGTCAAGGTGAGAGGAGGGTTGGCATTGGGTTCACAGGGAAAAGCAGCTGTGCTCTCTGTATCAGTAACTTGGAGCATTTCCATGTGGTCCCGCTCATCCCCATGACTTTCCTCAGTGCTGTCTTCAAAAAGGACAAATTAAATTCTTTTATGAGAACATCTTTAAATAAACTATACTTGGGTTGGCTTCATTGCATTTGCATAGAAATTAAAGGAAGACGGTATTTTTGTTACAAAAATAACTTCTTAATAACAGCTTGATATGAACTAATTGCTTTCATGGCTTTGCAAGTGCTGGTGGGAATTTTGACATAAATTGTGCACTTTGGCTTCTGGCTTGGACATAACTGCTACGGGGACTCAGCCCCTGGCGATCCCCAGATAGATGAGGTCAGCTTTGTGTTGATAAGCTGGTGAGATTTGCACTGAGTAGTAATAATGAGAGTAGTTGTGTTTATCGGGCGTGGCTCTGTCAGGCTTTGAGGTAAGGGCTTCCTGTGCAATGGTGCACACACTCTGAAGCAAAAAACCTCCTTAGACTCAGTCCTTCCCTCTCCACTGACAAGATGCTTAACTGAGTTTCAGTTACGTCATCACCTCATTAAGCCTCAGTTCCTGCGTCTGTAAAGTGGGAATCCTGGTTGTGAGGCTGAAATAACAAAGTCAGATACTGAGAGTGAAGGTGCACAGTCAGGACACGGGGGAGTCACTCTTGCCATTAGAAGGGGGAGGGGTGAATTCTGTAGCCACCTGAGAGTTAAGAAATCTGTTCATCCATGACTTTTCTAATCTCAGTTCAGGAAACTGAAGGACCGGACAAAATGTCAATGGCTGAGCCAGGAGAGGAGCTGGTTTGTTTTCCTGGGACTGTACCATTGGAATACGCCAATTCACTGGCCAAGATCTCCGAGTAGCCAGCGAGACGTGATGAGGGAAAGATCATGGGGGTGGAGGACCCAGGATGACAGTGAATTTGGAATCAGAAGATCCTGTCCAAATGTGCCTTCGTGAGTGCAGGCAGGTGGCCTCCCTGGGTTCTCTTCCTTCATCTAGAGAGTGATCCCTGACCCACCCATTGAGGAGGTTGGTTCTGAGAAGTGAAGGAACACCATGTGAGAGCATTTTGAAAATCAAAATGCTGTGCATGGTATTTATTAGTATTATGAATAATTTAAAATTTTTAATTTTTGAGATTTTACATAATGGCTTTTGCCTTTTTCACACTGTTGTTGATTAAAATGACCAAGTCACTTGGATACTGCCATATACATGGAAAATACATGTACATGCATGTACGATATACATGTATGTATATATACATACAAGGACTCCATTCACTTCTTTCATGGACAAGCACTCAGCCAACCTTGAAAACAAGGAAATGCCCCATCTCAGACAGAGGCCAGTTCCAGCCAGCTGGGAGTGCACACTGCTACGCACCCACTGGCTGGTCAGTGCCTCCGTCCTTTCATTTGCTTCCTTTTCTGTGCCAGGCGCTCTGCCAGGAAGTAGAATGAGCAATGCACCGTCTTAGCCTGAGGAACGCAGCCTCACCACCCCGTGAGCAGATGATATGACCCACAGAGTAAGCACAGCACTAGGGAATTACCTGACCTGGTCATTGAGGACTTCCTAGAAGTGACATGAATCTTAAGAAGAAGAAAACAGCATCTGTAGCTGAATACATGGTTATTCTTTGTAACATTCCAGCTCCAGGGCCAGGTGGCAAAACTTGGTTGATGGACTGTCCTCACTATGTGCTCCAGGTCTAAAACAGCTGAAGAAAATATCCAATGACGAGGCTGAGAAGGTCCTTCAGTAATCTGCCATAGGCTGGGGACTTCTATGTCGGCAGGGTGTAAGTGCACGTTTGCAAATCTGGCTTATTAAATGTGTGAAGTTTCTACAATGGACCATGTTTCCTTCTAGAGGGGATGAGACACTTGTCTCCTCTGGGATGACCATAAAGGGGCCCTCCTATTTATGTAGTCCTGAGGGTGCTCAGGATGAAGACCAGAGTGAATTCAGGTAAACCTATCCAGGCACTCAAACAAAAGGCAGGAAATAAGATAGGATCAGACCAGAATTCAGGGAAGTGAGTCAAATGTACAACTCTACTGACAAAGAAATGATCTTGCTATTGCTTTAAATCATTTTTGAGTGGGAACATCATAGGAGAATTATTCCATAAATACCCTTTAATATGTGATGAAAAAAATGTGCTCACACCAGTTTGAGAGTTTGTTGACTTCCCTAAAAGCAAAGACCTTTGTGTACTAATTAAGATAGAAGGAGGAGAAGGAGAGGATCAGAGAAGAGGCCAGTAGTGTCGATGCCTCACCCTCTGCTCCACAGCTGGGTGGAGCAGAGTCAGATCCCTTACTGATTTGCTTGCCTAGAACTGGTTGAAAAAGTGGGTTGAACTTTGGGCATTTTCATGTTGAGAGCTAATTGATTATATCATTTAAAAAAAAAATGTCTCTGAGACCCAAGATGATGGGTGGTTAGATTGGGTGGGAGGACTGACTTCAGAATCAGAGAATTAAGAGTGATGCCTTGGGATCCTTGCCATCCAATTGCATAATTGAATTTGTCCCCCAAATATTTATGGCCTTGATCAATGTTTGTGTTGTAGTAAGTGGTTGTGGACAGATCCTGTAACCATTCTAAAGAATTTGTAATGATAATACATTTGAGTTAAGGGGCTTATCATGTTGGTCTGGAGAATTTAAGTGCGCCATCTAGTGGACAGAGGAAATATTTTCAGATTGCTGTGGTGCTAAAGTTTGGTGTGTCTTCAAGGAGCCAGTGTTCATTCCCGTAAGCAGTGGGGTGATGGGAACAGAGCTGAGCTGCAGAAAGATAGCTTAGAGTTATGCGAGGAGAGGCCAGAGGCAGGACAGCTGTGTGTTGGGTATGGTAGTGGTTCAGCCTAGCTTCACACATAGGCCTGGATTCGCCAGGCTGATGGGGAGGGGACAGGGCTCAATGGGGAGGACATTTTGACATGAAATCCAAAGATGACCATTAAAAGGTGGATCGGGGCTCCTGAGGAGTACCCAGGCCAGTGTTGTCATCCTGTATCCCAGCACCTGGCAAGTGGTGGCCATCTTGATTTGTTGGCCACGGGCAGAAGCCAATGGAAAGTTCCTTTGGAATAGGAGAAAAGGATCATCTGCCAAGAGGGGCAGGAGTGGTGTGCAGTCAAGAGACTCAGGAGGGAGCAGAGGGATCTGAGAAGCAAGAGCATCCCAAAGCGTGCTCAAACCCTGCTTAGGCTAGGCAGTGGTGTGGGCATCTGGCTGGCAAGTGCTCTGCTGTGGAGCCACACCCCCAGCCAGGGCTTGGGCACAAAGGAGGAAAAGGGTGAGGGAGAGAGAGAGCATGTCACTACCCCTCCACCAGCCCGGTCCTGTGATTAGCAGTCACTGGCTCAATCCGGCTCTCTGACAACGCTCTGGTTGAGAAGCGGTCTACCTCTGCTCCCCACGAGGCTGTCCTCAGCCCCTCTCAGCCTCAGGGTCCCAAGTGTGAATTGGAGATAAGAACAGAACCCATGCCTCATGTGACGAGGACACATTCGGCACAGTAATGCACACAAGGTGCTCTGCAGAGAACCTGGCACCCTCCCGGTGCTGACCTGCTAATAGCTGTTAGTTATCTTCCAGAATGGGCAGCCCTCGGAACACCCCATGTATGACTTATCAGGAGCAAAGCATTTGCTGCATCTTTCTAGAATGTACCATTTCCTTTGCTGCCAGAGTCTCTGGGACTGGGATGGAGCTGATGGGCGATGATTCTGCCACGTTCCCTGTCTTTGCGTGTTTTCTCAGATGACGACTAGAACACCCTCATTCTGAATATGTAGGCATGCTACGTTTAATCTTATCTACTCCTGGTACTCAGTAGCCAGAAATTTTTGCACTAAGGCAGTCTACAAAACCAAAAACTAAAATCCAATCTGGGCTACTTTTGTAGTTAATTAACAAACTTCTGCAGGCTCTTTATAAAGGAGAAAAACAACTTCTCCCTTCCTTCTGCAAGTGCCTGCAGAGATGGGCAAGGGCATTACTGTAATTAATGCTGGGTTTTTAAATGCCAGCCTGGGGAGTGAGCGAGCATCTTCCAAACTGGGCATGAGTCAGCCTGGGAGATGATGTTTAGATAAATGTGATTTATTAAGTGAACAGAAAGAAAACATTAGGAAAGGCAATAATTAGGTCAACGAAGATACACACCGGCATGAAAATTGCAAGCCACACTCCTGAGTGCTCTGCTGGATAGACAGGTTTGTAACTTTGAACCAAATGTATGTGTTTCCACTAAAGAAAGGACAGGGGCATGCTATCTACCCATTATGGGTTTGTGGGTATCCTTTTGATTTCCTCTGTTTTGACTGGAGGTGGTTTTCCCAGGGGCCGTGCTTAGGGAACAGCTGGTGCTGCTCAGTTCCCTGGAACTCCTCTTGCTGATCCCCCCAGCATCCTGGAGAAGTGAGCGTTGAAGAATCTCCTGAACCTCACACAGCTCTGGGGAGGGCTCCCCCAACAAAGGAATAAATCTCTGTTTGGCTTTGTTTTCAAGACCAATTTTAAGAGCAGTGAAAACAAGTTTCGGGGGAGGGGGCCCTTGAAAAGGCACAGCTGGAGAACTGAATATAAGATAAAGTGAGGGAGTCAGAGAGGCCCGGAGAGAAATCCTAGGAAAGCTCCAATTCATCACGTTTGAAGTAAGTGCTTTTTCTACTCATTCATGGGTCATTGGCTCGTGGAACAAGAAACAAAGAGAGATATGAAACCCAGAGCCCGACCCAGCAAACTCATTACCCCACGAGCTGCCTGCAGCCTTGCCTGTAGGAGGAACGGGCCTAGGACGCAGGCTCTGAATCAAAGACGGACATGGAGCGATGCCTGGCCCGGAGGCCCCCATCCAGGGCTGCTCACCCTTCTCCCATTATCAACCCCCCTGAGGCTTCTTTTAAGAACCTCTCCTCCTCTCAATACCACAGAGCTCTCTGTCATCCATGGCCCTGTGCAGGGTCACACACCATTGTAACCTCTAAGACTTTGCCCCCCCCCCCACTACCAAGAACCAATGTTACCCCTTGTGCTTGCTAGGTACTCACCCTGGGTACTTACTGTGCACGTGGCCCTGGCACGCCTGATTTCACGTCATGTGCTCTTCCTACTTGCCATGTGAAGGTTGAGAGGATTGAGCAACTTGTTTCAGGGCAGAAAGAAGGGATTGGAACCCCAGCTTCAGTCTCAGCCTGCTCTCTGACTGCTTCACTGCTGGGTTCGGGATCCTCTCCTGCCCTGCCTGTGAACACCAGGCCTCCCGCCCTCAGTCTGTCACAAGAACTGTGCCTCACCACCCCCTTGCATCTGCAGATGTACATCTGTACAGAAAGGGTACAGCTAAGAGACACTGGATGCATTCAAATGGAATCTTACCCACTGCCACTGAATTAATTTGTCTATGGTGAAGCCTGGGTACAGATGATGATAATAATATTGTTATTTATATTTATTATTATCATTATCTTGCAGTGCTTGGGATCAAACCCAGGGCCTCACACATGTTAGGCAAGTGCTCTGCCATTGAGCTACATCTGCAGCCCTAATATATACTTTCTGGTTAATATATATAAATTTCCCAGGAGATTCTGGTTCAGTTAGGGTTGGATTAGGACTCTCCCAACTAGGCCAAAATTTCTCCTTTCCAGAAGCACAGGACACATTCTCCTCTGTACTTTGGCTCAGTGCCTTGAGTCTTACGTTGAAGAGGTTAAGGCAATAGGAGATATTTGGAGGAAAGTTTATCAACCACAGATGTTTTCGAATACACAGCAAAACAGGTAGCCAAAGAGATGGAAACAGGCATGCGCTCACTCTCTAACTTGTGCACATTTTGAAGAGTCTGCAGTTAGGCAGTGGCTGGCACTGATTCTAATCACATCACAATATTAGCTCCAAAGTGTCTAAAATTCTCTCTTGGCTTCGACTTCATGGTGGCAGGATGGTTGTTGTAGCTCCAGGCAGAGGAAAAGAGAAAAAGGAAAGTACTGTGGAAAGACTTCTATTTACATGGAGTTGGCTAGAATCGCCTCCTAGGCTGCTCGCAGCAGTGAGAAGGGGATTGAGAATGGCTGACTGACCGTGGGGCACCTGGTATTTAAAGTCCCTGTGGGTGACTCTGGTGTCTTCTCCAGTAACTAACACTGTAGATCAGTAGTTCTCAGCCAAAGGCCCAGCCCTAAGCTGGGTTCGCTTAGCAATGTCTGTAGGCACTTTTTTTGTCATGACTGGAGGGTTGGTACTGGATCTGGTGTGGGCAGAAGCCAGGGGTGTTGACAGACATCCAAAACACCCAGACCTCCCCACACAACAGAATGTTCTGGTCCCAAAGAGCACTTGCGCTAAGGTTAAGGAATCCTGTTCTCTGACGTTACTGAAACCTCCAACGCAGTGTCCCTCTCTCTAGAGTTCTGCATCGCAAATATCCAGCATGATTCTGCTCTTCCTGAAGCTCTGCTCTAATCCAAGTGACTTCTCTGTATTTCACCAATGGAAGAAGCCCAATATTCATCTATGTGCATCTTTCTTTTCTCTTTTCTTTTTATTTATTTATTTATTTATTTTAGGTACCAGGGATTGAACCAGGGGCCCTTAACCATTAAGCCGCATCCCTAGCCCTTTTTACTTTTCATTTTGAGGCAGGGTCTCACCAAGTTGCTTAGGGCCTCACTGAGTTGCTGAGGCTGGCTTTGAACTCCTGATCCTCCTGCCTCCACCTCCTGAGCCTTAGGGATCACGGGTGTGTCTGGCCCCAATGTGCATCTTTTAACCCTAATATACTAAAGCAAAAAACTCGTTCTACCATTCCTGATAGTTACCTGTATGCTGCCTGGGCACTTCCAGTTCTGGAATGCTATTCCATTTCTTTCCTTATCCCCCTCTCCCTTCTTCTCCCTCTTTTTGTCTTTGAATTGAATTATAATTTACTTAAAGGAGGTCACACTGTCCTTCAATGTACAAGTCAATGACTTTTGACAGGTGCATGGGCCCCTGCACCTTGACCTGTCAGGGGGTTGAATGTTGTCAACCTCAGCATTTGCCTTGTGCTGCTTTCCAGTTGTGACCTCTAAGGCAGTTTCCAATTTGGGGCTGATATGAATATCTTGTGCAGGTTTTTAAAAAAAATTTTTTTGGTTGTTGTTTAGTTTATTACCTGGATTCACTTCTCTTCGGCATACACCTGAGAGTGGAATAGCTGGGTAATAACAAGGCTATATTTGACTTTAGTGCAAAACATCAACTTTCTAAAGTAATTGGACCAAACTGCCCTCCCAATGGCAGTGTGTGCCAGGGTTCCAGTGGCTCCATGTCTTCGTCAACACTTGGTAGTGTCTTTTTCATTTCAATAATTCTGGAAGATGTACAGTTCTGTCCTTAATTTCCTTTCCCTACTAATTATATTGAGTAGCTTTCTACATGTTTACTAAGACATCTGATAGCCTTGATTATGAGATACTTGAAGTCTTTTGCTCATTGTTAATTGGGTTGCTTATTGGTTTCTTATCAATTTTGGGGAATTCTTCATGTATTCTTTAAAAATTCCCATTAACTTAGAAATATTATTTGAAATTTAAAATTGCTGAAATTTCTTGCTCTTTTATACCCATTTAGAAAACTCAGCATGTTTAAAATGCAATCTGTCATGTGCAGAAGTCACAAGTGACTTCTTGCTGCCAATGCTAAATTCTCACATTGGATTGTGAAGGGGAAGTTTGCTCTTTTGTAGGAAAGGAAGGGTACAGGGTTTGTATTAAGATTTTGACATAATAAAAGAAACTGAGGGCACCTCATAATCACTAACTCTTTGTGATGCCATGGTCTAGATTTTGACAGATAGAAAAAGAAAACCTAATGAGAAAAAAAAAATTATCAATTTTCTAGTTATCTCTTTTGGACCAAGAAATTATTGAAGTCATCATTTTAATATAACTGTTTTTAAGTGGCCCATAATAATAATAACTGCTGATCACCTTCTCTGCACCAAATGCTTGGCTGGACACATTGCATTCTTTCTTTTTCTTAATTTTCACAAAAGTTCTGCAAGGTAAAGATGAGGAAACAGAACCACAGGGTGTCCAAGGTCACACATTAATAAGGAGAGGGCCAGGATTTGAACCCTAGTCTAACTTCAAAACCCATGCCCCTAGAGAAAAGATTATACTTTTTTAAGGAAGAAGTTTATAAATCATCTGAAGCTGAGAAGAAGCTTGAAAAAATATCCCCATCCTGCTGAATCTTGTCCTCTCAACGTCCCTTTCCAGCAGAGTAACTGGAGGGCATGCGCTGTGTTGGCATTAAGGACTCTGCTGAATTTCCAAGTCAATTCTGAGAGTGAGCACTCCATGCCAGGGTGTGCTGACACTTATTTAGAGACTCCTGTGTGGTGACTGCACCGAGCCTGCTCAGGCAGCACAGAGAGGCAGCTGCGAGGCCACCCTCGCACAGGGTAGCTGCTTCTGGGTGAATCTGCATGCCATCCCTTGCTCCAGGGCCTGTGCAGACCAGTTTCTCTCCCGCAAACTCCTGCACTTCATTTTGTTCCATCCTGAGCCATTATGAGCTAGAGTCTCCTTGCCGGTTTACCATCATCATGAAGCAAATTCTGTGATTCCAAATTCTTTCCACAGCAGAAAGGAAATTGAAATGCAAGTCACAGACAGCACAGTTTCCAGCTTCCAGAAAGTCATGGTTCCCTGTCTTCTGCAGTGAAGGAGGAAACTGGTGCAGAGCCTTAGTGTGCAGGGCAGGAAGCCGAAGGTCCAGGGGTGGAGCTCAGTGGTAGAGCGACGGCTTAGTGAGGTCCTGGGTTCTCCTCCAGCACTGGAAATGAAAAGGAAGAAAGCTGAAGGTCTGGGTATCACTATTCTAATGACTGATGGGGAAACTTCAAGAGTTCCTAATTTTCCCTTAAGATTTAAACTGATTTTTCACTACAGGGACACATGCCAGCTGTAGCTCATGGCCATTAAAAGTTGCTCAGAAGTCATTGCTGCTTTATCCACAGAGCACAGATCACTTTAACCTGGTGGGATGTGGAAATAATTCAATTCTAAATGGCATCATGGTCTTCTTATGTTGATGAGTAGATGGCGTAGTCCAAGGACATACCTTGGGCTTGGTTTTTTAATTGAGCTCTAATGACTGTTGCTTGCTGCATAGATCTGATTTCTTCTGGGATCTGTGGTTAAAAGCATCCTGGACCTGGAGTCAGAGGACCTGGGACAGAAGCCCTAGGTAGTCATCAGCCCTATCTTACCCAGGTGTCTTCACCTCCTATGGTTCCCCTCTTGCTCTTGGCCCCTTGGCCTGCTGCCTATGCCTAGGATGTTCCTCCTTCAGTAGTCCAGGATTGTGCTCCATAAAACACCACCTTCTCCAGGAGAGGCACCCTGACCACCCTGATTAATATCATATTCTGCCTTCACCTCACATCTTCATCCCCCTTCATTTCATCACATTTAACTTATAGTTTACATCCCAATGGAATGGGACTGGGCAGGGCAGGAGGGACTACCATGACGCATTTAATAAGAGATCTCCTGGAGGGACATTTTGTGCTTTTTAGTTCACGGTTAGAGATAAAATGTAAGTACAGCATTCAGCATGACACTGGGAGACACCAACATGATAAGGAGTCGAGGTGGGTGGGGGACAAACACAGGAGAGAGGAAAGCAGCCCTGTGGACCGGAGGTCCCCTCCAGCACTGGGCTTCTCAGATACCACTCCGGATTCCCCCAATACAGGGTCTCTTTCTAAGGTTAACAAGGTAATTATGAGAGCAATATGAACAAATGTGAAAATGAAGCACATTATAATCGGTCTGAGCATCCCGTGGCTGTGAGTTCCATGTTGAGGGGAAGGGATTGAAGATTTGGGGGTTTTGGGTAGAGATCATTGGCTGGGATCACATGGAAAGGGTGCTGTGGTTAATAAGAAGACCACCCTGAGGCCATTTGGGGATGTGTCTTGGGCAGGTCCTGTCCCCTGCAGTCATGTCATATCCTGGATAGACAACACAAACCTTCACCACAACACCTTGCCCCACTGTCCTGCTGGTTGCCACCAGAGCTCTTGGTGGGAATGGAAGAGTTCAGCTGACAGTACTGTCAGCATGCTTAGGGTTCAGGGTCAAGGTCAAGATTGACCAGAAGGAACAAGTAAGGGAGTAAACCAAAAGGCTCTGTAGACTGTAACACACGCACAGATGTCAACTATTATTTCTTTCCCATTTGGCTACATTCCTTTTATTGTGATGTAACATAGGTGCATTAAAATATGAAATTTCAAAACACGAATGACTCCTAGAGAAGATCTGAGTCATTTGCTTGTTCAACACACATTTCCTGCACATCAGTTCTGTGTCAGACTTAGAGCTCAGCGCAGGTTAGATAAGACAAGTGTCATTGCCCCAGAGGAATTCAGTCTCATAAAAGAGAATAGCAAGAAAAAAATGGAAGGCGGTGGGACACCTCCTCTGATGGAGGTGTTTACAGGTGCCTTGGAAACCCCAAAAACATTCTCGATTCAGGTAGAGGATGCCAGGCGACAGCCAGTAGGAGTGGCACTGTTTTGAAGCTAAGGAAGTGTTACCTGGGCAGAGAAAGGAAAAGGCACTCTAGGCAGAAGGAAGGGGGATGAGGCACAAAGGAATATTGTTTTAGGAACTGCCAATAATTTAGACAAGCTCGTATGCAAAGGGGCCAAAGAATTAAATGTGGGCAGGATGGCAGAACAATCAGGGTAAGATGCTGTGTTTTGAGCAAGTGACTCTGAGCTGGAGCGTGGAAACAGAGGTGAGCCAAGAAAGTACATCACTATGGGGGAGATGAGGATGCATTGGTTTTTATAAAGATTTCTCAACCTGCAACATGGAACCGGGAACCAGCTGGTTCAGGAAGGAATGATTTGGGGAGGTAACAGGAGAAGCCAGCTCTAGCCATGGGTCTGGGGAAGAGCAGAGTCATGACATACTCGCTGAATAGAGGGACTTGGTTGCTCTACACTCTGGACTTCTCCACGCCCTCCCTGGATGCATAATTTTTTGCATCCTCATCCTCCTAAAAGGAGGTAGAGTATATTTAATTAGTGACTTGGAAATAACTGGGCATGAGCACTTCAGCTCAGTTCAGCCCTTTTCCCTCAAGAGAGAGCCTGTTCTGGGGAACATCAGTTCTCCTCTTCTTCTCCATGCCCTAGATCTTTCCTGGGAAAGCAATCCTTGAGGATGTCCTGCTCTGCTACTATGATTGAGTGGGTGACCCTTACAAAGTCTGAGGCCCAGTATGTGCAAGTCCAGTTGATCCATAGACGTACATGCATGTCATTTGCTGAGCCTCTCCCAGGAAGGAAGGTAACATGTGGTACCATCTGCTCTTCTTTGTATTATTTCTCAGTTTTTTGAGATCCCTGATCCAGAAGAACTTTACTGAATAGCAGTGACCGAAGGAGGTAGTGAGAGAGAAACCAGACTTGAATGTGTGTGTAAGCTAGCTTTCTACCACTATTACAAAATACCTGAGGAAAGATGGGAGGATCACAAGTTTGAGGCTAGCCTGAGCAATTTAGTAAAGCCCTCAAATTAAAAAAAAAAATTAAAGACTGGAGGTTGGGAATGTAGTTCAGTGGTAGAAAGGAGGAAAATGTTTATTTGACTTGCAGTTCTGGAGGTTTCAGTCCACGGTTGATTGACCATGTTTCTTAGGGTCTGTGGCAAGGGAGCACATCATCCTGGGAGCAATGTGGTGGAGGAGGCGGCTCAGCCATGGTGGCTGGGAGGTGAAAGGGAGAGGGAGGGACTGGGTCCCAACATCCCTGTTGTAGACATAACTTACGAACAGACCGATCACCACTGAGAAGTCCAAATTCAACGGTCTTTGTTAGCTGGCCGGCTGACTGTCTCACATAATGCCCAAATTGGCTATTGGGAGAACAGTCCCGACCATAGGGTTGCAGGGGTTTTTATACCATTAATCAGTATATCAATCGTAAGTGTCTGTTTCTATGATTTAAAACTACAAACTAACATCATGGGATCTGAAATCATAAGCAGAAGGGGAGGTGGGTCAAAGAGACCTTAGTTGGGTACAAGTTAAAGAATGGTTACTAATATCTAGACAATCATTGCTGACATGGTACATTGTCCAAGAAAAGTAGGAAACAAGAAGAGAACAATTTACATTATGTAAGAATTGCCATTTTGTGTTGCCAAACATGTCATGCTAAGCAACTGTTGATGGGTACAGAGGCAGGGTGTTCCCACGGGAGAAGCATTTCCTACATGACATGGAGTCTCAGGGTAAAATGGAGTCTGTTTGGTCATTCTCCATGTAGCCTGACTTATGACATTTGCACAAGGTCAGATATGTCAACCTGACACCATCCCTTTCAAGGACACACCCCAGTGACCCAACTTCCACCCACCAGGCTCACCTCCTGAAGGCTCCACCACCTTCCAGTAGTGCCACAGGACCAAGCCTTCAGCTCACGGGCTCTTGGGGAAGCTTATCCAAACCACAGTGCTGTGACTCCCAGCTTTTGCTTGAATATTTCCCAGAAGGAAAATGGGGAGTCATTACCCTGGATGGGGAACTCGGGGTTGGGGGGGGAAGGGTCTGAGAAGCGATGATTTTACATTTGGCCACAGCAAGTTCACAGTGGTCATGGACGGCCAAGTAGCTGGGCTTCGATGGCACCCTCTGTATGCAGTGCACCTGCCCCTGTACACCCACATTTTCCTGTGCTTGTGTCCCCGTCATAGGTGTCAGAAGACGCCCCTGCAGTTCCCTGTGTCCTGTCTATCGTCTTTAAGCTCCCAAGAGTGTGATCTGTGTTTTTACACCTCTTCACCTTGAGCTTAGGTCTGTACTGAGCACCAGAAGCCAGCCCGTCATGCTTGTTGAATGAACGAGTGAATTCAATTAACCTAACCCCAACAATAGGGTCTTTCTCCGTGTTCCTTTACCCTGGACTGCCTGGCAACGTCGGGGTCCGACAGATGAGAGCAAATGCTCAGTTGGAGGGAGGGTGTCCCCCATCAGCAGCCTCCTTCCTTAGTCTCTTCTCTTTCAGTCCAACCCCACGGTGCCCCAGGCAGTGTCTCTGTGCTCCAAGGTCCTGAACTCAGAGTCTACGGCTTACTGTGAATGTCACCACCATTGGCAGCTCGTGTGGACCTGGGAATGCAGCTCTGAACCGTGTCCAGCCCTTGTCAGCAGCCCCGGAACCTGTCAGTGGCTGCAGTCTGTCATACAGAGCAACTCCCCAAAGAGAGGCCCATCATTTTAATAGAGCTGACAGGGGCTGACACCAGGAGGCATGTGCTCTGCCGGGGACAGGAGGGCACCATCAGCAAATTGTTTCTATTTTCTGGGGCACAGATAAACACAGTACCAGATCCTAAATGATGGGCAAAGAACAGACATCTGGGGTACAGAGAAGCCTGCCTAGAGAGGCCCTGACAGACTTGGGTCAGAGGCACTGAAGGCATCTCAAAGAAATGGAGATTGTTTCTCTTTCTTTGAAATAGACTACAGATAAATGCATAAAAACTTAGGAACAACCCATTAGTCACATACGAAGTGCCTTTGCAACTCCTACCCGGTCCTGTGTGGCCTGACATGTTCCACTCAAAACGCGTGTGACCTTTTCTCGTCATAATCAATATGGTGGTGCTCAGCCATCACCTCCCTGGCCTCCTTCAGCACCTTGCTTTGCATCTCTAAACAATGTGACTCAGTTTGCTTGTCTTAAAACTTCGTAAGAATCCAGTCTGGTCCGGTATGTTCTTTTTGATGTGTATCCTTCACTCAGAATCATTTGTGGAATCTATTAATAGATGCGTGTAATGTGGACTCTTCAGTTGCCACAGCTTCATTACGTTCCTGTGCTAATCTACCCCTTCTGCCCTCCGGGGTTGGAAGCTCCTTCAGGAGGTTTGCATTGTCCCAGGAGTGCCATTCTTGTTCCTGGGTGCTGGTATACTTGTGCAAAATTTCTCTAGGGGATTTGGTGATGGATTTCTGGATCATTAGGTAAGTATATCCTCAAATTTAATAGAAATGTCAAACTCTTCCAAAATGGATGTCCCATCCCTCATGGGACATATAAGGCACCTCCTAGTTCTAACTGCAGGACCCAAGATAAACCCCATTGTCTGCAAACAGGAAGCTTCAGCTAGTCTTTCGAGAGGGCCTCACACCTAACAATGTGGCATGCATCTTGTTTTCGGCACTTACCTTCTTCCCCCTCTGAGGATGAAAGAGCATCACACATTGTTAGTCAAAGTATCACTCGTCTAATCTGAACAGACAGAAGGGCAATTGAACAGCTATCACACAGATACAGTTCCTTCCAAAGCTGTACATGCAGAAGTACATTTGTCACAAGAAAATAAATAGAAAATGGAATGCCTGAAACAATACCACGGTTCCTTTCTTGGACCAGGCCAATTTGCTCCCTCTATCTCTGCTGAGAAACAGAGGGTTCAAATGATATATTCTCCTTGGGGTCTGAAAGGAAGAACTGTTGGTCCTCTCTGGTTGTAATAGGGCAGAATCAGTAAGAAACACATCCTGAGAAATTCAGCATTATGTCTGTCCAGAGACTCTTCCCAGAAGGTATAGCTCTTTTTTCTTTTTTTTTTTTTTTAACCAAACATAATCAGAACCAAAGGTCTTATATGCTCCAGGAGTTTCAGAGAATTCTGATACTGCCATTTGTTCAGGTAAACAAAGCACGTAGTACTTAGCTCTAATCGTCTCTCCTTCACCCTGTATCCCCAAGACCTAACATAGGCTTTGCATATAATAAGTGCTCAATAAAAGTCGAATGGGTAGATGAAGAAATGCATTTTGTTAAAAGTTCAGTCCTGTAAGATTCAATGCTATCCAATTACTTCCCCCCCAACACAAAAATAATAATGATAATAATAATGCTGTGGGTCTCAAGAAATTTGATCCACTCCTCTTTGTAAAAAAACATTAATTCTATGCCTAATAATGATTCTTCTAAACAGTTCATTAAATTTGGTGAAACAAAAACATTAAGGAGATACAAAGCCTCCATAACTCCCCCCTGTCTATTACGGGGAGCCCTTTCCTGTGTGATTCCTGATTTCAGTGTTTGAAGTTAGTGATCCCAGTGAGCCCTGCTGGAGCACAAGACACCTCTCCAAATGGAAGTGCAGGCCGCAGGAGGCGTCACTGTGCAGCTCCAACCAGCTGTAATGAGCCACTCGTAACAATGGAGGAAATATCCACTGAGAGGGTAATACATCCTCTCTCCTTAATAAATCTCTGACAAGAAGGGACCACATGATGTCTCAGTGCAGTGAGCATGCAAATTAAATCAGAGGAGATGTCTTGTTGATTGATAGATACTGCAGGTAATCAGATAATTGACCAGGCATGGGCTGATAATGAGATACTTTTGGCTAATTAGAGGAGGACCAATGAATTGAATTCAGACACAAAGCTGCTTGTATAAGCCATTGTAGAGAAAAGGGTAGGTAGTAGCTGGAGAGCAGAAAGGATCTGGTAGTGGAGAGTGGAAGTTGCAACCATTTAGGTCATGAATCATCTGCTTATTCCACGCGTCAGGCTCAAATACCAAAGGCACACGTCCCTGGGGTGGTTTAGAGTCCAAAATCTAATGACTGGGAGAGGAAAAAGACTGGAAGCTCTATCCCAAGATTGTCTTTGCATTTTGAATTCAGTAACTCCTGAAGTTTGATTCGAGAATTAAAATGGTCAAATTTTCTTTGGGAGCTATAGGCCATCAGTTTAAATCACACATAGATTTTAGAAATTAGCTTCTACCCAGAGGTGGCTCATTGGATCCAAAAGGACATAATCTATTGTTCCATGTTAGAGATGTGTTTGAGAATATGCTTTATCTCAAAGATTAGTAAGGCAACCTCTCCATCCCACCTTGCTCTTACATTTGTTCTCTGTCCAAGTGCACACTGTCCTGCTGAATCTCCTCTCCTTGTGCATCAGTGGGACCGAAGGAGGAGGGCGGCACTGGGAGTGAGTGACGAACTCCCACTGGCCGAATGTTTCTCTTCCTTTCCACTGACCCTTTCTCTCCTCCTCCCTTCCTCTTCCTCCCTGTCTCTGTCAACTGTAGATCCACATAAAATACCCTATCATGCTTCTTAAATCACAGCCACGGTCCTGAACAGATGGCACGAGCCCTCATGGCATGGCGTGGCATGGCAGCGTGGTGCGTCCGTTCCGCTGCACACCCCCGCCACTTTCCCTGCAAGAGCACTCTGTGGATCTAACTCATGTTCTTTAATCCATTATTTACTTATCTATATGTTTGTACCATCAAAAATTGTAGAGCGCAGGTCTGTATGTTAACGATTTACGTACATATTTGGTTTCTATAATTCTCCTGGTTTCTTATTTTTACTATTCAACACTGTTTTTGAGATTTAGTCCTGCAGTTATGTAAGTCTGGCTCATTTTTTCTGAGTGCTACCTCAGGTTCTGCTCTGTGACAGGGATATACAGTATGTGCTCTTAGGAATTTGGGGCTTGGACAGAGCCGTCCCCACACCTGCCAGTACCTCTAGCTCTGCAGTGATGCCCCATGGTGAGAAGTCTTTAATTTTGATGCACAGTCCATCATTGTTTTTATTATGGATTTTATCCATGATTTTGTTTAAGAACAGGGTCACAAAGATATTCTCTTACCTTTTCTTCCACTAGCTTTATATCCTTGCCTTCTACACTGATGTTTTTCAATCCATTTGAAATTCATTTTTACATGCAGAAAGGTAGGGATACAGCTTTATGTTCTCCATCCTGAGAACCAGTTTCCCACATCATTTGCTAAATAACTCGCCCAGTCATGTGGATTTCTGGAGTCCCCTGTGGGCAGCTCTGTTGCTATCGCTTGTGCTGTTGGAACTCAGTCTTTATTACCCTCGCATGGCAGTATGTCTTGACGGTTGGCAAGGTAATTCTTCCCACTTCTTTGTTCTTCTGTTTCAGAAAGGTCTTGTCCATTTATAAAGCTTTATTTCTCATCACAGATTTTCAACTTATCAAGTTCCCGCCAATGATTGCTAGAATTTTGCTTAAAATTATACTCAATTTGCAGATTAACTTGGAGAGAACTGATTGTTTTATGACAGGTTACCCCATTCATAATGGTGGCCTGGGCTCCAATTTATTCCTCTCTCCTTTGATATCCCTTAATATATTATTTCTCATAAAAGACCTTTTGGATTCTTTATTGATTATTAGATACTTTAATGTTGGAGCTATGAGGACATTTTCTTTTCTGTTCTATTTTCTAATTGATGACTGTTGTTGTAGATGGACGTTAAGGATTTACATGTGTTGATATTTTTATTTGGGAACTTTATTAAACTCTTATTAGTTATCAGAGTTCATTCTCTTTGGATAGGATTGCTGTGTAGATGAGAAAGTCATCTAAAAATAATGACTTGTTTCCCTTCTCATTCCTGGCCTTCTTCCACATCCTCATTTACTCCTCATTTTGGAAGGGCCATTTAACTGACCATTGGGTTAAGAAGAAACTTGATAAATGTAGGGCCTTTTGGGAACTAATGGCCCACAGGAAGCAAAACCTCTGCTCCTTCGTGCTCCTAGTCCCATTGTCTATACTCTGTGCAATTCACAGGAAGTGGTCAGCAAACCCACCCGCCTGGCAGGTGCAAGCCCATCCTAAAATCCCAGCTTTGCCAGTGAGGAGGTCTTGCTTTTGTTTCTATCTACCTCACATCTTTTTTCTTAAGTTGTTCTGACTTCCTGTGGCGTAAAGATGGTGCTATTTATTATCCCCTTAACCTACGTGCCTCCTCGTCTTTATAAATCTGCTGTGGTTTGCATGTTTATCTCCCTTGTAAATTCAGCTTGAGGTTTAATATCCAAGGCAGTAGTGTCAGGAGGCGGGCCCTTTCGGGGGCAAGTCCTCAGGAGGACTCCTCCTTGAGAATGGCTCGGGGACCTTCCAAAAGAGACCCCACACTACGCCCAGCCCCCTTTCGCCCTTCTTCCGGGAGCTGGGCTTCTCCCACCTGGAAGTCTGACCACCTTCCCTGTCTGGGAAGACTGCCAGCCCATGGGCCTCAGCCTATGGGGAGCCAGCGGGGAGCCAAGGCCCGGGGAAGAAATGGCTGGCGGTACCTGCTCTGGGTGTGGCCCTCCACCAGACACCCCCTCTCCTAAGATCGTCACTAAAGTCTCCCTTCCCTACCTCGCATCTGAGTCCATTCTTTGGGTTTGGGCAGGTGAGCATGTTTCTCACCAGAAGAAAAAGGAAAGACAAGAAAGGGAAGGAAAGGCAGGACAGAGGGTGGGCTGTCCTCGCGGCCTCCTGAGCTGCCCTCCTGGGCTCCTGCTCCTCCGCCTGCTCTCTGGCCCTGAACCTGACTCTGCACTTCCCTCTTTACTTTCAAAGGGTTCGCTCTGTCTCTTGCACTTCCGTGAAGCCCTAGTGCTTCCTGCAGCGCTCCTGGACCCTCCCTCTCTCCTAGTCACCCACGCCCAGTGAGAACACTGTGCTCTGGGGGCTTTTTCCTCCCCTCCTCTTTCCCAGGAAGCCCTCTCTGCACACCCACCTGTCCCATCTTCCTGCGACCACAGAGTCTCTTTCTAGCTTCTTCAGCGTCACCTCCTCGGCCCCTTTCTTCCTTGTCCTTCTCTCTGTGAGTCAGTATTCTACTTGTTAATCATTTAGTGGTACCAAGCAAGATGTGAAGCTAAGTAGTTCATGAATTAGCTCATATAATACTTCAACGAACTGTAGAACAGCATTACCCCACTTTTACAGAAGGTGCTTTTAAGGTTCGGAGAGGTCAAGTAACTTGTCTGTGTTTACACAGTTCCTACGCAGTGGCTCTCATTAGTTCCTTCCCCTTGACCTTGAGACATGGGCATGTTTGGGGTCATAACCAAGGAAGCAAAGCATCACTTCTGTGAGGAATTGTTCTTCTCCTCTTCCTTCTTTTATTGCTAACATAGCTGTCAAGCAGCTGGCTACCCATGCTTCTGTTTCCGCAACATCCAAACCCACTCTGAATCCTTGCAGCCCACCTTCTGCTCTCTGCCATTCTGCCTTTGTTAGAACTGTCTCTCCATGGCCACCTTCTTTCTCAACAGATGGCCTTTGAGTTCCATCTCCTGGGACCCTCTATGACTGTTGTTAGAAATACTGAGGTTCCACAAGAAATCGAACACATGCTTGGATGTGGTGGGCAAGGCAGACTTTACTCCTGCTAGAAGTAGTAATTGGATACAATGTATACAATTAACTAATTTAAAAATTGGGGCAGGCAAAGGGAAGGGCTATAGTTAAAATGGCTACAATTGGATCTTACTTCCCATCTAAGGCTAAACTCTATATTCTGCAAATGGACCACTGAACCTTCTATTTCTCACACTGTTGATGTTTAAATGATCTTGTCTTTGACAATTCAGTTGCCAGACAGCAGGGTCTTTTAAACTGATGTGGTCACTCAGATGTGCATGAAGTAGTCCAGTCTTAGTTGAGTAAGCCACTGTGGCTTGTGTACCTCAAGCCCAAGGCCTTAAATTCTCATTTCCTTTGAGGACTGAGATGTATGAATTTATCTTCAAGGTGGGAACAACCCTTTAAAAGTATAAAGAAAATTTTTGCAGTAAAAAGAGGTCATTTACCTTTTCTGAATGATATTTAATCATTTTTGATGACCCTGTGACTCTTAGATCTTAAGGACCTAGATAATTAGATAATATTGATATTTGCAACAAAATATATGTAACCCTGATAAATAACACAGGGATTCTGGGTCTGGAGGGAATGAGGTGGGGGTGGGAGTGTGAGGAGTGGTTCTCAACTTCATCTAATTGTTCAGTGGAAAAATGAATCTCCTGGGGATATTTTGTATATGATTTTGTCTGCGAGATTTTTCTAATTACTCTCAGAGGAGTATGTGTGAATATCACAGAATATTTATTTTCTCGGAAGATGTTGCTGTTTGTAAATGAAGGAAGCAGTTCTCGAACAAAATAATTACAGATTTTGTTCCTCTGCCTCGCGGTTTGGAGAAAGCAGTCTCTGTTTGATTGGAAGCATGGGGCAAGTGGGTTAGGACACCCGGGAGAAGGGAGCTGGCAGAATGAAAACCAGAGGACATACTCAGCGTTTGCACAGTGCTGTGTGGCACCCAGAGAGCACTCACACCGTCAGCCAGCCGCCTTCTCCCAAAGAGGGGGATTCTGATCCCAGCTTGGGAAGTAAAAGTTGCAGCATTGGCAACTCTTTGACAGGTCTCCCTTAGCTCTAAAGGCAGATCCAGGGTTAATGCCCTCCCCACCCTAGCCAAAGGCTGAGCTCTGTCCTCCTCCAGACCCTTCTGATTAGCAAACAAAAGGGAGCAGCGCTTAGCAAAGCCAGCGTGGCTCAGGCCTGCCGGCCACCATGCTCTTCATTTACAAATTTTAATGAAGCTGCATGGAGAGGGAAATTTTACTTTCTAAAGAAAAACCCCACTCAGCTGATGTCGGGGTAGCATTATTCTCCTAAAAGCACATAATTGACTCATTCTTGACAATTCCATCACCAAGGGTAGTTGGTGTTTCCAGGTGGGCCCTGTCACCCCACCTGGCCACTGAATTTTCTACAGAGATAAATTCCCGAGTTCGGGATAGAGCATCATTGTGCTCTGTTGAAACTCAAAGGGCTCTTGGGTATCCCTGCTGCAACTCCAGGTTAGAACACAAATCCAGAGAGGACATGTTCAGGGGCATGTTATAAAAAGGAAAGAAGAATGGACCTTTCTATCCCTCTGGAGCTGAAGTGCACCTGGGGAAGACCTCAGGGGGTGGCAGTGCAGCCACAGAGCCCTAAGAATTGCCCCCCCTCCACCTCACTGCATCCTCTGCCACCATTGCAGCCCTGGCCACACCTGGGGAGCACATAGGTACAACACACACACACACACACACACACACGCCTCCGAAACATGAATCCAGCAACTGTGTCTATAATGTGACCTGCTCTCCCAGCTACAGATGACTGGAGTAGCTGCGACCCAAGCTGAATCGCTTAGCTCCTGTCTTTCTCTGGAAATGACCTCAAGGAACAGAGCAAGTAGAAAAGACTGCTCAGTACTGTGGGTCAGGGGTCTGTGAGGAGGTCCCCAAGCTCAGGCACAGAGGCTTCAGCTTTTTCCTCCCCTCCTGATCACTGGTCATGGGCTTTTTCTTGGACTTCAGGAGCTACTGCCTCAGGGTCTTTCAGCACCTGGGTGAAGGTAATTTGAAGTAGGTTTCTGATATTTGCAACCAAAGAATTTCAACAAAACTGTGAGGGAACACAGACAAATGATCCATACCCTCTCCTGATACTGCCTATCAGGCTGCCACTGCTGTGATTGATTGATTGATTAAATGACCAATCAATTCATATAGCTAACTATCGTAAGTTGAAATACTTATAAAAGATGATAACTTTTCTTGGTTAGTTTGGGAACTCTTAAATACCAGCCATTAGAAAATATGAGGTCTCTATTCTTAAACTATGCATGTGTACGTGTGTTTGGTTTTGATACACAGGCATGAACGTCTGGAAAATTAGTGGAATTTTCAATTGTGGAAAAAAAATTAAATTTAAAGTTTGTTTTTATTTTCATTAGTTACAAAATATTATTGACTCATTACAGAAAACTTGTCATTGTCAAACAGTTGTGTGCCAGGTGTATGTCAGAGGGCTTTACTTATATTTTAGCTGAGTCTAACCACAATTTGTGAAATAATTATTATTCCTGTTTAAAGATGAGAAAATGTGTGTGGGGGGTGTGAGAGAGAGCGGGGAGAGAGAGAGAGGATGTGCACATGTGAATGTATCCAAACCATTAAACCAGACAAGTTTGTGGTGGGGACTAACCATAACAGACATGGAAGAGAGTAGTGGTTACTACAAAGTAATCCATAACGCTTTCAGTCATCTGGAGCAAATGCATACAGAACAGGAAAGCTTACTTCGGATAATCTATTGAGATTTATCTGTGCTGCCAAATTAAGTATGAAAAAGATTCCAAACACTTCTGCAGTCTTTGCCTAAATGAGTGGGAGCGAGGGCTATGCTGGCACCTCACCCATCCTCAGGTAGGCAGGAGCCAGCTCGGTGCATGGAAAACCAGAATTCACGGAGGCTTATGTGAGCTGCCATTTGCCTGGTGGCAGGAAGTGAGTTCTTGTCCCCAACTCCAGCTTGGTGTCAGGAGGCAGCCCTCTGGGAGGCTCCTAAGCACGTACTTACCTCCTGTGAGTAGTGAGCAGACTGATGCTGTTTGAGGTGCCCGTGCCGAAGTCAGCAGGGAGTTCCATGGGCTCCCCAATTATTAAAAGACATCGGGGGACTGGGGTTGGAGCTCAGTGGTAGAGTGCTTGCCTAGCATGTGTGAGGCACTGGGTTTGATTCTCAGCACTGCATATGAATAAATAAAATAAAAGTTCATTGACAAATAAAAAAAATTAAAAATAAATAAACAAATGACATTGGGGAGCCATTGATTTCAGTGTTTATTTTCACAAGTAATTTATGTTTATATCTACAAACACAAACACAAATTTAAGAATTATACCAAAAAAAGAGTCTTCCTACTGACCTGTCACCTGCTTCATTTTACAGAATACACACCAGTACTTTATTATCGCGGGAAACAGTTCTCCACGACTCCCAAGTTTCTGCACGTCTCTGCAACAAAGGCTCTCCCTGTCTGTGTCCTGTTCTGTCTTTCCACCTTATCTGTAGCATGTAAAGCTGGTGTGCTTGTTAGTGATAAAAGAGGTGAGTTTCCTGAGCTCCGAGGTCCTCTCTGTGATGCAACCCACTGTCCACAGCAGGGCAAGAACCACTTGCCCCCTGCAGTCACCCTGTGGGAATCGGGGCTTGGGAAACTGGTGGAAAAAATTCTGATATTCTGGCTCCTACTATTGCTGTGAGGAAGAGCGTCCTTGTCGCTGGCGCAGGAGCCTGTGTCTTCTGCCAGCATCTATTCAGCCATGGCAGACTTGCTAACTTACAGGTGGGGCACAATCTCAGATTCCTCTGGCTCTTGACAGTCACGTCACTAAGCCATTGCTCAGTGTCATCTTCCTTGATAGCTGCATTTTACCAGGTGCACCACGTGGTCTTTATCCAACCCTCTATTGCTAAAATCTTAAACCAGTCTCTATTTAAATGGTCTTATTTTTGAATGCACACATACAACAAATTTATACCTTTATCCCTATAAGTGACTACATTTAGATGAAAATTCAGTAAAGTTTTAGCCTTCATGATTTGCAGATACAAGACCATTTTAGATTTTCTTGGCGTTTGGTAATGAATTTCTACCAACGGCTCAACTTTCTCTGATCCTAGAGCTCAGGTTCACCAGGGGAGGACAGATCTAGCAATGACAGATGATGGGGTGGGACCTGGTGTCAGAGTCCAGTCACCATGAGCATGGCTGTGAAGATAAGGGGAGGTAAAAGCTCAGGACCCCCCAGGGAGTGTAAGTTCCCATCCTGATATTCCACCTCCACCACCTGACTCCCACTTGCTGTCAAGGTCACAGGAGACCAGGCAGAGCAAGGCTGACCAGCTGATTCCCCAGGAAATGGACGGCGAACCGTTGTCAGATTTAGACAGGCTATCCAGACAGAGAAAGGGGAGCCGGCTCAACCTCATTTGTCCCAAACACCCGAATGGACAACGCTGGATTACGGGGGTGGGGTGACCGCTGCCTGAGTTCCAGGACACTCTCCTGCAGGCTTGTATGTGGCATCTCCGTGGGGGGGATTGAAGGAGAGAGCAGAAAGCACCACACCTCTTGGCACCCCGGAGACCGGAGACCCCAATTCATGACAGCCCCCAGAGGAGGGAGAGGTGGGGGGGAAACACCTCATAGTTGCTGTTAGTAACACAACTGCCCGGAGTCCAGCAGGGTGGGTGATGCTTCAGGAGCTCCTCCGATTACCATGGCTACATCCTGAGAAGCCCATTGGTAGGCATTATGGTTTGGATGTGAGGTGTCCCCAAAAAACTCACATGTGAGATAATGCAGGAAGCTTCAGAGGAGAAATGATTGGGTGGTAAGAGTCTTAACCCAATCAGTGAACTAATCCCTGATGGAATTAACTGAAGAGGAAGGGCGTGGCTAGAGGAGATTGGAATTGGGGTGTGACTTTGGGGCACATATTTTTTATCTGGAGAGTGGAGTGTGTCTCTCCCTCTCTCCCCCTCCCTCTCCCCATCTCTCTCTCTCCCTCTCTCTCCCCATCTCTCTCTCCTCTCTCTCCCTCTCTCCCTCCTGATGATGTGAGCTGCTTCCCTCTGCCACGCTCTTCCGCCATGATGTTCTGCCTCACTCGAGCCCTAAGGAATGGAGTCGGCCTTCCATGAAGTAGGACCTCTGAAACCAGGAGCCCTCAAATAAACCTTTCCTCCTCTGTAACTGTGCTAGTCAGATCATTTAGTCACAGCAGTGAAAAGCAGACTAAAACAGTAGGTCAAAATGCATCTGATACAGCTGACCTGCCAGGCCTCCCAGCCTGGAAACAGCGCACCACGGAGTGGCCCTTGCTTCCCTCCTGGTGACAGGGCCAACCGTAAGCTATGGCCACTGCCCAGCATCAAAAGGGATGATTCAACTGCCTATCACTAGCTGGGGGAAAAATTTCAAATTCAAAATCTGAAGTACAGTTTCTATTGAACATGTGTGGTTTTGCACCAATGAAAAGCTGGAAAATATTAAGTCAAACCATTTCTAGTCAGGGGCCACGTGTATCCACCTTATGGAAAAGGAGGGGGATGGCCAGGGGCCTTCCCCAGGCTTCTTGGCCAGTAGGTAGCAGAGCCAGGTTCCACCCCTGTGGTCCTCCACAGGACCCAGCACAAAGCCTCACACGTAGCAAGTCATCGGGAGGTTCACATAAACGAACCATAGCAAGGAAGCCTCAAGGCAAACGGAACACATGATCCTGCAGAGTCAGATGGGTGGCAGATGCTGGAGCAACGATTGCCCAAGGAGATGAGGAAGGAGCAGTCAGTGCAGAGGCCACTCAGCCCAAATCCTGGGCCCCGCCCTGGTGGAGCTCACGTTGAGAAGGGAAGATAGGGCTGGAAGGAGCACCAGCAGGTTTGGGGTTCATTCTTCCTCTCCCTTGTCTCTGGAAACCCCTCCCCTGGGGCCTCTCATTGGTCTCATTCTAGAACGTGGGCCTCTTCGATGCTTCCAGAATTCACCAGAACAGGAGGCAGCATGGGTCGCAGGCTCGTTTCCTATTTGAAGTCTCAGGGAGGCCTTGAGAACAAAGGCAGTCTTCTGCAACAGTGAAATGGCGTCTGCAATGGGATTTGAGGCAAGACTGGTCATTGTGTTTGGTCCTCTCTGACAATGGCAGCAAGACTCTTCTCTCGTGTTGAGGGTGACAGTGTACCTGTGACTTCTAGCACCATATTGGGTTGGTGGGGACAGGGGAGGAGAGTCCTTTAGAAATAAATTTCCCAGACTCGCTGCTCCAGTGAGGTTTCCTTCTCCCGGTCCCCTCAGCGGCCATGCAGTGGGACACCCCATCCAGGCATCCTTCTTTGTGTGTGAAGACAACATGGCATAGAGCTCAAATCAACAGGGGACTTGGGTTGGGCAGACATGGTGAGGAGCCTTACCTCTATCCTCTGCAGCGTCCTTTGCAAGCTGGGCAGGTGGCTTTGCCTCTCATGGCCTCCATTGCCTCGTGAGCCAATGGGGATAACGTGGGCGATGGGGCAGTGAATGTCAAGGGCACATCAGCATGTGGCACAGGCAGAGTTCCTCACGGTTTCCTGGAGCTGTGGCCACCCAGGTACTGTCCCGAGCTGGTAGGAGGTGGGCCGTGAGGATACCAGGGTGCCATGGGTGCATCTGTGGTTGCTGGGTAGTCTTCTCCCTGGGGGGGCCGTGCCAGAGGGCAGTGTGCCTGGGAACCTCATGTTTCACTCCAATGTCACATTTAGGAATATGCAAGAGCACTTTATCTCTGACAGTAAACTCTAAAGATAAACGAGCCACAGCTGTGGGCTAGGGATTGCGAACTCCCCATATTTGACTGAAACCTGCCAAGGATAATGCCAAGGTCAAGCTGAAGTCCTGAATACAGGGGCACTGCTATCAGGGAGTGGCTCTGGGGATCCGGGAGGTGCCATAGCGGTGTCCCGAGTGACACCAATCTCCGAGGTCCTGGCAGGGCCCACTTGCAGGCTGTGTTGCTCTGATCTTAAGGATGCCTGTGCTGCTTCAAATTCAGAGACTGTGCCCCGGGCATCAAATCGATCTTGCCCCCCCACCCCCGCCCCAACACTCTGATACTCTGAAACTGTAAGATTGATTGAACTGCTAAGATGGATGGAGTTATATACACCAGCTCATTTTCCAATGGTCAGCGTGACCTTTGGGGAAAGTGTCTGCTCAGCATTCGACAGTGTATGATTCCCAGAATCCACAGTGAAATCCACACCACACAGCAAAGCTTTAGTGATTTTCTTTTTAAAATGTTTCCATTAGTGCTTATAGAGGTACACAACAGTGGGGTTGATTTTGACATTCCTAAAGACATATGCCAGAGTGTGATGCATCTCGGTCCCCAGGACTTCCCCTTGCCCTCCCCTAATCTCTTCCCTCTACTCTACTGGTCTTCCTTGTATTTATTTTTAGTTGGTGCATTATCGTCATCTATAAAAGTGGAATGTGTTGTGGTCTCCCCGCATGGGCACACAGCACAATATGGTCAACTTCACCCACTGCCCCCCCTTCTTGCCTTTCTTTCCCTTCCAGCAAACTGAGACATGAGATGTTCCTTTACCCCCAAGGCAGAAACAACTCCACCAGTTAAGAGGTCTGAGAATATCACGATTGACTTACAACAGCAAACACTCATGCCTATGTAATTCCATTTGACTGGTTGTTTAGCCCTTTTTGAAAGACATTATTAGGCTTGTTAGAGATTCTCAAAGGGAATCACTTTCATTAGCCAACTAAACAATCAGACCTTGGAGTACTTAGAAAGATGAAGGACACATGAACTGTGCGGCTAAGGGGTCCTCGGAATGCATCCGAGGACTCGGTAGATGGAAACAAAGATTTGTAAAAGTAGTTTTTCAGATTTTTTTCTAATTATCAATTGGTTTTTTTGCAAGGCATTCATTGTATAGATACATTATGTATGCAAATTATATTTAAGTATTTACATTAGAAATAATCTGAAAGAAGGAAATGGCCAATTTCAAGAAATAGCCACTATCACTATTTTTCCTTAGAATCAGAGTAACTGGATTTATAACTAGTTCTAAAACTTATTGACTCTGGGGTCAGAGAAATTCACTAAAACTTTGTTTGATTCAATTTTCTCATCTGTATAACTGGAATTTAAAATATAATCTTCCTTACCAGTATTTTGGGAGAAGCAAATTATATAATAAGTATAAAGTCTTAATTCAGTTCCTGGTATTTGGTAAGCCTTCAGTAAATGTTAGCTATTGAATATATAATAGATTAATAATATAAATGAGATCTTATTATAATATTGTTTTATAGTCAATTCTTGATTTAATAGCATATTGTGAAGATATTTGGTATAAATAGACACATAGTGCGGTGTTGTTTCTGATGAACGTATAATATTCCATCCCATGGACATTTGATAAATTATGAAGTAGGAGTCAAGCAAAGCTGTGTTTCAGACTCTGTCCTTCCCTGCTTGGGCACAGGTAGGCAAAATCCCTGCCCTTCCCCAGGCCACCCTGCTCTTCTGGAGGTACCTTTATTTTGTTGAAACTCTGTGATCCAGGTCTGATCATCCTGGGCTTTCTCAGAGTGACAAAACACCTTAAGCCACTGAGCCAAATGGACCCAGAAGGAGCCAGCACTGTGACTGGGCTTCTACCAGAGCCCCAGCCAGCATCTTGGTGAGCCTGATGCACGATCAGCCTCTTAGCGCTGCAGGATGTGGGCGGCGGGCTGACCTCCTTCCTAGGGAGCAGGGGAGGCTCTCTGCAAGGTCAGGGGAACAGGAAGAACCCAGACGCTTGGGCTTCGGGCCCAGGCTTCTTTCTGCTCCACTCCACCCTTTTCCCTTCTGTCCCCAAGGAGAGGGAAGGTGACCATGTAGGCAGACTTTTTGGCAGGAAAGACTCCAGTTCCTCTGCCATTGACCCCTTCTGTTCCCTCTGGGTCAGAACGTCTTGGGGAGGACAGAGGACCAAGGGTGGGAGCAGAAGCAGAGAACAAGGCCACATCAATGAGAAGGGTTGGAAAGCAGGGGAAATGATGGGGCCACCACTCCTGTAAGAGAGTCTAACTCAGCGCCGGGTGGGTGAGAGCGTGTCCAGCTGCAGTGCCACCTAAGTCCTGCAGAGTGGAGAGACAAAGCCCAGCCCTGGCAGGACACGAGGACCCCATGCTAGCAGGGAGCCATCTCAGCCCCAGCGCCTTGCCCAAGGGTAGCCGTGCTCCACATTCCCAGGGACCCTTTGAAAGTGCAAACCCGACCTTCAGGTCTTGAAAGGAATGGCTCCCAGTAAAGCTCTAACTCCCCACAGCAAGGAAGCTAAGCGGCAAGGCGGGCTTGGTGAGTTTCTTACTCATGCCTTTCTGGAGGGCTGGAGACCTGGCAGCAGCCCCAGGCTCAGAACAGCCCTCCAGCAGGGCTGGCTGCTGGTGGGTGGAGAAAGAGCTCGGGGCCAGACCAGAGGTCTCGTGCTACCTGAGCCGGGGAGCCTCATGGATGTTTGCAACACCATTCCAGAAAGCATGGATGCACAGAAGAGGACAGGATGGTGCTCACCTTCTCCCCCGAGGTCCTCTGTCCACCACTCATCCCATCTGATGGACCTGGAGCTTGGATGCGGCCTCCGACCGTGGGCCGTCGTCTGTCGGCTCTTTATCAGCACGTGCAGTCCTCACTCAGGGGGCTCCAGACCTCAGCTGGCGAGGAACCCAGCTGACGGGTGGCACCGCCTGCCCGCCTGGGCTGGGTCCGGGGCTGCCTTTCTACAACACTGTGCACTTACACGGCTCATTGCAGTTTAATATCATTACGTAAAGATTAGTGGAAATTAGAAACCCACGGTCTGATAGTAACACTAAGGCTCACTGGTCTCATGGGTATATTGCAGCCGAGCCAAAGATGGAAAGTACTAGGCAGTGATAGGATCTTTAACTTTGAAGAGCAAGTTCGAAACAGAAGATGATATAACACAGCATTTTCTATACTTAAAGACAAGTCTAAATAGAATTTTCACGCATTTGACTGACGTCGGAAAGAAAGGTCCTGACCTCAGGCACTGCTGGATGAAGGGAGCCCTGGCAGGAAGGCCAGCCCAGGCAGAGGACCTGGGTGAGCAGGTAGGCAGTGCCCGTCCTCCTGGCTGCTGGATGCTGAGATTCCATCGCTGGAAGAAACACAGTGACCCTGTGATGTCTCTTACCACAACCACCCATGGCCTGTCCCCTGAGCCCTGATAGGCCAGGTATGCAGTTGGGGGCTCAGACTCTTCTTGGAGAAGAGACGCCTCAAAGTCGGCAAAGCGCTCCCGGGTGGACACAGCTGTTAGCTTTCACACAGGGAGGACGGCAGACCACAGGCTGAAAGGTCTGAGCTCTACAGAGCGAGACAGAAACACCAACTGGGGTCTTGTCAGCACCAAAGACCAGGCGGGGCCCAAACCTAATGTGTCATCTCAGCTCTTTATTCAGGGGGATGACATGGTGCCCGTGGACCCACCACTCTCCTGGTGGAAAATGAGTCTCTGAGAAAAAGAAAGGAACTGGGTTTAAATAGGTTATTTTGAGGGGTGGTCTAGTGAACATAGATCAGTTTGCTTGGATATGCAAGCCTTTTGGTCAGGTCTGCAGACGGTGTTGGAAGAGAGTTCACTTTTGTAGGATCTTAACGCCCTCCTCCCTGTTGCGTCTGGCTGGCGCCTGGAAAACGTTTGTCCTGGGAGATGAAGGCCGTCAGTACGTGGCCTCCATTTCCACTCCCTTTCCCCAGGTCTCCTTGTCTTGGGGATTTTTATTCTCCACTTCCACCAGGCCTAGCAAGCCTAGCACAGTGAGTGGTCTCCGAGCCCCGAGTGGTCTAGGGAATAGGCCTTGAAGGATATGGTTACCCACCTGTCCTCCCACCCCACCCTAAACTCCTCCCATTACCTGGCCCTGCCCACCAAGAGGGCCCGCCCACAGTAACTAGCTCTGCCAATGACCTGGCTCTATTAAGGCCATATAAAAGACAGACCCCCCCAGGGACCACTGCCATCTTACCCCCAAAGATGTGCCCCTCCAGTGCTGAGTAAAGCCTCGCTGGTCCCTGAGGTCTCCCTCTGTTTTTCTTTTTCTTTTTGTATTCTCTTTCATGTGCTTTCAGGGCTGGTTCTCTCCAGCAGAGGAAGCAGAAGAGTACCACTTATTGTTTCAATGTATCTATGCCGGTTGTGTACAAGGTGGCCTTGGTAGTTCTCTATTATCTTATCACTTTATCTTCTAGCTACTTTCATAAAGGGAAAGGAGATGGAGGGAAATGGCAAGTGCATTTGGAGCTGCTGCATTGGTTATACAGAGGCTATGTGATTGGCCCTTCTGGCACTGTGCGGTGCGGTGCGCGACCTGTGCAGCTGTACAAGATAATCCTGACTGTTGAATCCCTCGTATGTTTGCAGTCCTGTTCTAGATCATTCTATTATCATATCAAACTTCATTCCTTAGAGACCTCTGGGGGAGGGGCATCCAGTTTTGAGCTGAATTATTCCCATTTTTTAATTAAAAACTAAAAAAAGATACTCAGAATAGTTAAAGGATATCCCCAAGTTGCACCACTAGAAAGGAAGCCCATCAGCTGGCTCTGTCAAGCTTCCCAGAGAACTCGAACACATTGAAATGCAAACTGACCACCCTTTCCCTCACAGGATTACCCACATTTCCTCCAGGTTCTTCAAGCCAGAATGTGTGGGTCCAGGGTTTCTGAACCTTCAACTCCCCTTTGAATTTTTTCTCCTGGACTAGCTGCAGCATGGTTTCTGTCCCTCTTTGTCTGGTTCTTTACATCTATTTGAGAGGAATGGGTCTCCTCTGTTACTCAAGGCCCAGCATCCTTCACAACTGCAGCTAAAGTTCTCAACTGAGCTGGTAAAACTTCTGAAGGAAGAAGGAGAGTCACCCCATCAAAGAGGAGGGGCCTGCTGCGAGTGCCTACAGGACAGGCACAGAACTGGAGGGGAGCTGCTGCTGGGGCAGCCAGGAGCCGCCAGTCCCTCCCTCCTGCCCCAATCTGCGCTCTGGAGGCAGAAGGACCTTTGTGGTGTCAAGGGGAGGGGTGCAGCCTAAGGAGAAGGAGAAACCAAAGCCATCCCAAGGCCGGCCGTGGTCAGGAATGCAGTATTGTGAGGGATCAGTAGGTGCATGAGGGAAGCAGCCAGTGGGACCACAGCAAAATGGAAGCCACTAAAGCTGTCCCTATGAACAGCCCCGTTGGGCATGGCAGCACCTGGTCCTGTGCCCCAGAGTTGATATTTCAAGAAAAGCTAAGAGCTCTTGATTGTTCAAGACTAATCACAGTAGCTGATGAAGCACAGGGCTGAGGGCAGAGCCTGGAGATCTGCACATCTGCAGAAGAGGAAGATCAGAAGTACGTGGAGACGGGGAGCTGGCAGAGGATCCACCTCCGGAGACGCCACTGGCAGAGGAGGCAGCATCTGCAGGGCCCCACGCAGAGCTGCAGACACAGCGTGGCTGTAAAAGGGGGTTAGATTTTGTGTGCAGGATATCACTGGTGACCCCAGAGAGTGATTTCAGCCGAGGAGCAGAAGTCAGAGCCCAAGGAGCCGAGCAGTGGCAAGAGGGGGATAGCAGGTGCGACTGGCGCCTGCTGCTGTTTTCCAAACTTCCCTTCCTGAGAAATCTGGGCTATGTATTCCATCCCCATCGCCTCAGAGGATACTTTCAATTAGTTCCATGCTCAGAGTCCACAGCCTCCTCCTTCCCACTGTCAGGGCCATTATCACCACGAAAAGAGGAAGCAGCTCAGCTGGGGTCTGCAGTTTAACTGTTCATCAAGGAGGGACAATCAGCAAAAGTGCTGAGTTTATTCCAAGCGCAGCAGCACAGACCCCCACCCCAGAAGAGAGCTTGGCTGGAATCCCTAGCAGGGGAGGCGAAGGTGACGATGGTTATCCCTGGGGAATCTGCAGATTCCCAGGTGGGTGGGGAAACTCAGACCTCCCTCAGGACTGTATCAGCTGGTGACAACCTCTCTCCTAAGACACGGGACTCCTCTTGTGCCCGCGACTACCTTGAGGCTTCTCCCAGGGGCTTCCTGACACTTGCTTTGGGCTGCAGCGCTCAGGCCTGCGTGGCCATCAGACAATTCCTGCAGCTGCCTCTCCTTAACAGTGCCCCCCGTAACCCTCTTGCACAGATAAGCCCTTTTTGGAGGAACTGAACTAGCACCTACAGTTCAGCAGAAGCAGAGGATTCTCCCTGACTGGCATCTAGGGGGACAGTGACAGATTCAGAATCACAAACCTTGGACTAAATCACTAATTGGCTTTAATCTGACAAGTAAAAAGGTTGAAACAATACTGGTAGGTACTAAGAATTCAGCCTCCCAGTTCTGTTCTCAACCGAGTGAAATTGCTTGTTTAGATATACTTTGTAAACTATTAGCACCTTTCCATATGGTCTTTCTTAATAATGGTACATAGTGGGCTGGGGATGTAGCTCAGTTGGTAGAGTGCTTACCTTGCAAACTCAAGGCCCTGGGTTCAATCCCCAGCACCACATAAATAAATAATAATAATAATAATAATAATAATAATAATAATAATAATAATGGTACATAGTAATGGTGAGAGCACTTTGTGAAAGCAAAATACACTCTGCTGTCAGAAACCAGGTAGAAACAACGTGGCGGCTGCACCTGGAGGTTCTCTCTATGGCTGTAAAGTAAAGGGAATGCAGACTCCCATCAATGGGAGATTGAAAGAGAAGAGGCTCAGGGCCAAGCAGTGGTGGCGGTCGGTCGGATTAAGTAGACAGGTTCTTCTTGAATCTCGTTCCAAACTTCCTCTCTCCCCTCCTCCTGCGTAGGGAGGAGGCCTGTTCAAGGCGGACCCCCTTCCAGTTTCTCAGACCTTTGGATTTTATCCAAGACCCTTGCTTAGACCCTCTGCTCATCTTGGGGCTTTCTGCCTCCTTCCAAGCATGGCTTTTGGTCAGTCTACATTGGGTAAAACTGCTGAGTGGCAGGTGGGGAAGATTTACTCAGGGGACGAAGGTTCTCTCATTGGCAAAGTACTGGGGTACTTTCCTAAGACCCAAGAGTGAGTTCGTGAACTAGTGGTCTGGCGGGGTGGGTAGTTCAGGCAAGACTCCTGAGTAACTTGTGGCTTCGTGGAGTTAGGACCAGTCTGACTGGCTGGTGTCTCACGGTTCCTCTCGTGCCCTGTGGACGCTCTCCATCAACCTCTACAGTCCTTAGGTCAACCCTGTATGCGTCCCAGTACCCCCACCCTCCTCTCTGTCTAGACTCATCAGGGCCAGGAGTTGCCCCGTGGCCCAGTGTCGCCTTACTTACCAAGCAATTACCAGCCAGGCATGGTCTGCTACCATCATTACTTATCATTCTTTATCACCACTATTAACAATGGTTCACCCTGGAACATTTACAGCCAGAGGGATGAAGGTATGAATGTGATCAGAACATCCGCCCAGCTTTCCCAGGACTGTGGGCTGATTCTGGGAACGGTTCTGGACCTGTTCATGAGAGGAGATGTTGGGAGATATGACAGGGAGGACCAGCCTGGGACAGGCCCGAGAGGTGGGACCCGGAAGCCTCGAGCAGTTTGCACGGGTCACGCGTTGATTTCCTAGGCTGCCACAATGCAGCACCACCAATTGGGCGGCTTACACAACGGAACTTGATTTTCTCTCCGCTCAGGAAGCCAGCAGCCTCAAGCGGAGGCATCCGCAGGACCACACTGCCTCTGAAGGCTCTGGGGCACAGTCCTCCACGGCCTCTTCCTGGCTTCTGGTGGTCGTGAGCCGTCCTCTGGTTTGTACGGATCCAATCTCCGCCTCTGTCATCACATGGTCTTCTTCCCTGTGTGTGTCTCTGTCTTCACATCTCCCTCTCCTTACAAGGACACTAATCACATTAGATCTAGAGCCCATGCTGATCCAGTGTGACCTCATCTTAACCTGGTCACACCTGCAAAGACCTCCTTTCCAAGGAAAGTCACATTCACAGTGACCTGGGACTAGGACTTGAATATGTCTCTTGATGGAAATAGCTCAACCCACATGGGAACCACATAGCCAGCTAATGAAGAGCCAGGCTGTCATCGAAGACGTGGGGGTCAATCCACAGAAGCAAAAATGGACCATGGACAAGAAAATAAGTTTTAAATCATGACTCCAATTGTCCCCTGATCCTTTTAAGGGAAACTTGCACTTCCAGTGTGCAACTGAGCACTTATAAATCAGGTGTTCAGGGCACCAGGGGGGTACAGGCTGAGGAGAAGCCTCACAGGGACTCACTACCCCCTCGGAGGGCAAGGGGGCAAACAGTGGCAGTTACCTGTGCTTCCATAGAGACTTCACCTGGGCCACCCCTGGGCGTACCACTCTGCAGTCTCGCCAGCACGATTCCCCAGCTCCTTTCTGTTCCTGGGCTCATGGCTGATTCCCAGAAGCATATGTTGGGTTTTCAGACTCCCTCGGGCTCCATTCTAAAGAGCAATGGCAGGTGCTGAGATGAAGGAAGCTGTGGTCTCTTTGGATTTTTCACACTTGAGTCTTTAGAGGACAAATAAAACCCTTCTTTCCTTAAGCTTGCCAGCTTTAACTCCAATGTGTTCCCTCCCCACCCCCCCAATTTTTTCCATCTTTTTATTAATCTTGCCAGAGCTTCCCAGAAGCTCCCCCTGGAGTGATGGCAGAAGGCAGAAAGGAGGGAAGAAGGAAAACAGACCCATCTGGCCACGTGTCTGACTCTCTGAGCTTTGGGAGATAATGAGCTAAAGTTACAGCATTTGTTTAAACTTTCCCCTCTGAGAGAGAGTGGAGAACCCCTACGAGTCTTCTCTGAACCACACAGAGGGGGTCAGAGAAAAAAGACGTTCTTATTTAATTCCTACGTTATAATGAAAGCAATTGTCCTGTGTGCGTCATTATTTTTCCATTATCTTAATATACCAGTTAATGAAGATTTTCAGGGCCAGTGCATGCAGCCACACAGGCTGAGCAGCGAGGCTCCGTCCTGCCCTGCAGCTGCCCACAGGGCTTCGCTGCAGACACCACTCTCCGCCTCCCACCCAAGCCTTCCACGTGCTCTACCTGCCGCCCTGCGGGAGCAAAGCACTTCCACCTCATCCAGGTGGGTTTCTCTCCCTCGTTTCCTTCCATCTGTAATATTGCTGCAAAGGGTGGCCCATTCCAAAGGGACCCGCTGCGTTGATGAGGTGGATTGATGGCTCTCGGGCACCGTGGGCACTCAGGTGCTCGGCAGTTGGTGCATGACTCAGCGCTAGGGCACTGCTGCCTCTGAGCCAGAGGACGTGCCCGTCCGTCTCAGTGTGCGGGGACTTCAGACTTTATCCTTCTCCTGCAGGTGATAAGTTCACAGTGGCAACTTTGCTTCTGCTGTTCCCACCCTCTCTCCCTGATTCCTCAGTGCAGAAAGAGTGGAAGGCACGCAAAGCCTCCCAAGAAAAGAGATCAGGCAGCAGAATGTCCCCCCAGCTGGCTTCGCAAGGAAGGAAAGATGGGACTGGGCACGATGGGGGACGGGACACGCAGGAGGCTGGGACAAGACCGTAGGAATGAGGCAGTGGGTGTCTAGGATGCAGGGCAGGAAGGAAAACCCCAGGACTGGGTGTTGCAGAGGAAAAAGTTATAAAGACTTATTGCACACTTTGCCCTGGGGGCCTCGTGAGGGATTGAAGGACATCTAAGTAAAATTAAGTCTCCTACATGGGTTACACTCTTCAAATGTGACAGTCCTCTGACCAGGGCCACATAGGTCCTAGATTTGTGAGCAGGATACCTTGCTTGTTGGCCAATCTGTACCAACTACCAGCCCAGCACCAGGACTAATGTGAGTGGGCGAGAGGCAGAACTTCAGCTTTGGTGGACGCATGTCCGAGGTCACCCAGCCTAACCTCCTGTTTCCTTCGGGAAACTTGCCACTACCCCTTCACCTAGCCTCTGAAGGGTTCCATTCAGTTGAGTCTCAGGTTCCACTTATAGCCAGTTACAAAGATGTGGCTTCCAGGCCTGTGTGACTGTGACCTCTTGCTGCCCGCGTCCCAGATCCCTCATCTGGAAGAGGGGGACGGCAGCACCTCTCAGGGTGTCTGTGAGGGTATGAAACAGTGCAGGGGACGTGGATGAGCCCAGAAGAGCAGCACAGGGTGGACTCATGGGGCAGAAGGCCTCTGGGCTCAGAGCCCACTGCTGGGTTTGCAAGGTGACCAAGTATCCAGCCGGTCAGGGGGATCCAGAGTGGAAATGTGCCCAAAACAAGCGACCTGATGGAGTTTGGGTTTTAAAGCAAGTTCCCCATCCATGGTTAATAGAAATCGGAAAGGTAAGGAATCGAAAAACTATGCTCCAGGTGGACAGAGGACCCTGGAGATCCAACGCCATGCAATCATACGCATTCACAGGTGGGCTTTTGCAGTGCTGTTTTAGATATCTTTTTATCTCTAAGTGTGGCATCTATGTGAGACTATACCTAAGATCCGGGATCTTAGACAATTTGACAGTAAAAATAGAATAAAATAAGATTACAAGAAAAATATTTCAAAATAATGACTTAAGTGTAGAGGAACCAAAGATGTGTTTATTCTTCTTTCTGCATTATCACAATTTTCTATAATAATGTTATAATACCTTAAAAATAAACCGCCATATAGAGGCAGTATCCAGCATGATTTGCTTAGCAGCTTTGGGTGTGCCCGTCTGTCAATCATTTCACTATCTGCTGCCTCAGTTTCTGCATCCTCGAAGGAATTCAAACAGGTGCCCTGTGAGAGCCTTTCTTACAGTGACTTTCATTCTTGTAAGTGAAACGTCACTCATAAGCAATCGGTTGCTTCTGCTCAGAAAAGCTTTTATCTTAAGAGTCAGATGATTTTCCATAGGAAAATCACATATTTTCACAACAATAGGCATCTTGCCTGAGACAGAACAAAGGAGAGAATGACAGATAGATGTTTGGACTCTTAGAAATTTTTGACTAATAGAAGAGCTGTCAGATGGTGACTTTGGCCACGAGAGGGTGGGTGTTTTATGTAGCACGTTTACGCCTGATTCACTCAGTGGAAATTGGCACCTTTCAGAGGAGTCGGGTGCTCACAGCCTCCCCCGTCTGCAGCACCAGCCTCACTGACATTCACCGGACACACCGTCCAACAGCTTATTTCTACCAAGGCCGGAGGTGCTGGACCCTGACTGAACAGCCCACAAGCCACTGCATAGATTGAAATGTCACCATGCACCACAGCAATTCACATCCTCCTTAAATTCAAACTACATCTCATGTGCAAAAAATAAAAAGAGAAATTCGTGAAAAGCAGGTGTTAAGGGACCTAATTTTAAAGCATAATAGATATAAAATATAGTGCTCGCTACATACAGAAAAGGAAGAATTGGAAGAAACTCTATATTAATCTTTAAAATGTTGGATTTTTGTTGGGTGACATTGTGACAAAAATACAGTATTTGGAGTCATACGGGCCAAATTGCTAACTTTGATGCTAAGTATTTACCACCTCTGCTTTTTAATTACTTCATCTATAAAAATGGGTGTGTGTGGTAGGTTCCTTTATCTTTCCTTGGACAATCTTAGTTGTCTTTGGTTCTGTAGTATAGGTTATAAAATCTGGAAAATGTTTTATATGTTGTAGACTTATTTATACTCTTTCTTTAAAAACATTTTCTGGTAGCCACAATAGAAATCCGTCTTCATTTTAAGTTGGTCTTCTTTCCTGTTGATGCAAGGAATCTGGAAGAGGGGCTAGAGTTTCTCACTGCTATACTTAATAATTTGCTAAAGAGTATACACTAATGGCATATACCAGGGTCTAATCCTCCCACTCCACAAAGGTATAAACGCATTAGCATTCAACCACAAACTGTTTATGCTGTTATCCTGTTGCTTCCTTGAAAATGAAGTTCATTATTTTTTTAAAAAAATTTCAATTCATTTTTTTTTACTTTGTTCAAATTTGAAGCTCATTCTTGTAGGCATAGGAATCCCACCTCAGACACTGAGTTTTCATGCATGCATGTGCAGGGACTAAGAGGCATAATTTAATATGTATTATTTTACACACACACACACACACACACACACACACACACACACTGCACTCTTACCCTCATAAATGATTTTGTCCTTTGCCAACACGGGGTGTTGCCTCTACTTCTCCATGGGTAGAACCAGGATTCATGATAAATAGAAAACCAAAGTCCAGAGATAGGCATTTTCCAGATGCTCTTTATCCCTGGCAACCACCAGGCTTAGATCTGTGCAGAGACATTAGTGGAAATACCCTGGGGACGTCTTGTAGGATTCCTCCTGTAGCCATGCAGGCTGAAGTCCTGCTCCGCCTTGCTTTTGGACTTCAGGAAAACTCAGTCAGTAGCAGAGGCACTAATTCAGCATCTAGGCACCAACAGAACTACTTAACTGACCCCAATAGTCAGCTCATTTTGAACTTCTTATTAATTGAACAAAAAATAGCCTTGATTGTTTAAACTGCTTCAATCCTGCTTTTGAGTCCGCTATTCCTTCTCCTCTCTGAAAGCATCCCAGCAGTGCCTCTCCCACCCTCCCGCCTTGCTCTGAGCCTTCTGCCTAGTGAAATCTCCAGCACACAAAGTCTACGGCTAGAAAAATGGTAAAGAGCTAATCTGTCCTCCCTGCCCCCATGACCGCTGCGGTCTGAGCCCTGAGAGAGTCACCATCAGCAACCGCTGTTCTCTGACTGGGGACCAAGGGTGGGAGAAGCACAGGGGGCTGGCCCTGCAGCAGGAGCAGCAGTTCTGCTGGGGTGGCCCTGAGGGTCGTGCAGCACAGGACCCCTGGACTAAACTGTAAGGAACTGCTGAGTTGCCACCTGAGAGACCCTGCTGCTCAAGTGGCCCCAAGAGCCTCCACTCTCCAGGATCCGCACTTGACTTCTGTGCAGGGCGAAGGGATTTGTTTCTTGGTTCTCCTCACACCTTGCGGTGGAAGGAAGATCCCTTTCTCTCACCAGGATACCCAGGAGTGAGGCCCCAAGATCTGGAGTTGATCCAACTGCAAAAGACCTTAATTACAGTACAGCATTCAGACGCGGCCTGGGCAGAGATGTTTGACCTGCTCAGATCAGCAAGTTGTCACTTTCAGGTAAACCATTGATTGGCTACTTTTGCCAAGATTCAAAATTCTTAAACTATAGACATCAGAGCAGGATGCTTGATTTATGAACACTAGTGATCCCAAGTTTTCTGAAAGGCTGAGATGGCTTGTAGGCCTTTAGTAAACAACAGCTTCTCCAGCTCGTAACACTTAAGTATATCTACCCAGCACAAAATAAGTAGAAATACAGCAAGAGTGAAGTTGATTACAAACCAGAGTTCACTAACTTATCTAATGCTGTCGCTGAGTATCAGACTCTGGTTAAGTGTCCACTGAGCTGTCCCTATGTAAGCATCATGGCAGTAACCATGGTAACAGCTGATTTTATGGAACGTGCGAGACATCATGCTCATACATGATGTCATTTAATCCTTAATGCCCTATGCGGGATTTACAAAGTACTTAAATCTCTCCAAGCTGGCAAGTGACAGAGCCAAGACTCAAATGACTTTCAGACCAGGATGCTACACCATGACCTTTGAAGTGTCCTTGGGGAATTTCACCTTTCCCTGCCATCCCATACCCCTTGACAACTTACCATCAGGAAGGTGGCCAATTAGCAGGCACCGCTATTTTTCAGGTGACTTGTGAGGGCAATCACACACCCATTAAAAGTCCCAAGTCCAAGGAGGTCGGGGTCCCTGAAAGGTTACTAGCTCCTGTGCAGCGTCAAAGTATCTTCCAGCAGTGGATGGTCACACCCCACATGGCTGCCACCTCTACCCTCCCTGCTCCTGCTGCAGTGCAAGGCAGACTGGGATGACATTTGCCAAAAGAGCAGGAATGTTCCTAATCAACTCTCCCAATGTGCTAGCATGTGAGGATGTCTGCAGCCACGTGGGACTACGTGATTTCTGTAGTATAAATGAGGAGAAAGGAAGGGTCGCTCTCCTCTGAACACAGAGTTCTGCATGGTTGTCCCTCCATGGAGGACAATTATGCTTCCAAGTCTAATCTATAATTTAGCAGTCAATAAAGCCAGGTAAATTAAGCCTCTATCTGATACCACTCTTCATGGCTGGCCATAAATTACAGAACTGGATTCCAGTTAATGGGTCATTTAAACCCATGTCAGAGACCTTCCCAGAAAGGAAAATTGAATACAAGAATTAAAAAAAAATCAATCGAGAATACTTTTCATAAGTAAGACAAGGCACCCAAAGGCCTAGCGTGCATGGTGTTAGTCTTTGTTGGAGCTGGCTTCTCAGGCTAGTAGAACACAAGAGATTTTCCTAAATGAGCCCCGAATCAATCTTTAACTTTCTATGCTTGAACTGCTTTTAAGAGGACTGTGTGTGTGTGTGTTCATGTGCATGTGTGCACATGTATGTGTGTGCTTTGGTAAAACTGAAGTGCATACTTCAGGATGTTAATGTTGAGAGAATTGTTAAACAAATTTTATTTTCTTTTGTATTCTGACTCAAAAGAGCCATGTAAATTGAACACTTTGAAGATCTGAGTACTTAAAAACAATAACAAAAACTTTAAAATAACATACAAGACCAAACTTTCATAACTTGATAACTAGACTAGAAATCTCTATCCCTTCTGCATTTGAACACCGTAAGTTAATAACTTGGTATAAAACTTTGTAGGTTGTCAGCAATATAAAAGTTGAGCAAGCATCTTAAAAACACACTTGCTTAAAAGAAAAAGAAGACCTTATTTTGCCTTTTCTTTTGGTTTCTTCTCATTGATATAATTTCATTTCGTTTAATATGAAAGATGTGAATATTCCATTTACTAAGTACAGGAGTGATCTCAAAATCACTGGTAACTGCACAGAGTACAACTCCGTCCTTGCGAGAGAGGGGCCTAAGCTCATTTCCTAGCCCACCCATCAGTGGGAAGTATGGGCTGCACCCACTAGTGGTTGTGTTCAATGAATGATTCATATTTAAAAACTTGTTTTCACTTCTCAGAAGCACTTTGGAAGTGATTTTTTTTTATCACTGTTGAATATTTGCACTTCGCCTGACAGACAGATTCACCGGGCAGAGCTGGCATTTAAGCCACGAGTTGCTTAAATGCCAGGTTTTCTCCCTCTGGGTACAACAAGGCCATGGGAACCTCCCCTGCCCTGCACTGACAGGAGTAGAGTGGAAAGCTGAACTCTACCCCACATTGCCACCAAGTTCGTCTGTTGGAGCCCTTTACACCCAAGAACTCGGATTTTTAGCATACCTGGGCTTAGGATCTTTAAAGGGTGATTAAGTGAAATGAAGCTGTTAGGGTGGGCTCCAATCCATTTGGACAGATGAGAAGACAAACAGGTACATAAAAGGAGATGCCAGGATGAGCCTGCCCAGAGGGACAAGCACGTGAGGACACAGTGAGCCAGTGGCCATCTGCAGGCCCAGAAGAGAGGCCTCAGAAGAAACACCTGCTGACACCTTCGTCCTGAGCTTTCAGCCTCCAGAACAGTGGGAGAATCCATTCCTCGCTGGGTCTGGTACACTTTGTGGCCGATGCTAGAAGATATCAGCTTATTTATGCTCTGAACACAGGCAGATCTAGAGTTAAGCTGACGATTCTCCACATTTGTGATCCTTGAAGGTGAACAACAGCTCTGTCCCACCCCAGTAAGAAGCGGCGTCTCTGGGGGTGGTGATGTCCCTAGAGCTTCCCTTCAGATGGGAGAGGTGATGTCTGACCCACACGATTATCATCATGGACCAGGCCTTTGACTAGCGATGCCAGCCATCGATGACACAGCAGTGCCGGAAGCTAGCTCTGCGCCCAGCTCTGTTCTGCACACTCTGTGTGCGTGTTCTAACCACAGCCTTTGCCATTGCTCTGTGCCCAGCTCTGTCCTGCACACTCTGTGTGCATGTGCTAACCACAGCCTTTGCATTGCTCTGCGCCCAGCTCTGTCCTGCACACTCTGTGTGCGTGTGCTAACCACAGCCTTTGCATTGCTCTGTGCCCAGGTCTGTCCTGCACACTCTGTGTGCGTGTACTAATCACAGCCTTTGCATTGCTCTGCGCCCAGCTCTGTCCTGCACACTCTGTGTGCGTGTGCTAACCACAGCCTTTGCATTGCTCTGCGCCCAGCTCTGTCCTGCACACTCTGTGTGCGTGTGCTAACCACAGCCTTTGCCATTGCTCTGCGCCCAGCTCTGTCCTGCACACTCTGTGTGCGTGTGCTAACCACAGCCTTTGCCATTGCTCTGCGCCCAGCTCTGTCCTGCACACTCTGTGTGCGTGTGCTAACCACAGCCTTTGCATTGCTCTGCGCCCAGCTCTGTCCTGCACACTCTGTGTGCGTGTTCTAACCACAGCCTTTGCATTGATCTGCGCCCAGCTCTGTCCTGCACACTCTGTGTGCGTGTGCTAACCACAGCCTTTGCCATTGCTCTGCGCCCAGCTCTGTCCTGCACACTCTGTGTGTGTGTTCTAACCACAGCCTTTGCCATGATATTCAGCAGATGGTGTGGTCGATCCAGCTTTATGGAAAGGGTCCTGCGTACCTGTGGTGACACAGCCAGAAAGTCCACCGTGGACAGGTAGCGCCTCTCTGGAGCTGTGCCCTTCTCACTGGTCGTGTCAGTGGCCTGGAAACACAAGCACCTGGAAGAGAGAAATGCCCCTGCTTTTCCCTCTAAGTAGCCCTGAGGGGGGAGTCCCTTCTCTTCTGAGTGAGACGCACATTCTTTTCTTTGCTCTGTGTATGTGGCCCATCCTTCATGGTCCATCCCCCTGCTCCAGGAAACTCCCGAAGGCTGTGCTGCTTCACTCCCACTGTGCTTGTCGATGGAGTCCTTCATTTGGCACTTAGTGTAAACTGATCTTAGGTTCTCATGCACATCTGTCAGAGTTTACTGACTTTCGCTTGCAGCACAGATGTTGGTATTTTGTGGTGAGCACCCAGGAGTGCACGTTTTGTGACTTTCTTCTATTTTGAAGAGTTTGCCTTATACAGGTCTGTTTGGGGAAACACGGTGGAGTGTGGGAATATGATCACAGGAGCTCACCTGGGCTGCCTGGATGGGGATCCGGGTGGACCAAGCGTTCCCTCCCCCTCAGGAGAAGAGAAGAGGTTGGGCTTCCCGCATCCAACACTGCGTGTCCAATGGGAACTTCAGTTTCCTCTTGCCTGCCACCTGGATTGGCTGCCGAGAGTTTCACATTGAGAGACTTTCAGCCTGGGGTCCCTGGAAAAGGCTTCAGAGCACTTTCCAAAAATAAGAGCACTTAGGCCTCAGCCAAACTGTGTGAATCAGAAACTCTTCTCAGAGGCTGGGATGTTAGAGTTGTAATGTTTTAAAAGCTGCCCAAGAGATTCCATCCTAGAGAGGTGACAAGCTGGAGAATTGGAGAGAAAAGACTCCCAAGTCTATAATGGTGACATCCAGGGAGGGGAGTGAACTGGTCGGTTTTGCCTAGCAGAGGACGTACCATGGTCTTCCACGTCAGTTCCCAGCCCCTCCTTTATCTAGCCCCCGCTACTCTGCTAAGCAAGCAATAGGGGCTTAGTAGGTACTACAGTTTGACGGGCGTGCCGACCCACACAAGAGGAAAGAGCTTACCAGGATGGGCGATAGGGGACCCTGGGGGAACAGAGTGGCAACTCATCCTGTTTTTAAAAAACTTAGAGTCCCACGTGCACCAGATAAGTGGTCACCCCACTGGTCAGACAGGTAAGATTTCTATAGCAACTGTGTCTCCTACCTGGAGAATTTTATCCAAGAAAGGGCTTCAATGGTAAAGTTTTGGAAAGCTTTCAAAGCCTTAAGATTTGTAAGGCCTGAATCACTAAACAGAGTACCTTTGAGTGAGCACAAGCTTTGGACTAGAGCAGAGCTGGGCCCCCAACACGGTCACTGCCCTCTTGTAGGCAATCAGAGCTGGGAGGAGATTGTCCACCATCCTGGCCGACACTTCACTGTGACCTTGAGCATCCACCCCAGGGGAAGATGAGCCATGTCTGCAACAATAAGAGCTGGTAGGTATATCAGTACCAGGTGCGATGGCTAACGAGCCCGGGGAAAGCCTGCCATCTGCTAAAGTGTTAAATATGACTGGTTTGACATTCAACCTGCAAAAGTCACTGCTTGATTACAGGTGTGTATCAAATGGCGTGAGTGAGGTATGGCTCTGTTGTGTTTTGGCAATGAACTTACAGTGGGGTCACCCCAGCCGGCTCTGTTTTCAGACATAACCGAGTATTTACTCCCATGGACAAGAACTTCACATCAGAACTTGACCAGGTATAAAGGACAGTTCTGGGACAATTGGAGAAATTTGAACATAGATGGATTACTAGATGACACTCCTTTGTCAGGTGTGATCGTGGAGGCATAGTTAGGCAGGTAAACGACCCTATTTTTAAAAGTATGTACTAAAATTTTTAGGGGTGATATATTGTATCTAATTTGTCTTACAATTCAGAAAAAAAATCAGTAAACATGAAGGTAAAAACTTTCAATGTCTTGGCCATCAGGACATTGTATGCAGAAGAGGCTCCTCCACCTCTATTTGGTGAAGTACGATGATGAAATTTCTGAATGGTGATCCCAAATGGTGGAGAAGTGGCCGATGTTTGGCCTGTCTACCATCAGGAGGAAGCATGTGATTTTTAATTTTCCAAGTCCTTTACCTAAGAAATGGTTTAAATGGTAAAGTTCTGCAATCTTTCAAAGCCTAAAGATCTATAAGGCCTGGACCACAAAATGGAGTACATTAGACTGAATGCAGGCTTTGTAACTAAAGGGGAACTGGGGCCCCAACACTGTCACTGACAATTGTGGGACCCTGAGCAGGTGGCAGAACCTCTTGGATACCTGGGTTTCTACTCTGTGAAGTGGGCTTAATAAACCCTTCAGAGCTGTATGGAGGAGCACATGAAATGCTGTAGACAAAACTAACCTGGACATAGTAGATGATCAATAAATGGAAAGGCCTCTCCTGGGGAATGAGGAAGTTAATTTGATTTTTTTTAATGTAAAACAATGCCCCCCCAGATGACCTAACCACTGACTTTAATACCAGCCTTCTGAGACTATGGGATAGATATATTGACACACTGGATTAACAGTAAGTGAAACCCAAAGCTGTCTTAGAAATTACATGTCACAGAAAATAGACCTGTGATGTTTTCTTTATAAAAATTATTTTTAAAGGAAAATCAATGCAAGTAGATTTCTATTTTTAATTAGTCCAACCTGTACAACTAAGTTTTATCCAATATAAGTTGTATTCACAAGTCTCCCATTTCAACCTTAAGCCACGTAATAATGACTCCATTTATCAAACAGATACTATAGGCCAAGCATCACGAGATGCTATTAATTTTAATTGTAGTACAACCTAATGAAGTAGGTATTATCATCTAATTATGCTCCATTTACCAGAAGTGATGCATATCAGAGAGGTGTACTCTCAAGCCCAAAGGCCATGGCTGGAAAGGTAACAGGCCAGTGCCCTGACAGGAGTCCCTGTGAGCTTGCCATCCCGGGAGCTGGTCTCCTCCTGACCTGCTACCCACAAGCCATAGAGCTCTGGGTCTCTGTGACGTGAGGATGATGATGGGACCCAGATCAAATGAGCTAATACACTAACTGACCCAGGCGGAAGATTCCGAAGGACTGCAGACACGTGTTCAGTGTTCTGTGACATCAGGTCGCTTCTTGTCGGTAAAACCTGGCCAACTGCCTCACTATCAAGACATACTGGAGAAATTACCTCCCTCTGCTGTGCCCTACTTAGCAAGGCTGCAGCTGACCTGTCCCTGGGCTCCTGGCCTCACAGGCCACCTTTCGGGGCCAGCCCACCTCTGCTTGGCTTCCTCTCAGGCTGCTCTCTGTGCACCATGGTCAAGTGCTACACGCAACCTTCTGGTTGCACCTGAGAAGTGCAGTCTATGCACTGTCCCTTAGGTGGTCACCTCCATGCAGCTGTCAAGGCAGAAGTTCAAAACTCTCACTTGGGCCTAAGAGTGTTTTGTGATCCTGAGAGCAACTGCCGTCACATGCGAAGAGGAAATTTCTGCGACTGAGGATATCTTGAAAGATCGAGTTTAACCAAAAACTCAGGAGCACAAACAAGTTTTGAAACAGTACCTTGTAGGTAGTGTGTCAGTCCCCCCAACACCCATCCCTGCCATGCCCTGGTGACAGGACTGGTGTGATGTTAACATTGGGTTCCCATGAACGTACAATGCGAGGACTACAGACTGCATTGAACATAGGGCAAAAAGAGGGTCCTGCATTGCACTGTCGGAAATTGTTCAAAAGAACAAAGAATGATTCCTAAAGTAAAAAGCGAAATTCCTTCCAACCACAGGAGTGAACAGCACAGACGGCTCCTTCGTGCACCTGACCATCTATTCATTTAGCAAATGCCCATGAGCTTCCTGGGCTCTGAACAAGGTGGTGGGCCAGGCTTGGTTCCCATGTGCTGGACCCCCACACGGTGAGCAGTGGCTTCCATGAGTGACCATGGGCATGACCTTCATGTCCAAGACCTGCATTCAGCCCAGGCTGGATGGGCTTTAGGCCTGGCCTTGTTGCACCCACAGGGCTGATGGTGTATCACACTTGGAGCTGGTGAGAGGGTCAGAGACCCCCCAAGAGTATAGATGAGGCTGTCACCCCACTTACTCCTGATGCTTGGCAATACCCCTACCCAGGTGCTCCTTCCTAGGAACGTTCTGGGGAATGACAAGACAGGTCACTCCTAAGAATTTGCTCACTTCTCATGTATATTCTTTTTTCTTCCTCTTCTTCTTTCACTCTAAAGAAATGAATTACACATCCCATAAGCATATATAATTAAAGAAAGAAAATTAAATCTAATATATCCCCAGCTTATCACATTCTTGTTTATTTCTTCTCTTTGCTTGTTGCTGGCTATTAATACTCTTATTGATCTTAGCTTCAGAAAGAGGACAGAAATGATAGCTGCTGTTGATAGTGGGAATAAGCTCCTTTCGCCTACCCTGAAATCCAATGAAGTGATAAGCATTTATGGTGCACCTGCTGCATGTCCTGCGTATTCAATCTTGTGGAGGACTAGATCAAACACCAGTGTGTTGTCCTGTTCCACTGGTCAAGTGCAGCAGGGGAAGCTGGACTCATTCAGAACCAGCCTGGTGTTCTCCTGGGCCACCTTTTCTGTCCCTGACCCAAATCCCCATGCCCATCTCAGTCTCCGCTTTCTGATGAATCCCTGATCCGAAGCAGGACACTTAGACACAGCTGTGTTGACATGGCTGTTTTGCTTTGGAGAGTGTTTTATGACATTTTCATTGGTTATCTGTCAAAATGTAAAATAACTGCTGTCTGTTACCAAGGGTTACGCACAGCAAACACTTCCTGTCTTGATTTCTTCCCCATTCCCATACCCCTTCATCGGGGGACATTTTATTTATTTTTTTTGGTATTGTCGAGATTGTTTCTGAACCATCATCTTTTATTTAGTGGTGTTTCCTAGAAAATCTATCAGAATGAAACTAGTCTCTCTGGGTATATTCCCTGCTAAAAGCAAGTCATCATTAAGTAGGTTAATGATATTACATATGATTTATGTATATACTGCATACCGATAAAACAATTAGAAGTTTATCTGAGGCTTCCCTCTGTGATTTGGAGAAGGATGGAAGTGCCCATTTCGAGACAGAGGGATAATCAATGGTGGTGCTGAGATGGGGCGACCCAGATGCTCTTGCCTGATTCTAGCACGAACGGAGGCGTGGCCTTGCCCAAGTCCCTCCCCTTCTCAGAGTCTGTTTTCTCAACGTAAAATGGGCCTGGCGATGCTTCCTGAAACAAGGGGACTTGGGAGGGAATGAACAACAAGCCCTCTGAACGCTTAACGAGGAGAGCTGGAGACGGAATCGGACTGATCTTGGCTCAGTCTTGCCTCACGGGGGTTAACACAGTCCCCCACTGGCGTCATTTGTGACCACATGGCATCCTGCATGGGCCTCTCCTGGCCACCACAGGAGCCGTTCACAGCCCTGAGGTGAGACCCAGGTTCTTGCTACCTGTCATCAAGAGATTAGGCTGGGAACTGAAGACTCAGAGGGGCAGCCTCAGACTCAGTTGAAGACCAGCACCTACATCATCTCCATGGACCCAAGGGTCTGGAATTTCTAGGTGACACAGGAGCAGTGATGTCCAGAGAGGGAGGCTGTGTGAAAAGTTCTTCCCTGTTCTAGTTCACTTCTCCTGATACCTTTGGAGACGGCTCTTGCCTGGTTTCACGGGGGGGGTGTAATTGTGACGGAAATGGAATGTGGCTTTCCATGCTGCTCTCCCTCAGTGCCTGGGGGTGCCCTCCTCCCCTGTGCTATAGACACCCCAGAATTCCACCAAAGCAGCCTCGTCTGGGTAATAGACAGTCCCACCCATTTCTGAAGGTCAGCCTCCTGTGTCTGTGGAAACTCTTAAGTTACCAGAGCTCCAGGTCCAGCCAGGCCTGTGGAGCGGCAGTGAGGGACTTGAGCATCGCTCTCCTTTGCCCCAGTGCTGGGTGAGTTGGGGCTGGGAACACACATCTCCCTCAGTGATGCCCCAGAGTGGCGGCTCACCCTCACCCTTAGTCATCTCTGCTCTGCAGAGCATTTCCTGAGCCGCACTAGAAGGCCTCCATTCCTAGCTTCTCTCTTCTCCTGGGCTCTGGTGATCCCTTTAGTGGCTTGGCTCATCTGCTAGAGGCTTCACACCCACTTTCCTCTGATGTGGGGGCTGTGGCTCATGCAAGTCTGCACCAACCAGTCATTTCCATCCCACAGGAAACGGGACTTGAAGGGGTGACGCCCTCTCTGCTGGGCAGTAGATCACATCTTCCCCCGAAAGTAGCCTCTCACCTACCCACTCCTCTGGTGATGCTGGAGGTGGTCGGCAGCCCGGGGGCGGGCTGACTGGGGCGTGGGGCTCAGTGTCCTCTTGGTTAGCCAGCCACAGTCTTGCCCAGTGATCCCCTTAGAGTGCTTCCATTCCTGGAGCAGCTGGAAGGCAGGTGGGACCCTCCAGCTCCTCTCCCTGAGAAATGAGAGCCCTCCAGGAGCCCTCGGAAAGACGGGACACCTTGCTGAACAGCCACCTTCCAGTAAGCAGGACAGGGACATGAACTGCCCACAGCTGGCTAATTTTGCTTGTTTGTTATTTTCTCAAGTTATGATTCACATTGTATAAAATTCATGATTTGAAAGCACGCAATTCAGAGAGTTCTGGTATATTCACTAGGTTGTGCAACCAACAGCACTGTCTAATTCCAGAACGGTTTTATCACCCCCACAAGAAACCCCAGATCCCATTAGCAGTCACTTCCCATCTCCTGCTGCTTCCAGACCTTGGCAATCACAGATCCACTTTCCATCTCCATGGGTTTGCCTTTCTGGGCTCCTCATATCAATGGAATCAAAACACATGGATGTTAGTGCCTGTCACTTAACAAGACTCCAAGACTCCTCCATGCTGGAGTGTCCATCAGTACTTCATTCCTTTTCATGGCAGAAAGATGCTTTGTCATATGGATAGAGCTCAGTCTGATCACTCATTCACCACTGGGTGGACATTGGGGTTGTTAGCCTGTTTTTCAAACTTAGATTGTGGGCCACTTGGAGACCTTTTTTTAAGAAGACAAGAAAACTCCTCTGGATGTTCACACCATCCTATTGTTGCCTGAGGTTTCAACTGAGGTCCTTTTGCAGTAGGCAAAGGAGAGAGTCAGGTAGGCAGGTGAAGAGAGAGCAGGTTCCCTCTCCTCCACTGAGCCTGTGTGATGTCAGCAGTGACTGCCTTCCATGGGGGCAGCTGAGACAGCAGACCAAGGCATGTAGAAGCTGTCAGAATCAAGAAAGGGTCATAGCAGAGTCATAGCAGCAACATGCATGTTATCTCAGCTACTCCAGAGGGAGGCAAGAGGATCGCCAAGTTCAATGTCAGCCTGGCCAACTTAGTAAGACCCTGATTCAGAATTTTTAAAAAATTTTTAAAAGGTTGGGGCTGTAGCTCAGTGGTATAACACTTCTTATTCAGCATGCATGAGATCCCGGGTTCAATCCACAGAACTGCAAAATTAAAAAAAAAAGAGAGAGAGAGAAAAGATGGAGTCACTCTTGTCAACCCTAACAACAGAAAAGCTGGAAGTTATGATCAAAAGTTTCTTAGGTGTGCTTGCCTGATAGTACCTATCACAACAGACTCCGTCAGAAATGCTGTGACCTTATACGAGAATTTCTTCAGCAAAGACAACTACCCGGCAACTGTCAGTTCGACCTTGAATTGATGCCATCCTCGTTATTAACACTGAAGGGTCATTATGTAACCTCCTCATTTCCACCTTAAAACTGCCCCATGCGGGAGCCTCTTTGAATACCCCCGTAGTTACCTATGATGTGCATGTTTCCATTGCTCTGATCTATTCAAATAAAACTTGATTTTGCTTTGAGTTTAACCTCTTTGAGTGTCTATTGGCCAACAGGCCCCAGAGAGGTCACGGGAAGTAGAAAGTGTTTTGTGTAGCAGCAAAATTGAGGTTGCGATAGGCGGTGCACTAATAAGTCAGTCCTCAAAGAAAACACCACCAGGAAGCCCTGCTTTGCAGCATTTGCTAGTACCGTGGTGTGTGCATCCCATGGTGACCAACTTCAAGCTACCCTCGGGAAGATGCTGAAGCTGGGAAGAGATGTCCATGCCTGCTCTGGGGGTTGGCACAAGCCCCTCTAGGTCACCAGTGGCCACAACCCAGGCTTCTGAACATGCATGAGGCTGCAGCTCCCCAGGATCTCTGGAAAACATCTAGGCACTCTCTGAGGGGACATCTCCAGCAACAAGGCCCCTGGTGCTGTGCACAGTGTTTCCCTTTCCTGATCCCAGCCCCCAATACGGACACCTTCTTAAATTAGATAGCAAATCCTGGGGCAACTGGCTGCACCACGGCTACCTCAGGGCTTCCCCGTCATATCGGGTCACATGCAAAGCCCCTCAGTTCATGCTGTCCTCTGAGTGCCCTAACAAAAGAGCAATGTAGACTCATGAAGTGTTTGGTCATGGTGGAAATAGGACTCCATGGGACTTCCTTCTGAGAGGACCGTGACAGACCTGTGTTAAGAATATTTGTATAATAGCTTGCAGTTCTTTGATGATAGTGCATAGGGAAATAAGGTGACAAGTGAGAAATTTGAAAAAGTGTCTGCTTCTTCATGTTTATACCTGGGCTGTCCAGTTGTCAGTCACTCCTCACGTGCAGCTGCTAAATATTCGGAATGTCACCGGAACAAATTGGGAGGTGCCAGGAGGTGAATACACTTTGAATTGAGTGTTTAGTAAGGAAAAAAGAGAATGTCTTTTAACAATTTTTTATAATGGCTACATCTTAAAATATAATATTTTTGCTATATTAGATGAAATGAAAATTTCTTGTTAATTTTAGTTACTTTTTTTCTTCATAAATTTTATTAATTTCAAATCATACACTAACTCACACTCTATTTCTATTGCACAGCACTGGTCTCTACAGTGCTCTTGGACCCCCAACTCACAATAAGAGCTCTCGTTTATTAGGGTTCACTATGTGTCCAACACCAAATGAAGCTATTTTTTTACAAAATTTCACGTATTTCACACCACTTTTTTTCCTTTTATTTTTCCCCACCTATTTTATTGGTGCATTATAAAGCACCATTGGGATTCATCATTACATGTTCATACATGCACACGATACATACTATAACAATATAATTTGGCCCCTGTCCCTCCCCAGCACTTCCCCTCCCCCCTCTCCTCCCACCCCTTGGTCCTCTCCTCTACTGATCTCCCTTTGATTTTCATGAGATCTGTCTCCATCTTTCTTTTCCTCTTTCCTCTCTAGCTTCCACATGAGAGAAAACATATGACCCTTGACCTTCTGAGTTTGACTTATTTCACTTAACATGATGGTCTCTAGTTTCATCCATTTTCCTGCAAATGACATTTTTATTTTTCTTTATGACTGAATAAAATTTCTTTGTGTATATATATACCACGTTTTCTTTATCTATTCATCCATTGGTGGACACCTAGGCTGGTTCCATAGTTTGGCTATTGTGAATTGTACTGCTATAAACATAGGTATGTGTGTGTCATTGTAGTGTGATGACTTTAATTCTTCAGGATAAATACCAAGGAGTGGTATAGCTGAGTCATATGGTGGTTCCATGCCTAGTCTTTTGAATAAACTCCATGCTGAATCCCATAGCGGTTGTGCCAATTTACAATCCTACCAACAGTGTAAAAGTGTTCCTTTTTCTCCACATCCTCTCCAGCATTTATTATTATTTGTATTCTTGATGATCGCTATTCTTTTTTAATTTAATACTTGCATTTAATTTTATTTTTACAATGGTAATTATTTTTTATTTGTCCTTTCTAGTTATATACTACAGTATATTTTGACATGTTTATACAAACATGTTTAAATATGTATCTTATTCTAATTAGGATTCCAGATTTGTGGTTGTATATGATGTGGAGATTCCCTGTGGTATAATTGTATAGGTACATAGGAAAGTTCTGTCAGATTCACTCCACTGTCTTTTCTATTCCTGTCTGTCCTCCTTTCTCTTCATTTCTCTTTGTATAATTTATTGAATTTCTATTCTCCTCCTCCCCCTTGTTGTGTGTTAGCATCCACATATCAGAGAGAACATTGGACCTTTGGTTTTTTGGGGACTGGCTTATTTCACTTAGCATGATATTCTCCAGTTCCTTCCATTTACCAGCAAACTCCATAATTTCATTCTTCTCTATGACTGAGTAATATTCCATCATATATATATATATATACACACCATATTTTCTTTATCCATTCATCTGTTGAAAGGCATGTAGGTTGATTCCATAATTTAGCTATTGTGAGTTGAGCTGCTATTAATATTGATGTGGCTGCGTCACTATAGTATGCTGTTTTTAAGTCCTTTGGGTATAAACTGAGGAGTAGGATAGCTGGGTCAAATGGTGGTTCCATCCCAAGAGTTCTGAGAAATCTCCATACTGCCTTCTAGAGTGGTTGCACCAATTTGCAGTCCTAACTGCAATATATAAGTGTACCTTTTTTTCCCACATTTTCACCAACACTCATTACATATTATATTCTTGATAATTGCCATTCTGACTGGGGTAAGATGATATCTCAGTGTAGTTTTAATTTGCATTTCTCTAATAGCTAGAGATGTAGAACTTTTTTATCTATTTGTTGACTGTTCATATTTCTTCTGTGAAGTGTCTAGTTCCTTTGCCCATTATTGATTGGGTTATTTGTGTGTGCGTGCATGCATGTGTGTGTGTGTGTGTGTAAGTTTTTTGAGTTCTTTATATATCCTGGAGATTAATACTCTAGCTGAGGTGCAATTAACAAAGATTTTCTTCCATTCTGTAGGCTTTCTTTTTGTATTGTTAATTGTTTCCTTTGCTGTGAAGAAGCTTTTTAGTTTGATATCATCCCAGTTATTGATTCTTGATTTTACATCTTGTGTTTTAGGAGTCTTGTTGAGGAAGTCAGGTCCTAAGTTGACATGATGAAGAGTTGAGCTTTTCATTTCCTTCCAGTAAATGCAGGGTCTCTGGTCTAATTCCTAGGTTTTTGATCCACTTTGAGCTTAGTTTTGTGCAGGGTGAGAGATAGGGGTTAAATTTCATTCCTCTGCCTATGGATTTCCAGTTTCCCCAGCAACATTTGTTGAAGAGTCTATCTTTTCTCCAATGTATGTTTACATTGGAGAAATGGGGTCTTTGTCTAGTATGAGGTAACTGTATTTATGTGGGTTTGGATGACTGCTGACTGGTGTGAGATGAAATCTCAGTGTAGTTTTTTATTTGAATTTCCCTAATTACAACATCGAACATCGTTTCATATATTTGTTGATCTTTTGATTCATTTGCCCATTTATTAAATGGGTTATTTGATTTTTTAGTATACAGTTTTTTGTGTTCTTTATATATTATAGATATTAATCCTCTATCAGAAGTGTAGGTAGCAAAGATTTCCTCTCATTCTGTAGGTTCTCTCCTCACATTCCTAATTGTTTCCTTTGCTGTGCAGAAGCTTTTTAATTTATGCCATCTCACTTAGTAACTCTTGGCATTACTTCCTGAGGTTTAGGAATCCTATTGAGAAAATCACCACAACAACTTTTTGATAGGATTTGTTATCCCTGTGTTATGAGGGAGGGAACCAAAGGTCAGAGGAGTAATTTATTCAATGTCACAATTCAAATCAATATTTTGCCTCAGGTCTGTGCTATGATCATTTCTACCAGAGAATATTAAGGATTTTTAATCTCTAATGGACATGTAGGTTAATGGGAAAATTAATTTGTTAGTTGTTTGGGTAACTTTTGACTTTGATATAATTTTAAATTTAGAGAAGAAACATAAGAATTGTTCAAAAAATTCCTATGTACTTTGCCCAGATTTACCAACTATCTGTGGGGTAAGGGTAGAGAAATGGGGAGGGGGAGAGGTCTTTATCCAAATCTTTTGGGAATAAATTGAAGATATCCAATCCCTCTGGCCCTAAAAACTTAGGTGTATATATGTTTCCTAAGAGCAAAGACATTCATTTAAACATGATGCAAAGATCAAATTCAGGAAACTTAACAGGTTACAAGGTCAACATCTGCTGAGGGTCCATACTCGGATTCCATCAGTTGTCCAGTAGTGACCTTTTAAGCTAATTTTCCCCTTGGGGGAGTTCAGTTCACAACCACCTACTATGTTGTGGTCATGTCCCCTTAATCTTTTATCTTCAACAGTCCCTCAGGTTTATGTGCTGCTTGACTTTGACATTGTTAAAGAGTACAGCCCCGTTATTTTGTAGAATGTGCCTTAGTATAGTTTGTCTGAAATTCCCTCCTGATTGGGTTCAGGTTTCACATTTCCCACAGGAGACCACAGAAGGCGCTGAACCTCAGAAGGGCCTATTTGCTGCTTCTGCCTGCAGCCTCCAGGACTTTGCAGAGATTACTCACAGGTTATAAAAGTAAGATGTGACCCTTTCACAAATGTTTCTAGACTTGAAATTCACCCAGATAATCACTGTGCAAAACAAGAGTAACCATTGGTTGCACAGTTAGGAGAAGTACAGATTGAAAAACAGAGATCGTCCTCATGGTATTACTTGATTTTCACATTTTCCTCACCCTGTAGAAAATAAAAATACCTTAGTCTAGCAGCAATTATTCAAAATATTAGAATATACAAGTTGGTGCTGGTTAGGAAGAGAGTAGGTACATAAGGTCACTGAAATGATAAAGATTGCTTAATTTGAAGACACCCTTTGTTTAAAGTAGAATGATCACTTTGGTCTTCTTTCTCTTCCTTTCTCCAAAAGTGCTTCAGTTATAGTCACCAAATGGCCATTGACAGATCCTCTAAGATACTGCAGTTTTGTTCAGTGTTTGTTCAGTTCTCTAATCTCGTTTCACTCAGATCACACTATCATTGCAAGATGTAATACCAGCCACCCAAACCATCTCTGACAGTCTCATATTTCTCTTGTTTAAGAAATAGCTGTCAAAAGCATCTGTGTGCGCTGAGCAACTGACAAAGTATGAGGAAATTATATTTTTAATCAATAACTTGCCTAAAGTCACGAAAGCACATATTTGGGTTACAGTTACCCTGCATAATGGCATTTAGAAACTGTTTTCATCAAAAGGCATCTAGTCATTCTTGTGACTTTTCTTCTTAGGCTGTTGTAAAGAAATTGAAAAATGTGAAAGAAAAAGATGGCTGAAGATGTGCTTGACATATAAAGAGGCAGATAGGTTGGGGGAGAAAAGATGGAAAAAGATGTATCATGCAAAATATGTGCATAAGGGTGCTATGGAGGAGCCGGGGCTGTGGCTCAGTGGTTGAGCGCTTGCCTTGTGTGTGTGAGGCACTGGGTTCGATCCTCAGCACCACACATCAATAAATAAAATAGCTTTAAAAATGTTAAAAAAGAAAAAGAATGCTGTGGGGGTACTAAACACCAGTGAAATAAGTTTTAAGGCAAGAATTATTGATAGATACGAGGCACATTTTATATAGTAATAGAAGTGCTGATTCATCCACACAAATGTACATGATCTTAAAAATCAATAAAAATAGGTACACAAATTCAAGATTCACAAAGAAAAAAATGACAGCTTTTAAGTGACAAATAGATGTAGCTGGAGATTTTAACACCTCTTGCTCAAAAATTGACAAGAAGAGTAGACCAAATAGGTCAGTAAGGATGTGGAAGAAGTGACCATCAACACACTGATTGGCCCTGAACAGTAGGATGCATGTTACTTCTTAAGAGTGTTCACAAAGTGAGACCATATGCTCGACTATAAAATGTCTTAATAAGCTTGGAAACATTGAAAACTCTAAAAGGATATTTTTGAATCCTAACAAAATTTAGTTAGAAATCAATAACAATAAGATACCTTGAGTTTTCAAATGCTTGGAAATAAAGCAAAACCATTCTGAATAATGCAGAGGTCAAAGACGGAATCCTAAGCAATAAGAGAATATTTTGCACTGAAAAATGATTTTTAAAATCTCATATACCAAAAATCCAGAATTCTACATTGACTAAAGCGAAATGTATAGCTTTAATTCTCAGATTATTGATTTGAAATCTTTCTATTTTTGAATATTATATTTCCACATTATGAAACTAGAAAAATAGGAATGAATTAAACCAAAAATACAAAGAAAGAAGAAAAAAAGATGAGCGCAGGAATCGAAGAAATAGAATGTAGAGAAAGCTAACAACAACAAAAAATAGTACTTTGAATGATATGATAACGTTGATAATCTTTCCGCCAGATACATTTTATCCCTTGAGAGTTAATCAGAGAATGTGAGCCAGTAAGAATGATTCAGAATATAGGATGTATTAAAGGAACTTGACTTTATGCAATGGGGGGAGCTGGCTAAATAGTTTCATAAAGCAGTTAGCTTGATGAAGTGTCCTGTCATCAGACAGGATTAAAACCTGGACCTGAAGTGGGAGAAGCCAAGGACAAACCGGTACCCAAGAGGACCATATGGAATGCAGGGACACAGATTGCAACCCGGGGGTCTTTCAGCACCTCTAAGCACCCACTTCATGGCCACAGTGACCTGCTGGTGCATGTGATGCAGAGCTGCAAAGCACCTGGGAGGAGCAGAGATCGAGGACTCAGTGGAAGCTCCTGGGGCTGCAAGCCTGGCTGCTGTCCCTACACACGAGATGGACCCGTAGACAAGTACAATGCACAGGAGCTCATTCACAGGAGCTCAGCAGACCCTGTGCCTCCGAGGACTGCTGCTTTATTTGACCTTGCAGATCTCATGTAAATTGCTCTTGGGCCAGCCCTGACCCGGACCCAAACAGAAGGAAGTTCTGGAAAACAGGTTTATTTCAGCAGGTAGACACACTATCTATCCACTCTGATTGAGGTGAAAAAGAGAGGAAACACAGAATCGACAACACCCAGATGGACAGAGGGAGTGTCACTACAGATTGTTATAGACATTTATTAAAAAAAATAAAAATAAAAAGTACAGGTTTGTCTATCGCTTACCTTAAAAACTTCCTAGTTGTGTGTGCTCCCGGAAGGAAGCAGGTTCACATTAGAAAAGAAAAAAGACACTATTCATCTTCTCATTTCCTGAGTTAAATGTATCCAGGTGTTGAATACACCTTATACAAGAGCAATTAGCATGTCAGCATTTACTTTGATAAGGGATTCTTTAGCAGAAACTGGACGTGTTGCATGATAGATCATTATTTCATCGATAAGCTCAAGGACAAGAGCAATGAAAGTTAAAATCATTAGCCACCACATACTCCAGATCAGTAAGAAATGAAGGTAACTTTTCTGAAATGAAACTTGACCTGCCCACAGTGCCTTCAATATTAACAGATACAACCCGAAGACCCATCTGTTGCCAGAGTGAGCATTCGTTGTACACGCTCCAGCTCCTTCATCTCCTTATAACACGACGTCTTTGCCTGGTGGTCAGGAATATATGACATAGCATTCCTCACTGGGCAGAGCTTTTTGCATATAGTGACCATGAGAAAGAGGATCACAGATTGGGTGTCTGCTTCTTCACCTATCAAGAGAGAACAGAGCCTGTGGGGAGTAGTGTCCACTGTGACATCATCTGTCATACAGCTTCCACCAGCCAAAGGCTGAGTTGAAGCTTGGTCAAAGTCCTGTGCTCAAAAGTCCCATTTTCCTCTCTCTCCCCTGTCAGTGAGGAGCTATTAATTCACACTGCCATACGGAGGTGTCTTCTTAGAGTCTTTGCCTTCTCCAAAAGGTCCCCGGGGGCATCAGCCACAGTAGGATTTGTAATGGTGGGATTACAGGCACTGGTGGGTTGGGGTTGGAAGACGTCTGGGTCCTGTGGGGAGAATTTCAGACCTGCCGAGTTCCTACTTTCTCCCTCCAGAATCTTCTGCTCTGCTTCTCTCACTGTTGAGTGAGAGCCAGCTACCTCATAAGCGGGTGGCTTCATGTCTGCCCTGCCTAGATCTTGCTGTCTTTAGCTCCTGACTGGCTGTTCCCCACAGAGCCAGCCTGATGGTGTCCACTGTTACATTTCATGTCTTCTGGCAGGATTTATGATGTGGCATTGTTAAACCAACAGTGCTGAAAATGCTCTCAAGGAAGGAGCGGCTCTGCAGCAGGGAGTCATAAAGCCACCGCCGGGAGGAGAGGCTTTTCCATGGACCACAAGAGTCTGGGGAGCCACGTGAGGAAGGGGAGGCTCCTGGGAGTAACAACACCCTATGGAGGAAGACATGAGAGTGATTTGAGGAGCCTCCTAGAAATAATTACCACTTTAAAGCCTGGCAGCTTGACTTTATGTTACAGCTCTCTTCAATTAGATCTCCATTTTTTCCATCTTACTTCATGTCATGCCACTAATTGGTTTCAGCATCTACTTTTGCCAATTGCCTCTGCTATACTGGTTTTTTTTTAAAGTCATTCAACAAAAAGAAAATTAAAAATGTAAATGTATCTTATCTTATATTGCCTCTTTGTTTTCTGGGGAGATGGGTGCCAGAAAGGGGGAAATAATTGATCAACAAAACCCAAAGATGCCCACACTGGAATTAGATTTTTGCAGTGTGCTGCAGAGCACCATCAGGCTGGGGTGCATGGGGCACTCCAGGGTCATTCTTATTCAGCCAATGCACAGTTAGCACTCTCCATGTGCTAGGCCCTGTGCCAGAGGCTTCCAGGTCTAAGCAGACCATATGCATGTCCATGAGAGCAGCCCCTAACTTCCCAAAGATGGCAGAACCACTACTCAGGTAAAAAACTCTATGCCTCTGACACCTTTCCCCAGAGGGCCGAATTCATGGAGTCCTCACATGAATAATCATTTCCTGATTTTCTTTCAATAAATGCTGTAAGCTACCATGTGACCACCTCCTCCACCTTCTTCTATTTTGAAAATGGTGATAACTCAGGGAAAAGCAGATGAAAACAAATAAAGCATAATTTTCCTACTTTATAAACAACATTAAAAGACGCTTGGGATCGGAAAGGAGGCTGTGTTATATTCAGGTGACTCTGAAGAGCATGTCAACAGGGAAGTCATCTAATCTCTTGCCTCAGCCATTACGAGAGGAGCTTTCAAGGTCAGAGTGTGCAAATGAGGACAGTCAAAGAAGGATGGTAAACCAAGAAAGGGACTTAAAATGTTGTGTCCACTATCGCCCATCTGGATTCCAGAGTGGTGACAGCTCCATGCCACTATGGAGGCGCTCAGGTGTCGAGGGGCAGATGGATGGCAGCACTCCAGTTCTCCAACCCAGAATCAAGGAGTGGGACTTCCTTGTCACTTGTCCTTCATGTCAGTGTCCCCTGGTTTAGTCCGTGGAAGGAAAGGGCCCAATAGCCTTAAAAATAATTGAAAACCCTAGCCTACAACCCATTCCCACACGCTGAACAGCAATGCCTGTGACTGTCCCCTGAGGGACCAAATAGATTGAAATAGGAACATTTGGATGAGTGATGAAGCCGAATCTTGGTCAACACTATTCAGTCTGTTCTGTTCTTCTCCTGTCTGACGCCCTTCTCTGCCCTCCAGGGCCTGTGCAGAGGGGATGTGCTTGGTGATTGGAGGATGTTCTCCTGGCCTGCAATTGCTGCAGGAACCTCCCATTCAGCCTCACCTGCTCAGGGAAGCTGGGCCGGCATTCCACAGTCTGGATACCTGCAGATATTCAAGTCCACATTTCCTCGCAGGCCTGTGTAATGTAAGTTAAGCTCAACTACTGAAAAACAGGCACTCACAAGGTTGAGTACCACTCTGCTTTTATTGCTGCCATAAACCAGGACTCAGTGGATGGAGTACTTAACCATTATTCTTCTTGCTCATTCTTTTCTCACTCCATATAACAGTAAAGGATAGTTTCAGGGAAAAGTTAATAAGAATATGAATCTTATGGGCATTGCATACTGTTTGCTTTGTGGTGCTGGATAAAGCCATTTTGGAGAAATCCTACAAAGCCACCACTGCTGGGTGTCCATCAGAATGGATGATGTCTGGAACCTCGAGGTCAAACAGTCCAACCTCCAGCAGAAGCACAGGTCTATGCAGAAACTGGAAGCAATGTGCCATTTATGGGGTATTTAGCATGAGCCAGGGCTTCTGTAAATAGCATCTCTAGTCATCAAAACAAAATTTTAATTTAAGCATTCCCATTTTACACACAGGAAACAGATTCAGAGACATTTAGTTCTATGTGCAAGCCTCTGAACCAGCAAGTGACAAGACTGGGTTGCAGATGCAGATCTGCCAGGCCATTCTCTTCCTGTTGTGTTCCCACACTGCAACACTGCACAACTCCAGTGACAGAGAACTCACACCTACCCGGTCACACAGCTGTGCACTGGACAACATTGACAAACAAGAAATTTGTGTTGAAATGAAATTCATTGCCTGTTACTGCTGTCCCTGGGGCCTGCCTCTGCCCTTTAAAGCCACAGAGCCAATCAACACAAGCCAGCCCTTCAGGTATGCGGAGAAAGATGGTGGATCCTGATTCCTCTTCCCCAGGCCAGCATCCTGGGCTGTGCGTGGAGGCTCAGGTGTGTGGGTTTTGGAGCCAGGCTGCTGGGGTTCAAGACTTTGCTCTATGACCTGCTACCGTGTGGTCTGGGATAGATTTCTTAAATTTTCTTATTCTTAGGGGTATCATCTGTGAAATGGGGTGAAAATAATAGCACCCACTTATTTGAGTTTATGAGACTTGCATTCAATAATCTATAGAATGCTCTTGGTACATAGTGTCTTGTGCACAGCAGGAGTTTAATAAGTGACAATTGTAATAACTATTCATGACTTCCAGCTGCTTAACCACTAGGGCCATTTCTTCCCCCAGATCATTTCTTGTTGACACAGAGCTTCTTGAAGTGTAATCAGCTAAGAAACAGTGTGGAAGACCCCAGGGTAGGCTGGGAGGCTTGTGGGAGAAGTGTCAGCACCTTCATTCTGAATGCGATGCATGAGTTATTAAAGTTGGGCAGGGAGGCATCAGCTCGCAATGCAGCCACATCATGCTGGTAACTCACAGTGGACTTGGAGTTAATGGAGACCCCTAGGTCTGTTTCATTCCACCCTCCGTGACCTCCTAACTGGAGAGCTCAAGTTTAAAGCTGGAAGGCAGTTTGCATGAGTTGGTAATTGTTGGAACTGAGTGGTGGGTAAGTGGAGCTTGGTTTTTAATGCATGGTTTACTTTTTTATATATTTACAAGTCTCCGTTACTTAAAGGAAGTGAGGAATTTAAGATTTCCAGGATTGAATCAGGGTCAATTTATTGGGGATCAATTGAAATTTATTGAAAGGAGAGATGGAAAGACAATGCTACAGATGGGAAACTGTGGAGCTAAGACACTAAGGAATCTTCATGGATCTCATAACGAGGACTAGGACAGCAGTCTTGAAATCTGGGAAAGGAAACTGACATTTGTAGTTTATTGAACTGCACTCATGCCAGAGGCTTTGCCTATCTTTTTAAATTTAATCATCATAGGCATCTTATGCTACTCATGGGGCATTAGATGGTGGGGCTCAGTTCCAAACTCAGGTGGGACGGATCACCCACTCTCCTGCTTGTGCACAGAGAGTTATAAATGTAAAACTCTCTAGGTTGTCTTAGTGATAAATTCCCACTCAATAAGTATGGATCATGTGCTGGATCTTCCTCTTGGTGGTTACAGGTCTCAGCCCACCCAATGCTTGCAGCAACAAAAGAAGAAGAAACTGAGGCAGGGAAAAATCAGACATCCTGCTCAAGATCACACGGCTAACAAGTAGAGCTGAGATTTGAACCAGATGGTCCCGCTCCAAAGTCTCTGCCTTTAACGACCACATCCTACTGATCCTTGTATATAATACTAGCATCCATAAATACCTATTGCAGGTAGGCATCTTCTGAAGTTGTCGTCTTCCCTTTCTCATCTATGTCTCTTTCCCTGGAGCCTTATTGCCTTTATTTTTCTATCATAAGTGTTTGTTTCATTTCAAATTACACAAAGGAAAATTAGTGGAGTGATCATCCAATTTGCAGAATAATCAGGCTGATGTGTACCAAACACATTTATTATGCCACCAAAGATGCCAACTCTGGGTGGTGCTTGTTTTGTTTTTTGTTTTTTCTCAATTCCTATTCTAAGACCTCTGAAAGGAACGTTGCTAGAAGAAAATGTGCTCTCTAGTTAAGATGGATGAACTGTACTTTGTATTGATTTTGGTAAGACAGCCAGTTAGAAACATCTTTAATTACCTGATCCCAGGGGTTATGTTAGAATTAACCAGATGTTGGTGCCTCTCTGTACTAGAACACTTTCTGAAGTCATTTCTATTGACAACAGGAGGATCAATAGGTAAATGTGCTTCTAAGTAATAAATAATGCTTGTTTGGAGGATTCAATCACTTAAGAGAATAAAATACTTGATTGCCCATATCATCAATAGTAATAGTTCTCAACAAAGGGTGACTTTGTCCTCCAGGGGACATTAGACAATACCAGGGACTTTGGGTGGGTTGTTTGCACTGGGGTGAAGGGTGCTACTGGTACCTAGTGGGTAGAGACCAAGGTTGCTGCTCCTAAACATGCTCAGGATTATTCCCCACCAAAAGAATTAGCTGGCTCCACGTTAGTAGGCCCAGGCTGAGAGACTATTCTGAACAATGCTGAAAGAACACAATAGCATTTGGAAAAGTGTTACTGATTACATGGTGCAGGAAATAATTCACAATAACAGATTGCTGCTGGTGCCCACCACATCAAATCCTTTGAGATAAATTATAACGGGTCATCATTTATATACCACACTGAAGAAGAACTATCAGGATCCACTGGGAATATTCGCAACCTTCCCTATTGCTCACAAGACAATTGGTGCTATATGACTGGGGTTCACAAATTCAAGGATTCTGTGTTATACGTAGTCCAGACGTGGAAAGAGATTTGACTTTTAAACTAAGGACAAGTGAAGACTCCAATGAAATCATCACCTGCTGTTACCAAACTTGTGGCTTTGGGCAGGTAGGTCATTTAAGTCTCACGCCTTCTAATGAAAATAATAGAAAAATATTTGAGAGATTAAGATGATTAGATCAAATAAAGCATGTCAGCACCCTGTTAAGTAGAAAATGCTGTCCTAAATCCAGTTTTAGTAGGAGATCCATTTTTATAAGAGAAAATAGACACCTCACACAGCCATGGGAAATTGCCCGATAATGTTTAAATGCTTAATAACAAGCCCTGAAATAGTTATGCCCCAGTCAATTCCATCCAAGACTTAGTCATTCTTTCTTAATCAAACACAATTATGTGAATTAGATGCTCTCAATAAAATCCTAGAATTAGATAAAGATGCCGCACCTGGAGTTCTCCTATTACCAACGGAACGGCAGTTCTTTGAGAAGCAGAAATGGCTCAGTGAGTTCTGAAATGAGATTACAAAGAACAGAAATAGATACAGGGAAAAAGAAAATCGTATGAAACAATCTTTCCATTAAGTAAGACCAAATAGAAGGGAAGAAAAATTTAGGCCAAAATCCAAGGTAGAGAATACTCTTTCTTTGTGGTTTTGTGACTTTGGACAACTTTATTATATTTCAAAAGGAGAGGAACATGACTTTATAGAAGCAAATCCTGTGTTGAATAATTCAAGGCATAGAAAAGGAAAAACAATTTTTAAAATAAACGAGAAACACAATGACCCCAAATATACCTTTCATTACATAATTTGATTTTTTTTCTGAGTTACACAGAAGCAAGATGAGCTATAGCTGTACCCTTCTGCAAAACCAAGTAGAACTATAGTCTACAGGAGCAAAGGACACCTTTTAATTTGTAAGGGAACTCATAATAAGAATTGTATTCAAGGAAGATAATTCTCCATATCAAATACAATGGAATTCAGAAGGAAACTATACCAAATTCATGTTCTCCAAGCACACATCTGATTTTCTCACTTCCCACACACGAACTCCAAAGCTAGCAGAGGCTCCCCAAAGAGCTAATCTCCAGCCCTCCTCTCTGTTGGCCATCACAATTGCTCTGCTACAAAGTCCCTTCTCCCAGTTAGTGGCCGTGCCAACTCCTGGTGGCTGCTCTTGCTTTTCGTTTTCTCTAGAAGGCCCTCACCTTGCTCCTCACTTGGATCCCAGCCAGCCCAGCAGCCGCCCACCCAAAAGCTTCCCCAGCTCCTCCAGATGGAAGGCTGGCCTCCTTCCTCTTGGATCCTTGCAGCTCCTCCTGACACCTGTGCCACCTCAATCTGATCATCTTCTAGATAATTTTGTCCATAACATCCTTCCACTCGACATCACAACCAGGCACAGGGGAGGCAGAAGGGCCTAGGCATGCTGTGCTCTGTGCCCGCATTTCACCAGCACGGCTCACTCTTCCGGTGGCTCCGCAGTCCTGAGAAATCAGCAGTCCCCTTGACAGCAGGGAACCTGAAGCTCAGGGAGGACCCGGCTCTTCCTCTGCGCCAAGTGACCGCCATCCCTCCAGTCTTCCCAGGCTCCCGAACAATCCTCAGTAGGTGTAGGAGGGTGCCTTGCTGACCACGGCCTTCCCGGATGCTGCTAATACTAGAAAAATGAGCTCCACTGACTGGCCTCAATCAGTGCAAGGCAGAGTGACCAGCTGCGTTGAGACTCCTTGGAGCACTTCCTCAGGCCACTGGATGGACACAGACGGGCCAACAGCACGCCCCAGCAGCAACCCACCTGGGTGACCTCTCAGAAATGAATTCACTCAGCCCACGTGCTGAGCCACCCGCGTGGTATGCAGATCATGAAGAGAAGGCTCTGGCCTTCATAGCCGCACCTGTTGAAATATCCCCAGGTGGAAAACTGGTGTAGGCCCCTGCTGGCTTTTTATGATTACCTTCAAATCAAACACAGGCATGATCTCTCTGAGGTCACCTTCTGTAACCCTGTCCTCTGATTGCTCCACACCAGCCCCCTGGCCTCTTGGTCATTCCACAAATGCGCTGAGCATCCTTGCACCTGGGGCACGGCAGCTACTGTTTCCTCACACATCCTCATGGCCAGATTCTCCTCACCCTTTCAAGAATTAGCTCACACATCCCCTCCCCAACGAGGACCTCTGGGGAACCCTTCTGAAAACCGTAATCATATCCTGTACCTGCCACCCTGCACATGCCCTGCACCCGCTGTTTCCTGTCCCCGTTGTGAAGCAACACATGACCTGAGATTAGGTGACTAGGAACACATGACCTGAGATTAGGGTCCTGTAAGAACCTTACCTGCAGCAGCTCCCAGCCCTCCTGGTGTTGAACTCATGCACTACACTTCTACCATTGTTACAAAGCACACAACAAACATACTGTTAGCATTTGGGCTTTAAACCATTTATTTTCTTTAAAAGCATTTTAAAAATAACAATGATTTTTAGAAGTCTTTCAAATGCACCCAAATACCTAAGATAAGCCAGGGATCTGACTGTAAGCTTTGATTTCCTGAAGCAACTTTTTTTGGCAGGTGGGTAGTGCTAGGGATTGAACCCAGGAAGCAACTTTTTAGATTATTTAGTCATTCATTCATGCATCGTTGTGGTTTCTACATCCCGGGGGGGACTTGTGTGAAAGATAAGCACAAAATTGTGAGGGGTTGGAGGTGGCCTCTCCCGCTGGACCGGTCTTCCCATTTCAGGTGTTCTTTCTCTGGTGACTAGAGAGGAAGCAAAGAAGGAAGTCTTCCTATGTTGCATTTATTCTCTTCCAATGGTTTTTTTTCTCGCTCTTCCAAATGTAGTTAAAAGGGAAAGAACAGAGTTGCCCTGAATGGTTAGTGACTCTCAGTCACCATGTCCTTGGGGCCCCCAGCTTTACGGGATTTACTGCTGTCGCTGGCATCTTCTCCCTGCCCCTTCTGCACCTAAGCCTGGCCAGAGCTAAATGCAGGTAAGAGGGGTCGTGAGGTCGTCAAAAATCACAGGCATGCCCCTTCACCTCCCTAACACCTCCAGGCCCAGGACTGAGGAGCTGCACACCAGTTTGTGTGTCCCATTGCCCCCTCCTCTAGTCATCAGCAAAATCTGCACATCTAAGACCTTGGGAGGTTGGCAGTGTGCTGTTTTTTTCATGTTTCCTTCTTTCTCCTCTCCTCTTTGCCTCTCTCTCTTTTTCTTCTCTCTTCCCTTTCCCTCCTTCCCCCCTTTCACATTGAACACAGTTCAGAAAGCTGATAGATGAACCCTTAGGCACTTTGTTCATGTCCTGTTACCTGAAAGCTCTAACATGCTACTTTACTTGGCAAAGGGGACTTGCTTTGCAGATGTGATGAAGAAGGATGCAGGAGGAATCAGTCAGATAAGCCCATACACCAGAGAGGTATCAAGTGGCTGACTTTGAAAGGGGCCATGAGCCGAAGAATACAAGTAACACAACTCTAGAAGCTCAAAAAAGCAAGGAAAGGATTCCCCTCTGGATCCTCTAAGGGAGTGCAGCCCTGTCGGCAGCTGTTTACAGTGCAAATCCCCTATTCAGATTCCTGACCTCCAGAACTATGAGATTTGTGTTATTGTAAACCACTAAGTCTGTGGCCATCTGCCACAGCTGCAAGAGGAAATCCATTTGAACACCAAGCACCTTATCTGGTGTGACCTGAGCTCAGGAGTGGTTACTATCCCAGGAGGGATAGTTGAAGACAGAAGCATCAGGGACGGGAGCACCAGCAGCCATGGACAGTTGACCCAAACAGGGCTCACCTTGGGGTACAGAAAAGAGTCCAGGGTACTAGAACTCTCCAGAAGCCTACAGTGAGTGCCCAGGGATTGACTTCCTTCCTCCACCTCTCTGGGGTTCTCATTTCTCCCTCCTTCTCGTGAATGGACAGGTGGCAATACAGCCTATCGGCAGAGCTTCAGAAAGAAAACGTCCAAAGCCAGAGAGGCAGGAAGTAGATGGGCGGCTGTGAGGGATGGGAGCAGGCGGGGTGGGGAGTGGTTGCTAACGTGGCAGGTGTTTTTGGACTCCATGAACACATCTGGAATTAAACAGCAATGGTTGTACAACTCTGAGAATGTACTAAAACCCACTGAAGGGTGAATTTTATGATATATAAATTATAAATTATAATATAATATATAACATAATATATAATAAAATATATAAATTTTATATTATATAAATAAAATATAATATATAATAAAATATATAAATTATAAATATATAAATTATATATCTCAATGAAAATAGAGAAAAGCCCAGTACTCAAGTGGATTTCATTCAATGCAGCAGAACCACAAAGTAACCAGGGGCTCCAGACCCCATGCGCTCCTTCCTTAGCCATCTGAGTCCCCTGGGGTTCTCCAGACCCCATGTGCTCCTTCCTGCAGATGGCTTTTAGCCATCTGAGTCCTCTGGTTTTCTCAAAATCCTCCCTGTGTCTCTTGCTGCATGGAGGAGAAGTGAGTGACAATGAAAGGTAGCATGAAGTGTGTCACCTGCAGCACTCTTAGCAGGATGAGTTTCTGCTTCATCTTATGAAACAGACCATGGCGTGGAGACAGAACATCAGCCAGACCCTCTGGGTCGACTTCCCAAGGCAGGTGGTGATTGCTAATTGGGAAGAAAAGCCTGCTGCTGTGATTTCAAAACCAAAACAATGCAAAGCCAAGTGTTCACTAATAGTCATTCAATGAGAAGGAGCAGATGGCACAGGTCGAGCACCTGAGGGCCCATGACACAGGATGCAGGGCTGGCTCCATGTCCAGGACCCTCAAAGATGTGAAATGAGACACCCCTTTAAACATCAGTGGGCAGATGTGGCTGGAGTCCCTGGAACTGGGCTGGAGGTGATTCTGCTTCTCTTTAGATCCGTAATCACACTTCAGTGAGGCACTGAGTACATTGCTTTTTCTCATCTGTAAAATAGGAAACCTGGTTGCTGTGGACCAATTCTCATACCTTAGAACCAGGGGTACTGTCTTTTAGGATTGGGGCTGTCAGCAATATGATCAGGGGCACAAATTTCTGACAATAGAGGGAAACCCTATTCTAGGTAAAATATATGGAGTTTCTGTAAATCTTGCTCTATACCTAATTGCTGCTTGCAAAACAGTGTTATCAATCCTCTCAAAACAAAAAAAAAAAAATATGCTTCTTTAACCACCTCGTCTCATCTGAGTTATAATGCATCTCCGGTCTTATGAAAGAAGAATATTTATATAATAGGAGCAACTGCTATAATTTGTCAAAATCTTTCCTTTTTCTGAAATTATTTCTTTGCTCACTTTTACATAGTCATCGTAGTGCCTTTTGTGAAAGACAGTATATTTTGATGACTTTGTTGGCTGGGTGAGTAATAAAAAATAAAAAAGAAGCTTTGAAGGGATTATTTCAAGATCGTAACAGATAATGTGGTGGCCCTTTGGGAGGTGTTGGCATCAGTTCCTAAACCCAACTTCTCAACAGCAACAGCTGATCACAGCGGGCAGGGACCCTTCTCTTATCAGGAGGCTCTGCTCTTCCCAAGTAGCTTTCCTCCTCAAAGTTCAAATCTGTCCGTCATCACCTCCATCTGTCCCAGATGGAGACTTGTACCCAAAGTGCAAAGCGTGTGAGCCTTCAGCATGATTTCAACATTGCTTTCTCAACACACTATATTCATCATCTTCAATTTATGGGAAAGGAATTTAAGGAGTTGAAATAATGCTTCCCCCTTCTGAAGTGAGAGCAACTAGAAAACAGGGCACAAAGGTCAGAACGGCTGCTTGCTGGGCTTGCTGGGCTGCCGGCCATGCTGGGCTGCCGGCCATGCTGGCCTGCCTTCAGGAAGAAAGACTTCCCGCCCAGATGAGGGCTCCTTCCCTCTCCCAGGTTCCCCCCTGGGTGGACCAGCAAGTCCTGTACACAGACGCTCTTCCTCCCATGAACCTTAGACTGAAGTTCAAAATGTAGGAAACTCCTCAAGTGCTACGGCTGTACTGAGTGGTGGGGTAGGAGAGAGGGTGAGAAAGAGACAGACGTCCAAAGAGTGGCAGACAGAGGCGGACACCTGACCTCAAACCTGCCCTGCACAGTCCTCCAGGGCCCCTCTAGGACTCCAGGAAGCCGCTGCACTCTGTGGCTTGCAGTCCTGGCCTTCTCCATTCACAGCTCAGGGTGCCTGTCAGCCCAGATTGTGGCTCACAGCCCACTGCACTGTCAAATTTTGCCATCTGTAAACAGAAAGGAGTGCATCTCAGCCAGGGAAAGGGAGAACTCGAGAACTGCGGCAAGGAAAAATGGAAGGCAGTGGAGGAGAAAACTCCATTACAAACTCTTGGAGGAGCCAGGATCATCCATCTTCCTGGTGATGGTTGTCAGGGAGCCGCTCTTGACCTGTAGCTGCCACCTTCTCTCTAAAGGAAAGAGACGCACAACACCTTTATTCCCCACTTTTAATCCCAGAGTTAGTGGGATGGGTGGCAACACACCTCATCAACCTCACAAGCTCACAGGTCACTCTGTCAGCATCCTCTCCTCCAGCGTGGGGGAGGGGAGTCCGTTTGTTTTAAAAGACGTCACCCCTCGTTGATGAAGCCACAACATCGCTCATGACTGTGATCTGTCCCCAGGCCCTCTCTCCATGATGAGTCTACACTTGGCCAGACTTAGACCTCTCTACTTGCCCAAACTGTCTACCATTATCTTCCTAAAACCCATGAGCTTTAACCAGGGGATTCTATTTCAAGTTCAAAAGAGAAACTAAAACAAATGAACAAACAAACAAACAGACAAAAACCCCACAATAAGACCAGGCCATGTTTCGTTGTGTTGCTTGCTGTTTGTTTGTGTTTATTTCCCTGGAGGCAGCACTCTGGAGGGGAGCTCCGTTCTCAGGAATGGTGCCCCCGAGCCTGGCGGGTTGTGGTGGATCGAGAGGTGGGTCGCAGGCAATTACTGGTACTAATTAAAGTCTGTGATCTATCGCTTTCTAACAAAGCATAGGGTATCCAAGGATATTTTCACAATAAAACTGCTTCTACTCATTTACATTCAGATCCGTAGTGGGAGAAAAGGAGGACGGGGTACAGATGATGCACTCGCCTAGGCCGCCTAACTGAAAATCACGGCTGTTAGAAGCAGTTGTAGTAGAAGCATTTTTAGGGTGTCCTCAAAATCCAGCTGTGTCCACGGGGTGTGTTTAGCACACAACATGTCATGTGTGACAGAAAGACAAACTGGGATCAGGGTAACTAGAAACCCAGGTCCCACATCTGCCCGCTTGCTTTGCTCCCCAGAGGCCCCAGCCTCTCAGTGTCTCAGTTTACACTTCTGAAAAATGACCGGGACACAAGACCTCCATCATAGGGTGCTTGCCAGGATTAAAGGAGTCATAGAAGAGCCTTGATTTGCCAGAATTCAAATAACGAGTTTTCAAAAACAGCAACAAAACTGGCCGTAGAACAGACTGTTTCACTTTGTCCGACACCAATAGATGGCAGTGCTTTGGGTCACTGCAGAGCCGGAGCACCTAGGAAGAGCCTTAGGGATAGAATCCATTGGCATGCTTTGGAGGAAGATGCACCTGTAAGTTGGGAGGGCGTAAAACACTGCCAAGCACCTGCTGTGGCACTTGATTTCTGCCATCCGGCCCTGCCGCTAGCACATTTTCACCAGTGAGTTCCTTGGAGAGAGCGCAGCAGTCATCCAGGTTAACGCCTGCGGTCAAGGAGGAATTATAAATAACATCTCCTCCCACAGTGTCCTGGTTTGCAAGATAACTGGTCCCCCTGCCCAGTGGGACTCAAACAGTTGATAGTCAGCATCTGGTGGCTGGTGCAAAGATATACCTCGTTTCTGTGGTGAGCAAGAAAATGCCACCTGTCGAAAGGGGACAATATAGTATAACTGCTCTATTTTAACATAAGATCCAAGTGGTTGTTCATGTAACATGGAGGTTCTCTACCTCGGCATCATTGGCATGTGGGTCTGGGTAACTCTCTGCCGTCTTGTGCATTGTGAGATGTTGAGCAGCATCTCTGGTCTCTACCCTCCAAAAGCCAGGAACACCTCTTCTTTGCCCCCTCATTTGTAATAACAAAGAAATACGTCCAGACATTGTCGAGCGTTTTTTGGGGAGGTAAAACCACCCCTGTGTGAGAATCGCCAGGGTTAATGCTTTTCCCAAGTAGGATTTAACGTACAAATCTGCATTGAGTCAGCCTTCATCGTGGGACTGAATAGCCCCCCATGTGGGTGTTGAGAGACACTTAACTTTAGGGTTTGGAAGAGCATGTTGGTGGTCCTGAGTTCAAGGTTTAGTCAGGCAGGTGGGGATTTGAATATGGCTTTGCCACTCTGCAGTCTTGTGCAACTTCCACCTTCTGAGTCTCCATTTCCTCATCTGTAAAATGGATTTTTAAAAAACCTGTATCTCCCAGGCATTTATGAGGAGTAAAAGAGACAAGACACATGAGCACTTAACACGTTTTGAACACACGCTAAGCACTCAATAATCATGTAGCAATGATGGTTGATGTTCTATTAGTGGTTGAACATGCCGTCATGTTCTGCAAGGTACTGAGGGCAGTCATGTTTTTTAGGAATGGGTCCTTTGTAGAAAAATTTACTGCTTATGTTGAGAACGGGGTGCCATCTATGCAACCATCTTGTATAAACAAGCTATTTCGTGAACTGGGCCCCCAGGAAAAGGGCGTGCGAGCACGAGGATGCCGGCAGCCACAGCGGCGCCTTCGAGGGCCAATACAGGTCAAATGGGATGTGCTGGGCCCCAGGTTTATCAAGGCTGTTCAGAGAGATCTACCTGAGGAATATGCAGCTGTCCGGAGACCCCGTCTGTCAAGGACAGGGGAACCTAGCCCTGACCCCTCTCCCTCATAATTCACTCCTTCCCTCCTCCCTGCTCCCTCCAGGACCATTCAGTTTTGGCAGGACCCAATAAGATTCAAATAAAGTGGAGGGACCAAACCAAAAGAGGACAAATATTTAGCTGTCCGAATGTTAACCAATAATGTGCAGGTCCTTGTGTATGAATGCTGAAAAAGCTCTTTAAACAGAGCACTTTCTTGCCACTCAGGGCCACTCCCCACCAACCATTGTATTGATCTGAGGGGCTGGTTGCGGTCCAGGATCGAGCTTGCTTTAATAAAACCTCGTTGTGTGATTTGCATTACTGTGTGTTCACTTTGACTCTCCGGGAATTAGTCGGAAAGGGATCCTAACACTTATACACATTTGAAGCTGTCCTGTCATTCAGTTGGGAGCTGGCTTCCCTGGTACTTGCTTTGCTAAACAAGTAGGTACATGTTTTTTTAAGTTTTTGGAACTCATAGTGTTTGGGGTTTCCCAGATAACACATAGCCTGGCCCTTCTGCTACACCTCCACCTCTCCTAAAATCGACCTGACCCCCAACAGAGAATAGTTGCTTCATGCACCATGAACCCAGGACTAAAAGTATCAACCCTTTGTCACACATCAAGGCTTTATGTCAGAGTCTACTCCCAACTGTAATATGCCAAGAGAACACAAACCCGTCATGGCCCCGGGATAGTTGCTGAAACTCAGCTCATGATCACCAATTCTGAGCTTTGCCTCTATCCCTGGCCTTGTTTAAGACCTTTACTTAATCTTCTCTGAACATCAACATCTTCATCTATAAAGTAGGATCAAAGTATAAGATGACCAAGAATATTAATCAAGCTAATGGCAGTGGCCGGCATGTTACCTGGACTTACTAAGGACCTGATGCACATTTGAGGGTGTATTGCTCTCACACAGGGCGAGTAAGCACTGCCTGGTGCTCAGCATAGCCCTGGGAGCTCATGGGTCCCCTTCCATCCTTTCCTTTCCCCCGTCCTGTGGTCTTGTTTTTTGAATAAACTCAGTGAGGAGATTTCTGGGAGCCCAGGTTGCCTGTGGAGAGGAAGCCGACCTATCGTTTTGCCATTAGGCATCTGACCTCAGGGCGCCATTTTCTACTCTGAGCAGCATGCCATCATTTTGTCTCTAAGAAACACCACTCCCCTCCGTGCTATGGTGTGGATCCCAAGTGTCCCTCAAAGGCCCATGGGTAAAGGTTTGGTCCCCATTTGGGGGCTATTGGGAGGTGGTGGGAACGTCAGGAGTGGGACCTGTGGGAGGTCTTCCATCCACGGGGTGCCCTTGGAGTGGGTGGTGGGGCCCTGCCCTTCCCCTTGCAGTCTTTGGAATCCTGGCCATGAGGAGAATGGTTTTGCCAGCCACTGCCAAAATGTGCTACCTCGCCCAGAGCAGCACGGCCAGTCAATCATGGACTGAAATCTCCAACACCGTGAGCCAAATGACACTTTTCTGTTTATAAATTTCTTATCTGAGGTATTTGTTACAGTAACAGAAAGTTACCAACATACTTGTTCAGACCACTCTAACACTTAGCTATAATCAGGGCCACATTATGACTTCAATGGAGCCTAGGAATTTTTGCTTTCCTGGGTCACTTCCTCTCCCATCCCCCTAAAAAATTAAAGTATATTTAATTGACTGAATCAGTATAAGGTAAGTATAAACCAGCCAGATTGTATTCATTTTTTTCCTTCTGATTGTAAAAGAAATTAAAGCTTGTTCCTGAGGCTCTACAGGTATGATGGATCCAGGGCACTGGGCCTACTTGACCCACTGACTGCATTGGCCCTGCTAAAGAAATGTATTTTTCACTGTGCTTTATATCTGAGGAAGTTGGGCTCTCCAGTTGGTGAAGAAAGGGTCTCCCACTCTGAAACTTCCCTCACAAATGGAATTTCTGGTGCCCAATGCCAGCACACACTGAGGCTGGGGCCGTGGTGGGTCTCCTCTGCCACCCCTTCCCTGTGAGCCATGGTGCAGGGCTGGTCTTCCCTACTCGACAAGTGGAGAAGCTGAGACCCACCCCAGGTTGGTCACTTTTATTGAGCAGCTGCTATATGGCCATGTCCATTAATCTATCTAAATGTTTCCCAGAATTCAGTCAGTTACTACTTCTGCCGTATCAATGATAAGTAAATGTTGTTCCACATTTTTAGCTTAATTAAATTTATGTAATAAATGACGAGAGGAAAATCAGTACAAGTTACCATAAATAACAGGCATTCATAAAAATAAGTTACAGGCAGATATTGTGGCCTGCCAATGCTGAGTCTCAGACCTGCTCTCTCCATATCTGCAAGTACATTGATAGAATCAGAGAAGACTGAAACTTTCTCCTAGTATAATTCTAAAAGGATACAAAAGAAAGTTGAAAAAAATTACCTTCTCACTGAAATCCAATGTTATTTAGAAATAAGTGTGTGCCAATTACAATAGTCTCAGCTAAATTCACAAGCAGCATGGATTTTTTTCTTTTTAGTAACGCCACATTACCTAACCCTTCCTAGACAGAGTTTATCATTATCTCAATTTTGCTACTGAAAAAGCTCAAGTGGTTTTAAGGATTAGACCAACACCAAGCTCTTGAGTGGAAGAGCAGGATTTTGAATGCAGGCAGCCTGGGGTCAAGTTCAGTGTTTATTATATGACCTCCCAGAGGGCGAGGGGGGACATTGACAGTCATTGATGGTATCTGCTGGTCATTGACTTGGCTCAGAGCCCCAGTGTCCCTCAATTGATGTTCTCCAAGGGTTGTGTCATCTCTGCATAGATAAATGAGTTCACCCATTTTAGAGGAAATTAACTCAGTTGAAAAGGCAGAAAATTTATTTCAAGCTAGGTATGGCAAAAGGCAAATTTGTAGATTCACACAACATTTAATCTAGGATGCACCATTATTTTATGTACCACTAAGAAAAATGCTGCCAATTAAATGATATCAAGCTATTGACTAGAAGACATTCAATTTCAGAAAGGTTAAAAATGTGGGTCAGCATAAAAAGGTAAAGCCAAGGATTGTAGGAAATCTGCCCCCCACCCAATGACAGTAACAAGATGCAAAATTATCTAAAGGCACTTTTCCAGGCCTCTGGAAATAGAGCCAAGGCTTGCGGCAGCTGAATCAGTGACAGCTTTGTGGCACTCACCTTGCCCTAGTCCTCACCCCCACTTTCTAGCTCCCCAGTAGCCTTGAAAAACAACAGCCCATTTTTCCCAGTGCAAACTGGCAGCCACCAGACAGAGCAAATGGGGACTGTATTAGTTCATTTCATGCTGTTGTAACAGAATACCTGAGGTTGGGCAATTGATAAAGAACAAAACTTAATTTCTCACAGTTCTGGAAGCTGGAATGTTCAAGGTCAAGACACCAGCATCTTGCAAGGACTTTCTGACTCTGTCATCACATGGTGGAAGGTAGGAAGGTGAGAGAGAGCAAGCCTGTTTCCATAGCCATTTCTACAACAGTATTAACCCATTCCTGAGGGTGGGGTTCTCATGACCTAAGCATTTCCTGAAAGCCCCCACTTCCCAATACTGTTGTCTTAGGGATGAAGTTTCTAACATGTGAATTCCAGGGGACACATTCAGACCATAACAGAGATGCAGGTCTTTCAAAGATTTGTTTAAAAAATTGTCCTTATCTGTCCTATCTTCTGTCCTACCTGGCGGTTGTCTGAAAAAATCCCACCAAAGAAGCCATCTGTATTTGACCTGACTTGGTATTTCCTCAGGGTGGAAGGCCTTTGGCCAGAGGGCATTGTTGAAAATGACAGGGAGGCATTTAACTTTGCAGCTGCCTAAGGCACTGGGTAACATTCAGCAAACAATCCATTAACCAACAGACCAACAAAATTGACAAACCTAGATGAAGGAGAAAGGGGGTGGAGATGAAAAGACTCAAATTAGGAATGAAAAAGGAGACATTACTATTCTCATCCTTTTGAGAAGAAAAGGATTATAATAAAGAAAATGAAAAATTTTATACTAACAAATTAAACAACTTAGATGAAATGGACAAATTCCTAAAAACAAACTACCAAAACTGACTCAAGAAGAAATAGAAAATCTAAATAGGCCTACAACAAGTAAGAGATTAAATTAGTAATTCAAAACCTTCCCAGAAATGAAAGCTCAGGACCAAATGACTACAATGAAGAATTCCACTAAACATTTTAAGAATTAAAACCAGGCTTTCACAAAACTTTCATAAAACTAATATTCAAAACAACAAAAGAGGTTGAGACACTTACCAGTTTTTCCTCTGGGGACAGTATTTCCTGCATATTAAAACCAGCCATGCACCATAATAGAGAATATTACTGACTAATATCTCTTATCAGGGTAGATGTAAAAATCTTCAGCAAAAAAATTAGCAAACTGAATCCAGCAGAATATAAAAGGACTGCATTCAATGTCTAACTGAGATTTTTCCCAAGAATGTGAAGTTGGTTCAACATACAAGCTGAAGGGTTATGCAAAGAAAACTATCAGCAATGCAAAGAAAGAGCCTACAGAGTGGGAGAAAAATCTTTGCCAATCATACTTCAGATAGAGCACTAATCTCCAGAATCTATAAAGAACTCAAAACACTCTACACCAAGAATGCAAATAATCCAATCGACAAATGGGCTAAGGAAATGAATAGACACTTCACAGAAGATCTACAAGCAATCAACAAACATATGGAAAAATGTTCAACATCTCTAGTAATAAGAGAAATGCAAATCAAAACCACCCTAAGATTCCATCTCACCCCAATTAGAATGGCGATTATCAAGAATACAAGCAACAACAGGTGTTGGCGAGGATGTGGGGAAAAAGGTACACTCATACATTGCTGGTGGGGCTGCAAATTAGTGCAGCCACTCTGGAAAGAAGTATGGAGACTCCTTAGAAAACTTGGAATGGAACCACCATTTGACCCAGCTATCCCACTCCTTGGCCTATACCCAAAGGACTTAAAATCAGCATATTACAGAGATACAGCCACATCAATGTTCACAGCTGCTCAGTTCACAATAGCCAGATTGTGGAACCAACCTAGATGTCCTTCAATTGATGAATGGATAAAGAAACAGTGGTATATATATACAATGGAATATTACTCAGCCATAAAGAATGATAAAATTATGGCATTTGTAGGCAAATGGATGAAACTGGAGAATATTATGCTAAGTGAAATAAGCCAATCTCAAAAAACCAAAGGACGAATGATTTCGCTAATAAGTGGATGATGACACATAATGGGGGGTGGGAGGGGTTAGTGTTAGGGTTAGAGTTAGGGTTAGGGAGGGGGGCAAGAATGGAGGAAGGAAGGACTGTATAGAGGGAAAAGAGGGGTGGGAGGGGTGGGGGGGAAGGGAAAAAATAAGAGAATGAATCAAACAACATTACCCTATGTAAATTTATGATTACACAAATGGTATGCCTTTACGCCATGTACAAACAGAGAAACAACATGTATCCCATTTGTTTACAAAAAAAAAATTTTTTAAAAAATGGAAAATAATATTCCTGCAAGACAGCTCCCCAGAGGGACAAATCAAAAACAGAGGGACAGTGTGGCCCTGGAAGAGGGAGGGAAATTAACCAAACATTAAACCTCTCCCAATACATTCTTTCAACAACAATGGGCCCTGGGGCGTAAAAGTAAACTTTCATCCCTTCCTGGGTTCATCCCCAGCATCCCCACCAAAAGCAAGCATTTACCCTTCCCAACTCCATTGTATCTTGAAGGAAGGAGGCAAATACTGAAATGCTGGGCCCTGGACTTTTACCCTTCCTCATTGCAGATGAGTCCTGGAAGGAGAAAAGCAAATAGTGAAGTTCAAGGTAACAGTGGGTCCCAGAGGAAGGAGATAAGCAGTGAACACCGAGTTATGAGCTTTCCCCAGTGACTATGAGTTTCAGATTTTGTACAACTGCCTTCCAACTGCACAACTAGCCCCTGATTGTCCAAACTGCTCGTCATGGTCAGTCTCCAATGAAACCATAAAACCCAGACTTCTTCTGTAACTCGGGGGCCATCTCTATACCCAGAAAATGGGCCCTCCTGTGCCTGATGGATGGACCTCACTGCAGAATAAAGGGAAGATCGCTGATCCGAGGTTTGCTTCCCGTCTCCTTCCTCTGTCATTTGTGGGCCACGAGCTTATACAAGTGATCAAAGAAAAATAAATAAACTGAACTTCATCAGAATTAAACACTTCTTGGGTTCAAAGAATAAATCAAACAAGTGAAGACATCATGGGAAGAGAAGGGTAAATTTTGCAAATCAAAAGCACAATGCAATGTCCTTTCACCCCCTCTAGGCTAGTTATAAAGAAGACAGAGTAACAAGTGTTAGCTAGGATTACAAAAAAACTTGCAACTCTCACACCACTGGGGGAATGTAAAAGTGCAGTCACTTTGGAAAAGTCTGACAGTTTCTCAAAATTTCATCCATGGATAAATGGATAAGCAAGATGTGATGTATTCATTCAGTGAAATGTTATTTCACCCTAAAAATGAAGTGCAGATTTATGCTCACGGATAAACCTGTTAACAAACACAAGGGGTCTTTGGAAGTGATGAAACTTTTCAAAAGTTAGATAGAGTTGGTGGTTGTACAACTGAAGTTTTTTTTTTTTTGTTTGTTTGTTCGTTTGTTTGTTTTTTAAGGTGGAAGAAGTCTTTGGGAGTAACTGAACCCAGAGCTTCAGCAGCAGCAGCAGCTGGCCAGACCTGTCATCTGCAGGCCAGCTTTCCTCTGGGTGGCTCCACTCAGAGGAAATTACTTTCTCCTAGCTTCAAGTTGAACCCAAAAAGAAATTCTCTTTTCTTAACATTTCACCTAAGTTCCAGCTTGAGTGTGTCCCTGGCCATCCCAGGACTAACTGTTGTGACTGGGGTGGGCGGGGTCTGCTGACTGGCCTGGCCTGAGCCTCCCACCACTTCTGTGGCAAAATTTTGGGGGTGGGAGAAAGAGTTGACAAACACAATAAAACCCAGGCAAAGAAAGAGGGGTCAAGAGGTGGTTCCCCAAAGATAACTAGGGCTTTCTTAACAAAAGCAAACACAGACATTAACCAGGCAAAACCAGCAGAGCTTGCATATCTAGTTATGTGACCTTGGATAAACCTCTGTGCCTCAGTTTTCTCATCTATAAAATGAGAATAAAAGTAATACCTGCCTCCTCAGGTGGTTAACACTTAAATGATTTAAGTGATATAAACTGCTAGGACATAGGAAGCACTGCATAGTATTAACTATCATTAATACCAAATGCAATATCATCCCTTCCTGGATTTCTATAATCAGGCTCAGTTATCACTTTGGTTATTTACTTCCTCACCCAAATGGGTCCTTCTTTAGTTGTCAGCAGTTTTTGAAAGCTGTTCAGCAATAGTTAGTTCTTGTTTTTTTAACTGACTCTAAGTACTTTGCAAATTTCTACAAAAGACATTGAAGCAATAATAATAACAGCAGCAGCAATTTCTACAAAATTACTAGGACCGACTTATTATCCTAGCCAGATTTTCCTCCTAAATGTAAATTCCAAATTTTATCAGTTTTGAAGGGTTTCTACAAACAGAATCCACAACCATAGAAAAGAGAACATGTTAGATCAGGAAACGAACTGCCTTTACCATGTAAATGCGAAGTCTGACTCGTTCCTGGGTTCCCTAGAGATTTACCATCTCCATGAGAGAAGAGGCCCCCTGGGACTCCCCCTGACCCCCCAGCCCTGGTATTTGTTTGTTTACTGGGTGCTGTGCCAGAGGAAAAAGAGGCAGAAGTCCAGGTCTGTACAGGTCACATTTCATTAATGCTTGTTTCTAGAGACAAATGGTTCCATTAAACACTGGAAAAACCTTCTTGCTCTTGTACCAGAGTTGAAAATGTATTAATTGAGTTTTACACTCATAGCACAAATTCCTCTTTACAATACAATCCTCAAAAATACTTCAAGTGATTTTGTATGAATAGTTTCAGAGATATGGTTGTAAGATATGGCTACTCCGGAGCTGAACAATTCAGGAGAAAAGCCATTTTATTAGCATTGTCAACTTAGCTACAAGGTGACCTCAAGAAAGAAATTAGCAACTCTATAGACTATTAAGGGAATAAATACACCATTAGTCCTGATGTGCTGTGAGAACTAAATGGGATGATAAACACAAGACTCTGAGCCTGAAGCTTAGTTCACATGAGTTGTCCCCACACCCTTCCTAACAGAAGGAGGAAGTTCTCAATTCCTCTTTTTTTTTTTTATTAGAACATTGTAGTTGTACATAGTTAAGTAGTAGTTGGGTTCATTTTGACAAAATCATATATGCATGGGATTTGATCTAGTCCTTTTTAGTCCCCATTCCGCCCCTTTCCCTCCTCTTCTCCCTCCCCCATTCTCTTTCCTCTACCCTACTGATCATCCTTACAGTCATTCATTTATTCATTTTGATTGGTGCTTTTTACATATGCATAAAGGTTCGATTCCTCTTTAAACAGCAATAAGAAGCTACAGTGGTGTAAAAATTCCTGTGTGTTATGGAGATCATAAAATGAAAAATACATTTTTTAAAGAGAAAACACTCAGTTTTTCCTTTACTAGTGAAACTGGATTTTCAGCCTCTGCAGTTATGATGTGCAACAGACCCCAGCCACCTGCCTGGAGCTTTCTGTCCAGGTTCTTGTCTTGCAAATTCAAAGAATAAAATTCACAGGCAAGGAAGACTGAATACAAAAGAGTAGACTTTTATTCAAGTGAGAAGAAAAGAGAGGTCCTGCAGGGTGAGAGGGGACCCTGGAGGGGTTGCCATTTAAGTGTACTAGTCTAGGGGTTTATATAGCTACCAACTGGGGGCGTTGGTCAATATCTATGCTAATCAGGTCTTGGAAAAATACCAAGGCTGTTGGCCAAAATCTATGCTAAACAAATAATGGAACAGTACTGATACTATTGGTTAGCCTTTGAGACTGCAGCCTTCATGCTGGTCTACCCTGCTTCCCTATTCTTGTTACTTAGAAACAAAGGAGTTGGCTGGAATGTTTGAAATGTTTCTGCAGGTTAACTTTACAGAGTAACCTTTTCATTAAAAAAAAAATCCTTAATTAGGGCCCATTACCTACCTATCTTATTAAGTATAAAGAGGAAAGCAAAAGAAAGCAATGACAAGAGAACTAAGTACTCTCACCACATCCCATTGCAACATCACTAGTGCGAAGCCACTTGGTCGGTCTGATTTCTGGTTGTCTGGACAAGGTGACCTGGTGGTTTCAGTGTTGATGTCTGTTGACCAATTCTTCTGCCTGGCGGAGGTTCTGCTGTCCAACAGAACCTTTCGGAATTGCTTGCAGGAACGCTTTCCTCCACTAGAAATCATCAGCATGTCCATTTGGGGTCCCTGCCTTCCCCTAGCCAGAAAAGACGCTTCCAGTACCTGATGCAGCTAAGGTAAGTCAGAGATCTCCATGAATTGTTCTAGAACTGGGGAAGAGCAACAGAAGCAGGGAACTCTCTCTCAAAACCTGCTGACACTCATCTTGCTGGTCATTTGGTGGGAACACAATCTGCAATGAGAGAGAAAAGCTGACACAGAGAGAAGCAGAACTGCAGAGAGTTCGGTCAGTCTCGACTCTGGTTCCAGTCTTCTCAGACACCCACCTGTACCCCTCTGCTCCCTGGGTGTTTCCCTCCTTGGGTCTTATGAATTAAGATTAAAATTAAATTTAATTAAAATTAATTAAAATTCTTAAAGAATTTTCTTTTGGCCCAAACTAGTTTGAGTTGGGTTTCTGACACTTGCAACTGAAGATGATAATGTAGAGCACCTCTTTTTATTTTATCTAACCATCCCCCAGGACCATGGGATGGCATGGTTTTTAATATTTCACTAAACCTATGCTACCCTTCAAATTTAGCTCATGTTGCAACATGCTGTTACCTCAGTGGAAACTGTAATACAAAGCTGCTCACCCCGCCCTTTCCGGTGCAGCCATTGCCCCGCCTCCCAACCACTTGTCAATCTGTGAACATCCTAGCTAGCTATTGGTTCATCAGTCAGCTTGCAAGTATCCTTCTCCGTTATTGGTCCCCTGTTAGCCCTGCGGAATTCAACTACTTCACAGTAGCTACCCCGTCATCTTTTCTCTCTTGCTTTTCTGTCCCCGGACTCACTTTCTTTCTCCTCCTCGCTTTCCACTCTCTCTAGTGTACGCCCTTTCTCTTTTCCTCACATTTTCTCTCTTACCCTGTAGGGAGACACTCTGTTTGCTTAACAAACCCTCTTATGTGATTTCCCGTGTCTGACGTGGTTTCCGGGGGATTCCTTACAGAAACTCGGAGTTCCTCAGTGGTGTAGAATCCTAACATCTGCAGGCCTAACAGATATTGTCTCTGTGGGTTCAAAAGAGACAGGCCAGAGAGCAGCTTAACCCCAGCCTGGCAGGTGACAGCTGCCTAGAGCCCCTTAGAATCTGTGGCTCCCAGTTGACGTCTGTCAGCATGGAGTTTATTACTGAGGAGATCTAGCTTTCCGAGAAGGGAATATAAATTTTTCTTCTAGCAAGTTTGAAATCATTCAGTTTGACTAAAAAGTCAACTCCAGGCTCCAAAGTGGTGCATGCCAGCCTGCCAGGGCAGTGGTACCCTGGTGGGTTGGATTTTAGATGAAGCTTAGTGTTTTGTGAAGTAACAAAAACTCAACATTTGGGACTGGGGTTGCGGCTTAGCGGTAAAGGGTTGCCTAGTGTTAGGTTGGAATTTAGGCAACTGTAGGGGACAGAGCAGCTGAAACAAAGACCAGCCTGCCAAAAGGTGACCGATCAAGTGAGCTAGAAAATTCCACTGACCCTTAACATCCACCTGTCACTCAGCCGGACCCCCTCCCATTCTGACCTATAAACACCCTGGGCAGACGGGGCCACGCACTATTTTCTCCGAGTCCCTACTTGAGCTGTGCCCCAGAGGTCTGGGAATTTCGCTTGAGAGCCAGATTCCAATAAAGCTTGCTTTGGCCACTTTCTGTCCGATTTTATTTGTCCGCTAACCATGCCCCTGAGCTTACACCTAGCATATGTGAGGCATTGGGTTCCATCCTCAGCACCACAAATGAATAAATAAAATAAAGGTACTGTATCCATCTACAACTAAAAGAATATTTTTAAAAAACTCAACATTTTTCAAAACTTCCAAGAAGTCTCTAGGAAACCAGGCAGCAACCTTTCACTTGCCTTCCAGCTGGTTCCCCACAAATTCATCACAAATATAAACGAAAGCACTGCTCAGGAAAGTGGCCACAGCACTGCCCTGCCTGGTGGGACAGCCGAGGAGAAGTCAAGAACCAATGAGGTCCTAAGGAAATCAAGGTAGCAGCACCAGGCTACACACCCTTACTAGAGCCTAGTGCTATGCTGGGCACATGGGCTGCCAATACTGCTTCTGCAGAAAGCCCTGTGTTTCCTTGGAGGAGGGAGGGTGTGCCCTCTGTATTTGATGCCATCACTGACAGGGTGTGGGGCCGCTCCCTGGCTTTGTCAAAGAACACCATCAGGTACTGCTAATACCACTACTTTATGTAATAGTTTGACTTTTGAATGGGATATTTTTTTCAATGTCAAAGTAGGTCAATTTGGGTGGTTTTAGCTGTAGAAAATCAATTCAAGAAGTATTCAACAATTTGGAAAAACTATTGTTTATGTAACAGGAAGTCCAAAGGCAGGGTGGGATTTGTGTTGGCCAATTTAAGCAGACTCATGTTGTATGAACATGGTTCCTTCCACAATTCTGTTCTGCTGTCCAAAGTCAACTGCATCTTGAAAGTTGCTTTTCTCTTGGTCATAGGGTGGCTTCCAGCAGTAGCCACAACCACATTCTCTTGCTTGCATCCTACAAGAGAAAGGGAAAGTTGCTTCTGGAAGCCTTTCAAAGGGCAAGGAAGAATGTTCCCAGAAGATTCCAGCAAAACACTTCTCATATCTCATTAATCAGAAGCATATTACATGATAATTCCTGAACCAACCCTGGGTAGAGGGGAAGGAACTTCCCTTAGGCCAGTCAGGTGCACCCCAAAGCCAAGAGTGGTACAGTCAACTTCTCCTGAGGCATATGGATTATTTGGGAAGGGGTAGGTAACTGAATGTCATTTTGTTTCTATCATGCAGGAGATGGAACACACATGGCTAGACAGTTACCCAAGAATATTGACTAGCTTTAAGTTTGAATAGGTCTAATTTGCAATTTCAACATAAATGTGCTTTGCAGTTAATTCTTCAGTTCCCACCTCTTATCCTGCACAACATAAGAAGCAGAAGGAAACTCACCAAGAGAGATAGGATGGCAAATCACTCACGTGGTCTCCCAGGTTCTTGCTGGGCTTCTACTCACAGGCTCTTACTGTGGCATGATAAAGTTTTCATGTGGAAAGGACATTTTCAACATCGTGGCACCATGATCAGAGCCATGATTCACTTACTCCTGGGTGCAGAAGAATATCCTGGATAGGAGATTGTCCTTGTTCAAAATGCAGGTCTCTGAGCTTCAGTCCTAGAGATTCTGACTCATTATGTCTGCATAAGACTCAGGAATCTGCACTGAGAAAATCTGGATTTGGATTTGGATGCTAGTCTTCTCTGGATCATAGTGAGAAACAGTGACTGTGGGTCACTTGCGGTCTTAGCTTGGGCTCCCCAACAACACATCCGGAGATAAGAATTTTTATGACCACAATCAACTAGAACATGTCCTGTTATTGTTTGAATGTGAATTGTCCCCTGAAAGCTAATGTGTGAGATAACATAAGAAGGTTTAGAGGTGAAATGATTGGGTTATGAGAGACTTTGATTGGGTTTCGAGAACCTTAACACAATCAGTTAATTAATCCTTGAAAGGAATTAACTGAGTAGTAACTGAAGGTGGGTAGGGTGTGTCTAGAGGAGGTGGGTCATTGGGGGCATCCCTTTGGGGTATATATTTTGTATCTGGAGTGTGGAGTCTCTCTCTGCTATCTGATCATCATGTAAGCCGCTTCCCTCTACCACACTCTTCCACCATGATGTTCTGCCTCACCTCGAGTCCCAAGGAATGAAGCCAGTTGTCTATGAACTGAGACCTCTGAAACTGTGAGGCTCCAGATAAAATTTTCCTCTCTAAAATTGTTCTTTTCAGGTCTTTTGATTGCAGCAATGTAAAAGATTAAAGCAGTCTCTAGGAAAAATAGTTGAGAGATAAGGGAGGAGACTTAGCATGCAGTGGTTCATAGAAGCTCAGTTCTGGTTTCATCTGGGGCTCCTAATATTCTTTTTTGAAGGCTATTTCTTGCTAGCTTATGGGGGAGGAGTAGTTCCCTCATTTTGTTAACAAGTGTTGAGATGGTATCAAAGGAGGATCAGGGGAGAGGTATGTAAGTCCCTCTGAGACTGAGCTCAGAATGTGAGAATATTTGTGCCTTGTGAGAATTCATTATGATAGAGGCTTTCAATGCTGGGATGGACTGGGGACACTCTCTCTGAGGCAGAGGTTATGCATGGGCTCTACAACATGGACTTCTCCTCCTGAAGATGACCTTGGCAGTGCTGTGGCTGATTTTACAATTAGATAATACAGCAACAAAACCTAAAACCCCAAACAGGAATAATAATCTGGCAGTAGGTTAACTGTGCCAGACTCTTCCTATCATGCATGGGCAGAGATTTTTTCCCTCACTGAACAGGCCTTTTTTCTGGATTTGTACCTGCTTTCCCTGCCCATCACACTTTCTACAGCAACATTCTCTGCCACTTACCAGGTACATCATGGCAGCCCACACAACATTACTTCTGTTCCAGAAATTTCCTGCTTGGTAGAAGTGCCATGGGTGAAATTGGTCTTACTCAGGAGACAATCATGCCATTCACAATGCTGGGTTTTGATAGATTAGAGAAATTGAAGCTGGGTATAGTGTTAGGTTGAATCACAGGAAAATGATATCAAATCATTTTTGACCCATAAAAAATGGTACTTTCTTTCATATGATCCAACCCAGCAGTCAAGCTCATGACCAAGCACAGCCCATCAGACACTTCTGCCCAACTTTGAACCTTGGAGGACAGAGGCAGTCAGAAGTTTTTCTCATGGTAGCAGATGCTGAGAAGGGTCTTGCAGCAGGAGGGGACTGTCCTTGGGGTCGAGACCAGCAACAGCCAATGTCAAGCCTGGGAGCAGCGGAGCCCTGATGCTGTCCTGAGAGCAGATTCCTGCTGCAGTCTTAGTAACGCTTCACCCCCCTTTGGTTCCCATCCAAACCTAGAGTCTTCCCACTGAGCAGATGAGTTTCAAAGGCTCTTGGAATGAACCCCTCCTTGATTAAGCTAACAGGAGTAGGTTCTGTTGTTGGTGTTTCAAAGCGTTAATAAATACCCCATCTTTGGCCACTGAATTACAATGGTTTTCAAATAATGTGTTTATCAGTTCCCTGAGAGAACAACAGTCACCTATGAAAAACCCAGGCCAGCAGTGGGTCACAAGGCGGAGGAAAGGCGTGTGTGGGGTATGGATCCATTCCACTTATTTGCTCTACAGATTTTTTAAAAATTTCTTGTATTTTTTTTTTAAATTTTTTTAGTTTCTCAAATATATTTATTTATTTACTTATTTTATGATTAAAGACTGAATTCTTTATTTGGAATGAAATAGTCTTGTCTTACACAGTAGATAATAAAAAGGAATAACGTATACACATTATTAACCATAAATGAAAAGAGAAAACCAGTGCAAAATGCAGCAGACAATACATCTCTAATATATTGCAAAGGCTGAAACCAGGACAACACTGCTTCAGAAAGGTGGCAGCAAAATAGTGAATGTGTGAAAACAAGGAAAAGTATCGTGTATATAGGGTGCAGAAAGTTTCCCAGAATCTGACAGATCCCATGCATCTCTGCACCCAGAATACACTTAGAGGATAATTTAACCATGATGGTAGGGACTACAGAAAATGGTATCTTGTGTATAAACCTGGCCTCTCTAATCGCCTCCTTATGTGCCCGGAACATCTTGACGTTGTTCATGTGCGACTGCCAATATTTCACATATCCTCTGTGATCTGCTGTCAACATACACATGTCATTATGTGACCAAGTCATGGCCCTCACTGGGCTATCGTGAGCCTGTAATATTGTTTCAAAATCGAAAGTGAGTCCATTCCACAAGGTGAACTCTCCACTAGAAGCTCTGATAACCAACCATCTTCCTTCTGGAGTCCACCTGACAACAAATACTAGACACTTAATTTGTTGATGTCCAAACAAACTTTGTTGTTACTGCATTCATAGGATTATTCAACATTTCTATAGGTGGAACCAGATCATTATAATAACCTGCATCAGGTTGAATTGCCCTCTTATCTCTCTGGTCTCTTTGCCATATTCTATTCTCTAAATTCTTAAATTACAGATGGATTGTAGTCTATGGTTTTTCGGTTTACAGCTCTTCTCATTCATTTTCCATCAAAGATAAGCTGCTGCATTGCTTGCTGCTGTGCGAAGTCAGGTTGTTTATAAAACAGTTGTCGAGGTGCCTGGGGTTGGAACCGTGGCATATGGAAAAAACGAGGAGGAGAACCAATTTCTGTGGCCACGGTGATGTTGTCCTTCTAGTACCCATCAGGCTTTGAGCAGAGCTCCTAACAGTGAGCGAAGCGTTCGTCTTCACAGTTGGGAACGTCTCTACTCTCCAGACTCCTTCCTCCTCCTCCCTCAATGCCTCTCCTCCAAAACTGCAGCCGCCATCTTCCCCAATGAGCCACCGAGTGCGCCTAGTTCTTCAAATTTATAATGTGCAGCTATGTGTGGTATTATAAAGACTTTTAATGTTTCCATTGCTATAATTTCTTCTTGTCTCTAAATATTAATTGTGGCCTTTCTCATTTTTTAAATATTTGCCAGAGAGTAACATATTTATAGTTGTTGTTTTCAAAAGAAGACTTTGATGTATTAATTATAGTCTTTCTTACCTGCAGTTTCTCTTTTCCCTTCATTATATTCCTCTACTTGGCAGGAGGGATTTGTTTCTTTACTAACACTCTAAATTTGGTAAATTTCTGTGCTTTTTCACAGCATTAAAATTATTATGTGAATTAATCTGGACAAGTTCAACAAGCATGTATTAAGGGTCTACTATGTGACAGGTACAGAGCTGGAGGGAGGATGGCCCGATATCAATAAGACGGGAACCTGTGTCCCCAAGAGGTCTAGACAAGAAAGCATATTTTTATTTTTTATTTTTTATTTTTTAAGTGTATATGATTTTATTCATATGAAACAGAAGAATAACGAGCACAAATGTATACTGATAGAAATAAAGTGGTTGCTTCCTGGGTTGAAAATTTAAGTGGAGAGAGACACCAGGACACTTTCTGTTGTGATAGAAATAAGTCTATTTCTATTTGGGTAGCAGATATAAGGATATGTACGAGTCAAAACTCATAAAACTGAACCCTCATGGTCTGTGCTGGAAAACACATTTTTAAACAATATAAATATAAATGTTGTCATTGGATGGCATTAATAGTAATTTTTGTCTTTTTAATTCACTTTTGCATTTGCCAATATTTTGGTGATACATTTTTAAATTTAGCAGTGTTTCATTTACAAGACTTGCTAGTTACATAATCAGAAGAACACGGAAAATCAAGACAGAAGTCCAATGGTATGAGGAAGAGTGGCATTTCACCTTGAATATGGAGATTTTAGAAAGACCTCCCAGAAACTCTGGGTTGTGATGGGGGAAGAGTCACTCAAAGAAAGTTAGAGAATGTTCTAGACAGAGCGAGCAGCATCAACAACGCCCCGGCCATGGGAGAAGAGAGGCCCCGTCCTGGCTGTGTTGGGCTCCAGAAGGCTGCCTCCACGTCTGCATGTTTCCCTGCCGCGCCCCACCCAGCACAGGCGGGCACATGGACCACAGCTGGGGCAGGTACTCCCCAAACTCCTGTGACGTGGAATGAAGATGGACAAGGGGAGCAGGAGGAGAGGCGCTGGGCTCACGAAGGGGCACCATTTGATCCAGGAGACCCTTGAGAGTCCCTGTTGGTTATCAGTGATGAAAGAAAACTTCCGTGGAACTTTCTGTCTTAGAAGAGTAGGCACTGTTCAGGGGTGGACAGTTCCCCCGCAGTTTGAAAATGGATGTTGCATAGTCATCATTATTTGGACTCACTAAAGTTCATTTTCAGGTACCTATTACCTCCTGTTGTAGATTCATGAGCCCTGTTGCAGATCCTCCAGTACCAATATACCACTGACGTGAACATTTTACCATGTAAAGACTGCTCTTATGGGCTAAATAAACCAGGGTACCAGAGGATTCCTCAATCATAGACACCATAAATGTCTTTAATAATGGCTGCTCTATCGGCTTGGTCTGTTCTGACTCTCAGTAGTAACTCACATCTTCTACTTCCGGAGCCCCCAGAGGGCGCTCAGCCGGGAAAAGCAAGGCTTGAAATGAGAACGTTTTAATATCACTGCCATGTACTGTGTGGCAAGTTATGGTAAGAACTAAAACATTTTATATGTACATATATTGTATTTGTGATTTGTACTTGTGATTTTAACATACACATGCATGCACATAAAATATACAATATGAATATATACAAAATATGTTCTACATATAACATATAAAATCACAGATACAAATGCACATTTATTACACTTCTTCTCAATAAATGGCATTGTCATTCAGCTCACTGGGTTTATAGGATGTCCTTTTCTACAATTATGCAAGAACCCTTGTGGTTTTCCCTTCTTAAAATGTAAGTGAAATATAATCCTGATTCCCACAGAGAATTAATTTTTATAACCACTACATTCTGCCACGAATGAGGAAGATTAATTACTGTTTTCTTCTCTACTTTCTATTGAAACCCTCCATGGCAATGAAACAGATGTGAGGACTTGGCACTCAGCAGAGTCAGGTATACCTTTCCTGATTAACTCAGTTGGAAACCTCTGGGCATTGCACTTGACCCTCAAGAGAGCATCCTTCAAAGGTAGGAGCCAAACTCTCAGTAATTGACTTGTTGGGCAGCCACTTGGCTAGGTATGTCATGAGACAGATACACAGGTTTGGTGGTTCTGCAGGGCTGCCTGGACCAGTCACCCTGCTGCTAAGCTCAGTGATTGAATCAAGGCACCAATGAAGGCAAGGTGGGCCAGGGAAGCCCAGGCTTGCTGCAGGACCCACTGTGTTGAGCACAGATTCTGTGAATGAGCACCCTCTGCAGAGCAGGTCAGAGAGGAGCAGCAAGAGGGAAGGAGGTAATGTCCCCAGGGTCTGGCACCTGACTCTGCTCCTGGACCTTCAGAAAGAGTTCTTTTCTTTAGCTTCTGTGATTGATCCTTGACCTGGAGTTAGATGTGCTATCACAAATATATATCACTGTGTTGTCAAATTGTTGGACATTCAAGCAATGAAAGATGCTGAATCAAACATCTGTACATTTCTCCATTAAAAATGTGAAATTTCTATATTTCAAAAAAGTTATAAAAGGCAAAAGATGAGAGGAAACTGCAAACGATTACATCAAATTACTGAAAGAAGGCAGTGAAATAGTTCTTTTTACTATTATCTCAATTAAATAAAAGAATACATACATACATTTTTAAGGAAGACAAAGTCACTTTAAAAAACAACTTTTGTACATTTAGGCTTCTCTGAGATGTCCATGTTTTCACAAAAACATTTATTCTTTAATTTGGAAATTTTTAATTGAAAAATAGTTACACTCACTTCAGAAAATCATCTTAAGAAAATAATAAAATTAAACCAACTATAAGCATAACATTAGTTACTGTAGCTCTATCTTTATGGTTTGAAAAATTGAAGATAACATAAATGTTAGGTAATAGTAGAATAGTTAAAAAATTTCTTGCATATTTACATTCAGTCTACCAAATATTATCAAATATTCCAAAGATAACTATGATGACTACATAAAGATTATAAATATGATTATAAAAGAATGTTGAAATGATTAGCAAGAAATGTGAATATTATATGACTATGTAAAAACAGACCATTTTTTTGATAAGAGCCGGGAAAATATATATAACTATAAAAATAAATACACTAACAAATGAAGATTATGGATACTGTTTTTTTTTTCTTTTAAAAATTATTGGGATGTAGCTCAGGGGTAGAGTACTTGCCTAGCATGTACAAGGCCCTGGGCTGAATCCGCAGCACCACATGTGCAGGCACCTACACACACACACACACACACACACACACACACACACGCACACAGAGTTATGTTATTTTTCATGCCTGAAGAGTGAGGCGAGGTAGTCAGCATAGGTCAGGGCACCAAGAGTCCCAGCAGTGTCCAGTGCTGGCTCAGAGGCCTCAGTCCTCTTCCTTCAGTCTGCCCGTCTTCAAGGCGATGATGGGGCAGACTTTGAATGCTAAAAATCAGTCTGACCTTGAGTAGAAACACAAGTGTGCTCAAGATTCAAAGAAGCAGTGTAAATTCGCGTTTATTTCCCATCCCCACAATTGGAGGAGCCTGTGAAAGAGCAGACAATGCTATGAAATCCTTACGGCCATCAGAGTGTCTCACAGCTTACCTCTGCCAAGGTCCAGCTTGTTAAGAATGAGAAATCAATAGAACCGCTTCTGCCCCAGAAATCCTGAGCAACACTAAACACAGCCTTGTTAGTTTAATCTAATGTACGAAATGTTATTCCATGAGCACACGTTAAGATATTGTTTATTTGGATTAATAAAATTGTGATGAAATCAAGTGAGTTCTCTTATTTTTCCTTTAAAAACAGCCAATATCTGGAAAACACACACATTGAAAGAATGTAAGTCACCCTAGGAGTGAGGTATGCTGGTGTCCCCACACATGCCTGAAGGAGCTATGCTCAGTCCTCAGTACAGAGAGTAGGGCTCAGGCCTTGTTCCAGGGAGCAGGACACAGAAGCATAATGACCTAGAGTTCATGCCTGGGCTCTCTCCTCAGGACTAGAGGAAAAACACAGACAGCACTTGCCCCTGCCTCTGTCGCATACATTACCTCCTTTAATCCACCCACCAATTTTACCAGGTGGGTTATGATCCACCTCATTGCTCAGATGAAAAAACTGAGACACAGCAAAGCTATGTTACTTTTCCAACATCGCACAGCAAGTGTGTGTGTCCCTGGTTCCTAAGTCACCTAGCTCTCAGCCTGGAGTATCTCCAAGGAGATAAATATACATAATGTTTGTGCTGGAGATTGAACCCAGGGGTTCTCTACCCCTGAGCTACATCCCCAACCTTTTTATTTTTTGAGACAGGGTGTCACTAAGTTGCACAGGCTGGTCTCAAACTTAGGATCAGCCTCCCCAGTTTCTGGGAGTACAGGCATGCACCACCATGCCCAGCTAGAAGCAAGCGATGCTTCTAATCCCAAAACCACAGAGCTAGGAGGTGGCGGCCAGGGCAGGCTTCCTGTCTGCCCAGCTGCAGAGACCTCAAGGCTTCCAGCACCTCTGGGCTGCCTCTCCTGTGCCCAGGGTGCAGGAGGAGCACACCCCTCAGAAGGCCTGCTCGATTCAAGTCCATTTCAACACGACTGCTTTTCTCGGAAACATCCTTTAGTCTAAGAACCCTCAGCTACTATGTCATACAGTGGAGTGCCTCTTCCATTCTTCTGTAATTATTACCCATAACGAGTAGCCAAATAATAAACTGGCTTGGTGACCACCTACAGTGAAGTGAGTGCGGGAGGAGGATGTTAAAGACAAACCTGAGGAGCCATCCATTGGAACCAGCTCTGGCTGCACAGTCAGTGCTCCTGCCCGCTCAGCCCGGCTCCCTTGACGCTGACTTGGTCTTCCACGGGACTGGGTGCTGTTCCTTTAAGACATCTGGCTGTGAATGTGTGTGCTCCACGTCCCCAGGTCATCCCCCACGAGTTCTTCAGTCCACCTCTAAAGCTCACGTGGCAGCAGCTCTCTCTCCTGGACAGAGCCCTGGCTTTGGGGTGAGGAAGCCTGGCCCAGGTTGTCTTTGCATCACGTGGATGGATGGGTGGCTTTGGGCAAGGCGCTGACACTTCCTAAGGCTCAGTTCCTTCACCTAACAACCGGGTTGGTGACAAAGTAGAGTTGTGTTAAAATCCAAACGCTTTTGCTTAAATAGTGAGGAATCGACTAGTTGAGAACACAGTGTTAGAAGGGAATTAATCTGGCAAATGCTGTGAAGGCCTTGGAACACATCGGTTGGAGTCGGAAGTGTGAGCAATCCCCCAGCAGGAGAAGGTTCTGGGTGCTGGCAAGGCCAGGAGGGAGGCTCAGGGGGTCAGAGTGGGAAGAGCGTTGAACCTCTTTCATGTGTTCATTGACCCTTTCAGCATTTTCTAGGTAAACACCGTCTATTCAGGTCCTTTGCTCATTTTTTTTTCATATTAAGCAGGTTTTAATTAAAGGTAATAATACATACTTCTCCCAGGAGGGAGAAGGGCGCCATGGCTGATGTTCTAAAGTCCAAGAAGTGAGCACACCCTACATCTTGTATAGGATAAGTTCTCTTTTGTTCTCCAGTTCTCTCCCCCCTTATCTCTCCTTCCTGCCTATGTGATGGTTTTGCATAAAGTGAGAACTGATGGGCAGAGGGAGGGCCAAGGTGACTCAGGCAGGCAAGGGCCCAGGAGCATTAATTAGCAGCTCCTTGCTTGCAGTCCTTGATAAGGGCAGGTAAATTTGGTAATGAATGGGCTCCGGAGATCTTCGACATTCTATTCTCCCAGGGGCAGTCTCTAACTTCCAGAGGCAGATGACTTTCATGGCTTTCATTTCCTCGATTTGACCTGATCCCCTATTTCTACACTAATGGCCTGTCCCCAATTCTGGCTTCATTCCTCCCTTTTGCTTTAGGAGCTCCTTACTGCTATAAGGGAAGGGGACGACAACCACTCTGGTTTCTTCCAGCTGAAAGGGGGCAGCGAGGGGCAGGCAGTTTGGAGTTCCCTTTTAAAAATCAGGTCAATCGAGGGGTCCAAGGTAGAAATCTGGTTGGAGAAGAGCAGATTGTAAAGTCATCTGGGGGTGGGTGCTTCTATGAGAGAGAAACAAACATACATGAATACTGAAATGAGATTAGTACAAAATAAATGTTGCAGCATCTGGAACATGCCAATGAATATTGTGAAGATTATAGAAGTCAATCTCTCACCAGGAGGTGGAAGAACTGAGAAATTGTTCCCATAACATGGCCTAACAAAGGCTGGAGAGGACAAGGCCTTTATTTGGGGACTTTATCATTGTCCAGGTTATCAGGAATGTAAACAGAACATTTAACTCTTAATGTCATTTATGTCCCCAGAAAATATAGTTAAGCTATTTAATGTCATCTGATTCTTGTAAAATATCCCTTTATTGGTATAGCCTGTATTTAGTTGAGATCTCTATACTTCTGTTACTTAGGGCTAGATAATCATACTAGCAGCAAACATAGATTAAGCCTATCTGTGTAAACTGACTAAAAATTTCTGACTCTGGCAGTTTCTCTTGATAGTTATCAGGCACATTTGCCTAAGAATCTTTCATTTGTAGCTTCCAGTCTTTATTCTAGGGGGCTAACACAAGTGTACATCTTAAGTTACATTTAACTATTATTTCTTTTAAATGCCCAAGAATGGCTATATTTTGGTTTTAACTGTTTTTCTGGGTGTCTAAGATCAAGCTGGTCAAATTGACCTGTTCCTGTCTGCTAAAGAGTCAGTTGAGTTCCCACAGGGGTCACTTGTAGAGAACTTAAGAGCAGCGTCTTAGCTCCACCAGTGCCATTGGTTAGGCAGGGTCTCCTTGATGAGGTGGCTTCCTTTGGAAGCATCAAGGGATGTCTCCCTTTTTCCATGACCCTCCTCTGCAGCAGGTGCACTGATTGGCTTTTCATCCTCTAGTGGTCTCATCAATCTCCCTGATCAGGAGGTTGTGTGACCCACCCAGAGTTGCAAAGCTCCTTAGAGAAGTCCTCTTGTTCCCTGGATTCAGGCTGACTGAGGGCAAGATCCAAATACTGGTCTATCTTGACCTCTGTATTTAATCTCAATCTCTAAGTTTGATCTTAACCATCCAGCAAGCCAGTCTCACCAGTCATAAAGTAAGAGTACTGGGTTTTAACTTCAATGTCTATAACTTTACAGTTATTTGCCCTTTTATTTAACTGGAGTCTGTATTAGTACTGGAAGTTACCACTATCTGTTCTATAGGCGATGATTTATTATCACAAGTTACCTAGGTTGTGTGTTCCTGAAGCAGTTACTTCTGCAAAACAGTAACAGGTAACAGTTTCACAAAATGAAATTAGCAAGAGTAAAATATATATTTGGCTTGTATAATAGCTATCTTAAATTTTGGCTGAGCTATACATTATATCCCCTGTTTGAGATCACAGTAATTTTACAACAAAAACCCATCTTTTGAATATAACTTTAAAGAAGCTGGAATCTGGCTTATTTTGGAGCCACTCTGACATGCAGTAAGGTGGGAGGCAGAGCCTTATCTCAGGTAAGGAGTGGCTCTTTACAAATCTTAAGTGAAGTGTTCTAATTCTGTTGCTGATATTTGCTTCTTTCTTAAATATCATTTTAAGAAGTTTACATATATTGATTTCTGAGTCTATATGAACATTAGTTAACACAATTTAACATTATATCTAAAATATGAATTAAAAAAGGCTGAGAGAGCTTTTAACTTTCCTTTTGTGTGGCAAAGTGGCAAAATGTTTTTATGTTTCATGATATTAACCTTTTGTTGTTAAACAAATCGGGCTCTCATTAACTTGTAGAAATACATTTACATTTAAAATATTTTATCTCAGTGTAAAAAGTAACAAATTTTACATGTACCCTATTGATAACAGGTCCTATACTAGAACATTAAATGATAGAAATAAATCCCCAATAAAATTTACTCTTTATATGTTTAAAATTACCATTACAGACAAGTTTAGTTTGGAGAACAGCAGCTTGATAAATTCCCTGCTCTAAAAACTTGAATACCTGGAAAATATGAACACATTTAGTATAGAATGAATGACCATTCCACAATTAACCTTGATACTTTAATATTACCAAATTTAGTTTTTAAAGAAAAATTTAGACTCTGTAATGTAGTACAATACTCTTAACAGTTGTTTAACCATAATTGTATAAACCCCAATTTTTGAGACTAATTGTTCTAAATAATAAAACTTAATAGACACAAGAGTAAATTAGTATTTCTAAGAAATTCTTGTCATTTTAACATATAGAGTAAACTTTGGTTTATATTAGTACATTAGTATTTGACCTTAGAAAAATCTTAAATAGCTTTAACTGATTGTCTCACACACATATAACCAACTTAGTTACATACACATACTTGTTGAAATTTGCCTTTTACTTATACACAGACTTTCTTAGCACTTACTTAGACCCTCATGTATTTTATCACATAAGCACTTTCTTACTCAGAAACTTTTTGTTTTTTACTAAATATATTTCCATATCTAGAACCTTTTATTTTCTCTTTCCTGTTGACCCCTTTTTGTTCACATTCTGAAACAACTCTTAAGAAATTTCTGAATTTAGATAAATTACTTCATTTTAATAAGATTAAATATTTTTTTATTTATAGTACTGTAATTGAAACACAGTTGAAACTTTTGGAACCCTTTGTGTATAGAATTGTATCTGTTAGGACATAACTCTTAGTATACTTGTATTTAGTTTAGTGATGACACAATTTTAAACCTTTTTTATTTACCAACCTATGAAAACACCAATAATGTTTAATTATGTTACCCTATGAAATTTAAGGAGTAAAAGAGTACTGGATGTTATTTAACAATTAGCATTTTAACTTTGTAAATTAATCAGATGTCTCTACAAACACATTTGAGTAATCCCATACCTGTTAACTCTAATTCCCTTATTTTTTTAAAAACCAAGATATCAGACAAGTGTCCTGAACAGTATTTGCCATCTCTTTCCTGTTGAAGAAAAGTTTGGACTAGGTAGTTTGCTTTTTAACTCCTAAAATGGGTGAATTGCATGGGTTATTGCAAGACATCAAAAGTTTCTGTCATTTTGAATGATCTTTAAGGTTCTGAATGATCTTTAATAAGTCCTTTTTCTTGTCTTTATGCTCCCTTTTCTTTCTTTTTGATCCCTATTAAAAAATGGAAGATGCAAGCTGGAGAAGAATAAGGATTGATCAGGGCCACCTGCCAATTTTTGTAATTTCCTCTAAATGTTTGGAGCTGACTGAATGATAAATTTATATTTTTAAAAGTAGGTGGCCCTCTATGGATTCAGGATTATGGGTGGTGTGTTTTCTTATTGCCTTCCTGAGTCTCTCCTTGAAAATAATGGGGAGACTCTAGATGACTAGCGAAGGCTAACTATGCGAACAAAGGGAACCTGGGCATTTTCATACTAATCATCCCAGGCCTTAATCCTACAGTTTGAATTCCTAATGTCTGACCGGCAAGGGAAGGGGAGTATCCAGGAGGGAGTGGATGTGGGGAAGTGTTGTGCAGCCAATATGGAGGCAAAGGTAATTGGCACTTTCCCTCAGTGCCATTTGTCTACCGACCTCCCTGGATACCCCTGAGGGCAGTCAGGAGGAGGAGTCTGGAGAAGGAACCTTTGGGGTCCGCCCAAGAGTAGCCCAGGCCAGAGAACCCCGCAGTTGTTCCAACCCTTCCTCCGCCTCCATACATCCTGGGTAGATCAGGACTAGGGACACTGTGTACTCATGGCAATTGCGCTCTGGGCCTGGACAGAAAAGTAGGAAATGGCCTTGGCAGAGTCCAACATGCCTGGTCTGTACAGAGCAGGTGATTGGAAACTGCCTGGGCCAGAAACCTCTCACCCGAGTCTTGAAGGATGGCGGCTGCACTAACTGCATTTAAGTAGCCGACGGGTGCCCATTTTGCCCTCCAAAAATAAAGAGACAGAAAGATGCACCTCAAACAGATGTGGGGTGCGTGGAGAGAGAAGCTCACTTACCTTGGCGTAAATCTCGCTGGGACCTCCAAATCTGACACCGCCGTTTACCGGTGACGAGTTCTGCTCCCTCTAATGTGGAAGTTTGAACACTAGAGAAGCACGCCAAGGCAAGCATATTAAGCAGGTTTTATTTAAAAGTTCTAATACAGACTTCTCCCGAGAGGGGGAAGGGGGCCATGGCTGATGTTCTAAGGTCCCCTCCTTTGCTCATTTTAAAATTGGTATACCTGTCTTTTGATTGGGGAGGCACGATGTTCTTTGTTTACTCTAAATTTGAGTTTCTTTGAATGTGAGTCAGATCAACATGCTGAAAGGTACTCCAGTGGCAATCCCTCCCTTTCAGATTGTGCCCTACAACCAGCAGCTGCCAGCCCCCAGCAGTTTCTGCTGAGGTCAGCAGTATGTGACTGGCAGGGTATCTGTCCCTGCCCATGGTTCTAGGGGGACACTGGGTGGAGCCTGGCTGGTAACTCACACAGCTGTGTCCTTGTTTGCGTGATGGCGGCCTGGCCTTTTAGGAGGGGTGAAGTTCCCCTCTCTAGGCCAACATCAGTCATGGTTTCCCAAATGCTGTCCGATATGTTCACTGTTAGGACCTTGAGACTCCCTGGTTTAAAGAGTCCTGTAGTGATTTATCTTCTTGGGGATTCACAAGCAAATTCAATTCCATTTATACCCATATCCTTATTACTTCTTCTTTTACAAGCTGTACCTAATAAGGAAAGATCTTTCTTAAAATTCAAGGTGATATAGTTTAGAGGGGCCAGTGTTCTCATTGAAAACAGAAGGCCTAGATTTATGCCCCAGTTCTGTCAGTAAACAATAATAAGATACAGTAGGAGACTAAGAGCTCTGTTAAGGACTTTGACTATATTATCTAACTTCATGGTGTGAATCATCCAGTGATATTTCCTCTCCTGCTACCCCAATATTAGAAGAAAAAGACATAACAAGGTCAAGTAATCTGCCAAAAAGTCACAATGAATGCCTTTGTATTACTAATGCCAACCATGTCTGATTCCCTAGAAGATACCTGGACAAGTATGAAGTTCACATGAATTTTTTCAATGCAGGCAATTGAGCATAGCAAGCAGTCGCCCACATCCTGTCATTACCAGTAAGACAAATTAGAAGAATACAAACAAAAGATACACGAATAGTAAAATATATTAAAGAACAATCCACACATTTTCCCTTTGGGAGTGTACACAATTCTTATATAGAGAATCATATTCCTTTTGCCTTCCCTAATCAGGGCAAAACCAAACCAGTGCTACCTTTCTTAGTTTTGAAAGCAAGACCTTGACCTCTGACTTCATTGGGAATATCTGCTTAGCCACATGGATCCAAGTCCATGCTGCCACCTACAAAATGGGAGAAATTTCTTGGTAAATCAAATATCTATAAAGGAACTTAAAGTTAGAATTTAGAACCTTTATAACCCCATAGTGAAAAGACGGATAAACTACTTTCAAAGGAGCAAAGAACCTGATTAGATATCTTTACAAAGAAGATACACAAATGGTAAGTACACACATTCAACCTTCTTAGACATCAGGGAAATGCAAATTGAAACCACAATGAAAGCTTCTTCACACCCAGTGATGTGTTGATCAGCTTTCCATCACAGTCACAAATGCTTGAATATTCATCATATAAAGGGAAAAGTTTATTTTGGCTCTTAGTTTTGGAGGTTTCAATCCAGGACTGCTTGGCACCTTGCGCTTGGGCCTGTTGTGAGGCAGCACTTCATGGTTGCAGTGTGTTGTGCCCAAAGGCTCGAGACCCCACAAAGATCACCAGAGACCACGATCAATGCAAGCAACAAAGAGTCATTTATTAGCAAGCTCGAACCTGGTCCTCCGCGCCCTCAGTGACCGGTGACGCTAAGAGGCCCCGAGCCCTTGTTTAGCAGGGTTTTTATAATGAAAGGCAAGCAGTTTTACAGTGTTCTTTTAATTGGTTAACATTTGAACAGCTAAACATTAGTCCTCCTCTGGTTGGGTCCTGCCAATCTATTTGATTCTCATTGGGTCCTGCCAGAACTGAACGGTCCTAGTGGAAGAAGGGAGGAGGGAAGGGGTGAACTATGCAGGAGATGAGTCGGGGCTAGCCCCCCCCATCCTTGACAGATAAGGTCTCCAGGCAACCGCACATTCCTCGGACAAATATCTCTTAACAACCTTGGTAAGCACAGGGGCCCAGCAGTCCTGTTTGTCCTGTATTGCCTGCATCTGGGTGATTGAGACAGTTAGCAGCACAGATACCACCCTGTTCTCAACAAGTGCATGGAAAAAGCTTTCCCCTCCTGGCTGGGATGAGAGAGAGAGAGAGAGAGAGAGAGAGAGAGAGAGAGAGAGAGAGAGAGAGAGAGAGACTGAGAGAGAGAGAGGGAGGAAGAGACCAAGGCCACAGTCCCTGCCTTTAACCTAAAGCCTTCCATGGGGTCCCACCTCTTAACGGTTCCTCCATGTCCCAATAGTGCCAAGGACTGGGGACCAAGCCCTCAACACCTGGGTCTTTGAGAGACACACAAACCATGGTGTCACTGGAGAAGAGATGTCCCTAGAGAAGGATCCAAGGAGATTCCAGAGGAGATGGGAAACTCAACTCAGTACCAGCAGGGTTCTTGGCATACATGAAGGAAAAGACTTTCAGCATGAGCCAGACAAAGGCATAAACAGAGGTTTACTAAGGGAGATATTCAAGGGAGAATATGGGTTCTCTCAAGAGTGAGAAGCACCCCTGATTTGGGCTGGGGGTCCAATCTTCATAGAAGGGCTGTATAGGGGGGCAGACTGGAGATGGATCCAGGGTGAAGTTGCACAATTTCAATTCAGTTTTCTCTGCACTTTTATATTTTCCTCATTTTATGGGCACGGGCCAAAGGTGTGTTGCTTAACATGTACAAATGTGCTTTCTGCATCTCAATTATTTGTGACCAATGGTTTAAGATTCAGTATTTTTCTCTCTTTATCCTAAATCTCAATGGCAACTAAGACGGTTATAGTAATAAAAACTAGGGGAAAACAAAGAACCAGTGATAGTGAGTATATGGAGAAATTGGAAGTCTCAGCCTCACACACCAATGACAGAAGCGTTAAATGGCAGAGCTTCTTTGGAAAACAGTCTAGCAGTTCCTCAAAAAGTTGAACATAGCATTAAACATACCATACAAGCCAGCAATGTTACCCCTAGGTTTATGCTCAAGAGAAATAAAAACATTAGCTTACCAAAAAAAAAAAAAAAAAAAAAAAAAAAAAGTATAGAAATGTCTATGGCAAACATTATAGTACTCAGAATAGTCAAAAAAGGGGGAAACTTTTTCTTGCTGGGGGGAGAGAGGTTTGGTTACATGCTGCCCACCTCCATCTGTGAGCTCCTGCCTACTCCTGATTGTCACCTCATGCCTGTTTGACCTCGCACTCAATGGGCATTTGGAGCTCCTGAACCATCTGTCATTTAGTGAGGACCAACTGCATGTCAAGAAGGGTATGAGGCACTGGAAAGGAAAGACTAGAATTTGGTTCCTTTCTGAAAGAAGTTCAAATTTTACAAGAGTATATTTATTCCCTTGTATTATGGTTGCCTAAAAATGCATTGGTCTGCCCTATGAGACACACTTATCTGCAGATAACAATAGTATAGGTTATAAATACTGAAATAGCACAGAACTGCACAGAAAAGTGACTTTTCAGAGGTCCCTGAGTACAACTGTGCTCGCATTGCATTGGCAAGAATTTAGTCTCATGGCTTGATCTAAGTACAAGGAAATAGGAAATTGTACTCTGTGGTTTGGGGCACCTTTGGTGGCCTCAGAAGGACCAGTAGAGAAGAATGTGGGACAAGGGAAAATAAGGGAAGCAGCAATAGCAACTACTTGCTATAGGGCAACAAAGAGCCAAAGTGTGTTTATTGCTTTATTGGAGGTGATCTTTGAGAAAGCTGTTTTTCACAAGTGATAAGGTGGACATGGAGAAATGACCAATATTTTGTCCTTTTTATTGATGTATTGAGGGAAAAAACACATCTGCAAATATCATTCCTGGTATTAAAGAAATGTGAAAGTTTTCATAATCAGAATGGAGTCCCTTGAATCAACTTTAAAAAAAAGGAAGGAGGGAAGAGAGAAACAAAGGAAGGAAACAAAGCTTGGCATTTATGGAGGAAGAATTGCCTTATAGTAGCTATTGTAGTGCACCTCTACCAAAGTGTCATAATTAAGCTTCTCCAAAGACCCTCACCATAATTGTTTTTTCAAAGGATATCAGCAAAACTTTCTGCAGAGAACTCAGAAGCTTCCTCTTTCTTGTAAATACCAGGTTTGTAGACAAAACGTGAGAACCTCTGTCTATCATAAGAATATGGGACAAAGAGTACCTGTTATGCACCCACCCACTGACATGTAACCACCCCACTGAGTATAAAGTTTAAAGAATTTCCAGAATCAGGGTCCAGAGACTTCTAGGCATTAGCCCCTCTTGACTGCTATAGCTAAATAAACAGACTTCCTGAAAATTCCTTGGATGTTCAGCCTCATCTGTCCTACACCATTTGCTACCACAAAAGACTGCCAGAATTAAAAGTTTGCACAGAGGCATTGCAACCTCATACAAAAGTACTTCTACAAGGACATCTGCCCAGAAACGGTCTCTTCCATCTCAGACTGACACCACCCTTGTTATTAATCATTGTGGCCAAGGATTGTTATTTGAAAATACTTGGTGTAATCCTCCTCGTTTTTGCCTCAACCTCTTTGAATATGCTGGCAGTTTACTATGGCAAATATGTTCCCATTGCATTGGTCTGCTATTGATACTGCCGTTACCGGTGACGAGTTCTGCTCCTTCTAATGTTGAAGATTGAACACTAGAGAAGCATGCCAAGGCAGGCATATTAAGCAGGTTTTATTTAAAGGTAATAATACAGACTTCTCCCGGCAGGAGGAAGGGGGCCATGGCTGATGTTCTAAAGTCCCAAGAAGTGAGTGCACCCTACATCTTTTATAGGTTAAAGTCTCTTTTGTTCTCCAGTTCCCTCTCACTTATCTCTCCTTCCTGCCTATGTGACTAGGCCTGGTTTTGCATTAAGTGAGAAGCCATGGGCAGGGGGAGGGCCAAGGTGATTGAGGCAGGTAAGGGCCCAGGGGGCATTAATTAGCAGCTCCATGCTTGCAATCCTTGATAAGGGCAGGTAAATTTGGTAATCAATGGGCTCCAGAGATCCTTGACATTCCATTCTTCCAGGGGTAGTCTCCAACTTCTGGAGGCAGATGGCTTCATGGCTTCATTTCCTCCATTTGACCAGATCCCCTATTTCTACACTAACAACCTGTCCTCAATTCTGGCTTCACTATTCCAAAACACCTTTGGAGAAACTCTTTTATTGCTTTTATTTAGGTTTACAGTGGAAAGAAATCATTGCGTTCAGTGTTTCCATAGAGTAACCCAGTGCTGACCACAAAGAAGGGAAGGACTGGTTATAATTGGAAAAGCAGCAGAGGAGAAATTGCAAGAAGAAAGCTAGGCCAGCAAACAAGCAAAGGGGTCTTTTCACCCCAAGAATAAATAGCACTATTTTTCCCCAAGTGGGAAGGGAGTATTTCCAAAACTAGACATAGAGTGTTCTTTGCATTTGGTAGTTATCTACATTTGGGCCATTTATTTCGCTCACTCCATTTCACTCAGTTACTGTAGATTCCTTTGTTCTCTGTAAACTCCGAGGGCTGATTTCTTCATCAGTACACCAAACACCTACAACAGGGCCTGCCACTGGCAGTTCTCCTAAACTAACCGATTGAAGGCAGAAAGGCAAATTGGCACTTGCATCCATGTTTTCTAGCAATGTTTTCCCAAAACCTAAAGGAAACACAGGACTTTTCTTGGAAATATAGCCACAAAGGCGCAATGCCCGGAAATCACTCGGGCCGAGGGACTCTGGGAAAGGCGGAACCCAGGAACAGGGGAACCTGAAGGCAGCGGAAACCGAGAGCGGCGGAACCTTTGAATAGTGGAACCTGGAGCCGGCGGAACTTGATGGCGGCGCGGACGAACTGCCCGGACTCTGGAACGGAAGCGCAGCCTCGGCCGCTTCCGGGTTGCGGGTCGCCTGGGAGGCCGGGGCTAGACGCCGAGATGTTGCCCTACACCGTGAACTTCAAGGTGTCGGCGCGCACCCTCACCGGGGCCCTCAACGCCCACAACAAGGCGGCCGTGGACTGGTGAGGGCGCCGGCTTCCAGGCAGCGGGCTCGGCCAGAGTCAGGGGCAGGGGAAGACGGGGTGTGACTCCCTGGTTTCTGGCCGCGCCGCGGCGGCGCCGCCTTCGCACTGCTGCTCTTGAGTTCTCTTTGAGATGATGCATTTTGTTGTCATGAGCGTAGCAAATGCCCGGTGTGGGGATTTCCTTCGCTGTACATTTACCCTCCTCCTCCGTGCGTTTCTCCGCCCTCTTCGCGCCTCCTGGGTTTACCTTCGCGTCCCTCTTTTCCACCCTGGATCCAGGCTTCTCGCCCTCTTCCCCCAGTCCCCTGTCCCCTTCCCTTCCTGGTTCTGTGTCCGCCTGTCTGTCTGTCTCTCTCTGTCCCCCTTTTGTATTCATTCAACAACGTGCCAGATTCTGTTCTAGGCACCCGTTCGTTCTTTGCCTTTTCTTTATCTTTTCTGGCTCAGATCGTCCCTGTTAACCTTTCACCTTTTCACTGTGAAATAACAGCAGCTCCGAAAACTAATAATAAAACGGATGTGAAGCAAAATTCTGAAGTTGTGGCACTGGGATTGTTGTCAAAAGGACTGAAACGCCTGTCTTGTTTAATGTGGTTTTAAGACCTAGAACGGATCATAAATACATATCCCAGGCACATTGTCGATACTAAGCATTAAAAACTGAATTAAAAGAATAAGACAAAGCGTATGCTTATAAAGACAGCACAAGTTGCTTTATAAATATTTGTACCTGCATAAACGTAGAATTTTTTTAAACCAAATTAAAAATGAATTGCAGCAAGCATTTGTAAACTTAGCTAGACCTTTACTTAAATGGGATAATGTTGCATACAGCCTTTGGGTTTAAGTAATAATTTTATTAATGGTGGCACATGTGAATTAGCTTTATCATTTATTTAGGATTGGCAGGAGAGAAGTTGAGTCTTTGTTGTACACTTGAGTTTTAACATTGCTCTTTTGCTAGGGGCTGGCAAGGTTTAATTGCTTACGGATGTCATTCGCTGGTGGTAGTGATTGATTCCAGTACTGCCCAAACTCTTCAAGTTTTAGAAAAACATAAAGCTAATGTTGTTAAGGTAAGTCCAATCCTACTTTGACCCCCATAACACACTGTATATTGTGAAGTTTAATATATCACTAGGTTCTCATTAAATCATAGGTGTACATGTTGAATAGCTCTTAAATATAATAACTCAGCATTTCCATGTGTGTATGTGTGTGTGTGTATATCAGTGTCATTCTAGGATGAGTTATTAAATGATAGTTCTTAGGTCATTTTAAAGTTATTAGGAAACACCAGTTCTGCCATTTACCAGACCACTCCTTACATTGATTAGTTTTGGGTACTTAGTGTGTATTGAAGATGTAAAGATGAAAGGTCTTAGGCAATTCATTATCTTGTTAGGGGGATTCACAACATGTTAAGACTCGCTTAACATGCTGTAAGAAGAAAAAGAAGCAACCTGTCAACTAGGTGTAGGAGTCAGAGGGTGGGTCACAGAAGTCTTTCCAGTTAAGGGACTGAAACAGTAGTTAGCCAAGTGAAAAGTCAGGGAAGTAGTACTGCAGGGAAAGGGAACAGGTGTGGAGCTAAGTATTGTTCTGCAGAGATGGGCTAAAGGCTGGTACGCTTGTGCTTGTGCTGAAAGAGGAGGCAGCCCAAGAGATTCAACTGCATGCCTTAAAAATTTTATAAGAGTATGAAGGAGTGTAGACTTTTTAAAGGGGAGATGGATATAACTATTTGTATTTTAGAAAAACTCATTTTGGCAACTATGGAAGATCTGTTAGAGAAAGACATGACTGGAGGCAATGAAATCATTTAAGAGACTTAGAGTAATTTTGGCAAGAAATTCTAAGGCCCTAAAATAAGTCTGGGGAAGAAGAGAGTCATATTTAGGAACTGTGTAATAGGCGAACTGGATGACCTTTACAGTAATCAGTATAAGGAATAGTCTTCTGACTCCAGGGTTTCTATTTGAGTGACTTCCAGTTATGATGAGTATGTGTGAAGTCCGTGAGTTTAAGTTTTCAACGTGAAAAGTTTGAGATCCCTTGATGTATTTTTTTATAGTGACCTGAAGTTTAGGAGAAATTCAGATTGGAGATAGAGGTCTTTTTCTTTCTTTTTTGTAACAGCTTTATTGAGATAGACTGTAAAATTCACCCATTTAAAGTATACAGTTTTATGGTTTTTAGTGTATTCACCATTATATATCCATTGCCACATTCAATTTCATCACCCTAAAAAGAAACCCTGTACCCATTAGCAGTCATCTCTCATTTGCCTCCTTCCCCTCGTCAGGCAACCACTACTTTCTGTCTCTAGAGATTTGCCTGCTCTATATATTTTATATAAATGGGATCATAGAAATATGTGGCTTTTTATGCCTGACTTCTTTCACTTAACATAATGTTTTCAGAGTTCATCTACTGTATCATGTATCACTATTCCATTCCTTTTTATTACTGAACAATGTTCCATTGGAAGGATATATTACATTTATTTTATTGATAAAATGGATGTTTTTCAGTTTGGGCCATTATGAATCATGCAACTTCAACCATTCCTAGACCAGTTTTTATATTGAACTTGTTTTCATTTGTCTTGGGTATATGTCTGGGAATAGCAATACTGACTCATTTGGTAGCTCTGTGTTTAGTTTTTTGAGGAACTACTAGATTGTTTTCCACATTTTACTTTCTCTTTAGCAGTGTGCAAAGATTCAGATTTCTCCAAATCATCCCAACCCTCTCCTCTGTCCTTGTTTTATAATCACTGTAGTGGGTATGAAGTGGTTCTCATTATATTTTGGATTTGCATTTTCCTGATAGCTAAGATGTTGAACATCCTTCGATGAACTTCTTGATCATTTGTGTGTCTTCTTAGTAAAAATGTCCCTTCAGATCCTTTGCTCATTTAAAAATTGTATTATCTTTTTATTATTAAGCTGTAAGATTTCTTTCTGTAGTCTAGATATAAGTCCCTTTTCAGATATGTGATTTGCAAATATTTTCTCTCATTCTGCAGGTTTTCCTTTCCCTCGTTCTATAGGTTTTCCCTTTCAAGAGCAAAAGTTTTTCATTTCGATGTAGTGCAGTGCAGTTTATCTTTTTTTTTTCTTTTGTTGCGTGTGTTTTGATGCCATCTCCAATAAACTGTTGCTTTTTGAAAGTCAGAAAGATTTACAATTTTGTTTTCTTCTAAGAGTTTTACTGTTTTAACTCTTACATGTAGGTCCTTGACCCATTTTGAGTTAATTTTTATATTTGGTATGAGGTGGGGGAAAATATTCATTTTTGTATATTCACCTATGCCTGCAATCTTGCAAAACTCACACATTAGATCCAATAATTTAGGAGTAGGTTTTTCTTGCACCATCTGAAAATGAATACAGTTTAACTTTTTTCATTGATAGTCTGTATTTCTTCATTTTTTTTTTTCTTGTCATGTTACACTGGTCAGAACCAGAGAATCCAAGTGGTGAGAGGACACTCTTGTGTTTCTGAGCTTAAGAGGAAATCATTCAGTCCTTCATCTTTGAGTCTCATGTAAGATGCAGAAGTGTTTTTAAAGAAAAATCTGTTTATCTTCTTTTTTTTTTTCTTTTCCTTGGCATTTCTGGAGCTTTTGTTTCTTTATGTAGATTCAGGTTTCACTCTGGTATTATATTCCCTTTACTTGAAGAATTTTAAGTTCTGGAAGTGCATATTATGGTTGATTCTCTCAGCCTTTATTTTCTGAGAAAGTGTTTTACCTTTGCTTTTCAAAGGATATTTTAAAAGGATAAAATGCTGGATTGACAACTTTGTTTTCTAGTAGTAATTTAAAAAATCACTGTATTATGTTCTTCTTACTTAATTTCTGATGAGAAATTCTTGTCTGTTTTTCTGCCTGCAGTGTATCTTTTTTTTTGCCTTCAAGATTTTTTCCTTATCATTGGTTTTCAGCAGCTTAATTATGTATCTAGGTGGTTTTTTTAAGTGTGTATATCAGTCAGAGCTTACATAAATAGGATTCAATACTCTACACATATGCATACATGTATATGCACATACATACCAACAATCATTTTGTTTTTAAAGGTAGTTATAAGTAGTTATATTCTCTAGAGTCACTGTAAACTGTATTGGTGAATACTGAAACTTTGTTCACTCCCAGCAGTTAGGTTGCTGTGAACCTCTCTGGTCCAACATTTTTCATCAACTGAATAATACATATCCTTATTTTGTACATGTTTCTGTTTAAGGACATTGAATGTGTATTGTTGATTCATTAAAATTGAATACATGGCCAATAGCTTATCTCTGAGCAAAGCTATCTCACTCATATATTTTTCGGTAAGTCATATCACAACCTTTTACCCTTAAGAGTAGTAGACAACACTACTTGGGGGCCCTTTTAAACACTGAAGTCACTAAGAAAAAGCCCAAAAATGTGAAAAATATAATATTAAAGAGATGTGAAACAGACCCTTTTTTGTGCTTTGAGACTTGAAGGAAGAATACATTGTTTGCCCTCAAGTGGAACATATTTATGAGTGACAAAAATTTTCACTGTTCAGTGCTTGTCTGCAAATACACAGCACATACTAACTTTGAGATTACAAATATTACTGAGTAGGCAATTCACATTTGTGAAATCTGCAAATAATTAGGATTGACTATACATCCATACCCATAATGTGTAAACATATACACACATGCCTTCAAATATATACATATATATACATGAACACATATGAAAAACATACACATGTGCACATTTTATTAAAAAGATCTTTGCCTGAGAAGATGTATAACAGTGAAATTTTAAAGATTATTAGTAGCACTGATATTTGGAAACCTTAATTCCATTTTTTTCATAAATGCTTAGTTTGTTACCTTTCCTACTTTATCATTCACGAATGTATTTATATGTATGTACACATGTGCGTATGTATGTACGTATGTGTATTCATGTGTGTATATTTAGAGATTTTCTGATGCTTAAGGCCATCTATTAAACAGGTACTGAACACTAGCTTTGAGCACTGTGCTGGTGCTCTACTGATCTGGGACTAGAAGCATGATCAAGGCCTATGTGACGTATCCCGTGGAGCTGAGAGTCCACAGGGTGGTGATAAGTTAAAAAAAAAAAAAAGTAATTAATTACACATGGTATAATAAAATGCTTTGAAGAAAACACAGAGGATCCTGAGATAGAGAAAGCAAGTGGTAGTGACCATCAGAGGAGTGAGCAGGGGAGTGGCCAGGGGATGCTTTGGGTCATAGTGAGGACTGTAGGATTTATCTCTTATTCTGTGTGTATTCATGGTTCAAGAATTTAATCAGATTTGCCCTGGAGTTGTGAATTTTTTTTTTAATTCTATTATTAATTGTTCTTAATGTTGTTGAAGGTATGAAGCATAAATTTTCGTTTTAGAGAAAAACTTACGTTTTTTATGAAGGTGGTACAGCCAGAGTGTTTTGTTTGCTTTTGATTTTTTTCTTTGCTTCCCTGTGGAGGCTTTTTCTGTCCCTACATCTCCTTTTAATTAGGAGAACAAATATAGGAAAACATTCTTCTTAGTAATTTATGATTTTATATGTTTTGTCATAATTAGATTTTAGGGAAACTAAATTCCAAGGTATTCTGGGATTTTATCAAAGTATTCTGGAAGGTTTTTGTTGTTATTGTTTGTGTTTTATTTTATTTTGTTTTTAACCTGAGTTTCCCAAAATATTAAGGCAAGCATCATTTTTCACATTTTCAAGGCAGGGACATTGTGATCAAAAATATTTGCAATGCAACATTTTAAAATACCATAAATAATAAAAATGTCAAATTTCAAAATGCAAACCAGTTTCCTTTTATTCATGCTAAAGAGTTCCGTAATACAAATGTAGTATGGGCTCTGGTTGATGTGTTTAAAATGATATTTAGTTTTATCCAGTGCAAGTATTTACTTGATCTGATTTCTTCCTGGTACTAGGTTAAATGGGCCAGGGAAAACTACCACCATAACATTGGCTCACCGTATTGCTTGCGCTTAGCTTCCGCTGATGTCAATGGGAAGATCATCGTTTGGGATGTAGCAGCAGGAGTAGCTCAGTGTGAGATCCAAGAGCATGCCAAACCTATCCAGGGTGAGGAAAATGTGCTCTCCTCAGTTTATATTGATTTACTTATTCTCAGAATGTTTCCTTGCCCCCCCACTCCACCTCTCACTTATTATCATTGCTTACAAGTTAACTCTTAGAGATTTTTAGCTTGTTCTACTGATCTGAATTTTGGGTTTATTTTCTCAAATCTCAACTAATTGGTGTTTTGGTAAAACCCTTAATTTTGATTTTAACCTCATTCAAGCATGATGAAAAAATTAAGCTGCTACCATCTTGAAATCTGTATTATAAGTAAACTTGGTTGAACTGCTATAATAATTAGCTATCAATGTTTACTGTAATAGAGTTGAACATTTTATTCTCATTTTCTTAGATTGTTTGCTTAATTCTTTCTTTGTTATTACTCTAAAACCAATCAAATATTCTTTAGGAATTTCTCTTGAGAACCTAACTGAATGAATTTTTAAATGACAATTTAAAAATGTATTTTGAGTATTTTCTATGTGCTAAGTACTAAGCTACATCTTTAGTCTGTTTATCATCTTGAAAAAATCATGAAAAACTTCAGAGTCTCCCCAAAAGCATTTTGGGAGTGTGGTATCTTGATTGTGGCTAGGAGAGTGTCACATGTTGATTTTATAGTTTTTGTTTTGTTTTGTTCTTTTGTGATGCTGGAGATTAAACCAAGGGCCTTGCATGTGCCAGGCAAAGGATCTGTCACTGAGCTATATACCCCAACTTCTAATTTTATAGTTTAAGGAATGATTAATACAAATTGCCTTTAATTTTCTTGAAAGTCTTATTTCAGATTACCTGACATTTTAACCAAACAATTCATTTTTACATAAAATTCAGTTTTCCTTTGGATTTTTTTTTAAATGTTACTCACCTTAAACCGATATAGAAATGGTAAGCATGCATATATGTCACATTTGGCAGTGTGTGAAGATTTTAGGGATTGCACTTAATAAACTAAATAGCAAGGGTAAGTTACCCAGATGTTTTAATGTGGATGTTTTCTGAATTTTTCCTTGTTTATCTGGTCTTTACAGATGTTCAGTGGTTATGGAATCAAGATGCTTCCCGAGATTTGTTGCTTGCTATCCACCCACCAAATTACATTGTGCTCTGGAATGCAGATACTGGCACCAAACTGTGGAAGAAAAGCTATGCAGATAATATTCTTTCTTTTTCTTTTGACCCTTTTGATCCCTCACATTTAACATGTGAGTAATGGTTCCTTGTAGAAAATGAGTTAAATGAAGCACTTAAAATATAATTAATGCTATGCAGTATACACATACGTACACATATTGTACATCTATAATGTTAAAATGACTGAGCAAAGTGGAGAAGCACATCTCATCCATATATCTTCAAGTCCTGATCCACATGCTAAATCATAACTTCTTATCATTTGCACTGATTTTGATTATTAGAAATGTAAGCCAGCAACCCACACCTTCACTGTGTTGAATTTATGAATAGTATTGGACTAGCCAGGGAGAGAGAGTTACTGTGATACTCTAATTCAGATTTAATTGAATTTTATTTTTTAGGTACATTTAAAAACTTTGAATCAAGGGTTTCATTTAGTCTGTGGCCAAATTAAGTTCTTGCTTTTTAAAAAAATCATCCTAATTAATGCCATTTGTTCTGAGTGCCCTAAACAGATACATGCAAAAAATGGAATAAGCTCAAAGGAATTTTTTCTTGCAGGGGCAATTTTTTGTCAGTATTTGGTGTTTTTGATGTTTTATAGATCAGATGATATAAAAATGATATTTTAGATATTTTTGTGGCTAAATTATTTAGAAGATATTCTTTGTTCAGTTAATCCATCAATATTTCTTGAACTATTGACACCAAGATGAAGGTTCTTGCCTTTGTAGAGTTAGCATTCTAGTTTGAGCCAGTTGATAAACTGTGAACACAATGAGTTAAGTTCTAGTCTATTAAGAGGTGATAAGTGATATAAAGACAGTGAAACAGGATGAAGAGCATGAAGAGGAGTGGGGTGTTGGTGTGGTCAAGTTGAATTAGACATATGGTCAAAGTAGGCTTCATTCTGATAATGATCTGAAACTTGAAGGAGATGAGGGAATTAGTTGTGTCAAGAATGTTTTCTCTAGATTTGAATGACACAAAATTCTGACTTGTCCATCAATATTTATTAAGTGTATATGTGTGATTGTGAGATGAGATGAAGGAGCCAGAGAAAGGCAGACAAGTGGAAGTTAAAATGGAACAGTTGGCTATAGAAGTAACCACAGTGTGGACTGCTGAGGCATTTGTGTAAATGTTTGTATGAACTTGTGCATGCGTACATTCACTCACTCAGCAGATAGCTCACATAAATGCAGTGCTGCAGGAATATAACAGCACAGGGAGGGAAGGCATCACAAAAGCAGGGAAGCCAGTGAGAACTTCAGGGATGGTCTGGAACCTGGAAAGGAGGTAAGGTTTTAGCCCAGATTGGTTGCATCAATTCTACATGTCTGTGATTTTGCTGGTGAAAATATTTCAAAATGCCACTTGCCTAATACTTTTTATTTACTCCACTGTGCAAGTTATCAAAACTTGTATGCTTCCTTGATCTCTGTGCCTGCAGCAGCCTCAAGCTGCCAAGACTCAGGGTGGATGAGGTTGTCCTGCCCATATATCCCACTGTTGGTCAACTCTAGTGCAGAGGGAGATTCTCTTTTTATTCACAAAAAGGCCTAGGTTATATTGCTAAATGTGATACTAAAATATTTTTGTTTCATGGACATTAGTAAGCCTCTGTTGGGACTTAAGTCATTTTTAAATATAACGGTAAAAACAGTCTTACTCATCCTAAGGTACAGTCTGATTCTCAAAAAGAAAAAAGAAATTTATTTATACGGAGTAATTCGTGAAAATCCTGTAAAATTTAATATCATTCAATCAAATATTGAATTTAGCTAATCGTGATATCTAGAATCTCTTACATATGGGGTATTTTTCTTGTGAATCTTACATTCTGAAAAGTGTTTGGATTTTGAAGTTGCGAAGTATAATGAGGAAAAGTTTTTAATGAAATTCTGTGCACAGAATTTATCTGGAAGAACAAACATTTGTTCTTTCTGCCAACAGCCTTTTACTATCTCTTTAATATATAAAACATAATTCAGAATGCTGAGCTTGGTGCCTCTGATGAATTATAATGGACTACCTGTTTCTCTTCAATTTGGAGAACATTCCCATCATGTTATGACCATAACATCGCCTGTTCTATATTGTTAAAATTTTCATTGTCTTTCTCTCATGTTGTATTTAAATAAAATTCTGTGCTCAGCTTGACTAAACTTTAATAAGAATTTTACTTCTTTCAATATAGTACTCACCAGTGAGGGTATTGTATTCATCTCCGACTTCTCTCCATCCAAGCCTCCCTCGGGACCTGGGAAAAAAGTGTACATCTCCAGCCCACACTCCAGCCCAGCTCATAACAAGCTGGCTGCAGCCACAGGAGCCAAGAAGGCTCTTAATAAAGTAAAAATTTTAATCACTCAGGAGAAACCTAGGTAAGTTAAAAGTGTAAGATTAAAAGCATTCATCAGTTTGTCAGATATGAAAGCATCCATTTGGAGTTGTACTAAGATAGATTTTCCTCTTCATTTCACTTCTTCTCTTTCTAGTTTCAAATATATTAGAGGAAAAAAAAAAAAAAATTCTACCTTTTCCCATAGGAGGAGATCCGACATTTTAGCATGGTCTCGTTGCTTCCTCCAGCCATGCTAGACTCCCCACTGAATTTTACAGATTAAAGTTTTTTACTTCTGAAAATATGAAATGATTCTGAAGTTATGCTTATTGAATATGTGAAGAATTGGGGGACAAAAGCTGGATTTTATTTCAGTATGTTTTCCTGACTTTGCTGGGCTTCTGATTAGCCAATAAAATATGGGTGTTTTTCTTATGTAGGTGAAAACGTTTCCCATCCTGATTAAAAGCTGGGTTCTCGGGAAATCCATAACTATGACTCAGAGCATATTCCTTAATCTCATTCAGATTTCACTCTCCCAATCTATAAAATAGGGTTTTAAAGTAGTTCCTACGATTATTACAGAAATTAATAGATATGGTAATGTTATTAAAGTACTTAATGTTGTGGTTGATACTTCCTAAGCATTCATTTAGAAAATGTGAGCTGTTATGGTTAAAGAAACTACCTGAACCAGGCATGATGACCTGTAATCCCAGCCGCTCTGGAGGCTGAGGCAGGAGGATCTTGAGTTCAAAGCCAACGTCAGCAACTTAACGAGTCCCTAAGCAACTCAGCTAGACCCTGTCTCCAAATAAAATATAAAAAGGGCTGGGGATATGGCTTACTGGTTAAGCACTCCTATGTTCAATTCCTCTTACAAAAAAAGAAAAAGAAACTGTACCTGAATAAAATTTTAATTAACTACTTTTATGCGTTAGTTTTATTTTTCCTGCTTTGGCAGGATTTTTTGTCATTTGTTTTAAGATAGTCTTTATCTTTAATGTGCTAAGATTGTTCTATCTAGACTTTGTAGATAATTACCTAATTATTTTACTATAATACATTCTACAATTGTGGATAAATGTTTTTGTATTATTAAACCACAGGCTGGTTAAATTGCTAATTTGTTTTCTACTTCATGCCAAGATGAATTGAGTATCCTCTAAGTATCTTAAGAGAACTTTCTACTGTTCATGAATTCCCTATCATATGCAAATAACTATTTGGCAGGCTGAATGGTATTATATTTATGACTTAATCTGTTATGTGAATTACATGTACACTGTGAGCAGTTTTTATCCTTCAACTGGAACTGACCTAGGTACTTTCACATCCATTACTTTATGTAGTCTTAGTCCCAGGTGGTAGCTCTGTTCCTAAAGAAAACTGTGTCCCATAGTGTTTTACATACCTTATTCAGGCTCACCCAACTAGGAAATGACTGTTAGAAACTTAATGCATTCTAAATCTCTCCCTTTCTAGCCCACCAATTTAACTATTTTAAATTTCTAAACCTTTCAATAAAATGATCACATAAAATAGTATACAATTATATGTCTGTTGCCACTGAAATATATTTAAAGGTTATAATTAAATATATGCAGCACTTACTAAAATGTTTTTTGAGACTTACCACTTTTTTACAGTCCTCATTGTTTCATCTCTCTTATTTGCACAGAAGACAATGCTGGGATATAAGTGAATAAAATACCCTAATTTGTTTCAAACAAGATTTAAGACAGTGTAAAAGTGAATGAGATGGACTGGGGATATAGCTTGCCTAGCATGTGTGCAGCCCTGGGTGTGATCACCAGCACTACCAACAAAAAAAAAGCTAATTTAGCAGAGTAGAAGGGAGATGATCTGCTATAGGTTATACAGATAGTCCAATAACTCCTAGTCCAGTGGTTCTAATTACCCTAAATGTTGATGTTTTAATCCCGAGTCTTGCGTTCATCAGTCTCATACTTCTATTTGCAAAGTAAAAACAAAACTGTCTTATAAATGCCAGTATGGTATGCCACTTTTCATCTTATTGTAGATAAAATGCTGTTCTGTTTTATTTAAATCATTCAAAAATTTAGAAATACTTATATGTCTACTTAGACTGTACAGTGTTATCAGTATAATTTGGATCCCCAGCACTAACTAGAGATCTAAGATTTGGATGCTAACCCATATTGGTAATTTCAAGAAATTAATAATTAATAATAATTGAACATTCTTATTGACAGTTTTTAAGTAGTAAGTGCAAAATTAAATCTTAACCTTTTTGATGTGAATCAAGTCTTAATACTAACATTGATAGCAGTTCTCTCTTGGTACTTTTTTCAGTGCTGAATTTGTAACTCTCAATGATTGCCTTCAGCTGGCATATCTTCCTTCAAAAAGGAATCACATGTTGCTGCTCTATCCTCGAGAGATTTTAATCCTTGACCTTGAGGTGAATCAAACAGTAGGCGTGATTGCAATAGAACGGACAGGAGTTCCCTTTCTGCAGGTATCCATGGCAGAAACACCCCCAGAAGTTATTAGGAATGGGATTTAGAGAAAGACGATAATCTTGCAAGTCATTTGTTCCACTTTCTCTTTTCTGTTTATTGAAAAATAAATGGCAATGTTTTGTATTCCTTATTTTTCTGCACTTTTAATTGGTTTGATTTATCCTAAAAATTCTTCTGACGTCTCCCGAGATATTTACTGAATTACTTAAGTCACGTGGATAAAGACAGACTTTTTTTTAGGATTATAAATTGGATTTTTTAAAATGTTCCTTTGGTGTTAAATCTTGGGGATTATGTCTATTTTTGTTTCTTCTTTTGCCCGTATTCTCTAAATGTGATTTTGAATTTCACAATATAGATTTCAATTACCTTTTGTGTTTTTACAAATAAATACATCATCTATTTAAAGGTAATACCCTGCTTTCAGCGTGATGGTTTATTTTGCCTTCATGAAAATGGCTGTATAACCTTACGTGTTCGAAGATCTTACAACAGTGTTTTCACTACTTCAGGTGATGAACCAGGTGAGATCTCACAACAATGTTATCTATATTTTTCTTCAAAATTATAAAGCCTCATCTGTTGGTTGCCAGCAAATGCACATAGTGTTGTAAATAATACTTGCCTTAATAAAGTGTTAGAATATGGTTACAAAATAAAAAGCATAAACCGAGGACCAGTCTCTCAGTGTTTTAACAGTGTTCCTCTTATTAATGGTAAAGAGACTAATTTCTGGTAATTCTTCTTGATTTTGTCCATGGACCATGTAGACTTTACCTTTAGTGAATCTTCAGTCCAAGTGCAGCCTTGTGTGTCTTTACACTCCCTTGAATTCTCTGCTTTAGGAGTTTCCATTGTAAAGTGAAAGGTTAACATGTCTCCAGGGCACTCATTTGTCAGGTCAGTCTTATCTTGGAGTGTAGAAGTAATATTTTTGTGAAGTGATGTATGACATAAAGGTGAAAGTGAGTCTTATGTCTTTCATAAAGTACTGGTATTTTCAGACTTACAGTCTGCAAATTATGACAGTCTGTAGTGCTTTATTTATTATTTAATCATATGTCACTGTTGATCCCTTTTCAGAACATTTCCTTTATTTAAAAATATTTAGAACCAAAGTATCTTGATCATACACGGTAATCTAGAGATTAAGCTTGTGTGCCAACATTAAGCAAAGTATCTTTATATTCTGAAGAAATTAGTAGTAATTGTGAAAAGTGAAGCTATCCTTGATAATTTGCACTAGTGAAGAAATGACATTCTTTTAGTTGAGGTTTTATTTAAATGTAAACAAACAGTAATGCATTTTGATATGGTTGCTTTCTGACCTTTAAAAGAAAACAATTTTTATGTTAAGATCCAGATCCTGTTCAGGAGCTTACCTATGATTTACGAAGCCAGTGCGATGCAATCAGGGTGACAAAAACTGTCCGTCCCTTCAGTATGGTGTGCTGTCCTGTCAATGAGAATGCAGCTGCCCTCATAGTGAGTGACGGCAGGGTCATGATATGGGAACTCAAGTCTGCAGTGTGCAGTCGAGATTCACGGAGCAGGTAATGAGCCACTGTGATTGTGTTTTGTATTTTTTATTTTGTTTCCTTTCTTTTAAAAAAATTACCAGGATCATCTAAAAGTAGAAAGGCCATTTTTCTATTAAAAAATATCTTAAGGAGATAATTAAGGCTTTAGGTTATTAGGGAAGTATGTACACCTGCCAAAGCTGTTTCCCCTATGAGTAAGATAATACTACTATAAAAATATACCATGTGCTGGAATTAATACTTTGAGTTCCTAATATGTGATAATGGTTTTGTATATGTAAAAACCATCTAATTATTATGTCTTTGCAGTAGTTCTGGTGTGTCACCTTTGTATTCACCAGTGTCTTTCTGTGGAATTCCTGTAGGAGTGCTACAGAATAAACTCCCCGACCTTTCCTTAGATAACATGATTGGTAAGCTTGTTTTTTTTTTTTTTTTTTTTTAAGCTTTCATGTTACATCTTTTTGAAGGGTAAAACTAATAGAGGCATGGACTTGCAATCATTATAAAGTCGAAGATAATACTTGAGAAGACTAAAATGTAGACTCATTTTTTCCTAAATAAATCAGAAGAGTATAAAACATTCGAGGATAAAAGTGCCTGAACTAGCATGGATAGGCATTTATAATTGTGGGAACTAGAACATCTTCATTCCTGAGAGACTAATCTAAGTGAAAGAAATGACATCAGGCATCTGGATTCTGCGCTTAAATGCGGGCCTTCTCTCCCTTCTCTGCTACTCCTGATTCAAAATTCAACTCTAAGTATTGTTTTCTGTAATCTCCCAAGCCTGATTTAAATGTTCTTTTGTGGCCCCTAATAGCTAATAGCTGTATTGTAATTGTGTAATTGTGGCCTTACTTCTGTTTCCTCCAGTAAATTACAAAGTGGGACAGGTTTGATTGAAATATGTGTATCCCAGCACTTGATGCATGGCCTTGTGTGTTCTAGATATGCATTTAATTGAAGGAATAAGTAACTCAGCAATGTTAGAAAAAAAATCACTTGAACTTTTTGACACGAATTTCCTTATTCTTACATTAGGAATTCAGTTATTTAATTATTATAGGGCTAGTATGCAGTAAAGAAGAATGATGATTTGTGATTTCAAATATTATGCAACCTGAAATCATAAGATTTTGTAAATAGACTAAGTAATTTTGTAGTAATTTTGTAATTTTAAAATTGTGGATGTGGTTTACAAAGGATTTTTCTGTCATTATTTGTTCTTCTATAATATAATTGCAAATGGATATTATTTAGTTAGTTTTTTTTTTTTTTTGCTTAAATGCTGTAGATAGGTTCTGTACTACAATGAGCATTGCCTAATCATATTAAACAAATAGCATTTATTGAGTGCTTAAATACTACCTTAAATGAGTGCTAACATACTCTAATTAATACCTCACCATGACCCTGCAAGGTGGGTGATATTATCCCCATCTTCTGTGTGTGGGAACTGAGGCCTAGAGATTAAAAAACTTGCCCCATACCGAACACCAGTGGTGGAAGAGCCAGAATGTGGACACGGTCCTCCTGACTCTGGAGCCTGCTCCTTAGCAGTGGCCTCCAGACCTAGCTGCTCCACTATGTAGGGCAAGACCTTGACCTCTCAGGGCCTTGGTTTTGTCTTGATGTCTTGCAGTTGTAGAACTCTTTGCTTAGTAGCATTTCATATTTAAAGTTTTTCCTGTTCACCACACAAACACAAATTCATAGGAAGAAGTTTGGACACATTTTGCATATTTTGCAGAATTCATTTTATCAGTAACATGATATTCTAAGCTAATTGATCTAGTCTGTTTTACATATAAATTATTGAAGTGGAAAGAATTATAAACAGAAATAATCAGTAATATGAAGCCCATAGGAGGTTGAAGTTTTATGCTGTTTAGGTATATAAGTGATATAAACGACAGTGTTTAAGAAACAAAAGGATGCAGATTGTATAGCAGTTCTTGACAATGTAGTTGATTTAAAAGTGGTAAAGCTTTGTCACTTGAAAACATTTTAATTAAAACTTTTAATTAAAGTTTTAATTTGAAATTCACTGTGTACTTAGTGATAATTGAAAGCAATTCAGTTAAATACAGAGGCTGATTTATATTCATTGGATAAAGGCTGCTGCTTATTAAGGTTTAATCTGCCCTACCTTGTGAATTGCCTCTTATGAAAAATACTTGAAAATTGTGGTGGTTCCCAGGAGTCAACTCTAAGCTAATAGTGTTGGTATTCATGGGACCTTCCTGTTGAACTTCCCTTTCCTTAATGTACCATCCTTTGTTACCAAAGCAAGCAGAGAGATTGTGATTGAGTGTATGACCAATTCTAAGGGATCATTTTAATTTGGTTAAGTTTATGGTTATTTTTTCTGTATATTTTAGAGATTTAAAAATAGCATTATTACTAGCATAACATTATGCCTCAAAGGGTTTTATTCATGGTTCCATCCCCCACTGGTAGTAATTATTTATATTTTTCCTTTCACAGCATATACATGCTTATGTGTGTGTGTACATATATATTCACTCACATATTCTTCAGTATGTGTTTTTGGCAAGTTAATCCCAGTATTCAGTAGTGCTTTCTAGGAAGGGAATTTGTATACCTTTTTTAATGAACAATTTTCATTTATTGTAGTCTTTATATTCATATTTTGTTAGAATGGTCTTTATTGGAGTCATCATTTTGGTTTGAGATTTGATAACCTAAATAGAGTGTTTCTAAAAACACTTGGTGTTTCTAAAACACACATTTAAAAATTAACTGTTAACAGTGACAGTTTATATACTACATATATTTTATGTTTTACATATTTATCTAGAAATTATAAGGCTTAAATTTTATAAGTACATTGACAGATTAAAGTTTCTCATTAGAAATCATAAATGCATTCTTTGAACATGTGTTTTTGATCATCAATTTTATATGTACTTTACAAAGCACCTCAGATTGAAAAGTAACCTTTTGGAAAGATGGTAACATGGGAATGCAGCATCCCATGCCATGGAAAGTGTTGTCTAACCCAGGTTCTCCTGGTTTGTTCTGAAGTCTCTGTTTAGTGCCTTCATACCAGGAACTGTGGCTGCAACTGTTTCTTAGAAGACATTAGTTTCTGAATTCTGGGTAGTAGTACTCTGGAGAAATCTAAGATCAGCATGCTTTATAATTAATATATTTCTATTTTTGATGACAAATCAGGGCAAAGTGCAATTGCTGGAGAAGAACAGCCCAAAGGCTCCATTTTACAGGAAGTGCATCTCAAATTTCTGCTAACAGGACTGCTTTCAGGACTGCCCTCCCCACAGTTTGCCATCCGTATGTGCCCACCACTGACCACAAAAAACATCAAGATGTATCAGCCACTGCTTGCTGTTGGTGAGTATTTGACCTGCTCTTTCTAAATTCTCCTGATTTGTAGAAAATCCTGTATTCTCTTTGACGATGCTTTAAAAGAAGGAGTGGGCTTAGTAAATTGTGCAATTACTCATCTTGAAGCATATTTCTTATATTTTCTCTTCTTTTCCTCCAAGTGTCTTATTTTTAAGCCAGTGAAACTCATCCACTTGATGCTGTTGAAATATCATGGGTTGGATATGCCTGACTGACATGATGCTAAATCCAAGACTCCTTGTCTTTTCTTGGACTACCCCAGTCTATCTGTGCTTAACATTTTGTAGTAGGTCTTTGTTAACTAATAGTGTAGTCAGAGTGAATGATTTTATGATAGCAGCGTTCTTCATGTGTTAAGAACTGTGTATTCTTCGTTGTTTAAAGAGGTGGTTCCTGTAAACTAAGATTTGCTTTTTGATTTGAAACATTTTTATATTATAGATAAAAAAATCTGGACTTCAACTTGCTATTACATTACTTTCATAGTAATGGAATGAACCTGATTTCCTCTAGAGAGAAAACCAGAAATTAGTTCTTTTAAGTATGTAAAATTAAATTACACTTAATCCAAAATTGAATAAAGGTAGTATATTAAAAATAGTGAACAGCTTCTGACTTTCTCCTAAAGTCTACTAACATGTGATTCGTGATTCTTTCTCTTCTTTCCTAAATGAAAATGTGGCCACATTTATTTTGTGACCAGCGTGTCAGGTTAATGGCTAAGTGAGTATTAGTAGCTCCTTTGGGTATTCTCCTAATTTTTCTGTGGCTATGTTCTGAAAGCAATTTGAACATTGAATCATCTATATGCACTTGTGTTTAGATTCATAAAATTGTAGATCTCTAATTTTTGCTTTAGAAATTATTGGTTCATATTTAATGTTTTATAGAAATTTTAATTAAGATTCATCAGTGTACATTTTGTGTACCTGTATATACAATGTCAGTGTACCTAATGAGTGTCACTATACCTAATGACAGTGACATTGGGGTTTTTTTTTTTTTTTTTTTGTCAATTTCTTGGGGAAATTACTTCTTATTATAGCTCTATAGTAAGAGATACATCAAGGTTTGAAATTTCCATTGTCAAATAACTGTACTGTAGTAGTATATAGTGAATATCATTTTCTAAATTTAGGATAATAGCAAAAAATATGAAATAAGTATCTAAAGTATTCAGTGTCACCAGGGAAAATAAGTGCAGTTGATTTTCCTTTTATTGCCTCTGAAAACTACATTGTAAATTTCCACACATCAAGACTTGCAGAACGTAGGAATCATTTGACTGTTAGGAAGATTATTCAGCTTCTTTCTTAGTACCAGAAGTGACTGATGAAATAGATGATAAATGTGTACAACCATGAAATGTATTTTTCTAGAATAGTTATGTAGAATTTTTCTGGAGCTTTATTCACAAATAATCTAAAATTGGAATTGGCCTAGCATTTTTGCTTCCATTCTTTTGCTTTGTATAAATCCATCAATCCTTTTAAACCACGCATAGTGGAAAAGTGGTTGTCCAAAGAGCTACACAGTTTACTTTCCTTGCTTAACTTATTAAAAAAATCATTTTAGAGACTAAAACTTTCTCAGGTGTATCCATGTCTTTTCTGTTTAAGTTTAGACATACTGCCTGAGACCACAAAAAGCTGTGGGCATAATAATAACTACAAACTGTTCATTACAGTGATAACAGAAGTACTGGTTAACTAGTTAATATTAGTTACCCAGGTAATTACTTTGTGTTAAGTGCTGTGCTAAATGCTTTGCATATTTTCTCATTTAATCTTTTGCAAATAGGTTTTCTATTATTCCTATTTTAAAGAAGCAAAAAGAGATTCTGTGTTGTGCAAGTAACCACTCAGGAGTCCAAAGCCAGAGCATGAATACAGGCTTTTTTCACTGTAGAAACTATCTTGTCATGATTTACTTGATATGTCAAAATAAGATTAAAAACTTTGTAAAGAAAAATAGAAAAATCTGGCTAATGAACTCAGCTAGGTTCCAGCTGTAGTAAACATTCTAAATCTCAAGAAGTATAAACTCCCATATGTAGAAAAGCTTAGGAAAGTGCTTCTTCAAATTGCTCCGTATATTGATTTAGGTTTTAAAATCTTTCTGTGAAAATCTATCCCTGGAGTTAAGTAAGTTTTCAGAGCATATGATAATAGACCCTTTTTTGATGAGAAGACAGAGAAATACTTTGTAGGTTAGCATGTAGTTTGAGTTCCTTTCATAAAAAAGTGTTGTAAAATGATTAAAATCTTGAGGGAAGACTTCTGTTAGAAATTTAAACTCCCACTAAATTAATACTCTCCTGTTATATCATTAAAATTTTTTGTTTTAATTTGCTGTTTTGTCATTTTGACAGGTACAAGTAATGGTTCCATCCTGGTATATCATCTCACTAGTGGTCTGCTGCACAAGGAGCTAAGCATCCACTCATGTGAAGTCAAGTGAGTAAGTCACTATGACATTGAGATCAAAAACATGTTCTGATGAGATCAGAAGATGTTCTGATGCAATAAATCTGCAGTGGTGATTATTTCCCTGAAAAGTCTGAATAGTAAGTATTCAAGTCTAGCTAATGACTGTGCTAATCAAAGATGAGTACTAATTGCTTTCTTTGTAAAGGACATAAGCAGTGGAGTCTATTTTTCTTTTATTGCTGCATCTTATTTATTCCTCCAAAGTCCAGGTTATTTTCTCAATAGAAATCACCGTGTTGCCTTATTTAGTTTATTTTTCAGTTTGGTGACAAACTGTCAGTGGGACTGCGCATGACACATTTGAATAAAGACATTTCAACTGTTAATTAACTTTACTTCTTTGCTTAAATATCATCATAAAAGTCCCCAAATGTCTTGGATTTACTCTTCAACTTTGAGATGTGATCTGTGGGAGTGTTGTGTGCACATAGGTGTCTAGAAAAGGCTAAATTGTCAGAAGTCCCTCTCTTGCTTTCTGCTATAAAGTACACACATACCTGCTTGATAGCATTACTTTGCTGAGTGCAAGACTACTTTCCTTTTTTGCTCTATCAATGATAGATTACAAAGTTACACACATATATAATGTAAATTTCCAGTATATTTTTGATCTTTAATGAAGGTATAAGAAAGTCCACTTTATAAACCTCATGTACATTAAGATTCTTAACCTTTAGGGATTTCACTGTTCTGAGTAAGTGCATTTTCTGAATGGAGAGTGTTTGACTCTTGAGTGTCCCAGCTTCTGATCATAATGGAAATGTTTACTGCCTTGTTTGGCTATGTAGACCACATGACTGTTTACTACCATCTTAGGTTGTATCCCTTGAGTAATATTCCCAGTACACCTACCTGGAGTAGTGGTGTCCTCAAAAGCATTGAGTTTGGGGGCTACAGCAACATGGGCATGTTAGGTCTCTTTCAGGCTGTTGACCTCCTTTTCTCTTCCATTACAAGTACTGCAGTATACTATTAAGACACTTCTTTAAGTAGTCTCTACTGCCACTGCTTTTCTCTTTTTCTCCTTCTTGTCAATGTTTCGCTCTTCACATTTCCTTTTACCCTTGTCTTTCATGTATGATTTTTTTTTTTATGGCTAACACCAATCAAAATTCTCCATTTAACCTTTCTTGTTCTAAGTTTTATGTTAATTATTAATACTTGCATGTATCATTTCACTGCAATCCTAGTGGATAGACACTATTGTATTTTCAGTTGACAGAGGAAAAAACTGTGAATTACAGAGTTACCTGTGAAAGAGGTAGATGGAATTCATTCTAGCCTTTTATATTTAACAGTACATGAACTAGATCTCCTGCTCAAAAATGCCATACTAGGAGGAATCATGTTGGCAATAAAATAAAATTGTTGAATGAGCCAAAATTCATGCTAAGCATTTGCAAAATGCTTCTGGAAAATCATACACACTGTCATTTTGTTTCTAAATACTGAAACCTTGGGCAGTTGTCAGCTAGGTATTGGTGTTAGGTGATATGTTAACCTGTATGGTTCAGTTTGTAGATGCCACTATGTATATGACTTATACACATGCTGTGATAGCATTTCTGATTAAGTGCAGTTGTTTATAGTGTTAGCTGGATACTGAACAACTCTAAGGGATATGCTACTTAAACAGACTAGTGTTATGGATGAGCATATAGAGATGCTCCAATTTTTATAGGAATTTTCCCTCTTAATTGTCTTTTCAAAGTTAATCTGTTTTGTATTCAGAGATGCTGCCCAAGAGGATGCTAAAATCCTACTGTCTTTCTGTTTCAGTTAATGCAATTTTAATGTTACAAATAAAATCTATTATGAAGACTTCACAGATGTGTTATAAAAAGTTTTGAACTGATTAGCAATAAACCCAATATATTCTAGGTTTTTATATGCAAATTAAGGCTAACTTTTAGAAAGTTGTTTTTCTACCTTGTAAATGAATCTTTGGTATACATGTGGCCAGGGACTGTGTAACTGCAGATGGTTGTGTGTGTGTTTTGAAACAGTGGTCTTTTAACCAGTAATGCTTTTCAAACATCTACTGGGTGTCTTCTATATTCCTGCAAACAGCCACGGGCTTTGATGCTGATAATCCATTGGCGGAAACCTAGAAGTGAACAGAGTGGAGTGGTACATGTTAATTTTCTTAGATTACTAGTTTGTGTCACTGTCTACTATGTTATTTAAAATAATATTGCCCAGTACTATTTTGGATGCCCAAAATTATTAACAGTAGTTTTTATAGCTCTCAGAACATTGATTGACTTTGATTAAATTGAGTGATTTGTAGAAAGTAAAATGATCTCCATTCTTGTCTGTCTGTAAATTTGCAGAAGAATCTTAGAACTTTTAGGCGTTTCGAAAGCGTGCTCCCACAACCATGTTGAGCAGTAGTCTATGTAGCAGCCCCAGTAAATGGTCAGTGGGCTTAGCCTAGGGACCTGTAGGAGTCGGATCCACAGATACCTGCTGATAAGTTCAAAGGGCACACTTACTCTGTGGTTAGGAGTTCTTAAAGTCCTAGATCAGAAAATTAGCTGCTGTTCTTTGTTTTTTACAGACCTCGGTGTATATTTAAACCATGCTGGTAGTATGAGTTCAACTTCGTTTGACAAGATTATTCATTCTTTTGAGAGATAATTCCCTTCTTATCTTATCCACTTTGAAGTCCATCTTGATTTCTGTTCTCTTCTGTGGCTATTGGATATATCAATGCCTGCTGTAATCTGTTCAAAGGCAACATGTTTCTACTGCTAGATTACACGTAGGCCCACCCTGAATCTGCTACATCCCGTACACTGGGAAGGCTTGTAAGCAGAGTGGAAAGTGTTTCTGTGAGCACTCACAGCACTAATAAACACAAGAAGCAGTGCTAGGCTTTTCTTGGACATCATTCATTAAATCTATCAGAATCCCCAAGTGCCTGTCACATGCCTGGAGAGACATGGTACCTCCCTTCACAGAATGTAATCTAGCACATTGTTTTTCAGCTACTCACATTATTTCCTCAATGATTCAGGGTTAGGTCAAAACCCTCTTTGTCCTTTGGGTCTCAGCTTTAATGGTCTTCCAGGAAGCCCTACCTGCCCCTGAGACCAGGTCATGGGTGACTCAAAACAGCTCCTATTGAACTCCACAGCAGTGTCTCTGGTAACAGATAATGCGGAAAGTACCTGCTGTTAGGATGTAAGCTTCAGAAGGACAGCATAGTCACTAACTTACACTTGGTACTTAACAGATGAATTTTTTACAATCATGATTGAGGAATGGGAAGATAGAATTCTTAGTGCCTAGAGATAGTGGCATCACTATACTAGAGTTAGTTTACATTGTCAGCAACAAGGCTTGGAGGGCGGGTCTTAGGGTTTTTGTGGACAAATAGATGTGACTAAAGCTACCAGACTCAGAGAGAGTAAAGTCCAAATTGATTCCTCTCTTCTTTTGTTCATGCTAAGTAGAAAAATTAATGAGTGTTGTTTCCTGTGGGGGAAAAGAAAGAGGAAACAAGAGACAAAGGGACTTTTCTAATGAATAATTAATGAAATACATGGTGTTCATTGTGGGTGTGATTTGAGATCAGTAAATGGAGAGAGCAGATGAAGAAAATGGGGCTCGAGTTAGCTCTTGAAATATGTGTCATAACTGCCAGTGGGTGTAGCATGGGTTGTGTACCAGTCCTTCTGTTTGCATTTAGCTTTATTATTTCTGCATAACAAGTGAGGAAACAGAGATGCAGAGAAATCACAGTGAATAAGTTCTGGATCCAGTACTTAACTACAGTAGTATCTGAAGAGGGAAGGAGAGAGGTCATTTCAGGTGCAGAAAGAGAACTCAGTTTTAAGCAGCCATGAATCTGAGTGTTTCAATACAACTTTACATTTAAAGAATCCTAGATAACAAAAGCAGTCACTTGCTATTGGAAATATTTTAGTTCTTTTTGGATCATGTTTGTTCCTCTGCTGAAAGACAAGAATGTAGGTAGATTCATAGGAATGAATGAGTAAGATTACTCTAATTAAAGTAGCAGATAAGATGCATATGATTTGAGTGGTAAGTTTAGTTAGGTAGGATGAGGCAGATGGCCTTGAAAGCCACATAGAGGAGTTTGAAACTGATGCAGAAAGCCATTGTACCTTCATGGGAAAATGAGCAAGACAGCTAAATCTAGAAGTTGCATTCAAATCAGTGTAGAAATGAACAGACTAGATCAGGGTTTGTTAAATGTGTTCTGTAAAGGGATAGATAGTAAATATTTTAGGCTGAAGATGTTTAGGCCATAAAACCTCTATCACAACTACTAAACTCCGTGTTTGTATTATGAGAGCAGCCATAGACAGTGAGTTGTTTTTTAAAAACAGCTGTCCCTAAGTACTGATGAGCATTTGCATGTGGAACCAGAGTTCAGACTTCCCTTTCAGCCAGCCTCCATTACGTAGAAGCAATGCGGAGCCTTTTTCTTATGACTGAATCCTCTGGTTCTATGGCCCCTTCTCTTTTCCACCTCTCTGTGTTGTGTTGGTGTACACTCTCTAGTTTTGTTAGCAGGAAGGAATGTGTGTTGGTTACTGTCAGGCCCACATTCACAAGGCCCCCAGGGCACTGGGTTATGGTTGCTGTGGGCGGCCTTGTCCTTCTCATTGAGCCTCGCCTTACGCTTCTCTCTAATTGATGCACCATTTGGAACTTTCATCCGCTTCCAAGTCTAACGGCTCAGTTTGTATTCTTTGCTTCAAGAATTTCTGCTTAACTAAGATTTTTGATAAAATTTTATAAACTTCCTATATGTTCTCAACTTTATTTGACTCATAATATTTCTATAGCACTTTTTTTTTTTTTTTAAAAGCAATTGAAATTCTTGGAAACCACTGTGATGTGACTTCCTGGCCAAATTTTAATCATTCTTTTAATGACAGCATGCCTTCTGATGATTTTCTTGTCTGTAGATAAAGTTTTAATTAGAAATAATTTTGTGTCAGATAATGATAATAAAGTTTTATTTTATTTATTATTTATTACATGATAATAAAGTTGGGATAATACTAAAAATACTCATAGTTTTTAATTGAAATTTAAAACAAAATTAGATCTTAGGAAAACCTTATTTTTCAAATCAACTTTCCAAACAAAAAAGGTATTAAATTAATCTTTGTTATTTCTAGGGGTATTGAATGGACAAGTTTGACAGGTTTTCTTTCTTTTGCTACCTCAACACCAAACAATATGGGATTAGTGAGAAATGAACTTCAACTGGTTGATCTGCCAACAGGTTTGTATGTTTAGACTTAAAAGATGCACCATTGTTTGTAATATTGGTCAAAGATGCTGCTATTTATAGAACATGTTCCAGAATATTTTCTTTCACCTAAGAGTTTTTTTCTTACTTTTTCTGTTTAAAAACCATCTTTTGTTCTGTAATATTTGCCCCAGAAAAATCTCATCATTGTTTTTAGGGAAACATTATTAACACAAATACATGATAAAATGGAATAATATTAGCCTAAAACAGACAGATTCATAAAAAAAAAATGATACCCAAGCTCACTGAAGTACATTGTTATAATTTTTAAATGTAATTTTAAAATAACTATTTGTAGTTAGACTTTTAGATTCTCTGCTTAGAGACTGAACCTTTAGTGACTCAAGAGGCTGAAGCAGGAAGATCGTCATTTGGAGACCAGCCTCAGCATCACAGCTAGATGCTGAACAACTTAACAAGACTTTGCCTTAAAATTAAAAATAAAAAGGACTGGTGATGTAGCTCAGTGGTAAAGTGCCCCTGACTTCAATTCCTAATTACCCTCCCCCGCCCCTGTCACACACACACATACACCCAAAGTTGGGGCCTTTGTAGGAAACTCCTTAAAACCTTATAGATTAAGAATAGTTTAATTTTTTAAAACTATTTGTTCTTTTTAGACATATATGCAGTAGAGTGTATTTTGACTTATTATACATGGAGTATAACTTACTCTAATTAGGATCTCATTCTTGTGGTTGTACATGATATGGAGTTTAACTGGTTGTGTATTCATATAGGAACACAGAAAAGTTATGTCCAGTTCATCCAGTTTCTTTCCTATTCCCATCTCCCTTCCTTCTCCTTTGTCTAATCCAGTGAACTTCCCTCCTTCTTCTTCCCCCCCAAGGATAGTTTTTAAATGTTAAAATATAGAACTTTTGATAGTTTCTGGCTGACTGAATGGAAAACTCAGTGGGTAGTTCGAAAACTTCATCATAGAAAACATTCCAGTAAAATAATTTATTCAGGGTTATTTAAAACAACCAATGAATTTCAAAGTAAAGAAATTAAAAATATAAAAGAATTGGTAGTTTTCTTATGATAACATGGACTGTTATTTTGAACAGGTTTTTTTTAAAGAAAAGTTTCTTTAAAATAATATAATACAATTAATATAGAGATGATTTTAAGTAATAAGGACATATATATGTACATATATGTAATAAGTCCCATACCTGATTGCTTTCTTACATTCTCAATATATATTTCCAAGTTCTCAAAGATATAGTTGTTCTTAACTCAAAGATTTAGCCCCACCTTTTTCAGTGTAGTTTCAAGAAGTGACCTTCAGCCCCAGCTTCCTGATTGCCAATGCCCTGGCCCTGGCTCTCTCTTTAGTAGTGTACTATACCAGGAATTAAATGCCTTTTTCTATTATCATTCACTGAAAGCGAAAAACAACAACAACAAAACTCCTTGTTTGTTTTCTCTAATGGGATTAAGTCAGGACTGTTAAGTAACTAAAAATTTACCTTTTAAAGAATGAATGCCTATAGTAATAATTACTGACTTCCTAGTTGGGACATTTGAGTTCACAGCTGTATAGTCTCCTCTAAGAAGGGCAACAGACTAGCAGAGTCAGAAAACGACAAGTTTATCTGGGGCACAGTAATAACAGATTCTACAAGAGTGATGGCCTTTCGCAGGGAGGCATTTAGCATCTTTGAATTCATTATGTTCTCTTTTTTTCAATGTAAACAGAATCTAAGAAAAGGTACTAAAATATTTATTCAGACATGAATTAAAAGCTGTGTATTTTTTATTCACAGAGAAACATTCCTTCTTCTAGCACTTAACAGATTCTTGTACAGCATACATAAGCACTGTAGTTAGAGTTTCCTAACTTCTGTTTATAGAGATATTTTGGTGGGAACATGTTCAAAATACTTTATTTTGCATATGGGACAAGAAATATACAAAACCTGTTTCAAGAGACTTTTCCCTACTATTTAGTGTTTGGAAACCTGGGAAGGTTTTATAGTACCTTCAATATACAAGTAGTTTTTACAGTGACAATTTCTTTATCATAGATGCCTTAAAATTTTAGAAAATGGTATTTAGTAAACTTTAAAACAAATGACAATGTCCTTTTATAAAATAGATATTTAAATATAAGTGATAGGTCATTGATGATTATGGTATTTTGAGACTATTTTTGAATTTAATTTTTAGAAACGGCTTAGAAGTAAATGGAAGAATGAACAGAAAGGTAGAGGATAGGACTGATCAGATGACATCAGTATGGCTTCTTATTTCTTACATGTTTGTTGCTTTTTCACATTTTCTCTAATGTTTGCAATTAAAGGAAGGAGCATTGCTTTTCGTGGTGAACGAGGGAGTGATGAGTCACCTATCGAAATGATTAAAGTATCTCATTTGAAGTAAGTATCAACCGGAGAAATCTATGCTGTTAGCTAATGGAATCTTACAGATTTGTTAAAAGATTTTTAAGAAAGTGGGAATATACTAAAATACCTGTAAAATTTCTTAGTGTTAAAAAATGGTGATATGTAGCCACATCAGAAAACATATTTGGGCCATCAAATTAAGTTGCTATCACTTTTAATTCCCCATTTATACAAAGGTAAAGTGATTTCAGGGACTCTTAACTTGTCATTAGATTAATAAAACCAGTGACCTACTTTTGTTCTGTGCCTTACCCATATAAATGTGCCTTACCCATTAAAAAAACTATTTTTTTATCTTACGAAATTCTTGTGTACTTCCACAAAGCATGGGGTTAATTGAGTGAAGGAACTCATTTTCTATATAATTTAGACCCATTTGCTTCCAGAAATTTTTTGGATTTTTTTGTTCCAAGAGAAAATACCTGTAAAGTGGAATTATTAAAAATAGAAACTGAATAAAAATCAGTCAAAAGAACAAAGGAAGGAAGAGTAAGCTTCCTAATAGTTTTCAAAATTGTTTTAGATTTTCTAGGATCTGTGCATTTCCACATAAATTTTAGAGTCAGCTTATCAGTTTTACCAAAAAACTTTGATTGAGATTGCCTTGAATTCATATATCAGAATAGGAACAATTAACATCTTGACGAGTTTTGCAATTCATGAACTTGGTATCTCTCTCCACTTATTTAAGTAACTTTAATTTTAGTAATATTTTGTAGTTTTCAGTGTGTACATCTTACTGTATTATTTAATTTTTTATTTTCTCTTTGATGCTGTTATAAATGGAATTTTTTCATCTTTTAATTTCATTTTCCAATTATTCATTATTTGTATACTGAAATAGTTTCTGATATTGTCCTAGAACTTGTTACCATGTTGAACTTATTTATTAGTTCTGGTAGCTTTTTTGTTTGTCCTTTAGGATTTTCCACAAAAACGTCTTATTTGCTAGTAAAGATACTTTTTTTGGTACCAGGGATTATACCCAGGGGTGCTTAACCATTGAGTCACATCCCCAGCCCTTTTTGAATTTTATTTAGAGACAGGGTTGTGCTAAGTTGCTTAAAGTCTCACTGAGTGGCTGAGGCTGGCTTCAAACTTGCATTCCTCCTGCCTCAACCTCCCGAACTGCTGAGATTACAGGCGTGCACCACCTTGCCCGGCAAGACACATTTACATATTTCTTTCCCGTCTCTAGGCCTGGTCTTTTATTTCTTGCTTCGTTGCACTGATGAGAGCTTCCAGTAAATGTAGGGTAGAAGTGGTGAGAAAGCTGACATATTTTCTCTGTTTCAGGGTCTTAAATCCTGGAAATTTTAATATAAGCATTTAATGCTGTATGAGCAGTATCTTTTTTCCTGTAACCTATAATATTTGAAGTGTTGTGTTTTCATTTTAATTCACTTCATAATATTTTAACATTTCCATGGGGTATTCATAGGTGTATTTTTAAACTTCGAATTATTTGGGTGTTTTTCCCAGATACATCTTTTTGTTGTTTTCTAGTTTCTGTTGTGGCCAGAGAACATGTTTTATTTTATTTGTGTTTTTAAATTTAATGTGATTTGTTTAATGACCCAAAATATGGTCTATCTTAGTAAATGTTCCATGTGCAAACATGAAAAGGTGTATTCTGCTATTGATTAGAGTATTCCATGTCACGTCTAGTCTAGTTGGCTGATAACTGTTATTCAAGTCTCCTATATTCCTGCTGATTTTCTGCCTGTTTATTCTATGAAGGACTGAGAGTGTTGAAATTTCTAATTTTAGTTATGGATTTATTTTTCTTTTGAAGCACTCCTTGCTTTGGCTGTTTTGAAGCTATTATTAGATACATAAATGTTTATATCCTTTTGACTCATTGATTTATTTATTATTGTGACTATCTTATCTTCAGTACTCTATTTGTTTGGAGATAAGTCTGATGTTTGTCTGCTATTAGTATCATTCCAGCTTTCTCTTGGTTAGCGTTTGCATGGTAGATAGTTTCTCATCCTTACACTTATAATCTACCTTTGTCTTTATATTTAAAATCTTTTTCTTATAGGCAGCATGTAATTGGGGCTTATTTTTCTATTTGACCTGACAATCTCAACCTTCTTATTTCAGTATTTAAATAATTCATACTTAGTGTAATTATCAATATGGCATGTGTTTAAGTCTACCATATTGCTAGTTATTTTGTATTTTCTATGTTTTCATTTTAAATGAATTAGTAAAGATTTTTTTAGTTTATGTAGTTTAATCTTTAATGCACAAAACGTCATTTGGTCTAATGCACATAAACAAAAGTTCTTTAGATGTGCTTAGTTTTTAAAAGTGCAAAGGATTTCCAAGACTAAAAATTCTGAAAATTCCTCATACTGATAGGAATCCAGTCTTTTCTGTTTTCAGTCTCATTCTAAACATTTGGATAAATTTGACATTTGAAACAGTTGGTCACAGTTCCCCTGATTTCAGAACATTCAGTGTGATTATGTCTAAAATAGGAAGCATCCCTTTATAGCCTATCTGGAATTTAAGGTCTCTAATAATGCGAACCAAAATTCACATTTTAGTCTTCTTTTTTATGATCATTCTCACATACTCTGCATTTAAGGTAGCATGTTTTCCAGTGTACACTGTCCTTTCCTTTTGTCATTTGTCACACCTGTAACTCTGTCTAGAAGGCCATTTCTCTGTTGTCAGAATTTATCTCCTCTTTGACAGTGGATCTTCTCAGCAGGTACCTCATTGTTTAATATTAGTATTTTATGACATGCCAATATGTTAGACATAATAAGTGTACTGCATTTATGTAATCTGTCATGGTGTCTACTGTCCTTATTTCTTTAATCCATCTAACACTTGTGAGGTAGGAGTGGTAGGTAGGTATTAACACTGTAGAGCCCAACACCAAAAAACAAAGGAAAGAGTAAATCTCAAAAAGGTTACATAGCTTGTCTGAAACCCTATAATTATCAGGTTGAAGACATGATAACGAGTGGAAGACTGAGTCCTTTGATACACTGAGTACAGGGTTCTTACTCTGTCTCATTTCCTTGCTGTTAGCCGTCATTTGTGGATAATGGTACAGTTTCTCATAGTGGTTATCTGAGACATCAATTCACCTTTGTTGAATTGCTTTCACTGACTTCATTCTGTATTTCCAGGCTTGACAGTGTGAATAAAGTAGCATTTGTGGCATACTTAGGATTATAGAAACTTTATATACTTTCAATTTTTATCACAACCTGCACACTAATTCATTGAGGTGGTGGTAGTATTCCCATGGCAGACATGAGGAGTAGGTTATTGAGAACCCAGGCCACACTTTCTTCTGAGTAGCCTGCTTGCCTAATTTGAGGATGTGTGAACTCTCAAAGGTCATTTCAGAGCTTCACCATCTTATAGTTGTTAATCATGGGGGCTGTTAGTTAGTTTAAATTCCTATGCTTCAAATGTATCATCTGAGCTTTCTGACTTGACTTTTTAGTTGTACTAATTCATGATGAAATTTTTGCAAAAGGAGCTTATTTAGTATTTTGTTGTTTATATTTTGCTCTTTTTAGGCAGTATTTGGCAGTTGTATTCAAAGATAAACCCCTGGAATTATGGGATGTCAGGACTTGTACCCTTCTTAGAGAAATGTCTAAAAATTTTCCTGCAGTAACAGCTTTGGTAAGTTATAGTTTAAAAACTAGCTAATGTAGATATCTTATGTATGTGGTGTGTGTTTTTCTTTAACTTAAATTGCTGTCATCACTGCCATATATTTTGTTAAAAAATTTTGTTAATGGAAGATGATCTCCTTAATTGGAGATTACTTTTTATTTTCTAGAATGGGTTAATTTAATATTATATTAATATAGTGCAATTCCAGTTGGACATTTTGAGGAACATGATAAGCAGAAGAAAGGTTCTAAATAGCTAAGTTATCGTGAAAAAAGAGGAGTAAATGCAGGAGGCAGGGTGCACTCACTCCCTGATATTAATACATTTGATAAAACTGTGGAAGTACAATCAGTGTCATACTGACACAAGAACAAAAAGTGGACCAACATATGAATGCTCAGTTGCTGCAAGTGCAGTGAGGCAGCACACAAAGCAGAGAGGACACTGACCGCAGGAAACAGGATTGGGAGACTGGCTTACCTCATGAAAAAAAGCAAAATTGCCGCTAATACCATATACACGAGGGGTATCCACAGGACTAGAGACCTGTGTGTAGGAAGGGAAAGCTATAAAATTGATATAACTAAGTACAAAAGAATATTTTTGTGAACTGGAGGCAAGAGAGTATGTTAGAAACTCAAAGTAGAAAAAAGAACCAATGAATTTGACCTTATCCCAATTCATGCTTTCTGTTTGAAGGATACCATTGTCAAGAAATGTTCCCATGTTTAAAATTAACTAGGAACTCCTACAGATCAACAGTGAAGAAACAGAATCCCAGTGGGAAAGTGGACATAGTATCTGAACGTTTAATACATGACAGAAATCCAAAAAGCCAGCAAACATATAAAAAATTTCAAGGGTTTGGTGGTGGCTCAACAGTAAAGTGCTTGGCTAGCATGTATGAGGCACTGGGTTCGATCCTCAGCACCATATAAAAATAAATAAATAAAATAAAGATATTACGTCCGTCTACAACTAAAAATATTAAAAAAATAAATAAAAAAAGTTTGAGCTCCTTGGACATGGCAGCACATGCCTGCAAACCCAGTGATTTGGGAATCCCAGACAGGAGGATTGCAAATTTGAGGCCAGCCTCAGCAACTTACGGAGACCCTGGTTTAAAATATAAGAGTCTGGATTGTGGCTCAGTGGTAAGGACCCTGTGGGCTCAATCCCCAGTGCTGTCAAAAAAAAAAAAAAAAAATCAAACTCATTGGTTTTCAGAGATGTACCAAGGGAAATACTCATGATATACCTTTAGACTAGCAAAAATTGGGAAACCAGATAGTTTAAACTGTGGGTGAGATACAGGGGTGGGAATCATTGCTCACTGCGCATCCGGGCACAGATGTCCTCTGTCTGCAACTGCTGAGCCCATGGTCATAAGTGAATTTTTATAAGTATTTTGACGGCAGTGTCATTTGTCATGATGGGAGTTTGGAGGCAATCTGGTGTTCTTTGCTGAGAGAACAGACAGATTAAAAATTGGTGAATGCCTGTGGAGTGTTATCTTCTGTGTAGAACCAATAAGGAGATGACTTAAAATATATTAAAAATAATGAAAAGAGGAAGAAACAATGCTGTATAACAGTACTGCTTATGTAAACTAGAAATGCAATCATGTAAAATAACTACTTGTTAGGAACTTTTATGAATGAGAGGATATTGGATTAAATGCATTGGAATTGGTGGGGATGTAGAAAAAAACAAGAGGAGCAGTTCCTGACCTGATGATGGGCCCTGACTTGAGGGTGCATGCATGCGTCTTACGCTGTGTGGTAAGAGGTATGCTGGGAAGTTGAGGAATAGGAGATACCATAATTGAATCCGTTCTTTTCATTTTGTAAAAAGAGAAAGCATCTAAATGGCCATTAAGCTTTTCTGCCTTATACTCTAATTAAAATGCATTTATTCAACCTTCCTGTAAATTGGTACAATCTGAAGAACAATTCACATGCAGTAAGAGTAAGTGATGCTGGTCAGTGGGGAGTGCGCCCCGCTATTCTAGAAGGATGCTCTGGCAGGGGAGACCTGGCACTTCTGGTTTTGTCTGTCTGCTTTGCAGGAGTGGTCACCATCTCACAACTTGAAGAGCCTGAAGAAGAAACAGCTTGCTACCCGAGAGGCCATGGCCCGCCAGACTGTTGTGTCGGACACAGAGCTGAGTATTGTTGAGTCCTCTGTGATCAGGTATAGTTTGCCATTTCCTTCCAGTGTCATTTACACTGTCAGTTTTGTGACTGAGAAGTTGATAAGGTCATCAAAAGGCATCTGCAGTAGTAGGTTGGACTTCATTTTTTAACAGGCTTGGGTTCATGTTTCAGTATATAACCGAAATCTGAAAAATTAATTGAATTTTATGTTACTTAGTGCATTCAATAACATGTAGTACTGTTCACCCATCAGTATCTTTTAATGAATATGATTATTCTAGTGCCCTTCTGTCCTCTTCACTTCAGCTTCCAAAATTCAAACGAATGTACCGTAAACATAGAGATAGCGGATATTATTTCTGCACACCCCAGAAAAGGTGGAAATTCTAAATTTTTCTATCATCCCCATCCACACCATTTTAAAAATAAAAAGCTTCAGAGACCATAAGAGTTCAGTGAACACTCTCTTCTGTTGAGTTCTGCAGCAAAAAAAAACAAAAACAAAGAGTTTGTCAAGTTTACTTTACTGTTTTCCCCTGTACTGGGAAAACTTCCTCCCATGATGTAACTATTTGGAAGTAATTTATATTTTATTTTATTTGTTGGACAGGATTCATTTTAGACTTTTAAATGGTTTGGGACCTCTATTAATGGATCTGGACTGTGAGCAAGTTCGTTAATGATTAATGTCATTCTAAGTAAAAAAAAAATCTTTTCCTTATTTTTCTCTGTCACAAAGCTTGTTGCAGGAGGCAGAAAGTAAATCTGAACTCAGTCAGAACATCTCTGCTCGGGAGCATTTTGTATTTACCGATAACGATGGCCAAGTTTATCATCTCACTGTTGAAGGAAACTCTGTGAAAGATAGTGCTCGGATTCCACCGGATGTGAGTCTTCCCCTTGACTAAATCTCCATCACAGTTCTTATCAAAGATTGTGTTGATCCATTTTGTCAGTGAAGCATGGTTAAATTGGAACGCTTCTTCAAAAAAATCTCATATAAATAAATTTTACTGTTTAGAAGATATTATCACTGATTAAAATTGCTTTGTACTGCTAGAGAGTAACATTGTAACTGTTTTATTAAATATTTACCATGCACTACTTGTTATTCCCATAATAATTGGTGTGGAGTTATCTCCATTTTATCTATAATAAAACTGAAAGAGAATTAGTAACTTTCCCAAGGTTACCTGACTTAGTTATATGGCAGAACAGTGTTTGAAACTCAGGTCTAACTTCATCATCTGTTTATTTCCATTTCAGGAATTCCTCTGACAGATTTGACTTACAGTCTAGTATTATTTTTGGATAATAGTAATTAGATTGTAAGTGTAATAGTATTGATATTTACATCTGTATTGATAGATGTATATACCCCCACCCTGTTTTTGGTTCTGTGAAATCCTTCAACTGGGGTTTTATAGTCAACATGCAACTCTCAGGTTGTTTTTAGCAGATGGATTAAAAAATGTTTTTGTTAACTAATATAAACTACTAGAATGGTTAAATGGAGACATGAGGAGATTTTTTAAAATCTCTAAAGTGGTAAAAAATCCATTCTTAAAGTTGCCATCTAAAAATGGAATGTTCTGGTGAAAGGCCAATCTCCTCATTAGGCTCGAGGTCTCCCTAGGTTACAGTCAAGATGTTGGCCAGAGCTGCAGTTATTTCAAATACGATGGGGCAGACAAATCCACTTCCAAGATGCTTCATTCACTGGCTATTACAAATTAATGCTGGCTATTGGTGAGAGGCATCAGTTCTTCCTCATGGGTCCTTCTCTGTAGGGATGCTTAAGTCTCTTCATAGTACGATAGCTGGCTTCCACCAGAGTGAGTGATCCAAGACACAGCAGGAAAGAAGCTACAGTATTTTTAAAATGACCTGCTTTCAGAAGTCACACTGTCATTTCCATTATAGTATGCTGTTTATTCTCAGATCAGCCCTGTCCTTGTAGAAGGCAACTGCCAAGGACCATGAGTACCAAAAGGCACAATCAGTGGGGACCTCCTAGGAGCTGGCTCCCAATCTTCCATATTGACAGTTGTAGAATAATTCAGGCTATCCCCTCAAAAAAAATAAAATAAAATAAAAAAACCTTTATGACTTCTAAAATTGAAGCTAACATTCAAGAGTGCTTTTCAAATTGTAATTTGATCTTTATTATTAAATAGAATGAATCACATCTGAAACCTGGTAGCACCTAATATTGCCAAACATTCAGGATTTTGAAAGGATAAAAATAATAATGCAAAAGTAGAAGTTTGATGTCTGTTAATTATAATAGGAAAGAAACTTCACTTTAAATGAAAACTATTGTTAGAATTCAGACATGAGTTTCTGTGTAATGTAGCCATCCTTTGGAAAGTCCTACTTTGCTTTCTTAGTGCTCTAAACAGCTTTTCTTTTAGAACCCCAGAGAAAGCACCATCTGAGCTCTCCAGTGCTCTGCACAAATAGCTGGGTCTCTTTGTTTTCTAATTATTGCACATTGAGAGTAAAATGTAGAAATTCTTGAGTAATTTTTGAGATGCTATTCCCCCCCAACCCATCCACCAAAGAAATTTTAAACATTTGGATGTTAGACATGAGTGTTTCATTTTATAAGTGCTTTTTTCAGAATGATCATTGCACGTAACAGCTTTTAGGAGTCCATCACTTTGTGAAGACCTGAGTCAGGAAGTAGCAAGTCTCGGTTCTGCCCGAATCATTATTTTCCAGTAAGGTGTAGTTCCCGAAGGAATGACCAGAATAATGAGTATGTAGCCTTCAATGAAATTAGTAAATATTTTAGAGCAGATTGCTTTTAGGGAAAGGAAATTGACATTTATAGTATGTGAGAAATTGATTTGGGTTTATTTTTTTTACTGTCTGGAATTGTTTTCCAGAGACTGATGTAGAATGTAGGCTGAGGTTTTTTATTTTAATCCAATTATTTATCTTAATCTTCTCTCAAATGTAAAGTATTTAACATTCATTTTGAGTTGAAACTTGTCCTCTGGATTTTGGCTCTAGAACTGTAGAGTATATAAAATGGTAAAAGCAAGGAGAAAGCTTGACATATTTTAAATAATGTATTTGTGGAGAATTCCGTAATCGTGCTTATGTAGAAAGCTGGAACAGATGAGTGATATCTCTGCCTTGTACCAGCCTTACTTGTGATCACTGAGCGTCCCATCTCACAGGTAGGCAGTATGCAAGTATCAAGTAGTGTGCTCTCTGAGGTTTGGTTCTGCTCTGGTTCTCTGGGATTATTTAGCGCCACAAAGCAGGTCTTACCAAGCCTTCTCCAAGCTCCTCCGTACCTCACATGCTCGTGTCCCGTTGGCACTCTGGTGGAAAGGTCTGGACAGTCCCTGGAGTATCAGTACATCACCATGAACTCAAAGCTGGTGACACTGATTGCTAGGCTAATTTGAACTGTAATGTTCTACTTTTTTAAAGTTAAAAAGGAAGACTTAAAATGTGAAAGTTTTTAAGACTAAAAGTAAAGTTAAAGGTAAATTCTTAAACATTATATTAGTATGGTCAAGAAAATAGAAATAAGATTTGAGAGCATTGTATTTTACTATGCAGAATTTCATTTACTTAATATAAAAAAGTTTCTCTCTTATTGAACTCATTACTAGCTTTTCCTTTGTTTCTGGACTGCCACTAGTATTTATGCAGTATTTGGTGTAGGTGGCAGTCTGTTAATAGTAAATTTGTCAAACATTGCACTTCCCTGCTCCTAGTCATTAGACATCATGTGAATTTTTATATTTAACTATAAATGCACAAATAATATTTCTCTTAGTAAATTGAGAAGCAGTTGACTAGTAGTAGTATTTAATAGCTAGCATGTTTCAAGTGTTTATAGTGTGACAGACATGACTTTAAGGCCTTTACCTTAATAAATTTATTAACCTAAGAATATCTTGTCAAGTTTCACGAGCTTACTGTACTCTCTGTTAATGATAAATCCCATACTCAGAAAGGTTAATAAATAAACGTGCCCCGAGTCCATTCCAGTTTAAGTGGTAAAGCTGGCATTCAGGCTCAGTCTGGCTGAGTTCAGTGCTTAAGCAGCTAAGCTATCTGCAGGACCACCTCTGTACATCTGTGGGAAATGAGTTCTCTTCTTCCCAGTTGAATTTATTACAGTCGTGTTTCATTCTTAATAATTATGTTGATGTTTGTAACTTCTTTGCAGAACTTCCTGTGAATTCAAACTGTAGGAATGCCTTTAATAACAGAATCTTTTTACCTTCATTATTCCAGAAATTCCAGATGATATCAGTAAAGTTCTGAAGTTCTGGGTCTTTTTTTTTTTTTTTCAATAGAAAGATCAATGCACAATTTGTATTAAAATAATTAAATTTTCCTTGGGATGAATTTATTTATCCTTTTGCAGTGAAAAACAAGTTAGAATCAATTCTCCAGAAAGGCTTTCCTTTACTTTCTTCATATAGCTTTCTTTCTTCTAAGATATTTCTCCCTCAAAAGGGATCCCTTCTCTATTGATCTACCCAGAAAACTTACTTACATGTGTTTTCATTGCTGTTGTTTTCTAGGGAAGTATGGGTAGTATTACCTGCATTGCTTGGAAAGGAGATACATTAGTACTTGGAGACATGGATGGAAATTTAAATTTTTGGGATTTGAAAGGCAGAGTATCCAGGTATGAGCCAAGAATGAAATCTTTGTTGGAAAAAAAGAGAAAAAAGAAATAGTAATAGTAACCTCTTGGTATGGTTCCATTGGAGACCTGTGACTTACAAACAGGACCAATAAACATGGCCAAGTGAAGCCTTGGGTCCCTTGTCACCTGAACTTGGGAAGAAGGGCTTTAAGCCATGCTCTGTATCATTTACAGTAGAACCTTACTGCAAATGGCCCAGGCAGAAGTACCTGTTGATGGGCAGACCTTCCTGTCAAATGCAGACTGCATCCCAGAATGTGAAGTTATTCTCCTGTTATCAGACCTCATCAGAAACAGAGCTAGAAAGAGACATTGGACAGTTCTTGGTGACTAGCTATTACTGTTCATTCTGTTGTTTGTTTCTTTGTATTTAGAGGAATACCTACACATCGGAGTTGGGTGAAGAAGATTCGTTTTGCCCCTGGCAAAGGAAACCAAAAATTAATAGCAATGTACAATGATGGTGCCGAAGTGTGGGATACTAAAGAGGTAGGCAGCCCCACGGGGGTAAAACATAAGCGAGGCCACCAGGCATAGGAGCTGTTTCTGTTTTTCCCGTTCTCCTGACTCAGAAAGGAAAACTGTGTAATGTGTGTGTCAAGCTTCTCATAACAGATTAGTTTATTCTTTTTAACATTTTTACTTTTACAGTATTTGTTTTAAAGGTGACAGCTTCACAGGTCATGTTTTAATGTTATCATTGCAGTTGAGACCTGTTAAATAATTAGGCTGCATGTGGAAAATAGGCCAGGAGAGGCTGCTGAATGCTACCCTTGGTCACGGCCTCTGCCACACAGCACTGTCTTCCTTGATCATTTAATCCAAAATAATAGATGTTTTCATTTTCTGTGAAAGTGATGACATTTACTCTTGCAGGTTCAGATGGTGAGCAGTTTAAGAAGTGGAAGAAACGTGACCTTTCGGATTTTGGATGTGGACTGGTGCACATCAGATAAAGTGATCTTGGCGTCTGATGATGGCTGCATCCGGGTGCTAGAGATGTCCATGAAGTCTACGTGTTTTAGGATGGATGAACAGGAGTTAACCGGTATGAAATTCTCATGAAAGGATGCTCTGAATCCAACTCATCTCGAGAGAGAGCTGCTGCTTTCTAATTTCTTTCATTTTCTAGAAATCTTGAGTGTGAGAAAGTAAATGATCTTTAATCTTGAGAGTTTGTGACTGCTGATATGCCATTCCTGGTAACTGCAGGTATCAATCATTCCCAGCTCAGGTTTCCAAAGTGTCCCTTTCTTCTCCATTTCTGTGCAGTTTGTTAACAAAACAGAGTATGTCTACATTCATCATGGCTTACTCAGAATTTAGGAGGACTCATCAAAGATGAATCTAGTGATAAGATTGCTGGCTTCTTAAAGTGAGAGATTAAAAGGCAGCTTTTGTCTTAGGAAGTGCGATGTTATCTTTGGAAGATACTTGTGGAAGGAAACAGTTCCTCTGATCCTAATTGGAGCAGAGTAGGAACTTTCTGCATTGAGTATTCTTTTAGCATACCTTTGGTGCATACTCCAGACTATTATTTGTAGATGATTTCTTGAGAAACTCATTTAGTCATTACTTAGTCAATTCTGGGAAATGTCTGTGCCTTTGCAGAAACTATTTGGCACTTTTGGAGACAGTGAGGTTTCAAAAACCCGCCCTTTTTATATTCAAGCTGGAGGCACTGCCAAGTTACTGCTGGTGTTGGTTGGGCTGCCTTTAACTTACCTAATAACTAATGAAGTATTTTGCATGTTTTAGTACTTGGTGTTCATAATCCAGTGAGTACTTTGCATTTATTGCAAATAAATTACTGTCTTCTCGATTCAGAGGACAAATTTCAGTCTGAGATACTTGAGCTGTATTTGGATTTTATAAAATTTTCCATTGAAAAATAATTCTGTATCCAAACATTGCTAAAAGTTATCTAATGACTGAATCAAAGTATCAGTTTTTTAATATAGGTAAGATAAACTTTTTATTCATTTCCTTCATCATGCTAGCCATTTTTCAAATGCTCAGTAGCCATCCATGACTATTGGCCGTTGAATTGGACAGCACAGTCTGAAGTCTGTATTGGTAACATCATTGATAGATTTGGGTGGTTTAAAGTAATCATGTCTGCTCAGCATGGAGGGAAGACTCTGCAGGGACTGGAGGGGTCATGAGGCTGCCCTCAAGTACTGAGTGGGCATTGAGAGTATGGAGAATGATAGGTGTTGGCTGTTGGAGCCTCTGAGTCCTCTGTTGCTCTGCACTGGAACATGCTAAAGCATTGGCATCTAAGTAAGCCAGCACTGGCTGTGAATGTTGGACCTGGTCTAGGCAGAGAGCCCCCTTGTTGTAGGGCTGCCTGCCTAAGACCTGGGAATGCCAGCAAGCAGAAGTCACCTGGTCTCTTCAGTGACAAACTCCAGGTTGTTGGGCTATGGTAGTTTAACAGTTTCAGAAGAGCAAAGGTATCAAGTGGTACCAGAGATACTGGTAAATATAATTATTTTTAATATTTTAAAATCATGAGCATTGTTGGTATCTGTTTGGTCAATATACTGAGTCTGTTATTCAGGTAGTACCAGAGTTTAATACCTTATTTTACTTAAAAAGAATTTTTGTTTTCTTCTTCTTTTTTTTTAATGTCTAGAGCCTGTGTGGTGCCCATATCTCCTTATTCCAAGGGCCTCCCTTGCCCTTAAAGCCTTCTTACTACACCAGCCTTGGAATGGACGGTATTCTTTGGTTATTTCTCAGGTGTAAGTTTTTTCATTTTTATTTTTCTTTTATAATAACTTTGCAGGTTGAGGGTCACCCATGAAAATCAGCTGTAGTGTATACTCCAGAGCTTAGAAGGAATGGAGCCTTAAAGTTCATTAGAAAGAGGGCAGAGATACTAAACGTTTCCAGTCTGCCTCTTGTTTCTGTCTCTGTGGGGCCTTGGAAGTGTGGATCAGTGTGAAGCTGTGAATACATAGGTTGCTCTCAGGTGGTCTGAATGTGGGCTCATGATGATGAAAAAGATTAGTGTGAAGAAGACCAAGGGAGGACGGGGGATTGGAGGCCAAACCTAATTCTTCAGAGGTATTTTTAGTCTAACATCTACCTCATAGTGAAAAGAAGTCACAGGAACTAGTTATTAATTAAATCTACAAACGCAACTTAACTTTCGCCATGTGGAGCACTTAGGTTGGCATTGGATGAGGGATTTCTAAAAAAATACAGTGAATGTCTGTTCTCTAAGAACTGTCTCCCTAGGGACACAAATGACCATGTGTAAGGCAGAAAGAGCAGATTCCTTTATTCATTATAGGTTTTTTATTAAAATTAACTTAAACTTCAAAGTTTTTAGAGCCTGCTGATAAATTTTCCACTCTCTTGGAGGCCAGAGAGATTTTCTTTATTGATTTCTTTGACTCGGACATTAAAGATGATTTATGGGTTCTGAGTATGTTGTTGCTATGTTAATCCATAGCTGAGTTTTTAACCAGGCTCTACAAAGAGGTATTTTTCTATATTAAAACAACTTTTTTTTCTTCTGGTAAAGAAATAAGTGGTTGTAAATGGAGAGAAAATGAATCTATTCAAAATCTTTTCTGAACAGTGATTATCCAGAAAATGAAGAAATAAAGAATCTCCTTCAAGAGCAGTTGAATTCATTGTCTAAGTAAGTGCTGTGTGTCTAAGTAAGTGCTAGAAGATAAGAATATGAGAAAGAAAAACATATTGGGACTTCTTAAAATTTAAATAATTTGTGTTTTTAAAATTATTTAGGGCCCAAGAAGAGACCATTCTGTTACCATCCTTGACATTTTAAGAGAAGGACCTGTTTAATAATTACAGGGACAGAGCATCTGTTTTCACCAAATTCAAATCTACCAGACTGCTCTAGCCTCACCTCAGGGCAGGACTAGGAGCTGTGTGTGACATCCTTGTGTTTCACCAGCCTCCACCACAAACCCCTGTGTAGCCAGGTGCTAAAGGACACACTCAAGTGACTTGAGTCCAGTTCCCTCATTAAAACTGACACCTGTGTCTGGTACTGTGTGTGCATAGTTCTGACTGAAAAATTAATGTTACCAGAGCTAAGAGTGTATATTGGTATTAATAGTGTAAAGGAAGTAGAAAATTGTGGGTCCACATGGAGTTCTTGGTAATATGTAAGATATTTTTGCAACCTAGATTGCCACATGTAATTATAGTATTTAACAAATTAAGCATCCTAGAATGTTTTGTTAATGGAAAAACCAAAATAATTATTTTATTGTTTTCTGTATTAAAAGATTAACATTTAAGTGGGAAACTGTAAAGAATATCTTCCCTCTGATTTATGAATATTCCATATTTATCTATTTTAAAAACATTAATTCATAGAAATACTAGCTATTTATGTTAAATGTTTACTTTTTGAATAGTTTCAAAATAAATTCTGAATGCCGTCTTCTCTAAAGCATGTATTGTTCCTCATGATTAGCAAAATAATTTAATCAGCAATGAAATTCTGATTCTGATTGTTGGCAACTGTTCATAGTTTCTGAAACTCCCATGAAACTGTTGCGTGTCTGTAGGACTGAGCCAGAACACTGCCTCCTGCTGGCAGATAGGTGCTAGTGCTCCAAGCCTGGGTCCTCAGCCCCCTCAGCTTTGTAATCTCAGCATTGTGGCAAAGTAACTTTGTTTTTGTAAGTTCTAAATATATCCATTGGGTGGAATTTTCCATCTCAACAGTATATTGATTTATCTGGCTTCATTGTTTGATTCAAAATTTTTGCTTTACCTCCCTGGATTCCTGCCTACAGTGACATAAAGAACCTCTTGCTTGATCCAGAATTCACTCTCCTGCAGAGGTGCCTGCTTGTTTCAAGGTAACACTCTGAAATAGTCTCTGTAAGAAAAAGAAAATTTCAAGTTCACTTACTTCTCTTATCAAGGGTTTATAAAAGTTATGGCCAGATTCTCATATTTTAGAAAAATATGTGAGTCCCTCCTCTAGACTTGACTCTTAATTTTAAGAACAGTGGTACAAGCAGGGGAAAATCAAATTACATTTAAACAGGAGATCTAGGCCCTTCTATATTGAAATGAATTTTTCCTACACACAGTTTTTTAAGATGTGTTTTAAAATACCAGATACAGGCTGGGAGAGGTGGTTTAAGCCTGCAGTCCCAGCCATTTGGGATGCTGAGACAAGAGGATCACAAGTTCAAAACCAGCCTTAGCAACTTAGTAAGACCTCAAAAAATAAAAAGTACTGGGGATGTAGCTCGGTGCTAAAGCACCCTTGGATTCACTCCCAATACCAAAAAAATCCCAATACCAAAAATACAAACAGAATGTGTTGAAATATACCAGTAAATTGAATTAAGAAGCGATAACTTGTACTTTGTCACTATATAGTAGAGTTGTCACTTCCAAAAAAAGACCTTTCCCTCCATGCTCACAGAGCACATATTAAATTACTCTCACATCTTATTTAGTCAGTTATCCCAGAGGAACTTCTTCCCAGTGTGAAACTTTGACCCACATTGTCTGCTACTGGCAAACCAGATGGACATTTGGTCTTCACACAAAACAGAGAGATGTTGAGGTCTGCTGGTGCCCTATGCAGTCAGGCCCCTATGTTTTGTTGGAAACCCAGTAGCAGAGCTGGAGAACTTGATGCTTCATCCCTGTCCCCTTCCCAGGCTTCACTGCAGTGACCTGATGGAGTTGGAAATGACAGCACTGTTTGCAGGCCGAGGCTTGCTATGTGAGTTGTAACCTTGATTTCACCCCTCAGGCTTTATGGTGATGAATCAGAGCTGCACTTTTGGACAGTGGCAGCCCACTACCTGCATAGTCTGTCCCAGGCCAAGTCAGGGAGTACAGTGGTAACCAAGGAAACCACTCCTCGGGACAAACTAAACAACCCGCTGGATATATGCTATGATATCCTTTGTGAAAATGCCTATTTTCAGGTATTATACTTTTTAAAAATATTTATACTTTTTAATTCAAATATTTAAAGGTTTTATCTTACTTGTTTCTTTCTAAATATCTTAAACTTGGAAAACTTTAAAACTAAGTTAAAGTCCATATCATAGAAATAAGTCTTTTTGGCATATTCACATAAAAACGTCTGATTCAGGACTTGCAAACTTATAAACCTGAGTTTTTAATAAACATTAAATTCTTACTATCAAACAATCTTAATTTTTATTTGTCTGAAATATTTTAACTTTAGAAGATTCATTTTGATTCTCATTTCCCTATAAGTAGCAAATTGTTTATTCATTTGGTTTAAATTTACTACTCAAAATGTATAAAGATAGGTTCATAAAATTTTGTTGCCCTGTCATAATACTTCAGTACATGCAGGTTTTTTTTTTTTTTCCAGTTGTATTAAAGTGCCAGTGTCTGTAAGCAGGCAGACATACACACAAGTGATGTAGTACATTTCAACACTTTTTCTTTCCAGATTCTTATTAAATTGTTGAATTTCAGTAAAGTTAACCGTCTAGTAATCTCACAAGTCAAACTAACATTTCTTAAAACGTTCAAGTACAGTAAAATTTAAATAACTCAAAAAGTTTTTATAATCCATTCTCAATTTTCCTGTTTTTCTCCTACTCTAGAAATTTCAACTAGAAAGGGTTAATCTACAGGAAGTAAAACGGTCAACTTATGATCACACCAGGAAATGTACAGACCAGTTACTGCTCCTGGGTCAAGTATGTCAGTTTTTATAACTCTTTTCATGTTCCATGAAGTTTCTAATTGATTAGCATTTTAGACCATCGTGTGTGTGTGTGTGTGTGTGTGTGTGTGTGTGTTTGTGTCTGTGTGTGTGTCTGTCTGTGTCTGTCCTTCCGTGTAAATTTTGGCTTCCTTTAAAATTAAAGCAAGAAGCATTGTGAGAAGGCGCCAACATGATTAGGCAGCTTGTACTTTTGGCTTCCTTGATGGAGGATGAAGCGCAGCTTGGATGCGTCATCTGTCGTCGCTGTATCAGTTGGCCTGGAGCTGGAGGAGCTCAGGTCTACCCGTTTTTATATTTGCCTTAGAGAAGTAGTGTGGCTCTTTGGTTTAAGTTCTGCCTATGTAAACAAAACATTCAGGAGCAGTTTTTGAAAGTGAATGTATTCCTTGAGCTATAGACTTTAGTGTTCTGCATTATGAATTTTAAAAGGCTATACTGTAAGAAAATATTCTTAATTATAATAAGAAAACTGTTTCTCTTATTAGACAGACAGAGCGGTTCAGTTACTATTGGAAACAAGTGCAGATAACCAGCATTATTATTGTGACTCACTGAAAGCCTGTTTGGTCACCACTGTCACCTCATCAGGCCCCTCTCAGAGCACTATTAAGCTGGTGGCAACCAACATGATTGCAAATGGCAAGTTGGCAGGTAAGGTGCACTTTGTGGCAACGTCTCTCAGTGCGCAGGAAGGTCCCACCCATGCTCAGCCAAGCACTTTGTTGCTGAGGACATGACTTTCCTGTATGTGCTGAAGGAAAAAAGTTACTGCTAGCTATTAGTAAGGTGACTAATTTTTTCATCTAAGCCAGAACTTGTTTTCAGAATGAAAGGAGCACTATTAATAATTGCAAAAACAAGAGGAGTCAGACAGTCCTGGGCACACTAGATTGATCAAGCTTGTGAGTGAGATGAGCTTTACCTGGTGATTCCCAGAGCAGTATTTGTGCTTATTGCTCTTTATTACTTGAGTTGTAACCTTGCGGAACTCTATTTTAATATTTCATATTAAAATTTAAGTCAAGAATGTTTCTATTAGGTCCAGCTGGCGCACCCCTTTTCCAAAATGCTTGGAACCAGAAGTGTTTCAGATGTTGAAATTTTTGAAGTTTTGAATTTTTGTGTAGAAAAAATGAGATGTCTTAGGGACATCTAAACAGAAAATTCATTTATGTTTCCTATATAGCTTACACACATAGCCTGAAGCCCATCTTACACAATGTTTTTGATCATTTTGTGCATTAAACAAAGTTTCATGATTTGGAATTTTCCGCATGTGTCATCAGTGCTCAAAAGGTTTCATATTTTGCAGCATTTTGGATTTCAGATTTTCATGTTATTCTCAGCCTGTAAAAGATGCTCAAGACTAGATGAAGGTAGATGGCAGCTGATCTTACTCTTTAATGATGTGCCAAACAGAGGGCTGTTATGTCACCTGAGGGGGCTGCTCTTCTGTCTTCTAGAGGGTGTTCAGTTGCTCTGCCTGATAGACAAAGCTGCAGATGCCTGCCGCTACCTGCAGACATATGGAGAGTGGAATCGGGCAGCGTGGCTTGCAAAGGTAGGTGAGTCCAGTAGGTATCTGGAGCATTCAGAGTAGAAAGCTCAGTCTTCAACCTCTGGCTCGTGATTTGGAAGCATTTTTTCACCTGCAAACCTGCTTTGCTAATATTTTTCTTGCAACTCTTGTCCTCCCTCCTGTTCTTTGTAAATTGCATCTCTTCATATTGATAAATAGAACTTATTTTGGTAACAAATAAGTGAAAGCACCTGATTCTTCTTTCTGCTGGAGTCTGACCCAGTGTGCAGTCCAGGGGTGCTGTCAGGCCCCTGGGTTCCATGGGTGCAGGTCATTATCACTGGCTGCCATTCATGGTAAGCAGCCACTTTGGGGCATTGTTTTGGTAAAGCAAAGGCTAGCACTTAGTTCATAGGAGCAGATCTCTCGCTTTGATTTAATTATTGTAATGCAGGATGTTTTAGTTTCTAACATGGGTGACTTTCCCAGGTCCGTTTGAATTCTGAAGAATGTGCTGATGTTCTGAAGCGGTGGGTGGATCACCTTTGCTCCCCACAAGTCAATCAGAAGTCAAAGGCCCTCCTGGTCCTGCTCTCTCTGGGTTGCTTTTCCAGTGTGGCGGAGACACTTCACAGGTACACCTCAAGTGCTCCTGGCTCTCAGGACTGTCCTGATTGGTCACTTCACACTTCCTTGAGGCTTTAGTGGGTAGATGAGGTACCTGATGTGTGCAGTGAAAGAAGTATCCCTTTTGGTTTATTTTTTAAAAACCTCAAGGGGATAGAATCCTCTGAACTCATTAATTCTTCATGTGATCTAGGAACTGTGATAGTTTCCTACCAATATATTAGCCAACCCTAACAAGCACTTATTTAAAAATAATATAAAAGAAATCTTCAGAGAATCAGGAAAGATTCCTCTTTGAGCAGAGCAGCTGAGGGAACGCCCAGAGAGTAGTAAGAAGGGAGCACAGCAAGGTGGGGTGTCCCTTCTGACCATTTCAAGGAGGGGGACCCATTGCTTCTGATGGGACATTTACTTATTGAAAACTAAAGGAGACGAATGACAAAAGATTATTTGTTTGGTCTATAGTGAGGACGTCATCTTTGTCATGCCTCTGTAGAGTTCTGTGATTTAAAGTGTTTGACAAAGTTCTTAAGGATTTGAAGCAAGCCTGGGGTTCGAGACGTTTGTATTGTGTCTCCTTCCCTTTATGAACCAGGCCTAGGTGCTGACATGACTCGTGTGGTACTTAGTTCCAGGGAGCACGTGCTAAGCCTTCATGTAGAAACATGCCTTAGATGGTTCTGCCTGTAGGCTGCAGGGGCTCACGCCTGTTCTGTTGTGTTGAGCAGCATGCGGTACTTCGACAGAGCGGCCTTGTTTGTGGAAGCGTGTCTCGAGTATGGTGTGTTGGAAGCCGGCGAGGACACAGATATCCTTTGTGAGGGAGGGCATTGGCGTGGAGGGGTAGGAGGTGACATGAGTGGGGCTTGGAACTTCTCCTAGTCCAACTGCCTGGACAGAAATGATATTATATTAAAAAAGATCCATGTTCTGACTCACCAAAGCCAGGTGAGAGGCAGAGATGGGAGGAGGAAGAATTGGAGTGAGGGTCACTGTACTACTGACCTTGGCCCTGGCTGGATGGAGGGGACCCAGGGAGGGCTGCACAGGAGGAGCCCAATTCCATAATGTTTGTTTGCACTTCAAAGGAAGCTGAAGAAATAATTTAATAAAGGTATAAAGACCTGTAAAATAGTATTCTTAAATAAATTTTGTATATTTATCTGGAAACTATATACTGAAAAATAGAAAAGAAAGATTCCCACTACACTCATAATGACAATAGGATATGGAACAAGACAGAGCACTTCAGAGAGATGTGTCTTGAAGGCAGGCCATGTGGGCCACCCACAACCAAGAACATTTTATTTCTTCTAGATATCTCTCGAGTCACATTTTTTTCTTTGAAAATAGGCTTAAGGATACAACTTCCAATTCCTTGTGTTTGCATAGCCCTACTTTTCCCATTGCATTTGCTTGAATTATTACATTTGGCATATTTCCACATGTCAAGTGTTTAGTTCTGCGCATATATATTTTTTACACTAAAATTAAACCAAAATTTTTGAAAAATTAAAGCAAAAGCTTACTCATGGACATGTAGCTAGTTACTGGTGAAATTGACTCTGGTTCGAAGAACCCCTTTGAGGTATCAGCCAACATAACAGTGCTAAGCACCCAGATCTGTAGAGCTCCTTCCCTGGGGAAGTGAATATCTAGCCCCCAGCTGCCGGCCTCTCAGACTTTCACGTGGAGCAAGGGTGTCTGGGGGTTTCTCTTCTGTCATCTTTCCTAGTTTCCAGTTGGGTGTAGGTGGTGGCAGACTCCGGGAAGTTGTTGCTTGGATCTTCAGGAAGGAGAAGCGTCTGCTCGGCTGGCACAGAGTGCAGTGACATTAGAGACTGAGACTTCATCCCCCTGCAAGGAGCTGCCTGCTCTCATCCCGTGCTGCCCACTGTGGACGTCAGGTCCCCTAGGGCAGGGCTGGCCCTTCTCCTGGCCCTGGGAGTCGAGCATCAGCCCCACCCTTTCTGCTCTTCTTTCCTTAACTTCGGTTTACAGAAACTCACTACTGCCATATATGCAGATTATGCCCGAAGCTTGAAGAACCTCGGATTTAAACAGGGAGCACTTCTTTTTGCTTCAAAAGCTGGAGCAGCTGGCAAAGATTTATTGAGTGAGCTTGAATCCCCCAAGGAGGAGCTAACTGAGGAGTGACAGGTTATGTGCCAGAGAAGCTGAGGTTGGAAGAAGCCTGGGAGGGGAGCTGACCTGGTTGTGGTCACGGTCATGGCCAAAGCCCAGGCCAGTGAGGAAGGAAGACCCCTGTAAACTGTCCCACCATCTAAAGTCATGTGTGCACAGAAGTCTGTGGGGTTTCATGTTAAGAACAAGTTGTATATCCTGTATTAAGCTCCATAAGATTTGAACATCTCAGAGTTTGAAGGTGTATAACATTCTATACTTTTGGATAGAGAGCTTTAAGATTCCTGGAAATAATTTTATTAAGTTTTTTTAAACTTAAAATTCAAAAGACTGAATTGCTTTTCTCATTTACTAAAGTATAAAGATGGTTGAGACATTAGTAAAGAAGTTTGTGAGACTCAAGTATGTGCTGTGCCTGTGTTGATATGCAGTCATTCCAGATGCAGGCAGGGCAGGCGTGTTTAAAGATAGCTCACCAAAGCGTTTTTTTCCCCTTACCTTGAAAACACAGTTGATTCTTTGGCTTAGGCAGTTGCTGACATTTGTAATTTTAGACTCATACTCTCATGGGGAGGTTTTAAACTTCATGTTCAGTGTAAGTATGTGGGGTCTTTGATATTTTGAATTTTAACCCCTTCTATGATACATTACAGTAACCTCATTTTTTACATCTCTTTGTACTTTAATTTTCTGTGTTTGTGTTCTTCTAATAGCTGAAATATCCAGGTTGTAACTATTATAAATTATTGCTGAAGATTTAAGTGTCTGTAACTTAAAAAAAAAAAAAAAAGATAAATAAAAAGGAAATTCCACCCAGGGCTTGTGCTTTTCGAGTTTTGTTTTTATTCTGAGACAGGGTCTCAGTAAGTTGCCCAGGCAGTCTGATCTTGAACTCAATAATTCTCCTGCCTCAGCCTCCCTGGTACCTGGGATTACAGATGTGTGCCACCATACCCAGCTCCGTCCAGGCCCTTATGCTCATGGCGTGGTACATGAAGACTGACGCTGTGCTGTGTGCTCAGGAGTTGTCCAGCCGTCCAGCCTCCAGGGTCAGCACTGAGAGGACTGACACCGTCCCTGGGCACGTCTGCCTCCGCGTTCCCGGGGGGAATCCTCTGGCTTTCAGAGGCAAGAGGATAGGCATTTCCATCTCTTCCCTCCTAGAGCTGCTGGGTGGCAGGCCTCACCCTCCAGGAGGTACGGTTTTTAGATAGGGTCATAGCTTCTTTCTACCTTGGAAGTCAACCACTGATCCCCAGTGGTAGGAAGCAGCTGCTTGGAGAGGAAGGCCTACCCTGCAGTGCATGCTCCCACACCAGTGCTTCCGCGGAAGCAGTCAGGACTTACTCCTTGGTCCCGTATCTGGCTCCTTTCACTGTTCTTTGCCTCGGCAGGTTACTAGAATTTGTAAAGACTGTGGCCAAGCACAGCTTTCCCCATATTGTGTATTATTTAAGGTGATTGTTCGGATATATTTTATTCAGCCATTGTCTCAGCTCATGCTGCTGTAACCAGACCACAGGCTGAATGGCTTACCCAACAGACTTTTATTTCTCATGGTTCTGGAGACTAAAAGTCCAAGATCAAGGAAGGAGCCAACAGACTCAGTTCCTGATAAAGGCCCCTGTCCTTTGGCCTTCCTTTGTGCAGTCACGTGAAGAGAGCAAGATCTCTCCACCTTCCCTTTCTTATAAGGGCACTGGTCCCAGCTGCTGGGTGAACCTTCAGCTCCTAATCTAAACCTGATCACTTCTCATTCTTTCACTTTGAAGAGTGGACCCATACATTCAGCTCATAACCACCAATGAGCTGAAGAATCAGAATGTGAACTTAGTAAGCAGAGAGGAAAAGGAAGACGTTTTATTCCTGAGCAGTTCATTTTGAAAATAAAATAGTCTTTAGATTTGAGGCCAACAGATAAGCAGCGAAGCATGTTCTGATTGTGGAAACAAAGAAGTGGGGCCAAGCATTGCCAGTAGCCGGTTCCCAGTGGGCAGACAAGGCCAAGAGCCTGGATCTGTGCTACAGTGCTGGTTGGTGTAGCAGTCAGCACTCTTGACAAGATGAACCAAGTGTGTGTCCCCTTCCAGCTGGAACTCAGGAGTGCTCTCTGCGATGAGCTTGTGGTCACTGAGCTAAAACTGCTACACTCACCTCTCTGAAGCTTCATGAGCCAAGAGCTGAACAAATCTGAGTCATTTTTCACATGGAGCCTTTCTAAGTATCTGTTTATCTTCATGAACCGTCTTTGAGAACACTGTCTCAGGACGGATGTATCAACAGATGGTCTCCGAGCAAGACAGCAGCTGGAGAGGGGAATGAGAGCAAGAATGGCTTCAGGGAGCCCCTCCACCCGAGTCCCACCCAGCCCTACAGGAGCTGCTTGCGGGAACCGGGATGGTAGGTGGCAGCTTCTGTGTCAGGAAGGCCCGTGCTAGTGGCTTCCTCCTACCTGGTCTCGGAGCCATTTTCTGCCCTCTCTGCTGCCTTTTCTCTGCCTGCCTCCCCAGTCTTGCTGGAGGCCTTCTCATGGCTTCTGAGCTGATTGCAGGACATTTTGTTCTTTTCAAGTGGTTAGCAGAGTGTCATCCATACAAACCTCATGTCCCTCTCACTACCTAATTAGAAAGTCCTTGACAGATACTGATAAGAAAACTCTCGGCTGCTTATTTCCTGGAGAGCTCATCTTGCATGAGGACACGGCTGTGTTTCAGTGAATCCCGATACCTTCGTTTTCAGCAACGGTACATCATTGAAAAGTGTTAAGGCACAAACTTGTGGAGAATTCTGCCAGAGGAATGGCAGACTAGTGAGAATGTTTTTGTCAGTGGACTGTTTCTCAGACCTGACTCAAAACAACTGGTGAGTAAAACTCTCAATGAAAATGTAAAGGCATTTTTAATGGATTCTACTTAACACAAAGCAGAGAGCCACACCTCCCTTATGCTCAGATTTTTAGTGACAGGCTACCAGACGAATCCCTGCAGACGATTTCAGGCATTTCTGTTCACTGTTGGGCTCTCCTGACTAAAAATCCAAATGACCACCACCCTCACTCTGTCTTTCTCAGAATCACTGAGAAACATGCATAGGTACAAGTGACCATCCTAAATATAAGAATGATTTCCTTTCCACATGCCCTGTGGCTCCCAGTTTTCCCATCCTCCCTATTCTAAGGTAGTGAAGCCAAGGGCAGTTAAGGAAGAAGTGTGGTTTCTGCTTTAGAAAAACTGGATTTGAGGAAGTTGAGAATCTGAGATGAGATAAAAAGATGTTTCTCATCACTGCCCTAAAAATGTAGCCCCTAGGGCTTGACCTTCTCCCTGCCGTTGCAGCATTTTATGAAATGAAGCAAGGCTGCTGGCGTGGGGCTGGGGGAGGGCTGCATGGGGACGCCCGCCACCGTGGGGCTCCAGCACACGGTGTGCAGCCACAGCCCCGACCCCTCTCCTGCTTGTTTCTGTAAATAAAATTTTCCTGGAACACACCCAGGCCCACCTGTTCATCGTCTATGGCTATTTTCAACAAGAGTTGAGTACTTGGCGACAGAGATCAGGTTGCCTGAAAAGTTTAGTGTTTACTGTCTAGCCCTTGACAGAAGTTTTCTAACTCCTGCCTGAGGGCTGAATTGCTTCCTTGTGATGCAATCTTGAATGTCCAGCTGCCCCACTGGCCACGGATCAGCACAAGGTTCCTTGTGATTTCTCTAGACTGGCTCACTAGGACCCACCTGCTGAGAAGAGTGATGGTATGCACCCATCCCTCTGTTCCTTCAGGGTCCAGTCCCCATGGACTGTGCTGACCTTAATCATTTTCCCTTTGGACAATTCTAAGGTAAAGGTAAATGGCATCAGTAAATGGCAGGTAGGTTCAAATCCTACAGCTGTTTCATTATCAAAACACATTTAAGCAAATTTCAGTTTCATTCCAACACCCCCAAACCTGTTCTGCTGTGAGACTCTCACTTCATTCCAATCTTGTCATTCTGTCATCATTTGTCAAAACACTTAAGGCAGGCTAGAAGAGGAAAAATAGCCATACCTTCAACCAGCGGCATGCACTACTATTGCAGAAGAGAATCCAGTTAGATGTCTTACTTGGGAAAAGAATCCTGGGCCAGGGAATCCTCTACTCCTGGTGACTGAGACCTCAAACAGTCCCACAGAGCTGAACCAGGAAATGGAACAAAGTAATCAGAAGTGAAGAATGGAAAGTTTGCAATATAAGAAAATGAAAGAAGTTTAAGAAGGAAATTGGCAAACCATAAGTTTGCACAGGTATGTTGTGAGAGGAAAGCCTAAGTGGTTTCTTAAGGATGATTGAGGGTAATGACTTGGACGGTTTTCTTAAAAGCTACCTGTCCAACAACAAAATTCATTCCTACAGATTTTTGCTTCCCTGTGTTTTAGAGAAATGTCTGTCGATTAGAAATCTACTTGAATGTCAGCCCCTTGCTTCTCTGAAGTTGCTGATCTTTGCCAAGTGTAGACCAAGGAAAATACACCTTAACCTGCCTGTTAAGGTGCCTGCCTGAAAGCTGCCTGGAGGGCAGGGTCCCACAGGACTCCCATGTAAGCTCGTTCAAGTGGTGTGACACTGCTCTGCCCCGTTTGGAGTCTGAGCTTCAGGAAGGGCCGATACACGTCTCGTAGCACCTGATGGAGCTCCTCTGGCTAATGCTAGCTGTCACTACACCTTGGATTTTGCTTTTCGCCTCTGGCAAACCCACTTGGATGATTCTAAACACTCAGGTTAGAGATGGGGAGCAAAGGGAAAGGAGTGGAGCTTGGGACTCCAGCTGTGTGACCTTGGGCCAGTGTCGCCTGGGCCTCATTTTAAGATGGTGATAATACTGACTCCCTCAGTGGCTGAGAGAGAAGACAGCTGCAAGACCTTCTCTGACCCTGGGCAGTTTTTCCAAGCTATGTGCATTCTGTCAACTGGGCATCTCATGGGAAGGGGGATGAGATTTCATTGTTCACTTTCATTTAGGACAGGGATTCTTGCTGCAGTGTCCAGAGACATGCAGGAACAGGGACTAGAATGGGTGCAAGTGGGAAGGAGAGAAAGGAGAGAAGCACAGATTGATTCCTGAAGCCTCTGAATCTACCGTGACTCTGAATTCTGAAAGTTGTTTTGCACATAACTTGATCTGGATGCAGGTGGTCACCATCTTGCATCCCCCTCCCTGTACTGGGGATGAACCCAGGCTGCTTTACCGCTAAGCCACATCCCCAGCCCTTTTTATTTTTCAGTTTGAGACAGGGTTTTACTAGGTTGCTTAGCATCTTGCAAAGTTACTGAACTTGTGACCCTCCTGCCTCTGTGTCCTGAGTCACTGGGATTTACAGGTGTGTGCCACCATGTCCGGTGGGGACAACACTGTTTCTCTTCTTGAGTCATCTCCAGAAACTGGCTCTGTTCCCAACAGTTCCTTCCCTGAAAATCCCACTGCTCCTGGTCCCTCCAAACCCCCATTCCCATCCTTGGGGACCACCAAGCTCCAAGTATTTACTGAGCACCCCACACCTTCCAGGAACCCTCACCTGTGGGAGGCACTCAGAGGCAGAGGTGAGCAAGATGGCCAGGGATGTGTGGTGCACCTGACTTGGAGGAGTGGGGAAAAGAGCAGCCAAAGCAGCAAATAGGTGGTGGGAGAAGACTTGGCCACAAGTGAGAGGGCGGCAGAGGGGCCAGCCGGGGCGACAGAGGAGAACCTTCCAGGCAGAATGGACTGCATGGCAAGTGGAGCAGGTGAGAGTGCTGCTTTGGGGCCAGTGTGAGCCCAGTGAGGCTGAGGAAGGGCCTGGAGGTGCTGGGAGGAGGCTGGGGATGGGACCTCTAAACCCAAGTGCTGTTGCCAGGGTCTCTCTGTGACTCCTGGGGACTTCTCCAGGCTGGAGAAATCAGGGTTCTGAAGGACAGCAAGAGCCAGGTGCTCAGCCTTGGTGTCTTGAGGACACTGCACCAGCTGGCTGCGCAGGCCACATCTGCCCCCAGAGTGAAGGTAGACACCTCCCCCTTGGCCTGAGACTGGCACCGAAGAATCACGAGCTGTCTCATCTGGGAGACAAGGCTCCCTGAAGGAGTGGTAACTAAATCCTGAAGCCTGGAATTCACTGGATGGAAGAGAAGGGAAGGGTCCTCCCCTGACTGGGAGGAAAGGAGCTGACCAACAGCAGCTTCCTGTGAGTTCTGCCTGCTCCCTACTCTGCTTCCTGGAGACGGAGCAGCAGGGTACAGCTCACCCTTCCTGGGGCTCAGAGGGAAAGCAATAGGGCTTCCCTCCCACTCTGCCTTCCCACTGATCCCCAAGGGCTCCTGGAGCTGGCAGGGAATGGAGAGAAGGGAAATTCACCCCTGACCAAGGATCCACAGGGCACACTCTTGCCAATGGGACGGGTGTCAATGGCTCACGACAGCAAAAACAGGACAGTCTCCATGAAGTCAGGCAGCAAGAGAAGGAAGGAGCAGGGTGGCTCACCACAGGCTTTAAGAGGAGGCAGAGAGTGAGCGTGGCCCTAAGAGGTGAGCAGAACTAGGGCCTGCAGGACTGAGTGTGAGACAGCTGGACAGGTACCACCAGCCAGAGACACGCCATGGAAATGTGAAATGACCCCAGAGCCTGCTGCCAGTCGCCCAGTCCTCTGGGCAGGTGGGCCTGCTGCTTAGATGCCATAGAGCCCTGTGGGGGCTCAGGCCTGCATGCCTGCACTTGCAGGGCAGGGGACTCAGTGATGGCCCCATTAGCTGTTCCAGGTAACAAAAAAGCTGTCCTCAGAGCAATTTGACTGGACAGAGTGGCAGAGACAGGTGGGACTCCAAGGTAAGGGAAGGAGCTGCCGCTCCTGCTTATGGAGAGGAGACCACCCTGGAGAGGCGAGGACTCGGCCCACGCTGCTCCCCTGCTGCAGCTGGCTGTGCTCTCTGGTCCCAGCACCAGGGGAGCCTTTCTCCCTGAACTGTCACGTTGTCCTGGTCACATCTCCACAGTGACTCCCACTCCACTTGGAATAAAACCCCTCACCGTGGCCTGTCTGCAGGGGTGCCTTTCAGGATCTTGCTGCTTGCTTCCTGTCTCTGTCCTGTGGCTTCCTCTGGTCCTCAGATCCCAGAAGAAGGTCTAGCACGTGGAAGGCACTTGATAAACATGTCATACATGTTTGTATGTTGGATAAATGGATGCACGTCAAGGGAGGTTGGGCCTGGTGGGAGGGCAAGGACGGGACCTGCGAGAGCCATCCCCACTGGGGGCGGCAGCCAGCGTAGGCCTGTCTGCTCGCGTGTGGCTCTGACAGCCCAGGATGTTTCCTCTGGGTCTGAGGGTTTGCTTACAACCCTCTCTAACTGGGACAGGAGATGGAGAGGAGCTGATTACTGCTCCAGGAATGGGTAGGATTTAGAGACAGATGGAGCCTCCAAGAGTCTCCAGCATTTTCTAGAAGACCTGCTCACCCACCCACCACCAGCCCTCTCCAGGGATGTGGAGAAGATGCACAGGTAATGGAGTTTCTCTCAGGAATGCCTCTGACTGCAATACATCCTCCCCTTCAGACCCCACAAATTGTCCATACAATGATGACAGCCACCACAGGCTTGATGTGATTGGGTGATTGGGAAAAGCCAGAGAGGAGGCTGAATTTTGAGTCAAGATGGAGCCGGCCTCAGCCCACATGATGGGGGATCAGCTGTGCACGAGAGTGCCCCAGGGAGGGCTCAGCTGTACTGGGACTGAGAGGTGAGGCCTCAGAAGGGCCAGCCCAAGGACTCACCCTGGGCCTTCCACCTGACTCTGCTGTGAGAGGTGCCCTCCATCTGCAGAACATTCTAGAAAGTTTACTGACAGGTGTTGGGTAACCACATTCCAATTTTCCTTTTTCTTCTTTTTTCCCCCCTGGCACGCAATTACCCTGCCCTGCCCTGCCTTTAGCAAATGCACATGGTGTTTTATTTAAGTGCAATTCTCAGAAAACTTAATACCTGGAGTGTTTAGTGTAATAACATCTTCTGCTATGGCTGATGAAAACAGGACAAAGTATATGTACTTTGAAGAAAGAAAAATGATGTGTCATGTTTTGTGTTTTCATTTCTGAAATCTGTATTCAGATATGAAACCAAGAGGCAACTGCTGTCCTGAAAAGCCAGAATTTCTGCTCCTATTATGTGTGAGTACTTGTGGCTGCAACAGAGGGTGGACTTTGTCCCGTTACCCACACAGTGGTCTGCTGACTCTGCCACTCAGCATCCTCTCAGCAACTCTGCAGGTCCCCGTTCTGCTGCTCTCATGAGTCTGAGCCCCAGGCCTGAGTCCCAGCTGTGCCTCTGCCAGTTGAGTCCTGATGACCTCCTGATGCCTCTGTTTCCTTATCTGTAAAATGGACTTAGTGACAGCTTAATGACCTGCTCGGTCAAACTGTAAAACTCTTAGAACAGAGCTTGGCACAATGAATTTTGGCCCTGGTTTTGGGTGCTACAAAGCCCCACTACCTGTATAAGTCGAACTCAGTAAACCAAGGGGAGAAACGAGTCCTTTCTGAGATGTCCCCAGAAGACCAGCCAGGCTCTCAGTACTCGATAAGTATTTGTGATGAGGAAAGGTTGTAATTCACAGATGACAAGTTAAAGTTAGAATATTATTTCCGAAAAGAAATGCCCACAAAATAACCCTCCGAAAAGAATGAAGGAAGGGGAAACCAAATAGTTTGAGAAGAGAAGGCGTCTCGCCTCCTGAGACGGGCGGTGCACACGAACGCTTGGGAGGGTCTTAGAGGTCCTGCAGTAAACCAGGGAACTGTCTCAGCCACGACTCGCCAGACAGCCGCCTCTTTGCTTTCTTTCCTTCTTCCCTCCTCCCTCCCTTCATTTTTTTTCCTTCTCCTTATGCTGGAGTATAGGATGCCACTCAAAGCAGGGGACGCAGCAGTGATGCCACCTGCCAGGATTTCTGAAATGCTCAGTGGCCCAGAGTCTAAGCCTTGCCAGAAGCGGGTACCTGAACCGCAGGCACAGAGGGCTTCGTTCCAGAGCAGAGTCTCGGCGTTCTCTTTGAATTAACCTGATCTTGGTCAACACAAAAGGATTTCATGTCTTCTCCCAGAGAGACTTCTATATACAAAGCTAGGATTTAGATCATCAAATAATTTTTTCCAAGCCGAGACACTTCATGGAGAAGGAAAAATCCAAAAACACTTCAGACAATCCAAAGCAGCCCAACCCAAAAATCCCTTAGAAGGGAGCACGCTGAAGAGTGTCTTAGCCTTTTCAGGTTTCTGACTGGCTTGTGCCACCACAGCTTTCCTTCTGTCCTGGCTGCAAGGACAGCTTTGCCACGGTCCCTTCAAAGTGGCATCCTGCCTCTGCTTACCCACCTCCTGTAATGGGTGCTCACTGCCCCCTGGCCGCCCCTGGTACTACTACTAACTCCCACTGCCAGAATGCACTGTTGGAAACAGTGAGAGGCCTCCAGGGACACCCTCGTGGAGTGGCCGTCCAGTGTAGTGGACGAAGTCTGGACTCAGGTTGCAGCTCCTGGGTTAGAATCCGCTCTCATTGCTCACAGGCTTTGCACAAATAGGTAACACACTGGCCCAGTTTGCTCATCTGCAAAATGAGGGACCACACATTGTGCTTACAGGGTGTCGAGTGGTGGAGTCCTTACTAACGTGTCTGACACACGGCACTGTGCAAGTTCGTGACACTGTTCTGTTCTACACTGGGACTGCTTGGGCCACCTGCCAATCCAGTCTTTTCCTGGATTTGCCACCAGCATGAACAAGTCTGTGAGCGTTAACTTGCTCACTGCAGGCAGACGTCAGAGCCCACTTCTGCAGCTTCTACAGATCGCCCAAGGCTGGGAGCTTTATAAAGAATGGAGGCTCATTTTAGTTCATGCTTCTGGAGGCTGGAAGGTCCAAGACCGGGTGGCAGCATCTGGGCACACGTGGAAGGGACAAGACACAAGGGCAGCCTTGCTTAAAACAACTCGTGCCTGAGATACCAACCCAGGCCCTCCAAATTAACCTGGTGCCATGAGGAAGGTAGTGGGGGCCAGAATTAAAGGACTGTCCTCGTAGGCGTGGACTGCAGAAAAGAAGGCAGTTCTCAAAACATTCCTGGTTGGGAGAGTTTGGATTAATTTGCAAAACTGGAACACGTTATACCGCCTGGGTTTAGGATGCGCTCCTTTCATGCAGAAACTACTGGGAAATGTCAATGCTTTATCTTTTGTCCTAATTTTTCTTTTAAATGAATAGCAGGTGTTTGGGGTGGGAGGACCGAAACAGTACCTGTTGGCTGAAAAATAAAAATACTGGTCTTCAGCGCCAGTTCCTTGGTCAAGGACTCTAGAACCTCTCCTGCCTCAGCGATGGCTCTATTTTCAATGAGACCAGCAAAGGATGGCACTGGTTCCGGACAGTGGCAGAGGACCATTCATCACACGAACAGGCTGCAGTAGCCGCTAGCCATTCAAGCCATGGTCTCAGAGATTCTCATGATCAGCCCCAGATACCACTGTTCGCTCGACTGAGAATCCTGACTGGCTTAAATTCAATAACGAAGCCAACGGTACTGCAGGCTGAAGCATTATGAGCAAAGCAGCAGGAAGCCGCTAGGCCTGCAAGAAAGCTGCTCCCTCTGTGCGTCTTTGCCTCTGGACCCACCACTCCCCTCCACACCTCCTCCCGCCTTTCCTTCCAGCCCTGAGCAATCTGGCAGCTGGCCAGGCCTAGGTGAGGCTCACCGGGAGACTTGCTGGGGGAGAACTGGTCATGTGGAAGCCACCGGAGGCCTTTAGACTATTAATGGAAAAGCAAGTCCAGACTGGCAAAGAGCGGCCTCATCACCCGGCCGCCAGAGGAGTGAAGGTGGGCCTGAGCAGACTCGGCAGTGAGCTGTGCACGCTGCTGCCCTCGGAGACCAGTGACAAGGAGCAGAGTCCCGGGAAAACCTCCCTTCGTTTCCTGGGCCTGTCAAGCAAATATCACTGTCTCTCCAGGCTCATCAGACTGTCCCACCTTAATCTGCAGCAGCCCAGGCAGCTGGTTGTCATATTTTAGCAGGAATGCAAATGGAACCACTGCCCAGCACTGTGCTGTCACAAGCCCAGAAGCATCGAGATGGCTGGTGACCCTCAGAAGGTGTGGGGACAGGGAAGGACCTGCTGTCCCAGAGCCTCTGGAGAGACACGGCCCTGCTGTCACCCACTTCAGATGGCGGCCCCCCAAAGTGGGAGGGAGCACACTTCCGTTGTTTGAAAGCACCAGCGTGTGGCAACTTGCCATGGCCATCTAGGAAGCGAAACTGTTGACCAGACAGGAGGACCCGGAATTCCTCGGGGACGTGGAGTTGCAGGGTGTCGTCCCGACACCTTGCTCCCATGCTCTCGTCCTGGTTTTCTTTAGGCCCTGCTTTCTCTACGTGCGTGTGGTGCTGGGGTGGAGCCCAGGATCTGTGTGCTAGGCAAGTGCTCTACGCTGAGACGCACCCCAGTCAGCACTGCTTATTTTTTTTTGAATACTTTTTAGTTGTATGTGGACATGACTTTATCTTTTTATGTGGCTCAGTGCCTCACACATGCCAGGCAGGTCTCTACCACTCTACAACTGAGCGGTAGCCTCAGCCCCGGGCCTTGCTTCTTCAGAGTGGCTTCCCTTCCACTGGAGCCTCTGGACCCAGACCAGAGGTGCCCCGTGGGTGCTGGGCCTTCTGCTCCCATTGCCATTCTCAGTCCTCCCAGAATTTTGTCGGTGTTTCTTTTTGCTGCCTGCTGCTGACCAGAGAGAATTATAGGCACTCGCGACCCCTAAACCCGTATCCTAGGAGAGTCCAGTCTGTCACTCTCTGGAGCCATGGGGATGGTTGGGCAAGATTCCAGAGTCAGGGGGCTCCATAGTTCTGGCTTTCTGAACTTCTAGAGTCAATGCCTTCGCAATACCTCATACCTCTATCTGTGTTCCCTGGGACTACAGTGTCCTGGGAAATATCCTGATCATTTGTTAAAGCACCATGAGCAGATAAGATTGGAAACTTCCCAAATAAATAGAGTTCGACCAGTTTGTTCTCTGCAGAACTCGTGGGGCCTTTAGTACACATACAAGTTGTGCTCCCAAGAAAAGCAACCGGTATTCAGGAACGCTGAAACCGGCTGATCGTAGAGTTCTCTGTTATTTTGCCCACTCGGTCTGTTCTGCTTTGATGAACTTCAGCAATGACTACGTCCCTCCCTTCTGTCTCATCCAACTTTTAAGAAAGCCACTCTGCCCCTCCCATCTTCCCTAAACAGTGGAACAACACTGCTTCCTGGCCCAGGACCCTTTACCAGGTCCCTCTACCCCAGGCACAAGTTCACTTTTGAGTGGCATAAATGGGTACATAATCCAGGGCCAGGCCAGGCCTCCCTCTCAAGAAGCGGTCATTTCCATCCCACAATGCAGTGGTCCTGAAGTCCTTGCGTGTGACCCGCAGCGCCGCCTGGCGGCACTCTCGCTGTCTGATGCCCCTTCCTTGCTGCAGGTGCCAGGGACGTCCACACACTGGAAGGCGTAGCGCCCACCCCATTTCACACCCCTCCCCGCAGGAGCCCACCCCTGAATGCTGCCCCTGCTTAATGCAAGACCTTTTCTCTACAAAATAATGGACCATCCCCTGGCCTGGCCTCCTCTGGACTCCAGGCCTTCTCCACTGTGGCATGGCCAGCATTTTCCACAGAGCTGGGCTTGTCCAGGTTTTCCTGCACCTGCTTCTTGATTTGACGATTCAGGGCCCAGGACACTCAGGCCGTGTTGTGACTAGAGGGGGCGGTGCCTTTAGGACGAGCCTGCTGGGCCCAGGCCTCGCTGATTCCTGTGCTCCTTGCTTCGGCCCTTATCCTCCACTGTGTGTGGTATTAGCCTGATTGCAATCGTTTTCTTTTCCCTTGGGCTGATATTGTTTTATGTTTAGCCTTCTTTAACCTTAATATGACTTATGTGTCTTCTCATTACCATCCATTTTTTTTTAATTTTCTATCTTCCAATCAGAACATTAGGCCATTTATATATAAAAATATTTGCTATGTGAGTTAAATCTACTATCTTATCATTTGCTGTTCATTTCTCCCACCTGTTTTATGTCCCTTTCCTTCCTCTCTTATCTTAATTAGTATTTTATTATTCCATTTCCCCCCATTATATTGTTGCTAATAAATTCTTTACTATCCATTTAGTGATTATCTAAACAATTACATCATTCAGTTTTGAATTGTTATTGAAGTCTAATATAAATTAGTACTCCTACCAGCTTCCAGACAGTGAAAAGGACCTGGACCATTCTAATTCTGCCTAACCCCCTTTGACTTACGCACAATCGTTATCACTTACTAGTAATATGACAAGGCATATTACTAATATCCCACATGGCTAATATCCATTTAAACTTGTTCATGTCAATTCACATTTCCATTACCTCTTGGTCCTTCCTGCCATCTGGGATCATTTTCCCTCAGCCAGAACAATGTTCAGTATTTTCTTTGGTATAACTCTACTGGTAATGAATTCTCTTCAGTTTTTCTTGTCTTTACTGTCTTTGTTGCTTTCATTTTTTTTTTCCTTTTTAGTAGAAGTTTCCAAGCATTCCTAAATAGGGGATATAATGGATTTGATTTGTCACCAGTGAGCAAACATCTCACCTCCATGTGTTGAAGATATTTTCAGTGGGTAATCTAGGTTGACAACTATTTTCTTTCAACCCTTTGAAGATATTCCATTGTCTTCCAGCTTCTGCTATTTCTATAGAGAAGTCAGCTGTCAGTTTCATGGCTACTCCTATAAGTAGACCCGATCATTTTAGATTGTCTGATGTTTTACACACTGTGAGGCTCTGGATCCTCCAGAGAGGACTGACTTCTGCCTATTGCAGGCGGCTAAACAGACCAGATGCATTAGCAACCCCAGGTTGCCCTAATGCTATTGGGAGCAGAGAGGATTCATAACAAGGCTTCATTCCCTGCAAGGTTTGGTCTTTTCCTGATGAACTATTATTTTTCGAGTATAGCCCTTCAGGGTGCCCTAGCCCTCTTTTTTGTCTACAGAAGGCTCCACTTAGGTTCTCAGCCTCTCATTCAATATTTTTAAACCTAAGAAAACACATCTGGGCACTTTCTGAAGAAGGAGTTAAGACTGAAGAAGCCCTAGTACCCTCATGCTCTGCTGCTCTGCTGCTCTGCTAGACTGCTCTGTGCTCTGCTGTTAAAGCTGCCACATGAGTACTCTCTTCCAGGTTCACCACAGAGAGCAAGGCCTAGACAGATCTTCCACAGGTCTCATGGTGCTTCTCTTCCACTAATGAGCAAACTAACAATCACAGTGTGCTGCAGAGACATGTTTAAGCAGCTCTAAGATGGCGGCTGGCATTGAGCCAAGAGGTGGCGCATAATTAGTGTTAATACGGTGCAATCTCTTATGACCTTTTGCCTAATTAGTTAATGTCTCCTTTGTGCTAGCGGTCAACAGATGTTCCTCATTCTTTCTTGATTGGTACCGTGAGGCATGCTTCAATTGTGCTAATCCTAAGCTGATTGGCTGCCTTAGGTATATAAGACATTCTCTTCGCCTGGGAGGAGATCGCAGGACGCGGGACTAAGAACGCACTTCTAGCACGCACCTCTAGCACGCACCTTTAGCACGCACCTTTAGGTCTCAGGATGCAGGATGCACCTCTAAGAAGAAGCAGCAGAACTCTAAGAAGAAGACCTCTAAGAAATAGCTTCTCTGAAAGCGTAGCACCTCTAAAACTAAGCAAAATCTCTCTTCCTCTAAGCAAAAGCAAAGTCTCTCTTCCTCTAAGCAAAGTCTCTCTTCCTCTAAGCAAGCCTCTCTTCCTCTATAAATTAGTAAGTAAGCAAGAAAGCAGCCCAGAAAAAGATAATAGAAGTAGTTCATTCCCAGTCCACCTCCGATTCCTTCCCACTGGATTGTTGCTGTGGGCGGCAACAGTGTGTAACAGAGAACTGGTGACAACCGATGACACTGGGGTCATCCCTATGTATGTTTGTGCTTATAACATTTTAAAAAATAAAAACAAGCATTGCTGTATTTTGGGCTGATTGGCTAGTGTAGTTTGGCTAGCTCCTGGGATGGAACGAAATGTACAGTCAACCCTTCTGAATCTGAGGATTCAACAACCACAGATGGGAAATATTTAAAAGCAATGTTATGTTGTGACTTGAAGTATACTATGTAGTTAGGTCCACCCGTGGTTGAATCTGTACTAAATATGTACATATTTTCATGTCACTGTTCTCTAAACAATAGAGTATGGTGACTAGTTGCATAGCATTTACATTGTATTAGGTATTGTAAGCACTGCAGAGATGATTTGAAGTATAAAGGAGGATGCAAATAAGTAATATGCAAATGCTACACCATTGTGAATAAGGACCTTGAGCATCCACGATTTTAGTACTGCAGTCCTGAAACCAATCCCCTGTGGATTCTCAGGTTTGAGTCACACAAACAGCCTGTGAACTCCTTGACCTGTGTCAACAGCGTGATTATAGTCTAGATCAGGTTCAAATGGACCCCAAATTTTCCTTGTATGGATGACTGTGATCCGAAGGCTCCAGAGCAAGTAAGAAAGTCAATTTTTGGGTTAGGGCAGCCCTAGGGTGAGGGACCAGGTCGTGGTGATTCTGCCCGACCTGCGTGAAGGGCAGTTCCGAGGCTATAGGCTCCAGGAGGAAAGCTGGTAGCAGCTACTCAGCTCCACTGAATGTTAGCACAGAGAAGTGGGGACCCCAAGTGACAGATCTTTTAACCTTTCCAAAGGAGCCAGATTTTAAAATATGGTGTAACTAAAACAAATCCAGGGCAGGTCAAACAAAAGGCATCTCTGGGCCAAAATCGCCCTCAGGTCCGCAGTCTGTGGCCTTCCATAATAATGAAAACAAGAGGACACCAGCTTTGTGCTTCTGTCCCTCCCCCTGTTGATGCTCTAAGAGAGCTGAAATACGTCGACCCTCGGGAGCATCCAGGTCTCGCTGTGCTAGCAGGCCATGCCAACCCACACGGCTCCAATGCCCGCTCACCTGAACTGTACGCGCACATTTCCAAAGACGGTCCCGGGAGCACAGCACCTGTCCAGTGGGGTCTTGACAGTGGGCCCTGCGCCCCGGGCTCACACAGGCCCATGGTTGCCATGCCAGGCAGGCCTGAGTGTGCCTTGCTTGTCCCTCTCCTTACTTTCCACCAGACTGGCGGTGACCAAGGGCTGACGTGCCCCTGATGGCTGATGCACGTCCAAGGCCCCGGTGGCTTAGAGAGGACTGTCTCCCAGCAAGAGGGCCTCAGACATCCTGGCCCTCCCTCCAAGCCATCACAGGGACAGAGGAAAGGGCATGGCTGTGGCATCAGCCCGGAGGCACCTCCTGTCCCTTGCTGGCTGGACTGGGAGCCTTCCTGTTCCATCTCCATCTCCTCATTGTTAATAATGGTGACATCAGCGCTGATGAGAAGCACGTTCTGCAAGCAGCTGGTCAGCCATGAAGTGTGGTGTGGGGTGGGGTCAGTTTTCTGGGTTTCTGATGGCCCCAGACCTCTGTGTCTAGTTCTCCCGCTGCTTTAAACAGCCCTGGCCCTGGAGTCCTGGTCCTCAGAGCAGGGCCTGTCTCCCTCTCAGTGTCACCTGAGCCTTTGTGGAAAGCTCTGTCACCTCTCCCCATCACGAGGAGCTCCAGGGTCATGTCTGGTCCAGGACACAGGGTTGGCACGCGGCTCTGCAGGCTTATCAGTATAATGGTCCTTGTCATTGATGTCAACCCTAAACACCACTTCAGCAAGGCCAGTGGCGGTGAGAGCTGCACCCGCACCCCTGCCTCCCCCAGCGTCCAGCCCGCTCTAGCTCACCGCCCTCTTCCCTTAGGCTCCACCCACTCAGGGTTCACTGCTCCCCCTTCCTCCTGCGCTGAGCACTTAGGTCCCATTTTGATGCACTTCTGGCCCGTGGGACCTTGTTATCTCCATAAGTGCAGAATGAACCTCCACACAGTAGGACCAAGCATACTGCCACTGTCTAGGGGGGTCACATTTTCATTAGGAAAATCCCTCCCAGTGATCTGCTATAGCACAGGGTTTGCTCAGAGGTGCGGGAGAGGCCCAGAGCATTGGAATGAAATGGGCATTTGGTGACCGGGCAGTCTCCACCTTCCCTCCCATTCCTTGCTTGTTTCTCTTCATTGACTGATTAATGGCTCCACCAATCAACTGCCTAATGCAGGTCCAGAAGGAGGGCACCCTCCACTCTTATGGGAGGGGAGGGAAAGTCTCTTCTCCTGCCCCGACCACTTCAGGCTGGAACTCAGCATCTAGGTGTGGCACTCTCTCCCACCAGGCTCTTCCTAGGGCCTGCTCCCCAGCCACCTTCCCCGTTCCCTGCGCACCTGCTCACTGTAGCTTCTGCTGTGCAATCAGGTTCCTCTGCTCCGTGATGCTCCAGGACCCTCATTCTCCAGAGACTGAGAAAAGGGCGCCCTTGGACCCACCGGGGAGCAATTGGATACCACTTACCCAGAGCATAATTGGGTACTACATAGGAAGTCCTCGAAGTGGCTAAGAAATCCCACTTCTAGGTGTCTTTCTAGAGAAACAAGGATAGACCCAAAAATTCAGTTGCAGAGATGTAATTATAGTGATTTAAAGCTCCAAGTTGCTTTAAACTATTCTAGTACATAGGTGGAATCGTATGCTAATGGAAACATCCATGCAAAGGTCAATTATTGATTTGGAAGGGTCACCTCCCCCTGGACGTCCTCAAAGCCTCCTGCCGGCTTGCAGACATCCCATCATCAGAAGCTTCTCCTCCCAGGGGTCCCACAGGAGCACGACAGCCTCGGCCTGGTGCCCTGCGCCTACCACAACCCTGCCAGTGACCCCCACCCACCTCTCTCAGCTCCTGCGACTAGTCCACTGTCCCAGCTCTGGACCTTTGGATGGCAGCACCTTTCTCTCTGGTAATTCCTATTGGTCTTCATTTCTCAGAGAGGCTTCCCTTGACCTTCCTGCCTAAATGTGGCCACACTTTTTCTGCATTGTGTCTTCTTCTTTCTTTCCCTTCCTTTTTGTTTAGTAGCCCAGTAAATCTGTGAAGACAGCAGCCTTGTGGGCTTTGTGTACAGAGTCCGTCTGTCCAGGACCCAGTTCTGCATGTTTCTTTCACAATAGTTGGTGCTCAATAAACACATTAGAAGAAAGACTGTCCATGCAGCCTGCTTGATTAGAAGATCAAATTACACAACACTATCGTGACATTCAGAACAGTGAAATGCAACATTATGTCACATACACTGACATTAAAAATCCAGATGGCTTCATGATCCACTCTCTCAGTGGTTATGCACACGTGGTGGGATTGCACATGATTTAGCACGTTCACCTTATCTATATTTCGCATATTTTGCAAATGTTAAATACATCTTAGCAGGAAAATTGTCCTATAATAAAAAATTAACAGTCATGATTATTCTCGTTGTAAAAAGACCCGCCCACGCCCCCCAAGCTCTGTGAAGTGTTTTCTCTGAGTTCCGCCTGCAGCCCACCTGGAAAGGTGGAGTTGGAGGCTTTCTCCCCGCCCCCACAGCCGCAGGACCACCTCTCCAAGCGCAGTTCTCTGATGCCATGGACTATGTGTTGTGCCAGCGTGGCCCCGCCAGCACTGGACAGCAGAGGGCAGCAGAGATCAGGAAATGCAGCTTGACTGGGCGCCTCCCTCACGGGGCAGAGCTCAGGCTCACAGAACCCTCTACCATTTGAACAGCACCTGTTTGACACCTCAGCCCTCCAAAACCATGAGCCAAAGAAGAAGAAATTTCCCAGTTCATTTGCACTCTCTTTTGTGACTAGGAAGGTGAGTTGATGCTGTACATTGGTGTTTATTTCTTAGAGTCAGATAACTTAAACCACCTTTATAGCCCCTCTGCCCAGAGAGAAGTCCCCAGTCCAGCCGGTGGCAGGCTCAGGCACCTTCCCTGGTGCCCTGGGGACTTCAGAGGACTCCAGGGTGCATGAAGGATGTGAGTGGTTGGGCCCAAGAAGTGTAGATTCTCCGTTCTTGCGAAAGGGAGTTCCCTACAGGTATGGGACCTGGCGTTCCCAAACCTATAATTGCAGAAGCAGGTAACTTCTGGTCTGTGCTCTCCAGCAATCTTCAAGCACAGAGTCCCGTCTCCTTTTCCACATTCGGCACCCACCCCTCTCCCAGAGTGTGGTTTGTGCGCTTCTGAGTCACCTGTCTGGGAAACCCGCAGATCCCCAGGCCCACCTCCTGCCCTGTCACCAGGTCTCGGGGTGGCCCTGGAATCTGGCCCTGCTCCTTAATGCCTGGGTGCCAGGCAGGGACAGGGCTGCTCAGCACAGCGGAGCCAGTTCCTCTGGTCCTCAGAAGACCTGGAAGCTCCCTGCTGACCTTGTGCCCCTTGCAGGGCCAGAGACCCTCTCTTGGCACAGGTGTGTGGTGACCCAACTGGGTCTCACCTGCAGAAGCAGACTGGAGCTACAGCTGCCTCCTGCAGGTGGGTTCTCGAAAACAGATGGGGTGTCGGAAGGCCACGGGGACCTCTGGGGCCTCAGGGAGTTTCCTGGAAGGGTAAGGATTGGGTGGGATAATTGACGGGTAACCCTTCCCTGTCCTCAGTGAAGGGCTCAGAAGTTCCTGGATGGGAAGGCCAGGGCCACCTCCCATCTACATGGAGTCAGCCAGCGCAGGAGCCCCCACCTCAGAGCCTGCGACTGGCATCACCCCCTGCAGACCAGGCCTGGCTGCCCGGCCCGTGTTGGAGGCCTGGGTTATGAAGGCCCAGCCAATGGGCCTCTGAAGCTGCTCTGGCCTCCAGGGCCCAGAGGCTTGCTGTGAGGGCTTTCTCCTGTCAGGGCCTGCTGGGACAGAGCCAGCAGCAAGCCAGGGCCAGGGTCAGCACCGTGGGGAGACTGTGGAGGGGTGCAGCTCAGTCTAAGTGGGGAGGCTGTGTGGGAGAGAGCTGCTCACAGGCCACTTTCCGGGCTCCACACCAGCCTTCGGCATCAGAATCTACATTTTAGCAAGACCCCCTTCCCCTACCTTCCAGAAGATTCTAACACACACTGAAGTTGTGTGTGAGAAGCAGGTTTGGAGACCTTTCATTCATTCATCAGTCGACAGATATCTGGCATCATAGAGGCAGATTCCCCTCCACCCCAGGTCTCAACTCCAATTTCACTTCCTTGGGCACCTTTTCCAAAATGGCTGCCATCTTTAGGCCCTCTCTACCACATCCCCTCACTCGGCTTGTTCTTGCCCTTTAGCACAGGCACAAATGGGCTTCTTTGTGTATTTGTTATGTGTTTATTTTACTCGTTGGGGTGTCTCCCCATCTAGATTCATGTGTTGAGGTCACCCCTTTGTCCCCAGCATTGCCGGTATATCATATGCTTAATGAATATTTGTCGAATAATAGATGAGGCTACTCCCACCTAGTAACTCACTGCCTCTTCCCATAACGGGACAATGGGGCAGGTTCCTGTGGAGAGAAATGACCTTTGAAATGGGGGGAGCTGTAGGTAGCAGGAGCTTCCAATCTCTGCCAACCCTGAGTGGCTGGCCGCCCACCCCTCTCCATAAAAGGGGACTCTGTCCTGTGACAGGCAGAGAAGGGAGGTCCAGAGAACTCGTGGGCAGAGCGTCCTCCCTGCCCAGGAGGCCGCAGCACTCTGCATGCTTCCGGGAGCCCGGTCTGGACAGGTAGAAGGAAGGGGCCCTGTCGGCTCCTAGGCTGGGCCCGCCTGAGCCCTGCGGTCTGGCGGTTCGCAGGAGCCTCGCGGCTTGTCCGTGCTTGCTCTCTGGCACACCATGAATTGGGTTTTGCCTGTCTTGTTAGGAGATTAAGCTTTCTTTTAAAAAGATGAAAAAAGTCTCTAGCAAAGGCCCGACTAGAGTGACCCCCGAGGAGGCGGCGGCAGTAACTGATGGGCACTACATTTGTCTAATTAATCTTCTTGTCAACAGAGTTGTCCTCCCCTGGTGCCAGCTCTGACATCATCCCGCAGACTCGCCACCCTGGTTCGTACACAAATACAAAGGCCGCCTCGAAACTCGCCAGCTACCCCCAAACGCTGCCTTGTGGTGTTGCCGCAGGCCTGGAAGTGCCTGGGCCAGAGAAGAGATGTCACATAGGCTCTGGCTCAGAAAGGGCCCTGGGGAATCTTGGCTTCAAGGGAAGGAGGGCAAAGACCTGGAGAGCATGGGGGGTCCTCTTGCTGAAGAGAGCCTGGTTCCCACAGAGAACTCAGAGATACGGACTTTTGTTTTAATCAGGTTAAACTTTGGGGGCTTTGGGGTTGCAAGAACATGGTTCTCACCCAGGTTGGGTGGCAAAGTTGCGAAATCAATTGCCTTCAGGGACCTGGGCAGAGATTTCCATGAGGTTGACCCCGGCTGTAGGGACTGGGGACACTGTGATCACAGGGTGAGTTCAGGTCCTTTAAGAGGAATTCAAATTTTTAAAATGATTGTGAAGGAAGTTGGGCTGAGTTTGGGCCCCCTGGTGGCCATGCCAAGCTCTGTGTGGGCTCCTTAAAGCCAAATGTCAGGGACAGGCCTTCCAGAGGGCTGTCACACAAGCCCTCCCTTCTGATCTTGCTAGTACATCACCTGGGACTCCCTCGCTGCCCTTCACCTCCCAAACTCCTCCTGTTTATTCTGCTCACCTGAGGCTTCTTAACCAAGGGAGTCTGTGGATAAAGTCGTCTTCCTTCTCCATGGGAAGAGGATCTCTGAACTCCAGTGGGGAAATACATCATTTCCACTAACTGAAATCTAACATTTTATTCAATTATGAATCTAAGCAACATGCCCCAGTGCATTAAGGAGCGCCGTGATTTTGCCCAATGGAAATCACAGTTATTTTACCATGTTACAGTGGATGCGTTTATCTCAAAATATCATTTGGGTTCATTGGTATTTCAAAATCATTGTAGTTAATAGACCAACCTGCAGACCTGGTTACATCAAATATCAAAAAGAATATATGTGACTGTTTTATAATAAAGAAATATTTCAATAGCTGTATTTCAGTATAGTGGGCTTGCTTTATAGTCTTTGTATTTTTTCCTCAAGCTTTTTTCAAACATTCTGAGAAGGGGCCCAGGAGCTTCACCAGGCTGGCAAAGAGAATCAAACAACAGTACGACTTCCCTTGTCCTGTTGTTCCATCAGCAGCCACCTTGAGACCTGGCACATATAGGTAGGTGCTCAGTACATCTTTGTTAACTGACTGAATGAGTCAACCACTGAACGAACAAATAGAGACTTCAGTCTTTATTTGGCCTGGCTGGAGTTCGGGGACTCCATGGGTCTCCTAAGGAGAAGGTTCCCAGGACCCTTGGTTATCTGAGCTCTTTGCAGCTACAGCCCTGTGACCCCCTAAAAAGTCTTGGGAGTCTCCCCACTAAGAGTTCAGGCCTAACCAAAGCGTCCCTGCTCAGCAGGACCTCACCGACCCTTTGCTGCAGTCACACGGGTCATCAGCGCCCTGAGTTAGAGACAAGGGATGTCCCTAAAGGGGCCAAGCTGTTGTTTCGCTTCCGGGGCGATCACAGGTTCACCTGGTCTTAGCCAAGGTTAGGAGCCGCGGGCCCGCCTGCGATGCCCGCTCTGGCCACGCGATGGCGCCGGGCGCCGGCTGCACAGCGGGGCGCGTCCAGCCCCTTGACTCCCGGCCCGGACCGCAGACTGGGAGTGGATGCGGGGTTGGGTGCCCGGCTCCGCAGCCGCCGGGCTCCGGGCCTGGAAGGGGCTGTCGTGGGCCGTTTGGGGCCTGGCGGCAGCCCTCAGTGGCTAATCAGCAGCCGGCCAGTTACTCATCAGCTCGCCATCGGTTACCCCTGGGTTCCAAGGGGCTGAAACCATCCTAGGGCGGAGGTGTGGGATCGCGGGTCACCGGGGACCCCGCTCGCCCCGGCAGGAGGGGCGTAAGGGACATAGGTTTTGATGCCCTCGGGGTGGGTGAACCTCAGGAGCGGCTTTCAGAGCCTCCAATGCGCCGTCCACGCCCTGTCCTCGGAGGCCCCTTGGCGCAGGGGCCACGTGCTCCATCCGAGTCGCAAGGACTGGAGTTCCAACTCCATCCTGCCTTTCTGCCTTTGTTTTGTCCTTTGCAAAACTGGGTAAATAGCGGTGCTCGGCTGGCGGGTCGGAGGACACCGCTCCGCTGCCAAGGGCCGTTCAGCACGACGCCTGGCGCTACTACACACCGCCAGGCGGGTCGTCCTTTGCCGTGTGACCCCGCAGTCCCTGCGCTGAAGGACAATGTTGACTCCACACTTGGTTCATAGGATTGTCATGGAATGGAATGGACACCTGCAGGCTGCGCCCCTGGCCCCACGCCACCAACAGCCGGTGCCGTTAACCTTTGCATTCTCCGACGTGGACTGCGGGTCAGGTGGGCGCCCGACTCCCCGCTGTAATAATGCCACCACCCTAGATCCTAGAGGTGGATGCAGCGGGAGGGGGCCCATACCGAGCCGGCGTCACCCATTGTCTAAAATGGAACTTGGACAGCTCAGAATGCAGCCGGTGGAAGGACACTCAAGGTGACCAGCATTCCTTAGAAGACTTTGGAAAATGGAGAGATTCACTGTTCCCAGGAAGAAGCTGCTTAGCAGAGCCCAGAGCTTGGCGGAAAGTGGTGTGTACTGCTCGGGAAGACAGTGAGGTCAGCCTTGCTTCGGAGCCTCGGTTGTGCGTCCAAAGGCCGGATCCCTACGTGGTGAGCACCGGTGCCTTCCGCCTGTCCCTGTGCGCTGGGGCGTGCAGGGCCCAGCCCGCCCTCTCTGAGCCCGCCAAGGACTAGGGTGTGGATAATTAAGAGACACACACGTCAAGAATGTAAATTCCTGTGGTTCCCAGCCTAGGAAGGGTTCAGTGGGTGCCCGAGGACAATTGCAGGCTGAGGGACTGAAAGAGCCAGTGTGACTGTTTCAAGTGTTATCAGTTTAATGAACTGCTTATGGAGTGCTAAATGCGCGCGAGTGTAAACGCAGCATCTGGGCCTGTGTTTTATTTGTTGACTTCAAACTGGGTGCTTAGTGTTTGGAAAACGCCAATTAATGGTGTAAAATCAGAATTTTTAATGGGCAGCCAGAAGATTCTTCTGCGATGGCTCCCTAAACTATTTAAAAATGTATCTAAAATATGCACACATTCACATACACACAATGCAAACCACAAAGACTCAAAAGATTATTATTATTTAATTAAAGAAGCCAGAATTTGCTGCTGTGTGGTTGTACGATTTGGTATATTTCTTGCTGGAGGGAAAAATGAAAAGCTTAAAATCAGAAGCACCATCAACACAAATTTCCCAGAAGTTGTTCTAGGAAATTTGTCATTTCTACCCATTAATTCCAAGTTCAGAAAATAAACTGTCTTTGGGACTATTTACTGTGCTTTCATGAGAAAAATTTCCAAGCTAACCCTTGAAGCAATGGAAGCAAGTTGGATTTGAAACAAGTGGAAACATTGTGAAATTGCTTATTTTCTTCCAAAATTTGTTATTTTTCTTCCTTATGTCCTGTTAAATCAGTGCCACTCATTAGCAACCATATTTTTGCATTATATACACCACAGAATTTTTACTCCATGACTGCTTTCCAAATTAAACTTTTAATTTTCCAGGGAAAGTGTAACAAATGTTTAAATCGGTCAGAAGTTAAACTAATGAGAGGAAGGGAGAAAAAACAGCCCAACTTTCTTCTTTCATACTGATGTTGCTTTTTATCTGCTTCATGCATTGGGGACACTTTCATCCCACGTATCTTGAAAGGACTGTTCACACAGCAAGAAGGCTCAGGAGAACGCAGAGCCCTGTGAACCTGGTGCCATTGAGGAGTTCTGACAAATTCTGGTTGAAGGGAAAGGGAGGCAGAACCGGAGGATTTCACTGCAGGATTTGGACGGGGCTGGCAGCCACCAGTGGCATCGTGTGAGAACTGGAAGAGTGTCCAGTCTGGAAGCCGTGTTTTTGCAGATGGTGCAGCAGAGTTCCAGGGTATGACAGGAGCACACCCGGATAATTCAGTGATAAAGTCACAAGGAGACCCCGTATCAATGCTGAGGGTTCTTTAATGAGCAGCTACTAGTCTCAGTAATGGGCATTCCCCAGCCTCCACACGTCGAAGGCAACTGAATGAAACTTACTGCTTTCTGGCCACTAGCAAATAATTCCTTTCCTAAGAAGAGGGTGACCACAGAAATTAATTTCTCAAGACCAGTATGAGCAGAGTGGGAGTAGGGGTCCGGTATCTAAAGAGCAGTTTCCAGAAGAAAGTTGTAAACCTGACTATCACCATGGTAAAACAAATCAGCTGCTCAGGTCAACAAGAATTATATACAGACCATGCCTGCAGTAGCCTGGAATGTTCCTTTTAAGAAAATTTTGGTAGCTTGATCCTGTCCAGAATATTTTGAGAAAGTATGCTAAAAGTATTGTATCACTGGGGAGAAAGAAGAAAAATAAAAGGTATTATAAACTTCAATGCCAAATTAAACCATGAACAGATGGGTCAATATAACCAAACGTCTGAAACACAGACCCTAATAGAGATAATATAGATAAAAAATTAGTACATGGTAAAGATCCGTGAGGAAAGGGAGATTAGTCAATAAATGATGTTAGGACCAACCATGTGGAAAAAATTAGAGCTAATCCTTAGCTTTCCCCATATACCAAAATAAATTCCACATGTATTTAACTGTTATATGCAAGAAGTAACATGAAAGTGGAAGACACAGGTAAACTTCAGATCCTGAGAGAAGGACTTTGTAGATATAAAAACTTTAGAAATAGATTTAAAAGTAAACGATTATTGGATTTGACCACAGAAATATTAAAGTGTCTAGATATCAGTAACACTAGATGATGTTTATGATAAATATCACAAAGAATCCATCTTATGTTTATGTCAAAGGCAATTGCAAAGTGAAGAAAGGGTTAGCAATGTTAAAATGGGCAAAGAGTGATAAATGACAATAACATAAAGGTTTAAGAAATATGTAAAAAAATCTTTAAGTTTATTAATAAAAATATAAACCAAACCAATAATGAAAATTCATTTTGCCCATCAAATCCCTGTAAGATCTGTTCTCTTGCCCAACACTGGTGGGAGTTCACACAGACAGAAACACTGTGAAATAAGAATAGTCATCCAGGGCCTTAAAAAGGCCCCCATGCTAACATCACATCCTCCTGTTTCTGCAAATGCTGAACGAAAAGACAAGAACACAAGGACTTATTTACAGGGCTGTCTGTTTGGGGATTACTTTAAAATGTTAGGCTACTCATCTAGTCTTCAGTAGTAATTCTGGATGATAGAATATCATGCTACCATTACTTTTTTGTAAGATCTAAGGATATGAGAGGACAGAATACTAATGAAGGACTTTGGATGTACAATGTATTTATATTGTTTATTGCAAAAGACTGAACAAAATATCCAAATAGTTTCAGTGGGTTTTGTGGGGATTGGATGTCATTTTAATTTTCTCCTCTTATGAGTTCATTTGTCCCACAGTAAAATCTATTAATTTGGAAAATGACAGAGCCATCCGTCTGATCTTTCCTGGGGGCCCTGTTGGCATGGCACGGGTGAGACAGATGTTTTTCCGAGTTGGTGAGCAGTGAGTCTTCTTTCTCTCCCTGGAAACAGGGACCTTGTTCTCACAGCGGGCCCCACATTCCCCAGGCTTCTTGGGGAAGTGCACTTGCCAGATTCCTCAGGCTGGGTCTCCCAGCCTAGACCTAGAGGGGAGGCAGGGTCTTCAACACCCCAAGGTGCTACGGCCTAATTAGCCATCCACCTCTCAGCAGTGATAGGAAGATACTATCAAATTAAGGCCTCAGGTGGACAGAGGTGTCAGCGCTCTGGGCGTCCCCCGTGGACTCCAGCCTCAACCTTGGCACTGGTGTGCTCCAGCGGTCTCAGCACACCCTGGCTCTGGGTCCCCTCACATCGACTGGGGAAGGACCTCCAGAACCTACTCAGGAGATCAGTGGTCCTCAGGGTCAAGCTACCAACCTTTTCTTGCAAGGAATGTTCCAAGCTGCTGCAGGCAAGGTCTGTATATAATTCTTGTTGACCTGAGCAGCTGATTTGTTTTACCATGGTGATAGTCAGGTTTACGACTTTCTTCTGGAAACAGAACCTCTTTTAGGGTTTGCCCTAGTGCTCCATCCAGGGGTGTTCTGGAGCTGCTCTTGTGAGAACCCGTGGTGCGCATCTCTCTTCAATTCTATTCACCTTGTTGGTAGCTTAAGTAAGATTGGTCTTTGTGGGAGTATTTATACCACAGAAATAGGCAAGTACTACAAATCAGGTCTGTTTTTAATTCATTTCCTGGACATCCTTACATTAAATAAAAATCGACCTGCACACCCGTGGCTGTGCTTAAAGCAATTATCATTTTATTATCTCTTACAGTTTCTGTGAGACAGAAAATGGCAAAGGACTTGCATGGGTGGTTCTAGGTCTCTCGTGCACTTGCAGACAGTGGCTAGAACTGGGAGAAGGGAGGGCTGGAACCTCTGGGGGTGGTTGGGAATCTCTCACTCCTGGTGGTCATGCTGTTTCTCCACAGGGGATGTGGGCTTCCTCACAACATGGCTGCTGCGGAGCAGCCAGAGTACTTGTGTGGGGTCTCAGGGCTCCAGGGAGGGTTCCCAGTTCCCATGGCAGGGTGACATCACTCAGTGATCTTGCCATGAAGTCACAGCATCATTTCTCCTGCTTATCTCTTATGACAAATAAGTCAGAAGCCCACCCAGTCTCCAACCCTGGGTGGTCGAATGAGAAGTTTCTCCAAGAACATGTAGGATAAGGGGAGCTGTGTTTGGCAGGTATAATCGGTCACAGACTTTAAAACAGACTTTGGGATTGACCTCCAAAAGTTTAGCACATTTTTCTAGATACTTGGCATGTGCGACTACTCTTCCTCTGTTGATCGTACATCTGAGTTCTAAGAATAGACAAAAGACCAGCTCCTGGAACTATCCAGGGCAGATAGTTCTACTGGATAATAATCCTTCCAAACAGGAGATGGCTCAGTGATAACCGTCAGCTTTCACAGGAGACCTTCCGTGGGGCCTGGAGATATTTTCAAAAGAGGGTGGCCCAACCCTGCCTGGCTACATCTCAGAAATGAGTGCACAACCTAAAATTAAGGGGACTAAGTTGGTGAGGGTTTTTTGGACTAAAATTACAAAAGTGGCATGTTTTACTACAAAATCTGTCCCATTGCCTTTTAGCCACACTGTACCCTTCTTTGATGACCAACAGAGTATTAGCATTGTCCCAGGCACAAAGAGGGACCAAGTAAATATCTGAGTGATTGGTTGATAAAGTGTTCAGAGTGAAAATAAGCCAGCCCTGGTTCAAGAAGGCCCTTAGGTCCCGGCTGGACTTGACCAGCCATGGAAAAGAACAGTTGGCGCCTTCTCCTCAAAATTACTTAAAGAAATTCCACTGTGTTTAAATTGGAGGACTTGGAGTATTTAAAAAATGTACACTTCTCACGATACGCACTCCTGCGCTCACCCCTTCGCAGACTTCACGAATCTGGATGCCTCTTTCCTCCCCTCCCTGCCGCTGGGGCTGGTAGGGCACGGCAGGGAGGGGACCCGTGCTGCTCAGGGTTCTTCAGGACTTTACGGCAGCACACCTGCCCCAGCCGGCTTTCTCCTCGGGCCATGATCAACCTCTGAGTTCTCAGGCCCTGCTTGGGCAGCTGCTCATCCTCCATCAGCCACTCATCAAGACCTTAACTTATTTTTTTATTGGGACAGAGATGCACCTGGAAGTCCCTATGCATCTGTGCTTTCTCATAATTGAAGCTTAGAATTTCCCCACTCACCCCACCAAGGACTAGGAAGAGCGTTGAGGTTGAGTAGTTCTCGTGGTTGTAGATGTTTCTGCTGACAAGCAATGGCAGAGGCACTTCCTGTTCCCCAAATATATTCCCCACCCCCCCTATTTTTTGGCCCTTTGTAGACAGATGGAGCTCAATGATGAGATCTGACCAAAGAACCGTGAGAGGAAGTTATGTGCTCTACTTCCAGGTCAAAGTGTCATTCCAGGTTGGGGGGTGATATCCAAGCGCCCTCTTTCCCTTCCATGCTGGTTGTGGAGGTCAGATATTCCACAGTACATAGCTGTAAGACCCAGGGCTGTCATCAGCTCCTGAATGACTACATAGAGCACAGCTCCCTGGCTATCCTGCAGACCCTGACGACCCACACTGATCATGGGGTACACACACCTCTGTCACGTTAAGGCTCTGAAGTTTCAGGGTGAGTTAGTTATTGCAAGATATCCCTGTCTAGCCCAACTAGGGCTCTGGCCATGTCCTCACTCAAGGCTGGAACAGGACACAATTGGTGACCCAGATGTGAGAAGCTACTTCACTGGGGACAAGAAATCCCACCTCACTTTTGCTTTGGGGAAAACAAATATGGAACTCTTAATGGCCAATGAATGATGTTTCCTTTGGACACAACACAAGCACAGTAAATAGTTGATTCTTGGCATGTATTAGAGGGTTCGGGATCACCATCGTGTGTGGACAGTCTAAAAGCCAACTTCTGGCAAGCTAGGTAGGCATTTGATCACTCACCATGAGTGAGATGAGTGCATAACCATCAGTGTGTGTGTGTACCTGTGTGCATGTGCATGTGTGTCTGTACATCTCTAAGTGCAGAGGAGTTGAGAATAAAATAAAAGGGTTTTATATCCACCCCATTTTGTAGTTGGCCGACCAGTGGCTCTATCCTGGGAATAGACATGAAACAGCAACAGGTTTTTAGGAAGAGTAAATGAAGGCGACCAGAAAATCAACCCCCAAAAAGGAGAGGGCCCGTCATGTGCTGACAGATTGCGCAGCGAGGGATACTGTTCAAGCACAGGCTGTAACTTCTGCTGGCTGGGCTGGAATCTTGGCTACACCGCTCCTTAGTCCCATGACTTTGGGCTAGTTAGGAGAAGAGAAAGCCAAGGCAAAGTGCTCCTTCCGTGCCCCTCACTGGCCAGCACTTGGTCCCATAGCTGCACCTAGGTGCAAGGGAGGCTTGTAGATGTGGGTCCAGTACTGGGAAGCCATAAACCTATGGGTTCTATAACGAAAGAAGAGGAGGAAAGCAGATACCAGGTCTACAGTTTGCACTGCGTTCCAGATGCCAGAAACCATGCTGGGTGCTTAGTGAGTGGACGGTAATTGTGGGCTGGTACTCTTATCTCCCATCCTGAATGGAGCTGCTGGTACTTTAAGCTCGTTGTAGCCCTGACTGTGTGCTCAGAGAAGTCTGGGCTTCCTTTTGTGCTCAGGTTGAGTATACCGGCTTCCCTTCTCCTTATCAGCTGCCCTGCTTTTTTTTTTTTTTTAATTATTTTTTAATTTTTTACAGACTGCATTTTGATTCATTGTACACAAATGGGGTACCTCATTTTGTCTCTATGGTTTTGCACGATGTAGATTCATACCATTTGTGTAATCACACATGTACATAGGGTCATGATGTCTGTCTCATTCCACCATCTTTCATACTCCCTCCTTCTCATTTCCTTCTACATAATCTAAAGTTCCTCCATTCTCCTCTCACTTCCCACCCCCGTCCCCATTATATATCTTCATCCACTTATCAGGAAAAACTTTTGGACTTCGGTTTTTTGGTATTGGCTTATTTCACTTAGCATAATATTCTCCAATTCCATCTATTATATGCAAATGCCACAGTATCATTCTTCTTTAGGTATGGGAAGAGAACTACCTGGTCCTTCCCAGGACCACAGGTGGCATGTCACGGTGGCTCCTCATCCCTCAGCTCCTGGTTAAGGGCAGAGGGAAGAAAGGGAAACCAGAAGGAAGACCGAGGGAGCTTTGGGGAGGCTGAAGCCTGGGGAGGGACAAGTGCCCCAGTCGCTTTGGTTGCCAGGACTTGGGATGAGCAGTGGGCCCTCCCCAGGTGGGCGTGACGGTGAGGCTGCCCTTGTCCATACTTGCCATCTCTGACTCTAGTGACCCCAGCCTAGCAGCCTACCCCTGTTGCCCGGAAATTTCACCCTGTGGGTAAACCAGAGGTTCTCAAGATGGGACTTGGGAACCTCCATAGTTCTCAAAAGACTATCAGAGGATTCACTGAGGCAAAACTATTTTCATAATGAGACTAAGCTGTTCTTGTCTCTTCACTCCCATTCTCTCCTGGGTATGTGGTGGAGCGCCCCGGGGGCTGTGCACTGTGCAGGGTCTCATCAGAGTGAACCCCGGAGCAATGAGAATCCATCTGTCACCAGACTTCAAAGAGGGTTGAAAAAACGTCAGCCAATCCCACTCTTCTCAGTGGATAAAGGTTTTTAAAAAGAGTTGTTGTGTTTTTAACAAAAATGTATTCCTTATATAATAATTTAATGGATTCATTAATATTATTTTCAACTAATTACTAAATAAATATTTTAAGTATTCATAGTTTTACTTTCTGATATGACAAATAGCAACAGATAGGACTTCAACTCAACAAAAACTCTTGGGGACCCTCAGTGATTTTCAGGATTAAAAAGGTCTTGAAGACCAAATACTTAGAGAGCTTCTACTCCAACCCCAAACAGTCGCACACATGACATGCACTACAAAGTTTTGTGCTCAAGTGGCCTTTCCTATCCAGGCTAAGGGCTGACAAACTTCTTGTAAAGAACTAGAGAGTAAATGCTTCAGGTGTGCAGGGTCTCTGTAGAAACGACTCTAGGGCCTCTGTAGAAACGGCTCCAGGGCCTTAGTCCCTCCATCAGACACGGACAAGGTGGCAAGTGGGCATGCTGTGGTCCAAGGACATTACTTAGGAACACTGAAATCTGATCTTTGTGTGATTTTTCACATCACAAAATGTTATTCTTCTGCAAATATTTTTCTTCTGTCACATAAACACACTTATAAATCAGATGACAACTTTGTTTCCTACCACTCAGATTGGGAAATATGATTATGCGTGCCAGGTCACCGCTTCCCTCAAAGTCATCCATGGCCTTCCGAACCCGTGGGCAGCCAAGGTCAAGGGTGCCACCTGGAGCTTGCTTTTCAGGGAGGGGCCATGTGAGCTGGTGCTTGTGCCTCTGAGAACTGGCAGTGAGGAGCCCAGCCATAGGCAGGGCTAGCTAATCAGGAAAAAGAGAAATTCAGCATACTGAGCTAGAGTCAAGTTGGTAACGGCCTCTGACATTGGGTACACACAGTACTAAGCGAGTGCTTTTTATGAACAGGGTAGGGGGCCTCTGAGAGTTTAAAAAATTAAAAACGTGCATCATATTTGCCATTGATCAATTTCTGCAGAGGTTTCTGGAAAGGATGCACGTGGGAAAAGGAGGTTGGTAACACACAGTGAAGACTTCTGGAGGTGAGGTGGAAACTCACACCTGACACACAGCCAGCCATTCTGGTGGTTTCTGGCAGTTAAGGTCTATGGGGTCACTGTGACCCCAGAATTGGCGACCACTGGACCCTGCTCTAGGGAAATACATGGTTAGGTCCCGAGAGCCTCTGGCTGCCATATCTGTCAGCAGATCCGTACTGAACCCCGCAGCAAGCACGGTTCTAGTTAGGGACCCCTGATGGACCTGCATTGCCCATCCTCCGACATTGAGTGCAGAGCCTCAAAGAAGCTCATCTGACTGGCACTTGGTCCACGAGGCACGTCACGGCCCTCCTTCACTTGGGAACACTAGAAAGCATGTCAACCTTGCTTGGTGGCCATTTTCAACAGTGAAAATCAACAATAAAAAGCACAAAGATGCAAAACATGCAGCACTGAACGGCCCAGAAAAGACCCCGGTGGACAGCAAGACCAAGGCCACCGAAGGTGATTGGCGTCGTCTCCTAACTCAGAATTGATGAGCAGCTATTAATATGAAGTTTATAAAATATTGTAAAGTGAAAACACAGTCTGCCCTCTGTATCCATGGGTTCTGCATCTGTGGATTCAACTAATTACAATTCAAAAATATTTGGAAAAAATTGCATCAGTATTGAATATAGATTTCAATTTCTTATCATTTCCTGAACAATACAGAGTAACAAGTATTTACCCAACATTTACATTGCATCTGGTTTTATAAGTCATCTAGACATAATTTACAGCATAGAGGAGGATGTGAACAGGTTGCATACAAATGTTCTGTTGTTCTATAGAGGGACTTGAGCAGTCTCAGATTTTTGTGTCCCTGGGAGGTCCTGGAACCAATTCCCAGTGGATACTTAGGGGTGACTCTACAGTCAACCCTCAGAGTTCTATTTTTATGAATAAATGTATTTTCATTTATGAATTATGCTACAGACATACTTAGTTTATGATAAAAATATGTTTTGTTTATGGGTAGAAAGAATCTGGAAGGATTATATATCAATAAGTTACCATGTCAAAGAATTAAGACGACAGGTGAATTTAGTTTTGTTCTTTATACTTTTTTGGTGTTTTCTAAATTCTTTCATAACGACAGAGCTACCTTTTTAACTAGAAAAGCATTATTTTTACAACAAGCATTTAGGGGGTTGTTTACTCTATGCCAGGCACTGGGGTAAGTTCCTTAACTCTTGAATTTCTATTTAAAAATCTATCAAACAATAGTTGTTTATATTTCACAATTTATAATAAATATAGAAATCAGCTCAAGATCCCCTAGCCGCCTCCCACAGATCTGGAAGGCCCTGGAGGGCCAGCTCCCTCTGACACGTCTTGCTGACATTCTGGGAACAGGAATCAGAGGCGGAGTCTCTGGCCCAAATCCCCGGTGCTCAGAAAAGTGCTGAAGCCCAAATCTTTCCAGCCAGGGCAGGATTCCTGGGGCTTGGCCACAGAGACCAGGCTAACAGATTCAGGCAGGAATTTTGTCTGCCTCCTCTGTTTTTAAAAGAAATAGCCCCTGCCTAAGTTGGGTTGGGCCTCACTTTATCTGGTTTTCCTCAAAGCTGGAGCAAAGAGGAGCTGGAGCTTCTCAGGGATGGGGCTGGTGGGGAGTGGGCTTCTGGGAGACCAAGTCAGTGGTCAGCAGGGCCCGGCACGCGGGATGAGCTTCGCAGATGTGAGCTCATCAGCCCGAGGGTTTCTCCTCGTAGCTTGCCCCCGGAGCATTGCTTTGTGCCAACCTGCATTTTTCCAACGGTCCACAAATCAATAAATGCCAAAGGGGACAACAGGAGCCGGTTCAAGCTCCAGCCCTTTTTGCACCGTGCCCTTTCCTAGTCCCCGCTGCTGTGGCATGGTGCTGGGCAAGTCCCCAGCTCCCCACTTTCTTCTTCTACTCCACAATTTGAAAACTGCAGCAGCTGCTGTGTTTGAGACCCGAGGACTTGGGTGCAGGACCCATTGTGCCTCATCTGCCCATGTGACAATCGCTAAGTCACTAATCCTTTCTGGCCCTCATTAGAAAAATTAGGTGTAAAAATAAGGTCATGTTTTGATTCCCTGATTTATAAAACACAAGTTGGGGACGTAACGATTCGACCCGACCTAGGTTTGGAACGTGGTCTTCCCACTGAGGTGTGGGTCTTCCACAGCAAAGCCCAGTGCTTGGAATTCCACCTTGCCAAAGCAGAGATAGGACTGACGCCCTGCTCAGCTTCAGCACCAGTGAGCTTCCAGGGAGGCAATTCTGCAGGCCAGAGTGGGGAACCTTCCCAAATCACACCGGGCGGGGGTCCCTCGACCTACAGAGAACAAGTCAGACCCCCTGGGGCCAGCTGATGGGAGCTCCTGGGATCACACTGCAGAATTAGGCACGGTCTGTGGTTCATTTCAGGGAGCCAGATCCTGCAAGAATGGTGTAAATGTCAGTTTCATGGAAATCCATTCTAAAAGCCCGATCAACTTCTCAATCACCTGCTCTCTTCTTTCCTCTCCCAGAGCACCCAAGGCGGTTCTGAGATCAGAGAGCATGATTACAAAGGAGCTGGGGCTCTGGGATGGCCTACAGCTTAATTAGTTCCCTCCCCGCGCTCTCTCCGTGGCTGGCCTCAGACTTGCTGGGTGAGAGTCCTGGCTGCCAAAGAATTCAGAGCAGAGCTTCTCAGCTTGTTAGCACGCTCGGCTTGGTCCCTCCTGACACCGCATCTAGGTTGCTGCAATTAGGCCCAGCAGAGGAGAGGAAGAGCTGAGCGGAACCTCTCTCTCTCTGCTTGTGCATCCAGAGTTGGCTGGGGAGCACTTGTCTGGGCCAGCCCGGGCTGCGGCGTGGAGGAATGTGGAGGGGCAGCAGCTGCAGGAGCTGCACCTGCCGGGCCCAGCCCAGGTCAGGAGGCTGCTGACTGCAGGTGCTGTTTCCAGGGGCATCTGTCAGGGCAGGGGCCAGGCATTGAGAAGGCACCTGGGGCCAGAGGGACCTGTCCCACACACTTCCAGTACCAGCAAAGGGGAGGGATGTCTCAAGAGATAGGGGCTGGGAAGGCCGCTGGGCAGGAGCCCCTCTGAGCAGTACACAGTCAGTTCCCCTAGAAAGGCTTTGGGCTTGTGGCACAGCAAAAAGACAAAGCCATACGACCACACCTGGAGGCCCTCTCAAGAAGAAATGCAAACCCTTAAACTGATTTCTCAATCCGCATGACTTCCTGGTGCCTTAAGACCTGGCTGCAAGAATGTCTGGCTTGAAGTGAGGTACTCTACTCTAAAGTGAACTCACGCCTCTCTCTCCTGGAGAGGCGAAAGACTGGAGGAAGAATCACGAAGGCAGAAAAGAGACCATCAGCTGGGCACTGAGCCTGTCAAGAAGACAATGGAAGAAAAGCCATGTGCCACCTCCCTGCTCCCAACCCATCTCCCTCTGCAGCCAGGCAGGGCTGCACAGGCTGATGTAGGAGCCCAGACCCCACAGAAGGGCATGGGACATGCCCTCCTCCCAGAGACGGGAGAAGCAGCCAAACTGCGACTTATGCGCGTTGAGCTGAACGTCTCCAAAACAGTCTTCTTTCTACAAGTCGACGGTCACTCGTGTCGAGCACTATATGAAAGGCTGTTCCAGGGTAATGGGAAGAATTTTAGTCTGATGGAGTAGGGAGCAGGTTCCCCAAAAGCACATCACACAGGCCTGTCCCACACAAGGAAACCTGCCAAGAGAGGAGGAAACACTGAATCTAAAAGCTCTGAGGCCCCGCATAGATCGCAGCCCCTGTGGCCGGGCAGGGATGCCAGGACCAGCGCCTGCCCTGTGGCTCTGGGGATAAGCTTGCAGGTTCAAGAGGTCCTCAGCGTTCCCATCCTGAGATTCCCACTCACCTGCCATGGGCACAGCCAGAACCCAGGAGGGAGGCTGGGAGCCCATGGCCATGAGCACAGCCAGGCTTTATTCTTTGGTAGAGAGGATTGACGGGAGCGGCAGAGTGTGAGAGAGAACTTCTTGTGGGTGCCCTCCTGTCTCAGAGCGATGACGATGACGCTCTGCCTTGCTCTTCCCTTCTCGGAGAAGCGCCCTCTGTGCTTCCTGCAGCTCTGAGCCTGCTGCGTTATTGATAAATTGCTAGGGAAGGATTTCATCCAGTCCACGCGCAGTGTGAAGCCAGAGGGCCAGTCACTTGCTCTATTTATATTTTAAATGAGCATTGACTGAAGGCCACGTACCTGGCAGGTGCTATTTTTGAGGTGCTGAGAAGCCAGCGGGGGAGATAATTATCATACAACCAGGAAAGCCCCGGAAAGAGACGGGGCAGTGTACAGAGGCTTGGGACCATTCCACCGATTCTAGCAGAAGGTAGTGGGGCCGTGGAGAAGGGGTCTGCTGGGCTGAGCCTCTGAAGTGGGAGGGGTGTTCCTGGGCCCTGGCCTGAGGGAGGAGCAAGGCCTGGGATGCGGGGAGGGGCCCTCCGCAGCTGGCAGGTGTCCCTAGGCTACGGGAGCTACCGAGCATCCAGCAAATGGACAGTTTTGGTTTCTAGCTCACAGTGTAAAATTGGAGGGAGGGAAGAAGGAAAGGAGGCCGCCTCTGCCAGCTGCTTTTCAGCAACATCATCCCTACTGGTTCAGAAGAGGCATGACGGGAGACACCGTGGTGCTGCCCTTCCGGTGCACCTGGCATCTCTGTAGCGTTTCTGTCTATAAGCCAGGGGTGTTTTCATGAAGGGCCTCACTAGCTTTGGACCTAGATCTGGGGCCAGTTGACTTGTTATTTGAGATATGTTCCAGGGCCCAGCAGCCTCCTCACGGCCTGGGAGCTTGTAAATGCAGAGGCTCAGGCCCTGCCCCAGGCTCACTGAGTCAGATTTCCCCAGCTCACCAGGGCCTTGAGTGCTGTTGCGAGGTTTCCTGAACCGAGGGCTGCTTCCTGTGGTAATGCTACCTGACGGGGGACCCTCCCGCTCCCAGGCTCAGGCCACAGAGGAGGGGGCAGACAGCAAAACCAGGAATCGTCTCCAGGTTCCAAGTAAGCCTTCAGCCTAGATTTCTGGATATTCCAGGGGCAGGTCCAGCCAGCAAGGACTCAGTCATTCTGGGACACACAGCATCAGGCGGGCAGTCAAGAGACGAAACCACCTAGGAATGCAGGTGAGCTCAGGTAGCGGGGCAGCAGGGACTCCTGTTGTGACAAGCTCCGTGGGTTTACCAGGCAGTGGCCTGCACAGGTACAGTCATGTGCCCGAACCTGTCAGCAACTACATTATCCATGATTATCTGGATTTTCTTTCCATTTGGCCCCAGAGAAGGAGCTGCCACACAAAGAGTTCAGCAAAGTCTCTGGTCTCGCACTTGATAGAACTGTATCCACAGAGGCCAAGAATGAGCGGCTTCCGAGAGTGTGCATGTGGGCAAGAGCGGGCACGGCCTCTGCTGAAATCATGTACCTAGATGAGCGACGTGCAGAAAAGCTCTTCACCTTGGCTGATACACCCATCACCGCGTGAGAAAACTGTCCCAGCACACTTCAGGGTCTTGAGCATTTGAAAATAATAAAAAGGAAAAGTTTTGAATTAAAATTTATGGTTGAGTCTGCCTGTCTGGGAGGAGCTGGCTTAGAGGGCAAGGCAGACGCCAGCCGGGCTGCAGGGGCTGGAAGAAATCAGACACCAGCGAAGCTGTCAGTGAGGAGGGACGACTCTCACAGGCCAGTGCGGTGGCTCTGTGGGCCAGCGGTCCCCTACTCGGGCCACACATTGGATGCACCTGGGAGACTGTTTAAAAATAGTGATGCCCGGGCTCACTACAGACCAAGCCGATCTGAAGCCCTGGGGGTGGGACTGGTCCCTGGAAGATGTCTAAGTCTCTCCGGGTGATTTTAACATGGCACCAGTGCTGAGAATCACCAGCCAAGGCCAGAGGCTAGAGGTGGAGGAGAGGGGACCGGCCCTTGCATCTGGCTACCTTCCCAATTCTCCCCACTGTCCTCAGGCCTGGGTGTGGGGCAGGAGGGGTGATTTTTAGCATTCTGCTTTTGGGGAGTTTTACCAACCTTTGGGGGGCCCAGAACGGACAGGGAGGGTTGTCTTCACGCTCCTCTGCAGGGACGTGTTGTAGGCACAGCAGCAGCCCCACCCAGGCTCGCTCTTCAGCAGCGTGGACACTTCCGGATCCCCCAGAGGCTCTCCTTCAAAGAACTTGCACAACAGGGACCTCATTTAACCCTGTGCATTCATTTTCTATTACCAATATAACAAATTACCACAAACGTCACGGCTTGAGATAGCCTTTAGTTCTGGAGGTCAGAAACTTAAAGTCACGATGTCACCTGGGCTGTGTCCCTTGGAGGTACTGGGGCAGGAGTTGCTTCCTTGTCTTCCAGTTTCAGAGGCTGCCTGCATTCCTCGGCTTGTGGCCCCTTTCCCAAGTCACCCTGACCTCTGCAGCCATCTCTCCGCTCTTTCTCTGACTCTGACCCTCCTGTCTCCTCTTCTGAGGATCCTGTGCCCACCAGGATAATCTTCCCGTCTAAAGATCCTTAACTTAGTCACCTCTGCCAAGTCTCTTTGGCCATGGGAGGTCACATTCCCAGGCTGTGGGATGTGGATGTAGACATTTGGGGGGCTGATTACTCTGTCTCCCACCTCTGACCACAGCTGCGCGAGTCAAATGTGCATTGTTACACTCATCGCAGAGAAAATGGACGGCTAGCCAGAGGCAGGCATTTTCTGGATGAGAAAGGTGAGGGTCTATCCTCATGATCCTGCACCTGCTGCTGCCTCTGCACCCAGGAGCCACCCATGGTGACACCTTCCCTCCCGAGGGGGCGGTTATTCCTGCACACTGGTGTTGACAGCTTCACTGGCACCGGCTACTCATACAGAATTGCTGCCCCCAGACCAGGTGTGCCTCACAGTGGGCGCAGGGCCCCCCTCTGGGTTGATGGCTGTGGTTCAGGGCTCCTCTCATCTCCTTGACTAGGTCCTGCGCCCTCATCACCTCAACAATCAACATGTCTGCCCCTCTGACATTTGCAGAGTTCTAATACCATTTATGGCCTTGGGTACTAACTTTGTTTTTCCCTTTTAGAAGTCAACTCCAAGAGGACATAAAATATACCTGCTTTTCCTCTCCAGTGCCTCGTGGGGTGTAGGCTGCATTCTACAATTTCTGACAAATACAGAAGTCCTCAGGGCACATTCAGCCTCCCTTCCTCCCAAATGGAGACACAGGGTCCAGCCCTGGTTCTGCCACCTGCAAGGTGTGTGATCTTGAGAAAGTCACATAACATCTTTTGACCTTAATTTTCTACACTTGGAGATAAACAATTCCTCCAGCTTCATGATGAGTGATTCTGAAGAGCTGGGTGATGTGGGCTGCATCTTAGGGACCCCAAAGGCCATGTGTTAAGATCTTGGTCCCCAGCCCGTGGCACTACTGGGAGGTGGTGGGGCCTTGAGGAGATGAGGCCTACTGGAGGGAAGCCAGGCCTTTGGGGGCATGCCCTCGAAGGGGATATGGGGACCCCAGCCTCTTCCTGTCTTTCTTTGCTTTTCAGCCACCAGGAGATGAGAAGCTGCACTGCCCTCCCCTATGATGTGCTGAGCCACCACAGGCCCGATGGCAACAGAACAAGTGACCAGGGACTTAAACCTCTGAAACCATGCGTTAAAATAAAATCTTCTTTCTTATAAGTTGTTTATCTCTGGATTTTGTCACAGTGACAGAACATTAACTAACAGACTAGTTCATTGTTTGACACCTGACCTTTGTCCTTTAGTTGTTATGAATTGCATATGGCAGCCAGGTGCCAGGGAAGTTGCCCCAAATTTTGAAATCAACAGCGACGTGTTCTTGGGAAATCTGTTAAATCTCTCCTTTTATTTACTAAGTCTTCTTATCTGTAAAGGGAAAATTTATTATGCAGTGTTGGGGTATGTCACCTCAATCACAGTAAGAGCTCAATAAATCTGTGTTCCTGCCTTTCTCTCATCCTCCCGACCAGAGCAAACCTTCAAGGTATCCTCTCTGCGTCTCGTGTGCTCTAAACGTGGGTGCTCTGAGGAAGGGAAAGTCACACGGAGCTGTATCCGGATGTGAGCAGCAGCTTCACCCATCACTGCCCCAGGCTATCAACAGACCAGTGAGTGACCAGAACGTGGTGAATCCACAACATGGAATATTTCTCAGTCACAGGGAGCAGTGAAGTGTAACTAGCTGCCACCGGATGACCTTGGGAATCTTAGGCCACATGGAGGAGCGCAGTCACAGATAGTCTGGGCAATTCCACTAGCACTAAGTGACCAAAATAGGCCAGTTCAGAGAGACAGGCAGTGGATCAGTGGTTGCCTAATCCCCTGGGAGGCTGGAGAGGATGGAGGTTGGGGAGTGATCGCTGATGGGCAGGGGCTTCCTTTCTGGGGTGATGGGAATGTTTGGAAGTGAGATAGTGGTGAGGCTGCACAGCCTTATAAACATGCTGGAAAACACGGAACTGGAAGCCTCTGAACCGCACACTTGGAAAGCAGGGCTTGCAGAGCATTTTCATTGTTCAGAAATCCCTCCACGGGGCGCAGGGATGAGCAGCCAGGGTGGGCAGCTGCTCTTGCAGTCTTCTCTTGCTTTGGTCTCCTGATAAATCTCTCTTCTTTCCCGCAGATGCCACACACTTAAGGAAGGAGGAAATTCTCTTGTTGCTTAGCTCCAAGGAAACAGTTAGGACTTTTCAAAGATAATTTTATTAAAAAGTTTGAAGGAGTGGAGGGAGCAGGGAATAAACATGTAAATGCACAAGGAGATGGAAGTGTTCTGGAGACTGCAGTTCATACTCTAAAGCAGCCAGGAGCACCAGCCACCTCCTATGTCCCCGAGTCGCTCCCAGCCCTTTAGCTCTGTCTAGGGAAACCAGTGCTGAAGTCCCCATTTGGAAATGTGGGGCAGTGTCCCCCAGCCCTGCTAACCTTTTATGCTGGGCCTGACCTGCAGCTGGTCACAGTCTAGAGGGAACGTCTGGCAGTGGGTTGACAGTCCTCTCCCTATAGAATGCCACTTTTCCACCTGTAGGCTCAGGATCAAGGCAGGTGAATGGAACATTCACGAAGACTCTTGGCTCTTCCAACTTACCCCATCAGAGCAGAAGAGGCTGTTTTTGTTTTAACTGTTTTTAAATTTCTCAGTTATTTTTGGTTTTGTTTTGTTTTTTTAACAGTGATCTACAAATGCTTGTTGATGGCCCATCCCCCAAAACCCCAGGAGCTCATAACAGTCCCTTGCTTCCCAGGAGAGGGTAGGTCCCTTGCTTCATGTTTAGTCCATAGTTCAAATGTCACCGATTCCATTTCTAGGGCATCCTAGCAAAACAGAGAGAAAGAAGTAATTACTCTTGCCTGGATTTGCTTGGGTGATTTTAGATCAAAAGGTACTGTGCCAGACCAAACCTGTGGCTGTGCTCTGGGTTGGTCTGAGTCCTGGCAGCCACGATTCTATGGGCCCCTGAGTTGACTGATGGGGAAAAGTCCACACTTCAGGATGGTGGGTAGGTAGCACCTTGGAGCCCCCCCAAGGACCACCACCATCATCACCAGTGTGGGGGACACTTGGTTTTCCCTGCCAGCCCCCACTTACCTCTAAGGGGGTGGCTGGCATCTCTAGAGTTTGGAATATGAGAAGGTGACGCGCCCCTTTCCTGAGCTTTAGAAGCTTATTTACCAAGCTCTCCAGTTCCCAGATTGAAAGGCTCACACATGATGTAAGATATTCTCAAAATAATCCAGGGCTCGGTCAATATTTATAACCAGGGGCTTCAGCTCAGGTGGCTTCGAGAAACTGTTTGAGCTGCACTTAACCGCTGTGCATGGATCATCTGCGGAGACCTTCCACCTGCCGGCTCCTCCATGGTTATTGTACTGCGCCATTGGGAATACACTTGACTTTGAAAAGCTCGACCTGCGCCATTCAAAGGGAAACGTCCCACCTCATTTTTAAGCCCTATCTTGTTCTCCTGCAGTCTGAATAAACATTACTCAAGAGCTGGAGTTGCTTAAGCATCAATCATTTCCACTTCAAGGAGAAGGTAAAGGGAACAAAGATGGAACCGCACAAAAAAGATTGAAATTTAACCTCCACTGCTGGGTGCATTCCACGCTCCCTCAGAAAAGCAGCCCCAGGAACTGGTGATACCTCAGGTCCGCTGCAGGTCTTTCTGTCAAGGATCGCACTTGACAATGAAGCAAGCCACCCAGGACGCCCGGGGCGGTGGTGAACTTCCCACTAGTGTGGAGTGTGCTCTCTCCTCTCTCCAGTGGTTTCCACAGACCCTCTGCCTTCCTCCTCTCCTCTGTGTGCCCTCCCACCCCGCAGGTGTGTCTCTGGCCCCGTCCTCACCACAGTGCTGCCAGCACAACTCCCAGGGCCTGACCTTGCACCAGCTGGCCCTGAAATCCTCCCTTCTGTCCGTCTACCCGTTCTCTCAGTGAGGGGAAAAAAAAAAAAAAAAAAAAATGCCCTCTATTTAAAAAAAAAAAAAAAAAAAAATGGACTCCCCAAACCTCTCATTTCTCTGATCTCATCGACTTCCCAAATGCCCTTTTTGGCTCTGGGATGCAGAAGTCCTACGCAGAGCTGGCCAGTGTTTTTCCAGGTGTGTCCCAGACCACCTGTGCGCGGCTCACCAGGGGAGCTTGTTAAGCACGCAGATTCCCCACCCCCAGCACCTCTGCCAAACGGACTCCAGGAAGGGAGTCTGAATGTTTAACAAGCTCCCCTGCGACTTCTTCTGCCCAGGGACACTGAGGGTCACTGAGGGGCAGCATGGCTTTGCCATCAGAAAAGCCCTTGCTGGATGCTGTGCTTTGCTCTCTACAAGTAGCATGATATTTACAACAGCTTCACTGAAACACGAGAGCGTGAACCTGTGCATGTCAGTGGTTTCCAGTTCATTCACATAGGTGTGTGACCATCACCACAATCCACTAGCGTGAACTAGTGAACACTGTTACCACCCCCAAAGAAACTCTGGATCTGTTAGCGGGCACGCCCCACTTGCCCTTTCCTCCCACCCCAGCTCTAAGCAACAGTACCCCTCCCTCTGTTTCTGTGGAGTTGCCTGTTCCAGACATTGCGTGTCCATGGAGTCATACGATATGTGGCCTTTCGAGTCTGGCTTCTTTCACTTAGTGGAATGTTTTCAAGGGTCATCCATATTGAACTTCATTTCTTTTTATGACTGAGTAATATTCCGTTGTACAGAGAGCATTTTTATTTATCCATTAGTCTGTGGATGGGCGCTTGGGTCATTTCCAACCCATGGCTAAGATAAATAAGGCTGCTGTGAACATTCGTGCACGGAAGCTTGCTTCCATTTCCCTGTGCATGGGTTGCTGGGTCATATGACGACTCTGTGCATGACATTTCGAGGAACTGCTGGGTCGTTTTCCAAAGTGAACGTCACCATTTCACCTTCCCACCAGCAGTCCATGAAGGTTACAGTTCCTCCACATCCTTGACCATGCTTCACTTGCCATCTTTTCTATCCTGTCCATCCGACTGGAGGTGAAGAAACTTCATGTGATTTTTTTGATACACATTTCCCTAATGAATAATCACGTTGAGCATCTCCCACTCTCACTGGCTGTTTGTGTATTCTTGGGAGTAGCTGCATGGTTTAGAAAAGCATTTAACCCCTCTGAACTTCAGTTTCCTTGCTGGTAAAATGGAAGTAACTGGCGATGTGATTAGATTAAATGAAGCAATGAAACTGGAGTCCAGTCCCTGACATGTAGTGGTCCCTTAACAGATGTCAACCTCCTCATTGATTTCAAAACCTGTCAACCTAGATAGGATGAAACCAGGATTCCCCGAGTTCCTCTTCCTGTCTGGTTCTGGGTTAGGACAGGCCCCTGGGATAGCAGAGGACACGAGTGGCTTGGTAGCCACTTTATGCTCTGAGGGTGGGCTTGGGCACCATGGGATCTCCTGCTTCTGCTCTGTAGTCAGCTTCCCTGGCTGGGAGCTGCATGTGCTGCCCTGTGGGTCCCCATCGAACTTCCTCCTTCAACGTCCCCAAATCCTGGGTCAGGTACTAGTGCATTCTGTGACAAAGGGCACAGTGTCTTCTGCAGATCATCAAGCTATCAAAGCTGGGAAACCAGTTAGTCCTCACGGATTCCAACTTTCCTTTTCTCCTAGTCTCAATCAGCCTTTGCATCCCTCACGGCCAGTTTGACTGAGTTAAATTAACTTTGGGCTCAACCAGAGGCAACCGCCTTTCATAAAATTTTCTACCAGCTTCTGGTATTTTATGACATATTTTCTGCAAAAAATTCCTGATTCTCAATCACTCAGAGTGATTCTGCTTTTCTGATTGAACTTGTGACATTCTATCACAAAGGCAGTTTCTCTCCCTCTTGAGAAACAAACCAGGGACTGGGACACGTGAGATTTGTTCTCTCCAGAGAAAGTAAACATGGCGACCTGGCATTCCTTCCACAGTGTAGTCCCAGGTCCAAGGCAGAAGAAACCTCCGCCTGCCTCTTCTGTGTAATTTCCCTATGCTGCTGCAACAAATGACCACTGACCTAGGGACATAAACAAAATAAATTTATGATCTTGCATTTCTAGAGGTCATAAGCCCAAAATGAGTCTCATTAGGCCAAAATCAGAGTATCATCAGGGCCACACTCCTTCTGGAGACTTTATGGCGATATCTACTTCTTGTCTTTTCCAGCTTCTAGAGATCAACTGCATTCTGGGGTATGTGGTCTCTTCGTCTATCTTCAAAACCAGTAGGTAGGCACTTGGAATCCCACTCTGTCCAATGACCCTTTGACAGGGACTCCTATGAGTATACTGGGTCCTCCTGGCTGATACAGGACAATTTCCCCATTTCAAGATCCGAGAAGACCCATCTACAAAGTCCCTTTTGCCATAAGGGAGTACATTCATATGTCCTCAGGGTTAGGACTCACACATCTTTGGGGTTTTCTGCTGGCCACATCTCCAGAGCCACTCTCCCCTCCTTATCCCCCTGTTCTGTGTGGAGAGACTGACCCGTAAGACAGCATTCGCCAGCCCTCTTGCCCTGTCCCTTCTGCTAGGATTCAGCCAATGGGGGCGGGGTGGGGGAGGGTACCAGCAAAGATCATAACACAGAAGAGTTCCTGGTTCCCTCCTCAGGGAGGCGCTGCGGGTTGGATGTCCCTCTGCCAAAGGACGCTGTCAGCCAGCCCTCCGTGCACAGCTCCAGCATGCTGTCTATTCCACTTGTTGCCCCCAGTCCCAGGATGGTAACAGGGTCCCTGCCTGGCTGGCCCTGAGGCCCCACACCGTTCCTCCTTGGCTCCGGTTAGCCACACCTCTGTAATCGCTCCTGCTGGACATAAATCGAACAGCTAAAGCTATAAAACTCTGAGGACATAACAGAGACAGGACTCGTGGCGCTGGATTTATTGATGGCTACGACACAGAAAGCACAATCAATAAGAGGAAGATTGATAAACTGGATTTTGTTGACATTAAAAACTTTCACTAGCATGAAAGTGAAAATCCATAGAACAGGAGAAAATGTTTACAAGTCACACATCTGGTAAGTCTGGTTTCTAGACTACCTTAAGAACTCTTAAAAAAGCAACAACAAAAAGACAATACAAGCCAAAATGAGCAAGGGTCTCGAATAGACATTTTTTTCAAACAAGATAGACGAATGGTCAAATAGCACATTAAGAGGGGTTCACTGTCATTGGTCAACATCAATACTGGTTAGGGCAGCAGGTGGTGGCACATCATACCCACAGCCTATGAAGAGTGAAATGGTTAGGTCTTGAACTGGAGGAGAGAGAGAGAGAGAGAGAGAGAGAGAGAGAGAGAGAGAGAGAGAGAGAGAGGACGAGAAGAGAAGAGAAGAGAAGAGAAGAGAAGAGAAGGGAAGGGAAGGGAAGGGAAGGGAAGGGAAGGAAGAGAAGAGAAGAGAAGAGAAGAGAAGAGAAGAGGAGGGGAGGGGAGGGGAGGGGAGAGGAGGGGAGGGGAGGGGAGGGGAGGGAAGGGAAGGGAAGGGAAGGGAAGAGAAGAGAAGAGAAGAGAAGAGAAGAGGAGGGGAGGGGAGGGGAGGGGAGAGGAGGGGAGGGGAGGGGAGGGGAGGGAAGGGAAGGGAAGGGAAGAGAAGAGAAGAGGAGGGAAGGGGAGAGGAGGGGAGGGGAGGGGAGGGGAGGAGACCAGGGTCCCTTTTGAGGGCATGTCCTCAATGACCTAAAGACCTCTCACTAGACCCCACCTTCCAATAACTCCTCCCTGAAAACCAAGCTTTCAATTACAGTGGACCTCGGGGGCCACTCAAGTAAGTTAAACAATAAACCATATCCAAAGCACAGCTCCTTTTTAAATGTCTTTAAATTTGTCAGATAACTTCCGCCAGGACCAAGACCCCAGACCCTGATGATTCCACCAAGACGCCATCATTGCCAAGGCTGAGCCCTAAACCTTGGTGGTCCTGCCCATTTTGGGAGCAGTGCTCTCCTGCTGGGAGGGTCCTTCCTGCACAAGCATGACTCCTTCTAGAAATGCAACAGAAGGTCAGTTCCCCTCAGTGGCCAGTGCTGACTGGAACATGGAATGAAGACCAGAGCAAGAACAAGAAGTCCTATGTAGATTCCAGAAGTTTCTTAAACATTAGAGACATACCTGAGGCTACCTGGGCACTCCTTCCTCCTTCCTCTTATTCCTTTTTGAGTGGGGGTCTCCCTGTGCTGCCCAGGCTGGCCTTGAACCCCTGAGCTCAAACCATCTTTCTGTCTCAGTTTCTGTGTGGGAGGGACTACACAGTGTGCCCATGCTTCAGACACTTCCCCTGGGGAATGAGAACGGTCTGTCCTGGATTCCCTTTGGGGCTGGAGGTGAGTAACCAAGGGATCTCACTCCCATTCTTATGGGGATGTGACCTGGGCAGAAGGTCTGGGGGCAACTGTTGGTTCAGAGTTGGGTTTAACAGAAACATCCGTCTCATCTTCTAAGTTACCCAGGACTTGTTGGCTGGGCCTTTCACTCTTTCTCTGTCCGCTCCAAAGGACACCAGGTTCTTGGGCTGGTTCTCCAAAGTGGAAGCCCTGGAAAGGCCTCCTCACTCACTGATTCTCTCTCTCAGAATCTCCAGAAGACCTTCTCCCCGCAGGCTCAACCTCAGACCAGTCTCCCCCGGTTTACAGCTTCCACCTCCTACCTTCTCTCCCACCTGGCCCCTTTCCTCCCTCTGCACTTCTGACCTTCCTTGCATTAGGATTTTCTTGCCCCCTGGCTGTGAGGACCAACCCCTCTGTTCCATTCCCCTAAATCCCCTCAAGCAGCTCCAGAGTAGGGGCAGAAAGCACCTGCTTTTAGACGCTCTTACAGCAGACAGTGGGGTTATTGCAAAAGAGCTAACGCGGGAGCCTGCAGAGGGAGGGCTGTTCATTGTCCAAGAGCGTTCTTCACAATGTGACACAAAGTTCAAGGCTCCTGCCAGCCAAGCTATTTCTCAATGTGTTGCTGGAGTCGGGTACCCTTTCACGTGCCTAGAGAGGACCCCAATTTATGGGACTTTCAGATCCAAACAAGGTCAGAGGAAAATTGGCTGACCCCCTGGGAGTCTAAAGTGATTTCAACTAAAATAGGTAGAGAAGGTGGAGATCATGGCAAAGGGGAGTTCGGACCTGTGCCTGAAGCTCCATCTCCCACAACGGGCAACTCCCGACTTTGCCCTTGGCCTTCTCCTTTGTTGTCTGCACTTGCTGTGTGGACACTGTTGTGTGACATTTCTATCTGCCTGGTACAGACTGTGCTGGGAGGCAGGGCACACTAGAACACAGCACATCCCAAGTTGAGCACCCTTCCTTTCTTCTCTGGGACCCTCTGGTCACCATCATCTCCAATCCACTATGCCCACTGGTTCCCTATCTGTGGCACTGCACTGCCAGTTTTCCCTCCTGGGCTCTGTGATCCTGGTCTTTGGGAGCCCCTTCTCCTTCCCACAGACCACAGGCCCCCCTGCTAGCCAATGCCAGTGGATCTCTGTTTCCTGGTTCCCCACTCGGGTCTACCCTCGGACCCAAAGTCCAAGCTCTTGGAAGCCCAGCTCCAAGCTCTCTGTCACCTGCTACAAGTCTTCTGTGCATTATAATAAAATTATTAAAAGCCCCGTTGACTCTGCGTCCAGGATTTCTTGCATAGCCATTACACTCTGGGCATGGCGTCAGAGGCTGGGACTACAACAGTGCACCAGATTCTCAGGAGCTCACGACACCACAGGGAGGACAAACGTGACATTGTGCCATAGAGTGAAAAGTACTGTGATAGTGTGGGAGCGGGAGTGAACTCTGGGACCACAAATAAGGTAACTCGGTGGGTCAGAGAAGGTCCCAGGACTGGCAGGATCGGGTCTAGACTCCTCAGCAAGAATGCAAGCTCGTGGGTCCCTCCCTGGCCTGTGGTCCTCCCGCTTCCCATGAGGAACCCACTAAAGCCTCCTGCCTCCGTCCCAGCTCCCAGCGCCCTGTGCAAACATTTTCATTCACTCTTCTTCCTCCCTCCATCATCCTGGCTCCTCTCCTCTACCTGCCAATCTCCTACCAAGACTTTGAGGACCGTGGGGGCACCAGCTCCTCCCTGAAGCCTTCCTGGTTTCCAGAGTCACACATCATCTCTCTCCATGTTGCTCTTGCCACTTTCTAAATGCTGTACTGTAGGCGACCCTGTGCGTGTTGTTGGCCCACGGAACTCAGTGGGGGCAGGACCACATTTTATCCATCACAGAGATTTACCTACGACAGTTCCCTGCACCAAGGTGGAGGTGAAGGATAAGGCCCAACAGGATTTTCTGTCACAGTTACAGTGAAACATGAAAGGGCCACATGCAGACTGGTAGTGTTCTGTGTGCACTGTTCCGTCACTCACCTGCTCCCTCCCCTGTCCAGGGCAAGTCTCAGTCATGACCAACACACCGTAGCACCGCAGTAAACATTCCCCACTCTGAACAAGAACAAAAATTGTTAAGTCTTTCCCTTTATCCACAATGAGACTGAATGAAAGCTCTCGCGAGTCTCATCACATTGCTCTCTCGCGCACATGGGAAGAGCGGGCTGCATTCTGCGATGCTTGCTCTCTGCGTCTTTCTCCACCTACCCTCCCCATTTCCCAATCTGCTGGCAAGCCTCCACCTCCTAACCCAGCTCGATTTGAACTGGCCATCCGCCCAATCCATACGACCTCCCTCCCCTCCCCTCCTCTTGCACTTGGGCCCTCACCTTGGCTTTGCTTTGGAGAAAGTTAAGGCTTGTTTCCTGCATCCCCTTTAATCATATTGTTATCTTGATCAACATTTTAGTTTTATATGTGATTGTCTTGAATTCTGACATTGTTGGGAGGAGGGGCGGGATTGTTGATCATGGCTATATTTTATGACGTGTCATGGTCATGGGTGAGACATCAGTTCCTCAAGCTGGAGGCGGGGGGTGGGGGTGGAAAGGACACTAAATACCGTGAAGTCACAGTGCAAAATATTTTTCAAGGAGACATCAAAGACCTTTTCCATGGTGTCTTGCCTTGACCCCATTTCACACTGGCAAAACACAAACTCAAATTAAAATAAAAATACCAGGCCGGCTCCATTTAGTCAGTGTGCTGCTGGGCTAAGTGACCGATTTTATTAAAGTCACCAAATGCAAACATTCCAAGATTTATTTTCCTTGCTTATAATTTTTTCTGCCTTTCCACTGGTGGGCTGTTTATTTCTAATAATTTGGTAGGAAAAAACATTTGCTCATACCAGTGGAGGTCTTATATGCCAAGCTGCAAACCAGAGCACATTTTATTGCGGAATAAAACCCCTGGAAAACAGGCTCCGGGGGGCCCGCTGACGGCAAGTTTACAAGCACAGTACAATTGACGCCATTATAATTAGTTCCCCCCAAAAGTCTTATTTTTCAAGGCAGAGATCTGAATCTTTTTCTTTGCACATGAATATCTCCGGACTAGAGCAAAACATTATGGAGAGTGAGTCATAGACCGGCTTTAGGCTTTAAAGACTAATGCAGATCCTATAAATTTAACCCACATTCTTTTACTGGGAATGACTGACTTTTATGAAAACCGAGGACTGTAAATCAGAAACTTAAATAGCTTACTTTGCAGCAGATAAACACAGATTTATGTAGTGACTGAGCCCTAAATTAACCCTTTCATGGTGCCATGGAACATTTGGGGTGGGTGTGTGCAGAGGGGGCTGGGTTCATCCAGCAGTGATGTTTCTTCCTGAGGCTGGAACTGGGGAGGAGGACTTCAGGGTTCTACCTCCTGTAGGTGGGAGGCAACCTGGCCAAGACTACTTCCTACTGATCCACCTTAGCTGGATTAAGCCTCCAGGATTTGACCTCTGATTATTCCAAAAAGATAAGCCCCAACTTGAAGTGACACATTCAGGAGAGCTCCCTACAAGGTTTTTGCGGGGGTTGCATGTGACCCTGTTGCAGCCTGGGCTTCTAATCCCTAGATAGGTGACTTCTGAAAGTCACTCAACCTTCTTCTCATCAGCAACAGGATGCATCTGACCGTGAAAGGATTCGATTGGGCAATTACATCAGGTGCTTAAAACAGTGCTGGGTCGGTAAGCTCTCAATACCTATTAGCCAGCATATTGCTGTAATGTGAAGAACCACTGGTAATGTGGACCAGCCTTCCCAAACTAACCAGCGCTGGTCACCTAGGGGTCTAGTCATAGGGCAGACTCCATCCAGTGCACCCGGGATTCTGCATTTCTAACAAGCTTTGCCATGCTGCGGATCAGTGATCCTGCGGCCCTGAGTAGTGTAGGTGTGCGCACGCGGGAATCGCCAAGGGCACCCACACCTTTCGCCTTCAGTCCTCTTTAAGGCGCACTTTGTCGCCTCCAGCCTTGTCCTGCTTGACGGGGCCATCAACAGCAACCTTGACAAAGAGAGGGGTGCGGGCCTACTGGCTCTCCAAATCCTGGGCGGCCCTGGGCCACGGGCCGCTGACGGGGACAGGGCGCCGACCCGCCCGCCGCGGTGGCCCTGGGGACCGCCACGCCCCTGCAGCTGCGCGACTTATCTCGGCGCGGTCCTCCCGACGGCCGCTCCTGCGCCGCCCAGGTCGGCCTCACGCTTTTGTGATTAAACAAGGCGCGCCCTGTGCTGCCCACGACGACTTTAAAGGGAGACAGGACCTGGCGACCCCGGGAGGGAGGGAAAGGGCATCTATCATTTTTATGTGGCATTTCAAAGGAGGAGGTGCCCAGGCGGCCGGAGACAAAGGCCCGCGCGGGTTAATGAGAACCCCACCGAATCACCGCCGCTTGGTACTAAGCCACCGGCTGGGCGCAGGCCCGGAGCTGCGGCTCCGCCCTGAGAACGGCCGGGGTCAGGCGGACCTGGGGCTCTCGTGTGTGGCCCTGGCGTCTGGGCCCAGGCCCTTCCCTGCAGATGGTCTCTGCTGGAGTCCGGGGTGGGAGCAGTGGACTCCGGAGCGGGGTCACTTAGGCGGCACCGCAAAGGGAACCAGGCCCTTTCCACCAGCTCCCTTTGTCCTGGAAAGGTGGCGCCACTAATCCATTTTCTGAGATCCAGGAAGTGAACCGCGCACAGCCCTGCACACCTGGCCGGTGGCGCCCTGCGAATTCAGTTCCCAGAGCCGGTTCCTCCGCAGTGCAGCTGCGGTGACAAGGCCACCCCACCAGGCACTGAGGCTTCCGTTCTGACCCGGCTCCCCCGCCCCCACCCCACCGCAGCCTGTCCACCTGCTTCCCATCCCGCACGGGGTGTCTCCAGCTTGCCTCCCGATCTCATTTTAATCATTTACCTAGAGCTGGGAGTGAGGTCCCTCCAATATTTTCCCAAGCTCTAGGACTTGGTGAGAAGTCGCTTCTTTCCCAGCTATCTGCAATGCCATCTGATTAGGAGGAGTGGAGACCAGGCCACTGTTGAAACGTGGGCACTCTCTTCTCCAGGTAGCTTCTGCCTCAGGCCTCAATCGGACCATAGTTTCTGGCTAGAGTCGAATTCGCCCCACAGTGTGTGTTCTGCATTTCTACTTATTTAAACAAAAAAATTTTTTGGTATTGAAGTTTAGCACCAATTGGTGTTATCTGGATGTTAAAGTGGGTGAGTTTATCACAGACAGAGCAACCCGGAAACCAGCACCTGATGGAGAAGCAAAATTTGATTATTTTGAATCTTAGAAAACAGAATTTTCTAGGCTCCTGGAGCTCCTGCCGGTGTCCATTCACTATCCCTGCTCCCCAGGACACCCTCTCCTGACTTCTAACAGCAGGCTAGTTTTGCTTTTGGGGGGCATCAGGGTCTCAGGAAATCACCTGACTGTGGCTTCTCTCTACCTAATGTGTGTGGGACCCACCCACACTGCTGTTTAGTGGTCCATGGTCCATTCTCTTTGCTGAGGAGTGGTCAGTAATTTTGACTGTGACTTTCTATGTATAATACTTTGAAACTGGCTTTCCATTTACCTCTGCCAATACTTTTTCAAATTATTGAAGAATAAAACAATGGTTTAATTTAAAATTGCATAACGGTACTGGGGGAACACAGATAGGGCAAAAGCAGTAATGGAGGTGGTGCGTGAATCCCGAAGATGGGGCATTCCAGACCCACTGGTGTAGGGTGAGGGTTACTACCCAGGGCCCACCCCCAGGAAGAGCCAGTTTTAAACTCCATCAAGTGGAAGCTTAATGAAAGCCCCTGATATACCTGGTTTTCAGCCATCTCGCAGGCCAGGCACCCTGGTGGCCTCCCCCAGAGTCCCTGGTATGTTTAGGGACACAAGGACCCACCAGCACCTAGGTGTGTGTGTGAGCTCAGGGGTCCCTGCAGCGGAAGGAGGTAGGCCTGCCCCAGGGCTCCCAGGACATGCTGCTGACCTTTCCTGTTCCTTGTGGGAAAATTCCCTAGGAGGAGATAAGATCAGGGTAGTTAGGGCCTTGCAGGGGGCCTCAGGCCTGAGGGCAGGATAGAGGGAAACTGCTCAGCTGTGGCCAGGTGACCCCCCCAACCCCCTCTCTGGAGTTGCTGCAAATCCTGTGCCTGCTAGAAAGAGCATCCGCCAGATCCCAGCGGGCTGGAAACAAGAGATGACCCGGAGAAACTTGAGCCCCTGCCTTGGGCTCAATTAGGTGTAGATTACCCTTTTCTCACCCAGGGGAGGAAAAGTCATTCACAAACCCCAAGGAGAAGTGATGGTGGCTTGTTTACCTTCAAGAGTGATTTGAAAGTCTTGTTGACTCATTAATCCTGGTGATCTGATCATCCGGCAGTGGACGGCCACTCTCAGGAGGCCAGGGAGAGACCCCTGTTCTTTCCTGCAACTCCAGATCCTAGCTGCCCTGTGCCTTCAGAGCTGCATGACCTTTTGCTAGCCCCTCCCTGCCACCCCCACACCTTAATTTCCTCGTCTACAGTATGGCTGTGAACATGTGTCCTTGCAGGGCACGAGTGTCAACCATGGGGACCGGTGTCGTCCAAGCCCCAGCACAGAGCCCCTCAGCAGAGAGGCCAGCCTCAGTCTGGGCACGAAGGCATGGGGGTGGGTACATCTAACTTGGTTTTAGCCCTAAGCTCGAGTGCGTCAGCATTCAAGTTCAGTTTTTTCTTTGAACAGAAGGCTGAAGGAGGCAGAGCTGCAGAAGCAGGGTTCCAGAAAACACTAGCTGAGGGCAAAGCTCCGCCACTCCAGGAACTCACTCCCTGTGACCAGGCACCGCCCCCTCTGCTCTGGGACTTGCAAACATTTTTCAAAATTTCTGATGCTTAAAAAAAAAAATCTAATTAAATTCCAGCCTATGGGCACGTTGGGTTTCCTGTCTTGAATGGAGTGGCCAACAAGACCCGACTTGCCTGGTTTTAGCAGTGAAAATATCACAGCCTGGGACTGCTCTGGTTTTAAAACTGGAAGCGCCTCATTTCAGAAAGACCCCTATTTCCCAAATGGGACGATTGGTGGCCCTACTTAAATTGCTCTCTCACACTCTGTTTTGGTGATTTTCTCCGTCACTCTAATTGATAGCTACATTCATTAGAGACACATTTCCCAAATAATCTCACTGAACTTTCCTAAAACTCCTATGAGAGAGGCTCATTCTTGTTGAACCGACATACCTTCCTGTTCCTGTGGGAAACAGCACTGGCACAAAGCATGCGTTTCCGGTTTTGGTGCTAAAAGACCAGGTGGAGGTAAAACCATTGAGCTGATGACTTCAGGGGGCACTTGTTGCTGGAAGCCAGGCCTAAGAAGCCAAGAGCCGCTGGTCAACAGCCTGGCCTACCTGTGCTCCCAGCCCAGGTGCCATGTCCTAGATTTGCCCACCCAGCCAATCCTTCAAGGGCTGCCTTGAAACCACACAGTCGAGAGCTTAAGACCCTGCCGACCCCCTCCCCTAACTTCTGCCTTCAGAGACTAAGACCTGTGGGGAGGGGCTCCCCTATTTTGGTAAGTCGAATAAACTTGCATGATTGTTTTTTGAAGGAGTTGACAATTTTATCTCCCAGATTTTAGTGACGAGGTGTCTGATGCTCAGAGAGATGAAGTACCTTTTCCAACGAGCAGGGAGTATTTGCTGCTGAGGACCCAGTGTGTGCTGCGCACGGTGCTGAGAGTCTTACATGGTTTTTGAGCCCTTTTCATTTTTTTAAATTGAATTTGTGTGTGTGTGTGTGGCGTGGGAGAGGGAAGCCGGGGCCTCGTGCCTGCCGAGCAAGTGCTCTACCACCCAGCTTCGCCCCCAGCCTTCCTTTAATCACGACAATAATTCCAGGGATATTAATTCCTCGTGTTAAGCCATGTTTTGTAAACGAGACTACTGAGGTTTAGAGAGGTTAAGTAACTTGCTGAGGGCAAAACAGCTAGTAAGTGATAAAGCGGGGGATTAAAACCTCACTCCATCTGGCTCCGGAGCCTGTTCAAATATCTCCGGAGACTTCCTAATACGGCAGATTCTGCTCCCTGTCTTAGTTGGGCATCCGAAGGCCTCTGGGGCCTGCTCTTGGAGCCGGCATCTCCCCACCTTCTTCACATCACACCGGGCTGCTGTGCATCCCAGCGCTCTCCCTCCTGCATGCCCCAGTCCACCTGCTCAGGTCCCCCTGGCCCCTTCCGCCCTCCCCAGCCGTCCTGCTTTCCAGCTTGAGCTCTCTCCTTGTCCGTATTTAATGTTATCCTCCTGGCTTTTCACTCTCAACTGATCTCCCCAAGAAGACCATGAGCTTCTGGAGGCTTCCGTGCCTCTGAGCTCTTTAACTGCCCCTCCTCCTGCCACCCCCAAGAGGAGTCTTGATTTTTGGATAGCGACACACCTTGGTCAGTCCTTCTAATTCTCTGAGCCCAGTTTCCTCATCGGTGATATTAGGACAATGGCACCCGCTCACAGACGGAACGGAACGCGAGACCCGGCCAGGTGACGGCTGTGAGCAGACTTACTGTGTGATGGACAGTTTGATGGGGTGTCTTTCTTTCAGCAAAACCCAGCAAGGGAGGGACAGGAGAACCTCCCAATGTATCTGCATTCACAGACTCCTCTGGAAAATTCTGTTCCCTCTGGCTTTCCACACTGCCACGTGGCCAGCCAGGGCGTGAGGTGGAGGCGCTGCAGACCCTGTCTGTGAGGGTCACCCCGGAGAGGCAGCAGAGTGTGAGCCCCTGCCGTGCAGCCCAGGGCTTGAGGCATTAATCGTCTCTTTTTATTTTGTGCTTTTGAAGTTTTGGCCTCTTCAGGCCTTGCTGCCCCTGGGGGACGGCCCCTCTCAGGGCTAACCAGTCGCCAAGGACAGCAAGCTACTTGCCTGCGAGCAACCTTCCATAAGCAGAACCTGCCTTTGTGGAGGTACCAGATGCAGGAACAGCCGGGTACCAGGTACCGCCAACAGCACTGAGCTGGCTGAAATGATTCCAACTAGCCACTCGGGCACCCGCTTAGCCAGCCTTGCCTGTGGGTTCCCTCGGAAACTGCAATGGAGGCCTTTGCCCTGCTTACCTCTGCCTGACCCTGGTGCTTCCCCGTGGCCCCCATGCCGTGGCCCACCCTCTTCTCTTGAGATCTGTGCGTCTAACAAACTCTTCGCCCAGTGGCAGGCATCTCCCAAGCTGTTGGCCTTGCCGTTCCAGAATAATGCGAAACCCACATTTTGGAACACTTGCATCTGAGGGACAGAGGGCAGCTCTGGTCACGAGGATCCCAGCTAATGAAACCCAAGGGTGAGCATGAGGCCAGCCCTAGAGACGCTATGCTCTGTGGCCACAGCAGTTGGAGCAGCCCCTTCTGTGACACTGGCAGGGTGACGGTCTGGGGGCTGCTGGCAAGCGCCCCCCATATGTACCCACCCCTCCAGGGGAACTGTGAACTTGTTTCTGCCCAAGTTCACAGAGGCCCAACCCAACCACCTGGCTCAGCTCTGCACCCAGTTGGTGACCACTGAGTACTACTGAGAGCCCGGCAGCTGTGACATCCTCCCTGGCAGGACCGGGCACTGGAGGGTCCCCAGGGGGTCCCCTCTCCATTTTCCATGTTGCCATCGGGGGCCCAGAGTGGGTCTGCCCTGTCTGGATTGATTACACGAGGGGACAGAGAGCAGGTAGGCTGCTTCTGTTCCTGCTCAGCCTGCCCGTCCAAGCTGGCGTCCTGAGGTGGTCCCAGAAGACCATTTCCAAGTCTGTCAATGGGGCAACCTGACTCAGTGCCCTCCTGAGAGGACAGGAGACCAGGAAGAGAAGGCACGGGACAGGCCCTGCACAGAACCAGCCCACACAGAGGGAGGACTGGCCGCCTCTCTCCTCCAGTAGCTCACAACTCTATTTGCAGGGAATTGTTTTTTTTTTTTTTTTTCATTTAAAGATTTTACGTGCAGTTAAATTCACTCTCTTGGGTGTTCCTTTGTGGGCGTGCAGTTGCATGGCAACCCTCACACTGCAGACCCGGAGCAGCCGCATTGCCCTGGCCTTTCCTCATCCCATGCTTCCAGGTATAGTCAGCCCTGCCCACCTGCCCTCGGACAGACCAGGGTCCTGCACCATGGCATCCACCATCCCAGGTGTTAGAGAAGTGCAATTGTGCAGATCGCAGCCTTTTGAGAAATCTTCCACTTAGCACCTTGCTTTTGAAATCCGTCTAGTTCGTCGCTCCTGTCGAGAGGAGGCTGTTGTCTGAGACCAGTTTGCTACACCATTTTCACCCGTTGAAGGACATTTGGCCTATTTTCAATTTGAAGTAATTTGGCATAAAGCTACTCTGTTTATGTTCTGGGTTTTGAGTGAACATAAGTTTCATTTAACTTGGGTATACACCTAGGAGTGGAATTGATAGATCATATGGTAGGTGCGTATTTAACTAAACAAGAAATGTATAAACTGTTTTTCCCAAGTGGCTTTGTCATTGCAAATCACCCCCAGCAATGAATGCAAATTCCTCTTGCTCTGCATCCTGCCCAACACTATCATCGTTTTCCTTCTCTCCCTTCCCCACCCCCTTTTTAGCCATTCTAGTAGGTACGTATGGATTTGATGTTCAAGATTAGGGCAATGTATTGGTTTTCTAGGGCTGCCAGAATAAGATATCCCAGATTGAGTGGCTCGCACAACAGATTTGTTTGCTCACAGTTTTGAGGGCTGGGAATCTGAAATCAGGTGCCATTCTCTTCCCTGGGCTTGTGGATGGCCACCTTCTTGCTGTGTCTTCACAAAGGCGTCCCTCTGCGCATGCTTCTGTTGTATTAGCCTGTGTCTGTTCTTATATAAACACTAGTTGCATTAGACTAGGAACTGGCTTAAAGATCTTATTTTAACTTCATGATCTCTTTTAAGATTTATGGTCAAACCTGGTTATGTTGTGAGGTGCTGAGAGTCAGGACTTCAACATAGGAATTCTGAGTGCTTGGGTTATAACAGCCCATCATGAGCAGTCAATACATCTCAGCCCAAGCACAGAGAAGTGAGCTGCCTCAACATGGGAAAATTAGAGACAGTTTCTTCATCCATGCAACTCAGGTAGGAATCCATCACCTTGGGGAAGAACACCTGTCCCTCCATTGACTGTGAGGGGGAGGTGCAGGCTGTCCTATCAGATGCCAGTCGTGGGGTTGCTTATTTTCAAGGCCACACTTGGATCATCTGTAACATGCTTGCCTCAGAGGCAGGTGGTAAGGAGGATAATTCACGTGTGCACCGATTTAGGTGCCTGAGAACCTCAGCTTCCATTCTTTTTTTCTCATTCATTTTTGCTTCTTTAGCTGAGCCATAAGGAAATTTTTGGCCTTTCCCTACCTCTTGGGATTTGTGTTAAGGTCTAAGTGCTTAGTAAATGTCAGCAGTTGGATTTAAAGATTCTTGCTAAAATTAGCTGCCAGAGATCCGAATGTGCTCTTAGATTTGTATGCAGTTAGAAAACTGTCAAGCACGGTAGAAAGTAGCCTTTGGGATTACTTGCCTAAGGTCTCTGCTGTCCCTACTGCCCTGACTTCCTATGGGCAGCCTAGGCTCACCCTCTGTTATGGGCTGCATGTTTTCCCCCAAATTCATATGCTGAAATCTCACCCCCCAATGTGATGGTATAAACGGATGGAGGTTTTGAAGGTGGTCAGGCCGTGAGTGGGATGAGCACCCTCATCAGGAGACATGAGAGCGTGCTCACTCTCTGTGCTCTATGGGAGGACACAGCAAGAAGTTGGCCATCTGCAAACCAAGAGGAGGGCCTTCGCCAGCACCGGACCACGCTGTCACCTAGATCTCAGACTTCCCAACCCTCCAAATTGGGACTAATCATTAATGTCTGTCGCTTAAGCCACCCAGTCTATGATAGTTTGTGATAGTTGTAGAAATCCAGACACCTGCTCTACCTGCACATCTTGAGGGAACATGTTCAGTGAAAAAGATGAGTGAGACCCAGGCCTGTCCTGGGTCAATTAGCTTGGAGCACAGTAAGGCAAGCTGGGCACAGCAGTAGGCAAAACACAAGACAGAATGAGATGTTTGCACCCCAGAAAAAGCCAAGCCAGGCAGTGAGCGACCTTGGAGAAGAGCGATACTAGATCTTAATACCAAGCCCAGTGACCTGAAAGTAGACTTGAGCGTCTGTAGACTGGCCATGGAGGCCACATGAGCCAAATCGGGGGCAGGGAAAGGAAGGACAGGCAGAGAGAGAAAGCCAGGATAAAGAAAGGTTTGGCTAACCAAGAAGAAAATCGGCTTGTGTGCCAGGTAGAGGTATGGTACATGCTTCTTGTTGCAATAGGAAGTCAGAACCAGTTTCAAAGTTGGACGTTTCCTCATCTAAACTGAGGTTTTGGAAGACAGTAAAGAGGGAACAGCTTTAAACAGGGAACCCAGCCTGAGGGGAGGCTGATCATTCAGGGAAGCAGGAGGGAAGAGCTGTCTGAGTGGCGGTGGCAGGGACAGCACAGGAGAGAAGCACAGAGATGCTGGAGACGGGGAGCTGGCTGGTGGCGGCTGGAGTGTGGTGGAGAGAAGCGGGAGAAGCTTACGAGGGGCCTTTACTGTGCGGCTTTCTGTTGCTGCAGCGGTGAATGACTCCAAGCCTGGGTGTCACTGGGCTGAGAGCCGGGGTTGCAGGCTGTGCCTCTTTCTGGATTCTCCGGGGAGGAACCCATGTCCTGTTGCCTTCAGCTCCCACAGGCTGCCCCTCCCCTGCCAGGGCCCTTCCTGCACCCTGAGCCAGCTGCCCTCCAGCCCTCCTTCCAGAGTCACTTTTCCTCTGACAGGTTCTCAGACTTACGACTCCTGTGCTTAATGGGACCCACCTGGACAGTCTAGGCTCATCTGCTCGTCCCCAGGTCCTTCGTTTAGTCACATCTTCGGAGAGCCCTTTGCATGTCAGGCTGCAAATCACGGGCTCCAGGGACTGGGTGTGGGTCTCTTTGGGGATCCTTATTCTGCCCACCACACTCAGCCACCAACTCTAAATGCTGGTCAGTTACCTCTCCCAGGGATGCTGCTGCCTCCATGCTGGACCTTTGTCCTCTCTGATTATTAGATTCTGAACTTCCTGAATGGTCCTGAGTCATTGGTTCCAAACTCATCTCTCCCGCTCCTCCTTCTAAATAAGCTGATTTTAAAAAAATTCTTTTTCTCAGATCCTTCTCTTGGACTCCTGCTCTTGATACAACCTGTGTCTTCTAACATGTCTTGTCCCTCAGATTGGCAGCTGTCTACAAGTCTCTGAGTCTTAGTGATGAGCCTCCAGATGTCTGGGATGTAGAATGGACTTCCTTTGACCAGTTCTTGGGATAGTCAACTTCCCAGCATCCCTCGGGTTGAGGGAAGAGTCTTGTCCTGCAGACACAGGCTGGCATCTCTCGCCCTTGCCTGGGTGAGACCATCACTCTGACCAGCACTCAGAGACCCGCCGCACGCGGAAGGGAGGCTCCTTCTCCATCCGCACATGGTGGTCGCCACCTCCAAGGTCTGGAGGACTTGGCATCAGCTCCGGAATCCACCCCACTTGAAGAGCTCGTGGCCAAGGAAACTGATTCCTTAGAACAAGACTAGGGCTCCTGTCTGTCCTTCAAGCAAGCCCGACTGCAGTATGCTTTATCTTTCAAAGTCTCAGGAGCAAGAAATGTGGAATTGAACCAACAGCTCAGCCCTGACCACAGCATGGGTGTGCTTGTCCCCGACTGCACAAATGCTCCCTTACGTTCAAGCCCTTGCAGCTGGCTCGGCTCAAGAGGGCAAAGTGAGCACACTCAGTGGTTCAGCACAAAAGAGCTGCCTGCGGCCTTTGGGCCTAGATCCTATTTGGAGAAATGTGGGAGAAGCCAAAGTTCTGCAAATGACATCCATGGCTGTGAGGACTGTCATGGGGACTAGCCACCCCTCCGGGAACACTTGTCACCTTGCTCCTGTAGGTACCCTCATCTCCAAGAAAACCCAGTACCGGTCACCAGCCACAGACCCGGCTGCTCTTCCTTTTCCACAGCTCTGCTCACCCCTTCTCCTCCACGGATGGATAAACCTCACCCTGACGCTGTGGACTTCCTGGTCCTGTGCTGGGCGACAGGGACGGAGGGAGGAGGAAGATGCCATGTCAGCACCCATGGAGTTCACAGTCTAGGAGAGAGCGTGGGGTCTTACAAGGACCATCAGATGCCTTGTGCTAAGGGCCGAGATGGCGGGACATGGGCATTATTAGAGATGAGTGTCCACCCCAGTCTGGAAGGGGGGAAATCAGGGGAGGCTTCCTGCAGAAGAGGCCTGAGCAGAGTTGGGGTCGGTCAAAGAGCAGGAGTTGAAAGGCACCAAGGTAGAGGGCTGGGTGGAGCACCACCTGGAGGGGCCTTTCTTCCCCGGATCTCTCCCCAAGGGCCGAGAACAACTCTATCTTCTTTCAGTTCCTACTCTAGGGTCCCGGCCACCAGGCTGCGTGCAGCTGGCCTGTGGGCCCTCAGATCCTGCCTGCTTCCCTCCACACACACACCCAGCTGGGCAGCCAGAAGCTGCAGGATTTACACACCAGATTCCTGCCTCGGCCTCTGCCCTTGGAGTCGGGGATGAGGTTGGCCATATTGTTGGCCAGCCCTGCTCCATGGGCAGTTCTTGGCCACCCACTGCTGCTGCTGAGCATCTTCCCAAAATCACACAGGCTGGGGAACCAGAGTCCCTCAGGAAGGCTGTGGCAGGCAGGACCCAGGCAGGCAGTGTGGTGTGGTGTGTCCACAGGGCTTCTGGGACCAGCACACCCCCATCCAAATCCCAGCACTGCCCTTCCTGGGCACAGAAGCCCAGACAGGTCACTCACCTCCCAGAGCCCCCATCTCCCAACTGTAAAGCTGGGAAATAATAGTGCTCATCCCCCAGGGTGGGTGACTGTGAGAATTTCACGATGTTTGTCCTCAACCCAGTGTCTGGTCTATGTCAAGCCATAAGACATGTTTTCTTAAAAAAGACCTTGCAATTAGACCAAAGCCACGGATCAAGTGCCAGAAGCAAATGAGTCATCTCCTACTCACAAGAAGTGGCTGTCTTGACTGCTTGGTCTGGGGGCCCAGGAAGGTGGGGGACATGAAGTGGACCAGAGGAGATGCTAGCTGGGCCCACAGGAGGAATGAGGGTGCATCCCTTAAGGAGCCGACGAGGGGACGCACCCCTTTGGGCCAGCCCTGGAGGGGAGGTGGGCACAGGGTGGGGCCTGGCTATGGGTTTCCCTTGGGCAGGGGGATCCCTATACTTGACCCAATAGCAGCACTGAGCAGAGGGGTGCGGGGCAGGTCACCTTCGTATCTGAATGATGGGTTCAGGTGCCAAGCTGGTCCCTGGAAAGCTTAGAAACCACTTGCTGGTAGCCAGAGTGACACTGGACACATGGTGGCTTATGCTGCCACTCGGGTTGACATTTTTACTAGTCAACTGTGTTCTTATATGTGGTTGTGCCATGGTGCTGGGGACGGGGTAGGCCTGGGGTTCATCGTGTGGGTGGGGAGACAATGGTGTGTGTGCCGGGGAGTGAGGGGGCCCAGGACGGTGTGGGCCGTGCCTGCTGGAGTCCAGGAGGCTGGGGGTGAGGGGACCTGAGGACACAGTGCTGGCAGCAAGGAGTTCGCGTTGCTGCCTCTGCAGGAATGTCACCTTCTTATCTTCCCTGGGCAGCCTCTCCCCAGCTCCTCTTTGGGGAGCTGCTTTTCCCTCTTTCCCGGGATTTTAAGGGAGAGAGGGGGCTGGTCTTCTCTGCTCGAGGCTGCAGGCCAAGAGGAGGTCCAGCAGCAGGCTGAGGGGAGGAAGCCCTGTTCTCTGGGTCGTGACAGAGCTAGGGCTGAACTCTTGGGAGGGGCCATCCCTGCCTCTGGGCAGTCACTGCAGAGGGGTGACAGCTGGTTAAAGCTGCAGGTGTCATAGCCCAGGCCGGGCCCTCTGGCCTCCACAGACACCATTCTGAGTGGGGGAGGTGTGATGGTGACAGAGGGGCAGGGGTGACGGTGGGGGAGCTGGGTCACTGCTGAAGGTCACCTCAGAGGAGCCTTCCCGCACAAGTTTCTCAAACCTCCAGTTCCTCCAACTGCAGTGCATTTCTTCCATGGTGAGAGATACCTTGGTAATGACCTACTCATCTGAGCCTTTGTTCTCCAGGATGGAAGCCCCTGGGGCAGGGCCTGGTGGGCTTGTCCTGTTTCCCCTGAGCACTAATGGCCAGAAGACAAAGAGGAAGTCAGGGCCTGGTGTGGGGAGGGGAGCATGGACCGACAATTCTGGGTAGAGGACATGCATGGACAGCTGGGCTTGGGGGGGGTTCAGCCTGCAGCAGAGCCGGGGTGGGTTTGGAGGCAGGAGACTGGCTCAGAGGGTGTGGAGCAAGGTAGGGGCCTTGGAGAGCTGGGCATGGCCAATTGTGAGAGACCAGAGACTCTTCCAGGCTACAGACCCGACAAGGAAAGGCCAGTGAGTCACTGTGCATTCCCATTCATTAGCTGGGCAGTGCCACTCCCCAGGAGGGAGGGGGCGGTGGACTGGGACAAGGAGGACCGCAGTCACTGTAAGGACAGGTGCTTGAAGCTACAGTTGGGCCCTGGTATCTGCAGGTTCTGAATCCACGGGTTCAACAGGTTGTAGATAGAAAATGTTCAGAAAAAAATGGTAACAAATATATACAGACTTCTTTTTTTTTGTCAATAGTTCCTAAATAACATAGTATGACAACATTTACGCAGCATTTACATTATATTAAGCAGTATAAGTTTTCTAGAGATGATTTAAAGTGTGCGGGAAGATATGTGTAGTAGGTTCTATGCAAAAGTGATACCATTTTATATAAGGGACTGGAGGGTCCTGGAACCAATTCTGCATGATACTGGGGGATAACGCCAGTGCAATCCTAAGAAACACCAGGAAGACTTACACCACAGAGTTACACCCTACAACTCTGGGACTTGAGACCTGCTTCCAAATGCAGGGCTCTCTCAGGCCCTTCTGCTCATCCCGAGCCCTGGCTGCCTGCGGGGTCCCGCTTAGCTTGCCCTCCTGCAGTTTTGCATTTGCTGCCAACAGAGCACACATTTTCCTGCCACAGAAAGTCCCTTCGAAGCCCCCAGAGCTGAGGGTAGTTAGTGCTAGGTTTCCGCAGCACCTTCCAAGCAAGCCTGTGGGCACGTGGGCAGGAGCTTTCCCTCTACTGCTATGGATGTCCACGTGTGCCCCTGCCCCGCTCCACAAAGTCCCAAGAGTGATGATCTAGGGAAGAGGGCTGGAAGCAGAGTGGGGACAGAGATGGGGCACAAGCAGGGGCGTGCCCACGGAGCCACAGGACGCGCACGGCCCAGGCTGGCCCCTTCCTGGCATCTGCAATGTGGCTCCCTCAGCAGGCAGAGCGGCCGCCCCTGAGCAGGGCATCTCGGGCTCACAGTCGCCGCTCAGTGGCCTGGGCTACTTCCCAGGCCTGGACCTCACAACCCTTTTCAGCAGAGATGCCAAGGACCTGGGTCTTAAACAAGGTCCCCTTGTCCTTCATTGGCCACTTGTGCATCCAGCTCGGATTTCTGGCACTCTCTGGGCTCGCCTGCTGGCCACCGGCTCGGGATCTTACGCCTCCCAGCGCCTCCCCACTTCCTGTCCTGCCTGCCACCCCATGGAAAATGGGAACCTTCTGTGCTCAGTTGTCCATCAAAATACAACTCACAGACAAAAACACCATCGCTGTGGGTGGCTTCGGGGCTGTGACTGCCAGAGCTGCCGAGTCGACGGGATGTGGACTTCCTTCCGCTGGGCCCAGGGCAGCCTGCCGCCTGGGCTCCTGTTCTGGAACTCTGGGTAGGGGAGGGAGAGAGTGCGTGCTCTGTGCCTGTCTTCATGCTGGGCTTTGGAGGCGTTATCTATTTCCTCATCAGCATCCTGAGAGGTAGACTTCGTGATCCCCATTTTACAGATTAGCAAACAGAGGCTCCAAGAAGTCATGTGACTTTCCCAGTTCTGACCAGGGCCAGAGTCAGGATGGAACCCAAGATTGACCCTAGCACCTGGACTCTTTTCCAAGTATTTGACAGTGCCACCTTCTGACAGTAATAGCTATTAATGTCAGCAGGACACAATCGAATAAGTGGACAAAATACTTGAAGTCAGAGCTGACCTGGCGAATTTCATTGTCAGGATGCCACCTGCGGGGCTTGGTGGGGTCCTGCACCTCCTAGGGAGGGGGCACCTGGGACCCTCGGCCTCCTCCAGGCAGATCCCACGGTTGGGCTTAGATGGCACCTCTTGGTGTCTGCCCGGCCGGGACGCTGCCAGCTGGCACCTCCTTCATCCTCATCTCACCGTCATTCATGCCAACATCATTCACACCTCCTGCTCCTCCGCCAGTCGCCTTGCTAGCCCCACGTGTTTCTGGACCCTGGCTCCATCCTGGTTCTTGTAAGCCAAGTCTAGACCTCTGGCACCAATTGTTGCTGCCAAGGGGCTTCTCAGAGCCTGGGAGTGCCAAGTGCAGACGCCTCTGCCTCTGGAATGTGTCTGCAATGCCATCTGCTGAGTCCCCCCAGAGACCCCAATGCTGTGAAACTCCCTCCGTCCCAGGGACTGGCATCTGAGCAGGCTCCCTGGGTGACGCTGATGCAGGTGGTCTGGGCTCTGCACCTGGAGAAGCTGCTAATGGCACCGTGCGGAACAAACATAGCCTTTCGAGTGACTTAAACGCTGCTCTGAAAAAGGAGGTGGAAGAGCCACTGGGAGATGCGGAGGGCAGGGGCGGGACGCAGGTGTGGGAGGGGCCAGGAAGGACAGATATGGAGTTCCCACTGGCTGCAGTTCTTTCAGATGTTTCATCCCGGGATTCCCCAGGGGCCTTGTAAGTCAGACCTTATAGCCCTTTTCACAAAGGACAGAAACGAGGCTCATGGAGGTTAGAAAAGATGCCCCAAATGACAAGGGCTGTCAGTAAAGACTCCGTTTGAGGCTACATCTGCTTGGTTCCGGAAGCCTGAACAGCCCTCCTTGCTCTGCCAAGGACTGAGCAGGTACCAGGAGCCAGATGCCTTTCTGCAGGGCTGGGGACAGTCAGTGTTTAAAACCTATCGGTTAAATGGGTGAAAAATGAATGAGTGAATCGTGAATGGGTGAGTAAATAAGAGAACAAAACTGCTTCGAAATCATGGAAACTGCCCAGGAGGCGCCCTCCATGACCTCATGCTCTCACTTCCCCTCCCACAGTTTCCTTAATCTGAAAGGCGACCCGGCTAACCTGGCCCAGTTGATAAGGCCGCCCGGCGCACCTGCACTTGTTACCCGAACCTGGATTCAAACCGGAAGCTGGGGCTGAGATAAGGCGGAGGTGATGCCTGGATTCATTTCCAGGCTGGAGTTGCCATTCGGCTTGACGCTGGTGCTGGGCCCCCAGGAGGAAGAGGCGGGACCCAGACAGTCCCCACCCTTGCGGTTTGGAAGCCACTGGGGTGGGCAGGCAGATGCTTGGGAAGTCCTTGTGAATGGGATGAGGTGTGTGAAAAAGGCCAGGCGGTCACCTGGGGGCAGGGCCCGGAGGCGGGGCCTGAGAGGAGGAGGAGGGAGTGTCGACCACTCAGCTGCCGAAGCAAGACTTCCACGCCCTGGCCTCCACCCTGCGCCTGTCCTCCACCCTGCGCCTGTCCTCCAGCTTGACCACGGTTCTGCCTCCAGGAACAGTGGCCTCTCCCTCTGACTCCCTCCCCGCCCCTCGCTCCCTCAGCCAGTGACCGGCGAAGCCTCCTCGTGCTGACCGGGTAGTTAATTGCTAAGCTCTCGAGGATTTTGTGAGCTGATTAAACAAAACCATATTAAAAAATTAAGTTACATATATAATTATATCATATATTTTATTAAAATCAAAGGTAATAAATATGCAAACCTCATTTCTTTCTAGCTATTTTACATTTTATGTTATTTGTGTTCTGGAGGATATTTTTATCTATTGTATCATAGACTAGAAATACTAATGGGTGTGACACTGTGCATCTCTCCCAGTTCTTTTTTTTTTTTTGCACTTAAAGAAAACTTTGTGTACTTTTAAAATCTTACCTGCCAAACTGTCATTAGATTCTAAGTACATATCATAGGATTAATGACTAATGTTAAGAATTTGCAATAGAGATCTACAGAAGGAGGTAACATTCTTGCTAAGGTTATGTAACTCCTTTTTGTAAAGTCTAGATATCTCCTAAATTCTTTTTTCTTTTGGTCACTGTTATTTACTTATTTTTATTTTATATTTTTTATTTGTTTTTATTAGTTATACATGATGTATACTGGATGTATTTTGACATATTATACATATACATATTATACCTATACAGAGTATATAACTTCTCATTCTTCTGGTTGTACGTGAGGTAGGTTACATTGGTCATGTAGTCATATATGCACATAGAATAGTAATGTCCAATTCATTCTCCTGTTTTTCCTATTCCCATTCCCCTCCCTTTCCTGCATTCCCCTTCATCTAATCCAAAGTACTTCTGTTCTTCCCCGTCCTCCCCCTCATTGTGAGTTAGCATCTGCATATCAGAGAAAATGTTTGGTCTTTTGTTGGTCTTTCTCCCCACATCCTTGCCAACATTTATCATTGCTTGTATTATTGATAATTGCCATTCTGACTAGAGTGAGATGAAATCTCAGTGTAGTTTTAATTTGCATTTCTCTAATTGCTAGTGATGTTAGACATTTTTAAATACATTTGTTGACCATTCACATTTCTTCTTCTGTGAAGCACCTGTTCAATTCTTTTGCCCATTTATTGATTGGGTTGTTCTTCAGTGTTAAGCATTTTGAGTTCTTGATATAACCTGGAGATCAATGCTCTCTTTGGCCTCTCTCTCTGTTCTGTGTTCAGTGTCATCACCTTCACAGTTGTCTTAGTTCATTTTGTGTTGTAACAAAATACTTGAGGCTAGATACTTTATAAAGAAAAGGGGTTTAGTTAACTCAGTTTTGGAAATCCAAGCACATTATTCCAGCATCTGCTCAGCTCTGTTGATGATTTCTGATGACATCTCAACATGGCAGATGACATCACACAGGAGTGTGTGTGAGAGGGAGAGACCGAGGGTGAGACAGGCAATAAGAGAGATTCAGGGGACAGTCTTGATCTTTGTAAGGCAATGTACTCTGATGGGAACTAACTGGGGTTCCAAGAGAATGACTTTATTCCTACCTGAGGGTGTCATCCCAATGACCCTTTTACTTTCCACAAAACCAGCTGTCCTAATAGTTCTACCACCTCAACACTACCACATTGGAGACCAAGCTTCCATCATGTGACCCCATGGGGGACCATATCCAATATCCACATCCAAACCATAGTACAAGCTTAAAATGGCCCTGATAGGAGTGTTGTTACCAGAATTAATGTGATTATTTGTTTGGTACTTTGCCTCCATTTATACAAAGTGATGAAGAAAATCTAGTGATGGAGTTAAAATTAGGAGTGTCAAATACAGCAGTTGCACTATGAATAGCACAAAAAATGGAGGAATTATTCTTGCAGTACTAAAAAAATTGAAGAATTGGCTCACATCACTGACAAATGAGTGAATTTCCAACATATGTCATTTTTGTCTCAGGAAGATACTAACCAATTGGTTGTTCTTTGAAATTTTCAAAATATTCCTAATGCTTCCTTTCAATCCTTAAGTCATTGTGCCACTCATTTCACTTATATATAAGCACATGAGTATATAATGTAAACATATTATGAAAAACATTGATATTATCCTTTTGAATAAACTGCTATCTGTTAGATCAATTGAGAATAATAAAAGTGAAAGTTTCTTTTTTACCCTCACTTAATTATTTTCTGATGGTCTTCTTTCCTTTATGGAGATCTGAGTTGCTGACACATTTTCCTTCTCTCTAAAGAATTACTTAGTATTTCTTGCAAGGTAGGTCTATTGGCAACAAATTCCCTCAATTTTTTTCTGTCTGAGAAAGTCTTCAATTCTCCTATACTTTTTTGTTTAAATTTTTATTTTTTGGTACCAGAACCCAGAGGTGCTTTACCTCTGAGCTACATCCCAAGCCCTTTTTATTTTAAGCCTGGCCTCACTAAGTTTCTCAGGGTCTCATTAAGTTACTGAGGTTGGCTTTGAACTTGCGATCCTCCTGCCTCAGCCTCCCAAGTCTTGAGGATTACAGGCGTGCACCAAGGAGCTGGCCTCCTACCCTTTCAATGGATTATTCCACAGGACATCAACTTCTAGGTTGGTGAGACTTTTTTCTCAGCCTTTTCAAATATGATTTAGGATTTGCTACTTTTTCACTTGTTACCATGGAGGCTTCTGCTCTGGTAAGCTGCGGGTCTCTGAATTCACAGTCTGTCCCTAACTTTGGGGTAGCTGCTTGTTCTACGTCTTCATCCTCTGATGGATGAGAGAGGTTGTTGATTTTCTGTTCATTCCCCTTTTCCCTCGTTGTTAGGATAGAGTGATTTCTTCGAAGCTCCTTACATACTGAACTGGAACCACAAGTTTCTCATTGCAACTTCCTCTACTTTATTTTATTACTTTTTTTAGCTTGAGGACTTATTTATTGTATTCTGAAAATTTGCTAAGAAAGTACCTCTTACTTTTACCACACAAAAGAAAAAAAGGGTAAATATGTAAGATGATAGATATGTTAATATACTTGACCATAGTAATCACTTAACTTTGTACACATATTTCAAAATTTCATGTTATATCCCTTAAATATACACCCTCACTGCTCCATACTTAGGGTGGGACTAGTTCTAGGACCCTGTCTTAGATACCAAAATCTGAGAAGGCAACTTCCCGTATATAAAATAGCTTAGTATTTGCATATAGCATACACACATCCTCCTGTGTGCTTTAAGTCATCTCTAGATTACTCATAATAACACAACATGAATGCTATATAAGTAATTCTTGTACTGCATTGCTTAGGAACAATGAAAAGATTGTACATGTTTAGTACACGCGATTTTTTCAGACTTTTTGGTCAATGGTTGGCTGATTGAATCCATGAATGGGAAACTAATGAATATGGAGCTTGGACTGCACAATTAAAAAAGGTCCATGCTATTGAAAGTAATCTGTAGAGTCAATTTCCTCTACTTTATTTAACCTTAAGTATGGTGGATCAGCTGTGTACAGACAGGAGGAATGCAGAGTCTCCATGTAACCTAGGAGAAAGGGTGGCCATGAGAATTCTTACTGTAACTGGTGTCAGATTGGCTTTGCCATTTGGGCTACTGGAAACCTGTGAAGAAATGGAACTAAATATCACTCCCTGAGTCACCTGGGTTCAAGCAACCATAGCACACCTGGTTGTATAATCTATTTATACCACACACAAAGTCAGACGATAACCAGGATCCCATGTAGAACATGGCAAACCTCAAACTAACACTACCGAGACGGAGAGGGAACACTCAGAGACTTTCTACTGCACGACTTTCTGGTGCCCACTCAAGATCGTCCTGCTGTTGCGTCCCCTGTGCTGAGCTGGTGTGGAGAGTGGCTTGGGAGACCGGTGCAGGAGGTGCTTGGGAAGCTGGCAGAGTGGGCATGGGACCTGGAGAGAGGAGAGGAGATCGCTGTGGTAGAGCCTGAACGTGGGTCCCCATCACAGGTTGGAGAAACTCAGGTAAGGTGTGGCATTCTTTTTTAATTTCTCTTCTGGCAGCAAGACTTTGGTTCCATGAATGCTCTGAGGTTTTGCAGCCTGGGTCCTGGGATTCGGAAGGGCTGCAGGAACAACCCTCCTCCCTCCTAGGCTGGCTCGCGAGCTTATCTGCCTGAACATGCCTCCTGTATGCTGGCCGACATCCTCCTAAAGGCAGGTAATTACTACAAGAATGAAACAGAAAGTAGAAAATGACACGTAATCTATAAAATAGTTTCTGAGAAGAAATATATTCCTGCTTGGCACAAATAAAAGGATTTTCTGTTGTTGTTGCCAGAGGAACAGGGCTGGTTTCCAGGACTGTGCAAACCTCAAAGCTTTGCCTGGAGGGATTTCCTCCTGCAGGAGGATTTTGAAAATCTTGACTTTGATCTGCCTTGTTTGATCCATGGAAAGCAATATCGGTACTATCGCAAGATTCACAGAGTGCCCCGTTAACCTGCTATCCCCAGGAAGTAATTACGCTGCGCACAGAGGCGTGCTTGAAAGGGGACAGTGCCCTCGACAAAGGCACCTCCCATGTGCTGAACACCCCTCTGGGGTGGACACACGCTCATCCTCCATGAACCAAGTAATTCGCCCGGCCTTATGCTGAGCTGGGCATGTAGCGGGGCCTCACCACCAGGCTTGGCAGAACCTTGCACACAGGGCCGGCTCCAGACCACCACTACCTCGGCTGTACCCATCCATAGGACAAAATCTATTAATATCTAAGTCGGCATGTAGGATGTTATTTGAACAAAAGTTTCTGTGGGATCTGGTTTGAAACCCATGGGTGTCCCGTACTACATGGGCTTTGGTTTCAAATGACAGGTAAGTCATTTACTTGGAACTCAGAACACCTTTCCCCTCCCCCAGAAATAATACCATAGGATCCCAAAGTCCACCGCAGACACCTGGTTTGGTCTCCACTGTGCCCCAGCCAAGAACGAGAGCTGGTAGAAGATCCACGGGTGTTCTAGAAGCCTAAGGCTCATGGTAACGTTAGCTGTACCGAGTACTATTATTGATTGGACGCAGGGTAAGTGCCACCTCTCTCCTGGGTGCTTTATAAGTGTCATCCAGTTATGATTATCCCGCCTTGACTCCACAGGCACTTTGACAAACTTTTCATTAAGGTTTCTTAACCTATTTTACAGACAGAAAGACTAAGTCAGAGAAGTTCACTAATGAACTTTCATTTGTTCACGTTTCCTGATACCTGGCTGAGCGATCCTTTCAAGCCGTGTGCCCCATCCAGGTTCATTTTCTAGAGACGTGACCTGTGGCCATGATGGGAGGGGGGACAGCCCCGAGGCTGCGACCAGCTGGGCATCAAGGCAGGGCTGGGAGAGCGAGCAGGTTTTTATCCCGGGTTTCCACTTACTGCTGACATGCAATTCCAGCGCACTCCAGAATCCTGTCTCCTTGTCCTCACCTGTTTCCTGGGATAATTGCAGGAGGCACCTCTTGGGGTTCCAGGGAGGATTAAGTGGGAAGGCATTAAATGTCTGTGCAGTGCCAGGTGCTCAGTAGCTGTTACAACTCATCCATTCCTGCTCCCCGAGTCACTGAGCTGAAAGCAAAGTGCCTCACCTTTGGGCTCTACGGATTCCCGACCCACCTGAGTCTTTGCACACTACTGGTGATTTCTAGAGAAACTAACATCACAACGGAAAGGCTGTGGTGTCCAGGGTAGTAAAAATGGTAGGAACATGCCACCTCCCTCAGATTCAACTCTGCAATGCTATCCTTGAGCCTGGGCACCTGGAACCCTCTTATTCTTTTCCAGAAACCTCTAGAAACCTCTAAAACAAGTGAACTGGGCATTGAAGCAAACACTATAGGAGAGGGAGGGCCCTCAGGTTTTCCTGATGAAAAATCTGCAAGGGGGTGTCAGCTGCAGAGGCTCCGGCATGGGGCCTGTGTCCTGGTACCAGCACTCCAGAGCTCTGGGCCCGGGTCCCTCAGGGCCCAGGACAAAGGAAGGCCACCAAAGCTCTGCAACCAGGACATTTCAGATTCGCCGTGGGCCCTGGGACTTGCCTAGAGGGTGTTGTCTACACGCCATTTCTTTTTAGACCCTTTCTTTTTAGACCTCATGGGTGTGAGTGGAGGGCAGGGAGCCTCAACTTTAAAAGGAAAACTAGTCTGTGAACCCATGAAGGGAGGGAGCGCTGCCCGGGCAGGGGAGTGAGTCCTTCAGCAAGGCAGGTGGGCGGCTTCCCCAAACGCCTCAGGCCAGGGAGGGAAAACAGGGCAGAAGGGCCAGAGTCTGCCAGCTCTCCAAAAACGCACACCTAAACGTGAACACAGCTATTACAATTGACTGATAGAAGGGATGGAAGCTTACAATTTACAAATAATAAAACACCCAATAACCTTAATTGCTAATTCTGTACACTTAGTCATAACTTGAGTGTGACTTTCTCTTTCTTGGAAAACACTCCCACACTCCCTTTCTCCCTCTCTCTCTCTCTGTCTCTCCAGTTCTAGGGATTGGACCCAGGGGTGCTTTACCACTGAGCTACATCCCCAGTTCTTTTTATTTTTTATGTTGAGACAGACCTTGCTACATTGCTGGGGCTGGTCTTGAACATTCTACTCTCCTGTTTCAGCCTCCCAAGTCGATTACAGGTGTGCACCACCCCACCCCATGTGGCTAAAATCCACTCTTTTTTTTTTTTTTAAATAATTTGCAACTCTGTAGTGTCACAAAATCAGACTATCACCTATAGGTGACGTATGAGACCTAATGCAATGTGAATGCTATGTAAATAGTTGTCACGCTGTATAGTAGAGGGAATGAGGGTAAGGGGGAAACCTGGTGGTGTTCAGTAGGATGCAATTTTTTTCCCTATTTTCTATCTGGGTTTGATTAAATCTGAGGATGCAGAACCCATGAATACAGAGGACCAGTTGTGGACGTCTTGATTCCCCGCACACCCACACACACCCTATTTCAAGCCTCACCTATAGAATCCTGTCTCTTCCAACCCACCCTACCTACCATCCCATAATTTACACACAACACACCCACACGCCCAAACATACTTGCACCCATTCTCTCCCTCTCTCTTTGAAGTATGGCTTATTGAATGTTAGTTAGCTAAACGTATGACATTGCCATTATTATGACTGCGTAAGTGCTGTTCACACTGAGCCATATAGCGCACTGCCATTTCTGGAAGTTTCTATTTCTTCTACCATTAATCTTTTCTGTGTTTTATAGTTTGTTCCGTTTTCTCAGAAATCATCACTGGACTTCCTACCAGTGGTCTAGGTATCTTCTCGAGGTGGATGGACACCTTAGGTATTTTACCTGTTTCATCTTGAAGAATTTCCTCTGGGCTTCTGAGCTACCCTGGTGGCTGGCTGGCTGCCCTCCAGCCCTGGTGCCTCCTTCAGCCCCACCTTGGAAATCCCCTCGTCTCCTTCTTGTGTTGCATCCTGCTCTCTGTATCCCAAGTCTTCCTCTTCTGGGCTTACTTTCTGGTCTGTGTGTGTGTGTGTATGTGTGTGACTTATACCTTCTAGGACTGACCTGAGAAAGGATGCATGCCAGGTAAATGCTCTAACATCTTAATCTCTTTATCATCACACTGTTTAACAGTGTCATACGTTTAGCTAACTAACATTCAATAAGCCATACTTCAAAGAGAGAGGGAGAGAATGGGTACAAGTATGTTTGGGCGTGTGGGTGTGTTGTGTGTAAATTATGGGATGGTAGGTAGGGTGGGTTGGAAGAGACAGGATTCGATAGGTGAAGCTTGAAATAGGGTGTGTGTGGGTGTGCGGGGAATCAAGACGTCCACAACTATTCTTCAAGATTTTGAAGGTGTCCTTTTCTTATTTCCCGTGTTTCTGTTTGGAAGACTAAAAACTTGCTGATTCCTGCTCCTTTTCCCTGCCTCTCTGAAAGTTTCTAGAATCTTCCCTGCATCCCCAGTATTTTTGTATTTCTCAATGATCTGCCTGGGTCTATTTTAAACCATCGTGCTGGGAGGTTATTAGATCATTACAGTGTAGAAACTCATATTCTTCATTTATAAATGAAATAAATTCATTTTCCTGAATTTTATTAATAATTCCTTTGCTCCTATTTTCTTTCTGGCACTTGGGTGATAAACTACTTGAACTGGCCTCTAATTTTCTCATCTCTTCTCTCCGATTTTCTATTTTTTTGTCTTTTTGTTCTACATTTTGGGCGATTTCCCCAAGTTTATCTTCCAGCCTTTCTGTTGGCTTTCAGACCTTGTGTGTGCATGTGTGCATATTCAGAAATTCTTCTAATTCTCCATTCCTTTTAATTCACTCCTGTTTTTCATCTATGGATCCAATATCTTCTTATAGCTCCGAGAACGTTAGGTTGAAATCTTCATTACTTACATTTTCTGTTTCTTCTCATTTGTGTTTGCTGTTTCTTTATTTTGATTTAATTTTCTTATGTTATGGGCCTTAACTCATATAATCTGGTGGTTCAGGTTTTCCTCTTTTATAACTGTGAAGGGGGCATTAAAAAGTTGATGGGACAAAATAACTTTGAACTAGAGCAACAAACAGGAAGAATTAAACTGCCTGCTTTGGGAACTGCCTTAAAACCACAGAGATTAAGACACTGTAGTATCAGGTGAATAGACAGCAGGAAAGAAGTCTTGAGACTGACTCATATACCTATAGTTAATTTTGACAGAAGGAACTGAAGTCATTCAAAAGGTAAAACCATCTAACAAATGGTGGCGAATCTCAGCCCTTATTTGACCACACTTGGAGACCTGGCCTCGGTGGATCACAGATGAAAGATGAAAGCTACAATTACAAGACTTCTGTAATCAGGGAAGGAAATCTTTTTGACCTTGGGGTAAGCAAAGACTTCTTAAATAGATCTCCAAAAGCATATGACATTTAAAAAATTGATAAGTCAATACTATCATTTAAATGTGTCCCCTAAAATTCATGTGTTAGAAACTTAATCCCCCAAATAATTTGTTAATGGTATTTGGAAGTGGGGTACAGGATGAGACAAGGTCATGAGCATGGAGACCCCACGAAGGCATTAGTGGCTTGATGAGAAGAGAGCTGGGCTGGCACTGTTGCTGTTTTGCCTTGTGACACTCTCTGCCATGATGCTGCACCAGCCCAGAGAACAATGAGCCAAACAAACCTCTGTTCTTTATAAATTACCCAGTCTCAGGTACTTTTTTATAGTAAGAGAAAACAGACTAACACAATCAATTTCCCCCCAAAATCAAAGACTTCTGCTCTTGAAAACTACCTTTTGAAAAATGAAAATGTAAGTTGCACACTGGAAGAACATGTTCACTATAAACACATTCGATGGATTTATGTCAAGAATGTATCAATAATTCTTACAACTCAGTAAAAATTTTGGATCAAATTTTTAAGAAGGAGCAGGGCCTTAAAAAAGATATAAGGAAAACTGACATACTCAATAGAAGTTCTTCAAGATCATTAGTCACTAGACAAAAGCAATTGAAAACCCCAGTCTTTGTCTAACACACACACACTACACACACACACACACACACACACACACACACACACCAATTGAATGGTGGTTTTGGTCTAATTGCATACCTTAAGATCTTGATCTTGATCATTTTAAGAAAACTTTTATTGTGCCCTGACATATGATAGACACTGTGCAAACAGCAAGTAATTCTCACAGTCACCCACCCTGGGGGATGAGCACTATTATTTCCCAGCTTTACAGTTGGGAGACGGAGGCTCTGGGAGGTGAGTGACCTGTCTGGGCTTCTGTGCCCAGAAAGGGCAGTGCTGGGATTTGGATGGGGGTGTGCTGGTCCCAGAGGCCCTGTGGACACACCACACCACACTGCCTGCGTAGGTCCCGCCTGCCACAGCCTTCCTGGGGGACTCTGGCTCCCCAGCCTGTGTGATTTTAGGAAGATGCTCATTAGCAGCAGCGGGTGGCCAAGAACTGCCCATGGAGCAGGGCTGGCCAACAGCACGGTCAGGCTCATGCCCGACTCCAAGGGCAGAGGCTGAGGCAGGAATCTGGTGTGTAAATCCTGCAGCTTCTGGCTGCCCAGCTGTGTGTGTGTGTGGAGGGAAGCAGGGAGGCTCCTGGCCAGAGGCAAAGACTTCTCCCAGGCCCTGCAGGTCAGTCTGCCTTGGCCCCATGTCTTGGACTCCACAGTGGGAGTGGAGGAGAACCTGAGAGCTGAGCTCAGCCCTCGGGGAGGGTAGCAAGGAGCTGGAAGTAGGAACAAGCCTCTGACTGCCGCGCTGAGCCCAAGTGCGGGGCTCGAGAACCATGGGCTTCCTGCAGGATAATCAGGCCTTTTGGGTTGGGGCCTTCACACTCCCTAGAAAAGGATCTTCCATCTCCTGCCCAGAGGACCTAGTTCTGCCTGCCACCGTTCTGGGGACTGATCCCAATTTTGCACTTAGCCAGGTAAAGTAGAGTTCCCTCCACTGAATGGCACCCAGCCCGCTGTGCCTAGGAACCCTCTTCATCCATCTCTGCGTGGTGGCTGCGGGTGGTGATGGGTCAGGGGCTCGGCCACTTCTGCAGCACTGTGTTCTGCAGTCCCGCTGTAGCTGCAGGACACTGCTGCACCTGGTGCATTTTTGCATGTGCTGCCTGGCTGTCCCCCTGTGCCCTTGGGAGAGAGCTTCCTTGAGTCAGTTACCATCGGTCCATCTGCTTTCCAGCATCCAGCTTCACTGAGATGCTGCTGCCTCTTCCCCTTGGCTGGGGACAGACATGGCCCCATCTCTTTGGACCCTGTGTGCACTCACGGCCTCTGTCTGAGTGTAAGGGTCTGGAGGCAGGTCTCTGTGAGGGGCAGGTATGCAGCGGCTCCGGGCCTCCCTCCCCTTCTCACATCATGGTCCGTGGTCTCCCAGCATTCTTGGCCTCGCCCTCTCCTAGAGACGTCCTCCTGCAAACATCGGAGGCCCAGGTTCTCTGCTGGCTTTTCCCATGTTGACCTGATCCATTTGGTTTCTTTCAGGAGTGTGTCAGATTGCTTGTCTGGTGATAGTGCTCTGATTATAATTCAGATAAGGCTTAGTATTGTTTTAAAGTACACATTTCATGGATTTTAGCTGAAGATGGGAATCATAGCTCACCTGGCTATCTTATCCAGTCCTGCATCCAGTCAGTCCTATTTGCCCTTTCTTGGTGGTTGGGAGTGGAGTTTATACCAAACTTAGGACTTTGCCCCACTAAAATTACTTACTCATATTGTCTTCTGGTATTTTATTTTTTTCATATTTGAAACTTCAGTTAATTTGAAATTTTTCTTGGCGTAGAGAGAAATCTAGATCTTTTCCCCCAAAATGTTTAGCCATTTGTTCAAACATTTGATATTGATTGGTTTTCTGATTTGAAAAAATATTCTTTGTTAACTCAAGTTCCTTCCTATGTATTAACATCTCATGGGTTAAATTTCTTGATAATCCCTTTTTCACTCTTTCTTGACAATTCGTATACATTTATGTTCTATTAAATAAATTTAAATATGATTTGGACAAATTAAAAATCCCACTAGAATCTGGGTGTGCTTGCATTACCTTTAGATTCAGTTAGGGAACACTGGCGTTTTAATGATCACAGGTCATATTTCAACTTCTGGGATGAGTCTGAGTTATCCAGCTAGCTGAAGTAATTGTTTGCTTTAAGATGTAATAAAGCTGTCTCAACATCCCGAGTCACACCTGATAGAAGTCCCAGTGTGCTTCCCAGGTCCTCTGGGTTCCATGGCAGTGGAGGGTTTGATGTTTATTTTGTCCCAAGTCAGTTCCATGTTCTCCTTCCATGGAATTCTTGATCTCTGCTTTGGCTCTGACCCCTGCACATCTGTCCCTTCTCCAGTCCACAACACTCCGCTGGAAACCATCTGATCTTTTCACTGGCACCAGTGCAAGACTGTGAGCGTGCTAGATGGGCAACAGCGGGGAGAGTTACAAGTCGGCCCTGAGCAGGAACATCTGGACCAACTGCCAGGCCGCGCCCTCCCAAGCTCTGCCCTTGGTCAATTACTCAACTGATTTTCCTTAGGGCCTCATCCTTAGGAAAGAAAGACTGGAAAATAGAATTTTTGTGATCATTAAATGTATAAAGTAGGTGAAATATTAGTGCACTGTTTGGAAAGTAAGTGCTCAATAAATTATCACCATCGCCATCATCTTCACCACCATTATCATCATCACTGACGGGTTGGTGACTATAGAAATGGGTTACAGAGTAATGCCGAACAACGACTTTAAACCAAGTGCCGGATGTGTTTACTCTTAAAAGCCATTCTATTTGTCCTTTACAGGAAGCCTTCTTCAAGTCCCACTTGTGGCCCTTACTTTGATCTTTTCTCTTCTCCTCCCTTGTTTATCAACTCCAGCCCAATCTCACTACCTCCATTATAGTGGATTATAGCAGGCACCAGATTTATCTTTCCCAAATTAATCCAGCTTAACAAGATATTTGACTAACCAAAACCAGTTTTTTTTTTTTTTGCTCCCAAGAACAGCAAAACTTAACTTCTCTTTAAACTATAGACAAATTTTATAGTCACGTCTTACAACTCAAAGACACATTTTTACACCTTATATACCTTGTATCTAAAAGGCAACCTTGCTCCATTTTTACAAATCGCCTTTACTGCCCATCAACAGGATTTTGTTGTTTTCTTAATATAGCACGTCTTGTTATCTCTTCTATATAAATTGTTATTATTCATAGGAATTCTCATTTATTATACTTTCTAACTCTTTATTGTTAGTATGAGAAAAAGTTATTACTTTTTTGTACATTTGTTTTGAAACTGGAATTTTATTACCACTGCCTCATATTGCTTCTAATAGTTTTCTCAGCTTATTGTCTTGGGTTTTCTCCGGTAGATAATCACTTTATCTGCAAATAATGTTGATTGTGCTCGCTCCTTTCCAACACCTTACCTCCTGCTTGGTTTATTGAGCTGGCTTGGACAGATGTAAGGTAGCACTGATAACAATACCCCACTGACATTTGGGGACTTTACTAGTTGATATTATGATTAAGATTTATAATGAAATGAGTTCTGTAGTTTTCTTTTTAGTATTGTTTTGATAGGTTTTATTACAGTGCTTTGCTGGTTTTATAAAAACAATAAAAGCAACCCTTCTTTTTCCGAGTTCTGAGACACTTAAAATCATTCCTGTGTCACCTTCTTTTCCATGGTTTGATCTTGGGAGCTGTTGCCACTGACCCTTCAGGAGCTGCCGATCCATAGAACCTCACAGTCAATCTGAAGTTACTTTTCTTGATAAAGGAAATTATTTTTTTTGAATAATTACCCATATCATCCAAATTTTAAAATTTATCTATGTGGTTTTACAAAATACTCTGTTATACTTCAGGAACGTTCCCCTGTACCTGTAGTGATTGATGCTTAATTTTGGCCAATTTTGGATATTTATTTCTTCCTACTCCTTTTCCCTCTTAGATTAAGTGGATTATGACTTTTCTTTCCTATTTTTCCCCCCAAATCTCTTGAATTAACCAATTCTGCTTTTAGGTTTTCTAGTCTAAATACTATTTCATGTTTTATCCTTTGCTTCTGCCTTAGGTTTGATAGTCTTTGCCTAAATTCTTGAGTTTTGGGATTCATTTACCTCATTTCACTCTTTTTTCTTGAGTAACAAAAGAGCTTAAATCCATAATCTTTTCCTCAAGGACTTTTGCTTCCACACATACATTTTAGAGTTGTAGTAATTACTGTGGTTTTAGCAAAACAGGAATTTGAGAGAAAGTGGTATATTTCCCAAGTGGTTGTGAACTTACTGCTTGCTTGCTTCTGCTTATTTATTTTTAGATTTATTGAATTTTGTTTAGAAAGTGTGCTCTGTCCTTTTCCTATGTTTTAAGAGATGCTGAGAGCTGGGGACATAGCTCAGTGGGTAGAGTGCCTATCTCTCATGCACAAGGCCCTGGGTTCAATCCCCAGCACCAAAAAAAAAAAAAAAAAAAAAGAGAGATGCTGAGTTTGTCATTGTGGCTTCAAGTGGAGCCCATACTCACTGTCCAGTCAAGATCCATAGTGTTTCATGAATATTTGGAAAGAACATGTGTCTCTAACATAATAATATAGCAAACATATGATCTGCACACACCCGTCACAAATGAGAGAGATGTACAATTTGATTTCTTTTTTTAACTTGCCCTTTCATTGGTCTGTCATTGATTCTACAAGGGAATGGTTCCCCAAGTGTGGTCCCTGGACCAGACATATTCAGCATCACCTGAGACTTTGTTAGAAATGCAAAATCTTGGGTTCAACCCCAACTCTGTGAATGAGAGACTCTGGCTGGCACTAGCAATCCATATTTTTCAAGGCCCTCCAGGTGATAAAGCTGCACACTCATGTGTGAAGACCACTGGGAGGAGGTATGAGCTGTGGAGTTCATTTTGTCTCCCTTTGTCCTGAGGAATTATTCTTTTTTTTTAAATCCAATGACTCGAGAAAATGTATTACCAAGTGAAAACATAGACTGCACAAACTGTATTTGTAATATCATCCCAACTTTGCAAAAGAATAATTATATGTGCTTGTTTTAGTCAGCTTTTTCACTGCTGTGACTAAATGATCTGACCAGCACAATTATAGAGAAGGAAAGGTTTATTTGAGGGCTCACAGTTTCAGAGGTCTTAGTCCATAGAAGGCCAATTCCATTCCTTGGGGTTTGAGGTGAGGCAGAACATCATGGTGGAAGAGTGTGCTGGAGGGAAGCAGTTCATATCATCAGGAAGCAGAGAGAGAGAGAGAGAGAGAGAGAGAGGGACTCTCTCCACTCTCCAGATACAAAATATATACCCCCAAGTCACACACCAATTCCAATCTCCTCCAGTCACATCCTACCACTTCAATTCATCCCATCAGGGATTAGTTCACTGATTGGGTTAAGACTCTTACAACCCAATCATTTCTCCTCTGAAGATTCCTGTGTTGTATCATGTGTGAGCTTTTGGGGGACACCTCGCATCCAAACCATAACAGTGCTCATACGAAAACGCTCTTCAATCAAGAAAAGGACTGAATGCTTGAAATGCCTGGAAAGTCTGTGAGAGGCTCCGAGCAGCTCGAAGGGTCAGGAACCTGCATTTGTCCTCATCCAGCCTGGGCCAGAGTCTTAGCTCAGCCACTGAGAGCCACATGATGTTGGCAAATTTACATTACGTTGGTTTCCTTTTTGCATATTTATGAAATTTTCTAAAATAAGTACATAAGGTTTTTATGAAAAACTAATCATAAAACCACAAAGCAGTAAAGGAAGAAGTGATAGAGAAGCAAAAGAAGAAACGACAGAGCAATTAAAAGAAAAGTTGAAGTGGTGAAATTTCCTACCCAAGGCGCTGAAGCAGAAAAGAAGTCATTGAACTTGTATGAAGGACGGTCTTGGGCTTGACTTGAGATGCCCCTCATGCCTCGCTCCCTCTGTCTCTCAGCTCACACTCAGCTCTCTCCCCCGCAGAATCCCCAGACTTCCTTCATGCTGGACAGGCAGAATTTCCCAGAATTCCAGGGGAAATCTCATCTCATCAGCACTGTTTGAGTCATATGCCCATCTCCTAACCAATCAGTGACCAGGGAAAAGACAATATTCTGATGAGTGTAAGCCTGGATCACTCAACCTTCTGAATTAGGGATGAAGTCAGCTTTCCCAGAACCCTCTAGACTGATAGCCAGTGAAGGGTGATGCTCTGATGGGAAATTCGGGATAGCAGTAAACAAAAGATGCTTTTTGTTCATGAAAGGTGGTGGCTATACAACTCAGCCAATTGCTTCAGGCACATCTTATAGCATCCCTGTGATACCTGGAGTGTAGTTTTAGGGGGTGTTCCTTTTTATGTCCACAGTAGCAATGGCTATATTGGTTTGTGCTGAACCAAGCCTCAGCTAGACAACAAATGACAGGTGCTCAGGACATTGGGACCATAGGCTCATTGTCAATACAGAAGGAGAATTTCATAAAATGCCCTTCTTAAACTTTTCAAAATGATTAATTGTCTGAATTTCTGTTAGGATGCACACAAAAGGCAACCTTGTGGCAGGGTCAGGTGTCGGGGGATCTTCATTTCTGTGTAACTCTAGTAACTCAAGTGCAGCTCTTGGACATCTTTTATGACCTCCCAAAGAAGACTAGAGACTGGTATAACAATGCTCTTGCCAATTCGCTGAGAAGTTTTATCGTTCTGTTTCACAGCTGGATATCTTCACCCCAATTCAATATCCTTGGGCTAAACAGAGTCTTCATTTTATGGCTGTTGTGAAACTGTATTCTTGGAACAATGACAACCTCTGACTCCTCTAAAATTATGGCCAGTTGAACCCACCATGTTACTGGGATTGGTGATAAAAAGAGGTTGGACATTAAGCAGATATACCTGCCTTGCAGGCTTCATTCAGGTGCCAAAAGATAGACCGATTATGTGGACCACGTCCCCTGCATGGGGAGGAAAGGAATGGAATGGATTCCCTTGGGAAGCTGGAGCCTCAGGGAGTGCACATCAAATAAACGTCCCTTGTGAGCAGGTTGCCCTTCCATCTGACAGGGAAATGATCCAGTTCCCTTGGACTATAACTACGGAGAGAGCTTTAGCCTTACCTTGGTCAACACATGAACAAGTGTACGGTCCTGGCAGGAACCCATGTAGAAAGAGGCACTAGCCTGGGTCACATCCACCTTGTTATTTCCTTAATAAAATGAGATTTCATTACCTGGGGCTTGTCCTCATTTTATCTTGCTTTGCCTCTTTTCTATTTCCTGGGCTTGGAGAGGGTTGCTGGGTTACCTGAAAAGAGAATTTTTCAAAGCAAGACACTACATTACAATCAATATCATCGTTTCTTCCACTGCTATTCCAATCGCTGTGCCTTAAGTACACCATCTTGAATCCGCACAACTCTCCAAGGTAGGTTCCATAGTTAGCATTTCAACAGGAGAAAACTAAGGTTCTGTCTTGGTGGGTAATTTTCTCAAAGTCTTACAGTTCTCTGTGATGAAATGAGCTATGGAACTAATTCCACTAAAACAAAATACTATTTCTTCCCATCATTATCTGTCAATTAGTCTTGGCATAATGTAACCTGACTCCATGTCTATTTCTGATTTCTGAAATCTGCCGTCTTGGGAATTAAAAGCCTAATCCTTGAGGTGACTGGTCGTCTGAGGGTATCCAGCCTTCTCAATGTATAACCACAGTAGCCTCCTGGAGATTTCTATGGGGATCCTTGCCTTGAGATCTTGGCACAACCAACAGAAAGAACAAAATTTCATGCCCTTTCCCATCAGAGCATCTCTGTCCCCTCTGTCTGGCCTCTGTTTTCATTCAGCTGTGCTGATGACCAGAGAAGTCCAGTCGGGCCTTGTCCGTGGCCCACCTCCATGGTTAGCACTTATCCAATATGAAATGCTAATACTTGCTTTGTGATTTTACATTTCGAGGCAAGTACAAGGTTAAAACCAGCAGCTTAAAATACAAATAGCTTTAAAACCCATTGTGAAGAGACAACCCTCATGTAGGGAACTAGATGGCTTCTGCCCTTGGAAGGAATGGTGTAGGGTCCTATTAGACAAGCTGTTCCTCGTGAGTTCCATGGAGGCTGGCTGACCCCAGCTTTGGATGTGCTGGGCGAGTTACGTCTGTTTGTAAATCTTCAGAAGTGGGGTTGGTCTTTCTATTTTTCAAATATGGAGAAGAACAAACTATTTCCTGTCTGTGAAGTCCTATGATTCAAGCTGTGACAACTTTTCTTTTATTGAACAAATGCTTTTGAAGAACTATTCCAAAAAGACTGTTCCAGGATTTGTAACTGGCATCTGAAAATGCTGCCTCTAGGGAAACACACAAAGCCACAAATCATTCCAGAGACTACTGTTGGCTCTATCCCTACATTGTATGTTGGGCACATTCTCATATCTCTTTATTTCTCAGAGGACCCAGGAGGGATCCCTCCGCTCCCTCTTTATACCTGCTGAAGGTTAGGTATGCACAGTGCTCTATCAGCTCAGTGGAACCTTAAACGAACCAACAAACTCCTGAGCAAAACTGATAAACTTTCCCATGGAGAGAGACAAAGCTTCCCCATCTGCTTAATGGCTAGTTCCTTCATTCAACAATCTTTGGAGTCCCTACTATATGCCAAATGCTGCCGTAGGTTCTGGGGATTTGAAGATAGAAGACCCATCACCAGTCTACAGTCTGGCTGAGGAGAGAGAGAAGCAAAGAGGCTTATAACAGAGAGATGCTCTTGGGTTACTGGTCGACTGACCTGGGGAAAGTGAAGGAAATGACGGCCAAAAATGGCTTCCCGAAGGAGGTAACCCTGATCTGAGTTCTGAAGGACATGAAAAGAGCCAGCAAAATGTTTAAGACAGAAGGAGCAGCCTGAGCGAAGGTAGAGTGTGAAGGGAGATGCATTGTGGGGGCTGTAGCAGTGTACGTAATGGCTCAGGGGCAGAAGGAAGACCAGGGAGCCAGGTGTAGCCAGGGCGCCATGCTAGCTTATGACAGCTTTGCCTCTGTGATCAGCCCCTCATCTCTGGTCCATGGGAATGTTGTAGCACTAAGGGGCGTCTGCATGGAGCTCCTTGTAGCTATAGTAGCCCATCCAAAGACATCTCCAAGGTTATGGCAATGTTGGTTATCACCAATCACTGTCTATTTTGGATTTCCCAAAGCACATGCACACACATGCATGTATCCACACAGGAGCTGCAAACTCATCATTATTTCGTGACTACAGTAATTCGTCCAGAACTACAATACCAATTGAGTGTGAAGGGTAATTAAAAAAAAGTCAGAGTTTGTACTTCTAGTGTACCTACCTGTCTGTCTTCATTCATGACAGAGAAAAGTCTCACCAACCAACCTATCAGGATGTTCTCCCCAGGCCTTTCCCTGGCTGGTCAAGGAAGCTCCCCCACCTCCTGGCTCCTCTCCAGAACATCTGATATTTTAACTCTTCCTCCAGCAATGTCCCTACCTCCCTTCTCATTCTGGTCATTCTCCCTACCTCCCTTCTCATTCTGGTCATTCTCTCCTGCCACCAAAAGTCAGGAGTGGTTTAACCTGCTGGTACCCACACCTCCCTAGTTCAGTGATGAGTGAGGGAAGGTGAAGGCCATAGAACTTTGGATCTGAAAGTTGTCTGGGGGCTGGAAGAGAAGGTCTTCTAGCTTGGGTTGCATTTTCTCTGTTTTCCTTTTGCTGCCCACTGCTGTCTTTGGAGAAGAAAATAGAAAGCACACATTTTATACCAACAGCACGGGATTCTTGCCAGAAGGTTTTGCTGAACTCATTCATAAAAGCCAGAATCTGTTGGAGTAAAATGACTGAGCCTGACTCATTTACCCCTCTGCTCACCTTCAGTTGCTTTATGCATCCCTCTACCATTCACATCACACTGCAGAAGTATCCCATCGTTCTTTCTAAATTCTCTCTTTTCAAAGGGGAGAAGAACTATTGTCCTGTCATCAAAAATATTGGTGATCTCAAGAGGGTCCATCCATTAATTCCTACCAGTTTCTACCCACTGGGCTCAACTTTGTGCAAGCATTATTCAGTATCTGGGCACACCCTAACCACTTCCTATTTGTTCAGTGAATGAATGATTCCTAGGGCTCTCCATTAGCTTGTAAGTTAGGTATGATGGTTTCCAACTTATAAATGAGAAGGTCAAGGTTCAGAAGGTAGAGTGCCCACAGTCATTTAGTTGAGAAAAGACAACTTCTGGTTTCTAACACAGGTCTCTCTGGCACCAAGGTCCTATTCATTTTATAAAACCAGACAGTCATCCACCCACCAACTCATTAAATACAGTTCATGTTGGTCAGAGTGATCCTCTGCATTGACAGCTATCGCAAAAGTCTTGGTGCCAGCTAATGAGACTGTGAACTTCGTGACACATTTTGTCACCTCCCAATTGTTCTGTCCCTGGAGTTGTCTCCTTCACCTATATTCCACCATGCTCACTCATTCCTCCATTCATTCCACAAACTTTCTTGGGTTTACTGTATTCTAGATGCTGGGAACACTGATGACTCCCATAGCTCCTGCCTCCAAGGACACTAGAGTTCCTCTTGGCGTTTCCATCGCCTCTGTGACACCTTAATGACAAAGACAGTCTCAGGAGTACTTTCATTTCAAGTTCCTGACAAAAGACCTGTCTGAGGTCAGGCCTGCAGTAAATGTCGGTTGTATTGGATGACTGTGGCGTCCAACATACGGACAGGTGCTATCTATAAAGATACGTTCCTTGGGCCACAGCCTTGCTTTGAGGACCATGAGTATGAACTAATTGTTTCAGGTCATTGAGTTATAATTTTATAAATGTCACAATAGCCTTAATAGGGAGAATTGCTTACAGAGTTAGATTCATGTTCTTTCCTCCCTCACACTAAGAACCAGTTGTGGTCATTTTTATGCAATAAGCCAGTAAAAACTCATTCGATTTTTTCTTATTATGTTTTTCAAACTGGGTTACACACAAAGATGGTACAGAGTTTAAAAATCACAAAAGGGCATAACATTACAAGTAAGTATCCCACTTGTGGTCCACAGCCACTGATTCTCATCTCCAAAAGGAGCTGGTTTCCGGTTTTTGGAGTATACCTCCAGAGTAATTCTGTGCACACACACGTGCTTCTGAGCTCATCTGTAGCCCCTTGCCTACCACAGAGGGAAGCATATTTTGCCCATGGCTTTATGCTTCATTGTGTCCACTTAATACCCTGCCCTAAAGACCTCTCTGTGTTATTACATAGATGCCATTCTCATTTCACATGGCTGTTATATGCAGTGTACCATATTTCATCTGGTCCCCCATGGAAGTACACTTGGCTGTTTCCAAACATTTGACTTATTACTAACAAAGCCATAGTAAATATCCTTATGCCTATATCATTCTGCACATCTATAGTGTCACTGTATGATAAATTCCTACAAGTAAAATCTACTTAAATATTTTACATTAAATTTAAAACATAGTAATTCTAATAAATGAAAGTAAATGAATTCCTAACACTAATGGTCAAAGGATGCATGCATTTTAAGATACACATAGGCTGACGTGTTCTCCCTAGACTATGCCAACTTTTGCCCCCACACGAATGCCTGACAGAGGCTTTTTCCCATGGTCAAGATGATTGGTCAAAAATTTGATCTGTTAATCTCATTGAAGTTTTCACATCCATTTTTCTTATTATGAGATCTTATTTTTCAACAAACTAGTTTAATGCTAAGATACCCTCATTCTCCTGATATTACAGGTTGTGCAACGACAAATTTTGAGTTCATTCTGATACTTAGTTTTATAAATTGCATTTTTTAAAATTTATTTTTATTGTAAACAAATGGGATACATGTTGTTTCTGTTTGTACATGGAGTAACAGCATACCATTTGCATATTCATACATTTACATAGATGTAATGATGATGTTTGATTCATTCTGTTATTTTTTTCCTTCCCCCCCACCCCTCCCACCTCTCTTTTCCCTCTATACAGTCCCTCCTTCCTCCATTCTTGCCCCCCTCCCACCCCCCATTATGTGTCATCATCCGCTTATCAGTGAGATCATTTGTCTTTTGGATTTTTGAGATTGGCTTATCTCACCTAACATGATATTCTCCAATTTCATCCATTTACCTGCAAATGCCATAATTTTATTATTCTTTATAGTTGAGTAATATTCCATTGTATATATATACCACAGTTTCTTTATCCATTCATCAATTGAAGGGCATCTAGGTTGGTTCCACAGTCTGGCTATTGTGAATTGAGCAGCTGTGAACATTGTTGTGGCTGTATCTCTGTAGTATGCTGATTTTAAGTCCTTTAAGTATAGGCCGAGAAGTGGGATAGCTGAGTCAAATGGTAGGTCCATTCCAAGTTTTCTAAGGAATCTCCACACTGCTTTCCAGAGTGGCTGCACTAATTTGCAGCCCCACCAGCAATGTATGAGTGTACCTTTTTCCCCACATAAATTGCATTTTTACATCACTGCTTATCCCAGAGTGAACTTGATACAGCTTAATAAACATACAAAATAAAAAGATAACTTTTCAAACCAAGACAACTAAAAATAGAGGCAAATGGTAAGATGAAATAAGAGGGAAACTTAGCAAAGCAATTTTCCTTCAGGTCCAAAACAATGAGTAATGTTGATCCACAATGTTGGCCTTCAACTTCCTGGAGGTCAAGGTAAACAGGAAGGTAGGAAAATACAATCCACTAATAAATGTTCACCATTCAAAAGGAAAAATAATTTAGAAAATAAAAAGTTTTTAAAACTTTTAAATCTATGAGAAGTTCAGGTGGTTTACTGCTAAAGGGATTTCAGAGGGTGAAACAGGTGACGTCTTCAACAAGATCCTCAAAATCAAAGAACAAGTAAGTGCATGGACTACAGCCCTATTGTGCTGTATTCACAGAGTGCTCTCCAGGACCCGGCCTCTGGAAAGGCACCCCTTTTCTTCTGGGGACCAACTCCCTGACTCTCCTGGGTCCTGGTAGGGGTCTTGATGGCCACACCCCACCCCTTTCTCTCTGAATACCACTGCTGCACACACCTTTCCAGGACCGCGTTAGCCCCGGGTCTGCAGGCCATGCCTTAGTCTGCCCGGTCAAGCAGTTCCTCTGGTCTTAGCAGTGTTGTCTCACAAGTCAGGGGGTCACGTGGCTTTTGAGCAGCTTCTGATTCTTTCTACTATGTTGCTCAACTGTGCTTTCAAATAGCCACATTTCCTACAGCTTAGCAAGGGGCTGCTTGCTGCAGGAGGGAATGAGACCATGTCCAAAGAGAAACAGGGACGAGGGCAGTAAGACTCATGAAGGGAGAAAGCCAGGTGGTGTAAAGTCCCTGCAGCTCTTTGCCTCCAGTCACTCCAGTGTCCAAACCTGAGCCATTTGCTACATCTGGTGGTGCTGGAGTGGACACTCAAGCTGGTCTGTCTGGTTCAAATCCCAGCTGTGGGATTTGGAGGGAAGTGGCCTCATTTGAGGGTGCCTCAGGTTCTTCATCTCTAAGATGAAGTGCATGATTGTCTTACCTCACAGCTTGTGAAGATCGAATGTTCACACAGGAAAGGGCTTGTTTATAGTGGTCGGTGCATATCACATGGTAGTTTTGTGTGTGTGTGTGTGTTTAGGTTAGTTTGAATTGTCTTTGTCATTTGCAATGGAAAGATTCCTGATCAGCAGAGTGAATTTCGCGGGTGGCAACTCAGTTGGATCTGAGAGAAAGATAAAGCTATTTCATGTGGCAGCTGGGCCTCTACATTCATCTGAAGCCAATGGCTTGCTTTCCCCAACGGCCAAAGCTTCCAATCAAGAAAACAAACAAACTGCATGCCATTAACTGGGATCACCCAAATCCATGATGCACACTGTGATTGTATCATCTGTAGAGTCATCGTGATCAGAGGACTTGATACCTGAAGGCCATGTGCAGGGACATCAGTGCCTCCCTTCCCAGATGTGGGGTGTGGTGTGCCAGAGTCCTGGACCCAGCAGGCTGCACCAGATTGCCATGTGGGTTCACGGAGAGTGGATGATTGGCTTCTAGATTCTTTCTATGCAGAGGCCGTCTCCCTGCATCCAGCCCATACTGGATCCCTAAAGGGAAACCTGAAGCCGCCTATGGCCTGCACTTCAGGGTCTGCACTGCCATTGGGCTCAGAGCAGCCTGGCTGGAGCCCCCTCACCCCCAGATCTGCCATCCGGCTGGGTCTGCTCAGTGAACAGCGGTTTACAGTTGGGCTGAGTGCAGTCTGACTCCAGGAGGGAATAAAGCCGAGCATTGTGCTGGGCTTCAACACCAATCCCGTCCCAGAGCTCCCGATGTGTTTGTTACCCGGATCGGCTCTGAATGTCCTCTTTGTCGCAGACCTTCGCGTGCTGAGGAGGGTCTGCCTTCTCCGTGGCAGTCCAGGGTTAAATAAATACATTAAGGCAACATGCTCGGCGTGACACTGGAGCCAGCCTCAATAACTCAAATAATTCATGGGGCAAAAGACAGAGCCGTGTGGTTTTGCATGCGTTTCAAGATGGATTTCTTTGTTCAGTGCCTTTGCTGGAGGCAGGGGCAGCCCTGGCCACTTTTCTCCAGCACGTCTGCTCCAGAGTCTCTACATCCCGTGCAGACGAATGCAGAGCAGGATCCCACGCTGACATCACCGCATAAATACACCCGGCAAAGAAAGGCGTGATTAAGCTCAGTGCTGATTTTTATCACTTTTCCAGCGCACCAGCAGTCTGCTTGTTCGTCATGCACCTTTACAAAACCCATAATATTTAGAAATGTGCTGTGTTAGCCCCAGAGGCTTAAATAAACTAAAACCTGCGAGTGTTTTAATGTTACGAATTACCTTCATGTGTGAAATTATGACTCGCTTGGATACTCAATAAGGCCAACATTGTACACACTCGGGTCTTTTGGATTTCATATATATTTCTCTTTCTGAAATATCTGTTTCAGACAGCTTTTTAAGTAGAAAATATTTCTGTTTCAATACTACCACATATGTCAGCGAGACTCAAGAATGAGGGAAACTGTACATTTACAAAAATCCTGAATCTCTCAAGGACTTTGCACTCGGGTCCATGGAGGAGGTACTGGGACATGGGGTCACTGTAATCTCCTACAAAAGGACTAGATTTTCATTTTCTTTAAAAAGAAGAGACAGCCAGGTGTGGTGGCACACACCTGTAATCCCAACAGCTTGGGAGGCTGAAGCAGGAGGATCACAAGTTCAAAGCCAGCCTCAGCAACTTAGCAAGACCCTGTCTCAAAAGGAAAACATAAAAAGGGCTGGGGATGTGACTCAGTGTTTAAGCACGCCTGGGTTCAATCCCTGGTACTAATAAATAAATAAAGATGAAAAATCCATTTTCTCTGTATAGCTGCAACCCTCCTAAGGGTAATTTTGTCCTACAGGGGACACTTTACAATGTTGGGAGATATTTTTGGCTGTCACAGTAGGAGGAGGGACAGGATACTACTGGCATCGAGTGGGTAGAAATCATGATACCATTAGACATCCTACCACATACGGGGAGGCCCCACTCAGCAAACCATCCATTCCAGAATGCCAACAGCGCCACAGGGGAAGCTGCCCTGCAGCTGTACCACTGACGTTTTCCAACAGGTCAGACGATTGCAAACTTTTTAAGGTGCCTATGGAAACACTAACCTTACCTTCCAGCACATTTTCTAGCTGCTACATATTGCTTCAAAATTCCCATTCACCACTTGACCCTTAGTACACTGCCATAAAATGCCTTATTAATGAGATTTGCCTGGCTCAAAATCCAAACGGTAAAAGGAGCTGCTCAATTCTTTTTGAAACTTTACATTTTTGAAACTTCACATATGTATCTGTAGGAAGGTTGTATGGGGCATGCAGTTCAGTACTGTCTGTGGTTTCAGGCACCTGCTGCCACCTGGAATGTGCGACCTTTGAGTAAGGGAGGGCTGCTGTAAACCACATATGATCTGGGTTTTGCATTTGCTCAAATTTTAAATGATAAGACTCTGAGAAATGTATTCCTCCAAAATACTTGGCTGTATTCCTCTAGAAATGCCTTGTATGGAACCAATAATGATCTTTTGCATCTAAGTGATCCTCACTGACAAGGTTCCCCCTGATGGGAGGAAAGGAAGTCACAGGAGTAAATAATTGGCTTCTAGTGTTATTAACCAAAGTCCACCCTATTCAAAACAAAGACCCAAATGATACTTCCTGGTTTTCCATCCCTTCATTTTAAAAAAAAATTTAATTAGTTCTAATTAGTAATATATGACGGTAGGATGCATGTCTTTTTTTTTTTTTTAATTTGTCAGTTTATAAGTCTTCCAAAAGTACAAGTATCAAACCTCAGGACAAAAATGTAATGACTGTCTCAACTTTCACCCTCTGGCACTACAGCCACCTGGAAGCACTCTCTAGCTGTCCCTGTCAAGATATATAGTGGTTTTTCTTTTTCTTTTAAGGGTCTTTTACAAATAAAAGTGGAGTGCCATGGCCCGGGCCCCCGAGGGAAGGCGTGGTCTTCACTGATGCACTGCTGTGACCACCCTCAGATGGAACCCATGGGGATAAGGAGCTGCAATGCTGCCTCTGCCCTTGGCATCTCCAGGGACCTCGAGAGCAGGCAGTGTGAGAGCCCTGGCCCCAGGTGGAGTCCACTGAATTGTGCTAGCCTCTAAAGTCACTAAAATACACTGAAAGATGGACAAAGTCCTAGAAGATGGGGTGTTAGCACTGTCTTTTAGAGTGCCATCTGAGGAAGCTAATGTCCCGTGGAAAGGAAAGTCCCAGATCAAGGAGTCAGGAGAACTGAATCCAAGTCAAGTTTTAGCTTTGCCACTTTCTGGCTCTAAGGCAGTCAGAATGCGTCCGTGAGTGGGGAAGGAATTGAGCTGAGCTCATCAGTTTCTCTCTCTCCCTCTCTCTCTCTCTCTCTCTCTCCCTCTCTCTCCTCTCTCTCTCTGAGTCTCAATACACACACACACACACACACACACACACACACACACACACTCATCCATTAACAGATTTATTATAAGGGATTGGCTTATGCAATTATGAAGGTTGAGAAGTCCCTTGAAGACCCAGAAAAACCAAGGGTGGAGTTCCAGTGTAAGCCTGAAGGGGAGCCAATGGTGTAAATTCTAGTCTGAAAGCAACAGAAGATGAGAGTCTCAGAACAAGCAGTGAGGCAGGGGAAAAAAAGGCAGTCGAATACTTCCTTCCCCCGCCTTTTGTTCTCTGTCCTCCACAGATTGGGTGATGTTCACCCATACCAGGGAGAGAAGTCTCCTGAGCTTAACACTCAGATGCTAATTTCATCTGAAAACACTCTCACAGAGATAATCAGAAATAATGTTTTGCCAGATATCTGGGCATCCCCTGACCCAGGCAAGTTAACACATAAAATTAACTACCCCATATAACATCGAGAGGAAAAAGTTGTAAAAGAACATGTCAGGTACTACACACATGTAAAGATCCACACTGATGTTGTGGAATAAGAAAGGTCTAGTGCAGGATAAATTACCTCTGGACTAAGGGAAGCCAGGGAAGGAAATTGAGGAAGGTAGACAAGGTAGGCTTCGCTATCGGTCCTAGCAATATTTCTTTTTTGAACTTGGAGGCTTCTTCCATTATTCTTGAGAGTTTTTGTAGGTTTTTAATACCTAAAAATGCTCCAGATTTGAAAAAAAAAATGTTTGCCATCATTCAAAGAGTCTCTGAGTATAAGAACAAGAAAATTGATCAACTGGGAACTGTCTGAGTGGACTGCATCACTCTGTTTCCTTGGGCAATTGCTAACTGCTCTAGGCCTTGGTTTCCTTGTTTGTCAACAGCGCCTCCTTCATAAAGATACTTGGGAGACTTAAATGAGATAATGTTTGAAACCCACTAACCACCGTACTTGATATATAATCATCTATGAATGTAAGACTTTTGCTACTGCACAATACTTTAGATTAGCCCATCATCCTGATGACTCATTCATTGACAATGAGTGGTACTGTGTGCAAACGATAGAGATGCTTCCATCTCTGGCCATTGCTATGTAATATTTAGGACACAGAATAATGTTATTATTACAACCTCAGATTTATGAGCCAGAATCTTACTTGAATAACTTGGGTCACTTCACTGAAATATCTTGTGGAGAGATAGTTGAATCTTTGTTTGGATTCCAGCCAATAACCATAAAAATTCTTTGCCACTCAGTAAGGTTATGCATTATAGCACTGTAGGCATCCTGGATATCAGAACTTTCACTTTTTGGCTGTGCCTGATAAACTTGAACATAAGACACCTTCAGCAACTCTAAGATTTATGGCAACAAATTCCAACTTCCTGGCCCCAGGCCCATGTAAGTCATTTTACTTACTACCATATAATGTTACCCTTGGTAGCCAACTCTCAAAGCAAGGTGCCTAGAACAATGCTAAGCTTCATTGCCAAAATACCAGTGAGATGGAGCCGACTTTAATAACTATAAGCCACATTTATGTCTCTGTGTTCTCCAGTTAGAACCAACATGGAGAAACTTTTCTTTGCCGTATTACTCTCAAGTCATTCTGATAAAATCTAAGAGATTTTCTATTTTAAAAACAGTTCAGTCCTCTGGGGATGGCCAGTCGATTACTGGGATTTCTGCTCAACAAAGAGAGTAGAGAGAGTGGATTATAACAAGAAACCTCAGATGTCTAAAGGGACATAAATGTCACCTAGCCCTGCCATCTGCAAGTCCTGGATCTAATCTGTTTTTAGAATGAAAGCGACTTTCTATTCTTAAACAGCACAATTCTCCTAGCCTTTTCTTGGGCCTATAAATTTACTTTTTAGATGTAGGTTTGTGAAGTATAGTCTTGTTGATTCAACATCTGGAACTACTCAGGTGGTTTGTCTCTGCCGACTTTATGAACAATAAAAGCAAACCACTGGATGATCTCTGGATATTTAAACTTGGGGCATAGGCATCCTGGCCTCACTGCTGACAAACACAAGATTTTAATTTTCTCTGCTGGAGCCAAAAGCAACAAATGTGGTTGTGACTAGAAGGCTAAGTGTTCTTCTCAAAAATAGACTACTTGTCTAAGATATAATTTTTAAACTGTGGAGCACATATTTCAGCAATTCTAAAGTTCTTGAAAAATCTTAGGTCTGTCCCCAAACCAAGCACAGTTCCACTTTTTAAAAAAGCAGACTACAGTTGATTACTTGCTAATTATAGCTTCCCAGAAACTGAGAAGAAACCTATGGAATTAATGTGGCAATATCATGCCAACCCCACTCCTGGAAGTAATTTTTATTATGTGGAGAAAGACTTCCCTGAAGTGATTCCTGGGCAGATTTCAGCTAATATTCAATTTTATAAATGTCCTTAGAAATGTCATCAGAACAAAAGACAAAGGGTCCTTGAGGCCAAGCATGAGAAAGAAAAATCCAACAGTACAAATTTGATTGTAAAATACAGAAAAATATATGTCTGTGTTATGGAAATAGTCTCTGATGATCACTGTATATCATTAGGTGATGTGAAGATGGCAATGTCCTAACACCACCAATGGTAAAATAAATGGTTGGTTGAGTTATAGGATCATGCACCAGCACAGATCAACACGGGCCACCAACAGCACTGCTAGCTTAATACATGCTAAGTCACTCTAGACTGAGAATCACTTTTACTTGTTTCTTCATTCTTAACACCAAGCACCATGCCTGGTATAGAGTGAGGTGCTTAATATACATTTAATTATGGAATGCAGGTGTCAATAATGGATTTATGACTTTAATGAACAGAATGTTACCAAATATTTTTAATATTCCAAAGAAATACTTTGACATTTATGTACTCCAAGGAGATTTCAAAATGCAAACCCTAAGAAAGATTGTAGTCCTTCTGACACCTTATTGAAAAAGAAATCATCCCTCACCTATACAGATTATAATTAGAAAAGTGACTTTGGAAGAGTCATTTGGAAGTGGACCCATTCCATTGTAATTTACCCCATGCTAGGATGATCTTCTAAAAATGGAGGTCGTGTCATCTCACTGCCCTGCAGAAACATGTGCAGGGACTCGCTATGTCCTACTTATATCAAGGTTGAATAACCTCCCTGCAGAACCCGCTTCCTGCCTTATCTGCAGCTCCTCCTCACTGCGCCAGGCACAGGGGTCTCCATTATATCCCATTAAGGCCAATCTCTGTCTTTCCACAGCGTACTTGCATTTGAGCTTCGTATTTTCTTCCTCACTTTTCCATGTGATCAGTTCCCGAGTGTTCCAACAAATGCTACCTACTCAAAGGGGCCTCCTCTGACCACTCAGTCTAAAGATGCCTCCCACCTCATGGTCCTCACTATCCCATAATCCTGGTTTTTTTCTTCATAGGTTGCAGGGGGTGGAGGCGGGGAAAGGGTAGAGATGGTGGGAAACACGGTTGACAAAGGATTTGGTTAGGGCTAAGTTTTGCAAGACTTTAGGTGTCAATGGTGGAGTTAAGATGACATCTGCAGAGCCATCTGGCATCAGCTGGGGAAGTTGCAGGAGAGGTTCCCTTTATAGTGTGGACAGGAGATCATGCTGAGGAGACCGGAAGGCAGGGTCTCTTCTAGGAGCAGCCATGAGGGTCCAATTAGAGGTGGCGATGGTCCACATGAAGGCAGTTGAGATGAGATGCAGAACAGGAGAAAAAGACGAGTAAAACAATTCCTGAGCCCAAGGAACTTACTCAACAGGGGAGAAGCCCAATACTGACATAACTAACCTGCAAAATCTTGTGAAGAAAGTACTCCAAGAGACACCTAGAAGGCTGATGCTCCTCACGAACGATCCTGCCTGACGTCATTTCCTCCCTCCCATCATTAAAGCAATGGTTTCATTCATTCTGTCTTTGGAACTCTCGGCTTGCCTCTTAATTTTCAGTAAAGTTTGATCGGATTTCTTTTCTCTGTTTTCCTTTTGCAATGAGAATAATCTTTCAATAAGATTTAAAAGTGAAGCTTACGGAGGGATAAGCTGCAACTCTTTAAGATCTAGCACAAACTCGAGTCTAAATTTAAAATAACAAAAACATGCTATTTCTCAGCTGTGAATCTGATAAAAATTAGAAAGGAAAACAAATAGTTATCAGAAGTGCACTTTCCTTTGCTAGATAAATATGTGAACACAACTTCTGTACAGATTAAGTTAGTGCCTATACAGATGGCAAAGGCAGAGCTGAACAGGCAACAGAGCAACATTGCTGCAGATGATGATTATGTATGCACAAGAGGCGAGTGGCCAGTGGGTACTATGGCAGCATGTGCTTGAATATCTGCCCCAAAATATAAGTTTTTAAACCCAGAGCTAAAGTTTTAATATCGATGATATAGCTTGAGAACTGTTATGTACCCATTCACTGGAGAGTTTTACTAATCTGAGCTCTGATAGAGTCAACTGTGAATTGCTTCAACTCAATGACAATTATGTCACTAATAGCACTATTAAATTGAGGCCATTGTGAATAAATTCTGGTAACAAAGGAGATGATAAGACAAGCAGTAGCAGATTTAGGTGGGTCTGAGTTCCAATCCCTGCTCTACTACTTCCTGGCCAGTCATTCACCCTCAGTGAGCCTCAGTTTCCTTATCTGTAAGATGAGTTGAATCCATATTGCTTCCTAGGGATGTTGTGAGAATTAAATGAAATGTGTGCAATGTTTTGTATGTAAAACACCTTTACAAATGGGTTTCCTTTCCCTTGAGGACCTGGACAACTCAACTACACGAGGTGCCTCAGTTTCTCACAGTGTAAGATATCTGAAAATATTGAATTACTTGGCAGAGAGTGGCCCTGATATAGAATAATAAAATAAGCGCCAGGTTATAGTTTCTTTTCTTTCTTCCCATCAGGGAATACAGAAATTGCCAAAAACCTTGCTGGCTGAAATTCTAAAGATCATGAAGTTTCCATCTTTTCCAAAACTAAGGGCCGAGTCAATTAAACAAGTTCATAAGTCTTTTAAACATCTTCCTTATTACTTTTGCAAAGAATGAGAAAATAAAAGAGATGATATACTAATTAACTCAAAAATTTGGTTTGATCAGGATTACCTGGCATGTACAGAGACAGTTGTGAGGTCAGAGAAATTTTCCTGGTTCTAATAAACCAAAGAGATTTTTCTGGCTATACAAATCATTTATACTTAACACCTATTTAATAGGTTGGCAGCTGAATTTCTGTAAGTATCAAATATGAAAAGTAATGAGAGAGTCTTTTAAAATGTGTGATTTCATACACCTACCAAGGAATACTCCGTTTTTATAAAGCCCTCTGCAGGTTTTAAAGCACTTTCATTTGCATAAGCTCATTGAATCCCTGTCGTGCCCCTTTTCTTGATGAGAAACTGAGATGGGCTCAAATCAGGTCTCCCAAAGTCAAAGCTGAGACTCTTTTCATTACCGCGGGAGTTACTTCTATGTGATATTTAATACCTAAGTTAGAAGAACATACCACAGTATAGGCTGGATGATGTTCCCCTACATTCATACTTTGAAGCTCTATAGTACCTCAAAATGCAACTCAATTTGAAGATGGACCTTTAAAGAGACAACTAAGCTAAAATGAGGCCATAACGGTGGGTCCCGGTCCAATCTGACTGCTGTCTTTATAGGAAGAGGAAATTCGGACATACAGAAAGATACCAGGGATGTGTGCATACAGAGAGCTTGTGTAGACACAGTGAGAGGGCACCTCCAAGCTATGGAGAAATACCTCTGGACACCTTGACTTTGGACTTTTAGTCTCAGGAAACATGAAAAATTTTTTCCTATTGTTTAAGGAACACAGTGTGGAATTTGTAGCAACCTTTACAAACAAATACACACTGATCAAGATAAAAGAGCGCTTACACCAAGACTAACCACCCAACTTAATAAACAATCAACTCTATTTATTCCAGATTAAAACCTCTTTCTTCCTTTTCATAGACAATTACAAATTTTCACTTTGGGATGTGGATCAGTTAGGGTCCAAACATGAGGGAAGAATCTGTACTGTAATTTGAATTAGAAAAGCTTTATAGAAATAATTATTAATCTAAGATAGAACTGGAGTAATGGCGGATTGGCTAGTACCTAGTAGGAGTAGAAAAACAGATAACTAGAACCTCAAGGAGTATAGGAACAGCAGCTGAAAGGAGCAGTTACATATCAGGGCACAAGGAGGGTGCCCAAGGAGGAGCCCCCCACCCCTCGCCCCCCACTGGTGGTCAGTATGCAGATCTTACTGGGGAGGACATGGCCACGGCTCAGAGGATGGCAAGGAAGTTGCTGTGGTGCCAGGTCAGAGGGACTTGCTAGACATCTGCCCTTGGGGTACCAGGGAAAGCTACTCAGAAAGCGGTCTCTCTGTGACATGGGACCCCATTTGTAAGAGTACAAGTTTGTCTGGGGTGGCGGGGGAAGGATGCATGTCACTGGATGCCACTGACTATGTACTTTGTAGGTGATGGATGCTGAGGAGCTGTGGGTACCATAGAAACCAGGTGCTGGAGAAGCACTGCCAGGTGCAAGGACCCGAAAGCCACTAGAACCGGAAAGAGAAACCCCTTCCTCCTGCCTCAGCTTCTCCAGTGCCTTCTAACAAAGCTTGACCTTTGGCCAGTTGGCAAAGGAAGAGCTTGAGAGCAGCTCTCCACGTTTTCCCAGAGCAGCCAATGAAGAAAGAATGTGAAGGTAATACACGGAAGACGGACACAGGGTGGCACCCAGTTGCACTAAACCTGGAATTCTTATGTACTGGGGTAGCTAACGGACCCATGCCAGAGCTCGAAATCCACTTTAATATAGTACCAAAGAAAATATTGATATTTGGGGCAGGCTTTCCAAACAGGCACAGAAATTATAAAAGAGCAAAGATAGGAAAGAACAATGCAGAGAAATCGCAGAAACAGAGCCGCGTGTCCTTAAATGGAGTTTCTCGTCTCAGCAGTGACTGTAGGCTCACAGGGTGCACAGTCCACAGCATGACCCAGAGGCAGCATGCTGTTCCTGGATCTTAATCTCCTGGACTTCCGTGTTCATAAAGTTATGTTTGTCTGAATCACAATATTTACAAGTTAAATATTTAAACCTCAATCATCTTGGAACTAGCCAGTACTTAGTGCCAATATGTTTCTTTCTTAATTGACTTCAAACTAGTTCAATAATTAATTTTAAATAATAATAATCTCAAAAGAATTTTAATTATGGAGAGGAAGAGATATCCCAAAGAGCATTCCAAACTTACAGCTTTAGCTAATACAAAATTGGTAACTCTGTTTTTTAAAAATTTCTTCCAGAAAGTTCTAGTTCTGCAAAGAGTAAGATAAATCTCTGAGAAACCAGAGCCATGCAATGTTGGAGCTGGATGGGACCTGGGGTGACCATTTAGGTAGTTCAGCTTTTCCTTTCACCTGGGGGAACTGAGTCCCAGGGATCCTTGCCCCAAATCACATGGCTCCTGAATGGCTACATTGGAACTAGATTCAAGATCTCACAATTTCTTTAAATTTTCTTTGTGGTCACCTCAAAAAGAAATCATGCTGGTCTTGACATTTTCTAGGGTAAAGCTGAGAATGTAGGGAAGGAAGGAAAAGGGGAAAGACTCAGGCACAACCTAATCATATCTGCAACTCCACCAGGTACGCTGCTGTGATCCCTCTTGGAAGTGGTAAGCTGGAGGAAGCCACTTCCCTCACCTCATCTCCCCCATGGCCAGCATCACAGGATCATATGCAAAACTTTCCAAATGCCCAGTTGTAAAAGGGAGCCCCTGAAGGCCCCATATTGCGTTAGGAGGAAGTCAGAGTCAAGAATCTGGATCACACTTCCTTGTTTTGCTTTCTTGGTGTTGCTTCTTTTTGTATCTGGTTGCTTTGGTTTGTTTTGGACAGTTGGAAAGTTGGACTGTGTGGGTAAAACGGTCACTCACACCGAGGGAAAGAACATGTAATGGCATGAATTATAAACAAGCAAAGAGAATAGAAGAATTTGGATGCAACCAGGATGCTCATTGACCATTTCTATTTTTAATCCATTCTAAATATTTTTCCAGAATCTTGCCTTTTGAATTAGCCCTATAGAAAGCAAATAAAGGGTACAGTTTATAAATACTAGTGTGCTACATGAGCCTTTTAAGATTAAAAGAACAAGAGAAAACGGAATTTTCATCATCTCCTAGACTGTAAGATTGGGGGAGGGGAGATGGCTCTTTCTGAGATGATCTGCCCTGGCTTTCTGCCCTTATCAGTGATGAATTGAAGATCCAGCGAGGCTCACCTGACTTGGATGGTTTAGAGTTAGCCTTCCTCCCTTCCCAGACACCCCTTCCCTCAACCCCTTTCACCACCTCCCTTTATGGATCTGAGATAATAGTATAGATAATAATATAAATCTGCATCTTCAAAAAGAAACTTTGTCCTGTTATTTGTTGCCATCTAAGTTCCCTGTGCTGCTGAAATAAATGTGTGTCTCATTGCACCAGGCAGTTAAAACATGCTGGACTTGATGGGCTGCAGAATCCTTCCCTATCGTTTGGAAGCACTGGGCACAGGACTCAGCAGGAATGTGAACCCAAGAACCTGGCTCTTTCCAGCAGCCATGCCAGAAGCACCAACTAAATCTTGAAACCACAGATGCAATTAACTAATCCTCTCCTAGAGGTACCAGGAAGGAATGATCTTGTCACTACCCCATTTGCCATGAGCCCTGATTCAAAGTTCAATATGCTTCCGATTTTCTTAGAACTTAAAAAAAAAAAATGTTATTTCAAGGCTATGTCCCACCTCCCCATTTTCCACATCCTTGACAGGTAGGTTTTTCATACTTTTCCACAACAGAGCTTCATGGATGGGACAGTGTTTGCTTTTAATGACTGTACAGGGTAATCATTGGTCTCATGTATACATACTCATTAATTGAATGTACAGAGCCAGACTCAATGTGGGTTTTAGGAATTTTTTCCTGCTGGTTATATCAAAGATCCATCTTCCCACTTTTTTATGGGGAATCTCAGTGGCAGAAACATTAAACTCCATCTTGTGAAAGACACGAAGACCATTTAGTGACAATCCCTCTGAACAACGCTAAATAAGATTGTGCTTCCTATCAAGCTTTGCTCCCCACCACATGAGCAGGGTCACTGTGCAAAAAGCATATTCCTTAACAGATGGGTCTGCGAAGTATTTTCCTGTCTATGATTTTCACTCTTCTCTGTTTTCCCTTCACTTTCTTGTCACGTAAAAATTGGATCACAGGCTGATTTATCGCAGGCAAAAGGGTACGGCTTGTGTTATGTCTAAGATGGTTTTATGCAACGGCCAAGGACAGAAGAAAGTTTCTCTTTACTAAATTACCTTGAGAGCGATGGAGAATTTTATTGATTAAAATAAGTTAAGTGTGAAAATTGCAGCTTGATGTTACTGCAAACACACGATCTTTTCAGAAGTTTCAGCCTGTTACGCTGATGTGGTGCCAACACAAACAGAGCTGAATATTGGATTCCGGGCACCATTTTCTCAGTGAAAATGCTTCTGACTTGGAGAGTAGTTCAGATTGACCTTGAGATCTAGTATGAAGAGACAGGCTGCCAGGACAGGGGCCCTGAAGGTTGTCACCTGTGCCATTCAGCTCAAAGCAAGAGCCAGTTTCCTGACCCTGAGGTGGAGACTTCCAGAATGTTCCCCAGCATGGCTGGCATCTGGCAGCTTTTGTTTACCCTCAGGTAGGATGTTGTGAGACCCTATTGAGAAATAATGCTAATTTGTATGGCACGTTTTCAAGTTGAAATCATTCTGTGGATTTTCTGCTGCTTACAGAAATATGAGCTCAAAGCAAGGCCTCGCTCCCTGCCACTGGGGTTTAATAACAGAAAGCAAAGCAACCGTATAAACAGACCCCTTTTATTGATGATAGGCCCGACTTCTCCCTTCTTGAAACTTGAGTCACTGGGATGTAGAAGTTATATCATAAGTAGAAACCAGATGCCCTTAGAGCCAGAAGTATCTCCGAAAACACTAATTGGATTAAAAATCATGAAGCATACGCACAGACGGGGCATTCAAATCAAACTAGCCACCATCTTATTTTTTTTAAATAAAGAATTAGAGCCTTGTGTGTACATTATCATCACAAGTTAATGACTGGAAGTTCTCATGCTTCTGGAACATAGGTATCACAAAATGCTCTTCCTCTTCTGTCTTTTTACCTTTGTTTTTCCCCCACATAAAAGTTGAGCAAAAATCTGAAAGTGTTACAGCTAAATCCTCCCTAGGGGGCTATTCCAGAAATTCCTCACATGGCAAATGAGAAAATAGAAATCCAAGTGGGTTGCACTCAGCCCCAGACCTCAAAGTGACTTGGTAGCTGTACCCACAGGTGAGACCCAGGTGTCCTCACCTGCATGCTATGTATGCTTTGCAAACTCCACCCACCTTTCCCTTTGGGCGAAGGGAAACATGGTGACCATTCCAAACAGCAGTGAGACCATGGAGCAGTCCCGACAGGGGCCTTGGCCATCCTGGCCTCAGAATCCAGTGGGATCCTCCTCAGCTCGGCACAGCCAGCCTCGGACAAGGGGTAAGGAGAGCCAAGCCCGGCGAACGGCAGAGGACTTCCACTTCCGGCCAGGAGGCAGGAGAATGGGAGATGCTGGTTCTCCAGTAACAAGAGGAACTTGGACAAAATACAAGGCTATTGAAGGCCGATGGGATGCAAGAAGACCGAGGAGCCGGGCCTGAGCCCTCCTGCCAAGCAGCTCCCCTTGCTAATACCACATCCGACCCCAAGTTGTTAGGATACCATGGAGGAGGAGCTGGAAAACAAGCCATGGGCTTGGGTTCTGAGGCCCAGAACTGAGTCTGACCAAATGGAACCAGGGACACCTGGATCGCAGTTGCTTTGCTCAAATACCAACACGGCGAGGAAGGTATGTCCACAGGAGTGGAAAGCACCCGAGAGTGCGAATACCTGAGTGAATATGAAAGACTATTTTTGATCAGTGCTAATTCCGGACAAAGTCATTGCTGCTGTAACGTCACGTGCACGGGGTCTGTAACCTGGGTGGGAGTGAAATGTAGGGGTGACGTCATAGCCCCAGTGTTGGGGAAGTAAAGATGGTGCAGACGCCCCTCAAGCTACGCCAGGCTGACGTCCCAACGCCCATCTTCCAGTGGCAGAATCCCAATGTGTGCCAGGGCAAGTCCAGCGCCATCTATTAGTGTCCAGACCTCCATTCAGGGCATGTTACACTAAGGATCCCAATTATAATCTCTAGAGCAATTACATAAAACTATAAGACAAAGATGCTCTTTTTTCTCTCACCCCATCTGTCTTTGGAGAGAAAACGTAAAGCTGGAGGGACTCCTTGGCCCAGCTGGCTCGTGTGTTCTCGCCCCGAGTTCCTCTCCAGAAAGCAAACTCTCCTGGGGCCTCAGGTTGACACAGAAGCCAGGGTCCCGACCCCTTTGCCTCTGCTGGTAAGAGTCCAGCTCCAGAGCACCCTGTGGCACTGGACAAGGCCTCTGTCACCACTGGGTTGTGGTTTAGCCACCTGCCCACTCCTGCTTCCTTCACCGCCCCCAGGGCTGGGTGCTGAAACCACTCCCAGGAAACCCCCTGCACAGCCTGTCCTCTGGGGAACCTGACCTGAGGGTTTCTCCCAGAAGCATGTTGGAGCTGGGCCGTCTGCCAGCCGACGAGGACGCCAGCCTGCACCTGATAAAGTTTTCACCAGTGGTGAATGAGGACTCAATACCCAGGAGGAAAACGCTCTGGCACACGCATCTCAGGCATTTGGGAGTTTGGGGAATGATAAGTATAAGAACTACAGAATTAGACATTTGTTCCCGGAAGCCGTCGGTGCATCAGAACTGTAATAAAAGGCTCTTGGTGATTAACAGCAATCTAAGGCAGCGTAGTGTTATTCAGAACAAAGGTTCAAGAAGTCCTAAAGAGCTCTTCCATTCCTCTTTTACATCTCATTACTGGCTCAGAATGGTCTGGATAATAGATAATAGAGAGGACAGGATGAAGCCATTAGGAGACACGTTGCCTTAATAGCTAGAGCAGGCTGACAGAGCAGACCTCGGGGCATTTGGGGAGCTTGGAGGAGGAGTAATTCTAGCATGCTTCAGTTATTCAGAACCCGACTGCCCAGCAGCCTCATGTATCTGGAATGCGTTAGGAAATTTAGAAGTAATCTACAAAACAGCTCAGGAGTCAAAGGAGAAATAGTCACGTCATGCATGCTCCCAGGATGCAGGAGGGACAAGGAGAGGCCCTTTCTCCAGATCTGGCCATAGCTCATCCATCCTGACTCTGCTCGCACCCTCTGCTCTGCCGTCCTCGGGTGCACGCAAAGCGACCAGCCCACAGAGCTCCGGGGCCTCACAGGTGGGCAGAGCAGTCTCATCAAGACATGTGGATGGAAGAAAGCGAAGAGGTGAGGGAATATCAGCTCAGAGCTGTCCCCAGAGATCAAGGGACAGCAGCCTAGAGTCACTCTGCAGGGACACAGCCAACCTGTCCCTGCCCCACGTGGCCTGGCTCCCAGATCTTTTCCCAGGCCAGAGCTCTGAAATAATCACAGCCTTCCCTTTCCCATGCAGATGAATGTTGGCCAAACACCACTGGGTTCAGAAGGACCCCAGCACCTGCCTCACAGAGATCAGTGTCTCGTGGGAGCAACGGGCGGACAATCACATGGCCCGTGACATTCCTGTGAGAAACTTGTCCGAAAGTCCTGCTGGCTGGTTGTAATGTTGCAACTGAAGCACAGAGAGGAACTCCCTGTTCCCAGGGTCTCCAGTAGGAGCGCAGGATCTTGCAACTGAATGTCATCGCCACCATGGTCACCTTTGCAGTGACGCCCACAGATATCCAGGCTCCGATCCTGAGCCTATGGCCGTTACTTTGTATGGAAAAAGGGATTTTGCAGATGAAATTACGGTAAGAACGATGAGACAGGGAGATTGTCCCTGATTGCCTGGGTGGGACCTGATTGTAGGTGCCTCCCAAGACACTTCTCAGGGACCCTTATAAGTCTCAGAGAGACAGAAGTGAGCACAGAAGGGGGAACAGCAATAGGAAACAATGCTGGGAGAGAAGGAGGGAGGTTGGAGGGAGGCTGTGAGGTCAGAGGGAGGAACCCACCAAGGAAGCTGGAAAGCAAGGAAACAGTCTTCCTGGGAGCCTCCTGAAGTGCCCAGCCGAACCTTGGCCGTGAGAAGAGGTGTCCAGTGCTGTCAGACATGTGACAGTCAGGCAGGCCACACGCAGAAACCAACAACCAGACAAGAAACAGAGGCGAAACCCAGAGGCAACAGTTAGAGGATGTGTAATATCATTTTAAGAAAATATTTTGTAGAGAAAGAAAGGGCAACAGAAAAACTCCTGGACTAAGCTGTAGATCTCTTGGTGGCCTCATTTCCCACCCCCTTGGTTATTTTTTTTCCTGCCTCTTTCTTTAGTGGCTTGATGAGATCCTATATCCTACACCATCCAAAAATTTTAAAGCTTACGATGCAGCTTTTGTGTATAGTCATGAAATTGCACAACCATCCCAATTCTGGAACATTCTCATTCTTTAAAAATAAAGTTTGCCTCCATCAGCAGTCACTCCCACAGCTCCTGACCCCAGGTCACCATCAGCCAGCTCCATCTCTCAGACTTGCCTACTCCACCTTTCATATGAATGAGATCATGCATCACATGCCCTTTTGTGACTGGCTTCTTTAAGTGCACGTTTTCAAGGTTCATCCTTGGGTGTCAATTATTAGTACTTCCTTCCTGTTTAAGGTTGAATAATATTCCATTGCATGGATAAATCATGTTTCTTTTGTTCATTCATCAGTTGATGCATATTTGGGTTGTTTCAATGTCTTGGCTGTTATATAATGCTGACATGAATGGTCAGGTGTAAATTTTTATGCAAACGTATATTTTTACTTATCTTGGGCATATACCTAGGCATGAGGAATTGCTGACTCATGTGGTAACTCTATGGCCAACTTTTTGAAACACCGCTGGACTGATTTCCAAAATTGCTGCACCAGACGGTATTTCCAGTGGCAATCTATAAGAGTTCTAATTCTTCCAAGTTCTCATCAGTACTCTAACTTCCTGGTTTTTTTTTTTTTTTAATTAAAGCCATCTTAATGGGCATGAAGTGGTATCTCATTATGGTTTTGGCTTAGACTTCCCTAGTGACTGATGATGTAGAACATTCTTTCAGGTGCTTCTTGTGTATTTGTATATTTTCTTTGGATAAACATCTGTTCAGATCCTTAGTCTATTTTTAGGTTCAGTCATTTGTCTTTCTGTTGTTGAGTTGTAAGAGTTCTTTATATGTTTTAGATATTGTTGTGGTTTGGATGTGAGGTGTCCCCCAAAAACTCACATGTGAGGCCATGCAAAAAGGTTCTGAGGAGAAATGATTAGTTGTAAGAGTCTTAACCCAATCAGTGAACTAATCCCTCATGGGATTAATTGAAGTGGTGGGGTGCAGCTGAAGGAGCCTGGATTTGGAGCATGGTTTTGGGGTATATATATTTATATCTGGTGAGTGGAGTCTCTCTCTCTCTGCTTCCTGATTATAGGAGCTGCTTCCCTCTGCCTTACTCTTCCTCCATGATGTCCTGCCTCACCTCGAGCCCAGAGGAATGGAGCCGGCCTTATGTGAACTAAGACCTCTAAAACTGTAAGCCTTCAAATGAACTTTTCCTCCTTTAAAACTGTTCTGGTCAGATATTTTAGTCACAGCAGCGAAAAAGCTGACTAAGACAGAAATGTTAATTATCAGATATGTGATTGACACTTTCCCCTTTCTATGTGTTGTCTTTTCGAATTTTTTATAATAAAAATTGTTTCCTTCTAAAAGCTTTATATGTTTAGCCCTTGCATTTAGATCTGTAACCTATTTTAATTTTTGCTAGTTCGGGGAGGAGTACAACTTCATTTGTTTGCATGTGGATACACAGTTGTTTCAAGGAAAGAAAAGATTTCTTTGTGGGGGTCCTCTCTGCCATGTCCTGTGTGGAAGAGGAAAGGGTTAACTGCCAGAGGATGATGTTGGCGGTTTTTCTATTTCCCAAAAAACTTATATACCCAATAAACACACAGGAGTCAATACTCTTTTTAAATGAGAGGGGGCGTGATGGGTCTGGCCATACCAGCTCTGGCCTCTTACAATAACAGAGTTGCCCAACTCTCTTTTAATTATAGACAGACAGGTAAAGGGGGCAAGACTGGGAGGGGTTTCTGTGATGGACAAGATAGGGTGGAGTTAGGGGAGCCATTCTCTGAGGGGGAATATTCCAGAAGGAGACAGGGATACACTCCCATGCAGTGCCACATGCTTCTTGGCAATCTGGAACAAACCTCCATGGCTGTTAGTTCCTGGAAGCCAGGCCTCTGTGTCCCATGGCTCAACCTAGTCTGACTCTGCTAAATAAGGATGGCTTCCCACAACTCTGTCCCTCATTGAATGGTCTTAGCATCTTTCTTGAAATTCACCTTACCATAGATGTATGAATTTATTTTTGGACCCTCAAATCTGTTCCATTAATTTATATCTATCCTTATGCTACTACTGCACTGTCTTGATTACTACAGCTTTGTAATAAGCTTTAAAAGTGTGAATCTTGAATATACCACCATTTTCTCTTTTGAGATTGCTTGACTCTTCTGGATCCCTTGCATTTCCCAATAAATTTTAGAATAAGCTTGTCATTTTTCATGCATACCCAAAAAAGGGAATTGGAATTTTGAGAGAAATTGCATTGAATCTATAGATCACTTTGGCAGCTAGTACCTTCTTAATAATGCTAAGTCTTCCTATCCATGAACATAGGATATCTATTTATTGAAATCTCCTTTAATTCTTCAACAATGTTTTATAGTTTTTGGTGTGTAAATCTTCTACTACTTTGGTTAAATTTATTTCTAAGTATTTTATTATTTGCAATATTATTGTAAGTGGAATTATTCTAATTTTCAGATTGTTATTGCTAGTATATAGATGTATGATTGATTTTATATATTGATCTTATATTCTGCAACTTTGCTGGACTTGTTCTAAGTTTCTTTAATGGATTTCTTAGTGTTTTTTTTTTTGTGTGTGTGACAGGATCACGTCACCTGCAACAAGAGATACTTTTGTATTTTCCTTCCTAATCAGGATGCTTTTTATTTACTTTCTGTGGCCAATTTCCCTGGATACAACCTCCAGGACAGCCTTTAAAAGAGCGACACCCTTCTTTCTGTACCTAGTCTTATGAGAAGAGGATGTGCTCTTTTCCCATTTTGTTTGCTGCAGAATTTTTATAGATACCCTTGTCTGTTCAGATTACTATCACAAAATGCCATAAATAAGGTGGGTTATAAACAACAGAAATTTAACTCTCATGGTTATGGAGGCTGAGAAGTTGAGGATCAAGATGCCAAGAGTCAGGGGTTGATGAGGCCCACTACCTGGCAATGGATGACTATCTTTTTGCTCTGTCCTCACATGATAGGAAGAACCAAGGAGCTCTTGGGGGCTCTTTAATAGGGACACTGAACCCACTCACGAGGAGTCTGCCCTCATGCCTAATCATTTCCCAAAGGCCCCACCCACCTCCTAATATCATAACCTTGGGGGTTAAGATTGCAGTGTGTGAATTTTGGGAAGATGTTCAGACCCTTCATCAGGTTGAGGAAGTTTCTTCCTATTTGTAGGTTTCGAGTATTCCTAGTTATTTTCTTATACACCACACACATACACACACACATACACACACACATACACATACACACACACACGTGCCTAGCCCAGAGTTGTCTGCACTTGTGGCTCTGCACATTCCAGAAGGTGTCGTCATGGCAGATGCACACAATGACAACTGCAAGACAAGAAGATAAATCATTCTCTCGTATCCCAAGCCTTAGGAGGCACAGAACTGTGCAAAACACTTGGAATTATTTCTGTCCAAAATGGCTTAAATAAAATGAAAGGCATCACTGCTCAGGAAGCCTGCACCTCCGCCCTGCCCCCGACCCCCGCATGAGGCCAGAGCTGCTTCCTGTTCAAGTTGGGCCTTAAAATCAGCACATTCATTCCGCAGCCTCTCCCAGGAACCAGGTGAATCTCCAGCTACACCTGGTTTTCCTCCGCACCCTTTGGTTCGTCTTCCTTTCCCTGCGTATTCTTATTCCCATATTTTTGGCCGGGGAAGACAGCATCTGGGCTTTGGGGGGCGGTGGTGCAGAAAAAGGAGGGAAAGCAGTGTTCCGCACAGTGTTTCAGGACATCCAAGTGCAGCAATGACAGCTGCCCCTCACGTCGCTGCTGGATTAGGGGAGGCCCGACAGGCAAGGCTGGGGGTGCGCTGGACTACCTGGGAACAGGACTTCCGGCGCTCACCACCAGAGGGTCTAACCCACGGGGGCCAGAAGGCTCCTTCGTTGCTGGGCTTGGGTCTCTGGTGACTCCAGGGCAGGTCTCCTGCTGCTCAGAGTGTGCTGCCTCAGCATGGCCTAGGGCAGGGACCCAGATCCACTCCCCAGCCCAGGAGACACCAGGTGGAAGCTCCTACTGCACCCTCCAGGGAGTATCTGCATCTCTGTGTGACTAATCCCCACCAGGAACACTTTAGTCATCTCGAGCCCCCAGGCTTGGAATTGTGCAGGAAGCAGCTGCTTCTCCTCAGAAGGCACCAGGCACCTTGGCGGAAGTAGGTGTGGCCCTCCTGGAACTCCTGGGGCATGAGGGGCAACCCAGAGCGCATGAGGAGCCGTGCTCCGTGTACTCTCTTTAATGTGGGCCTTTACTCCTTCAACAGCCTCCCACGGCAGAGGAGCAAGGTCTCATTGTGTTCAGCATCTCCAGGGAGGCTGTGCTCTGCAGGTGGCCCTTGGATGCCAGCACATCTCCCTTCCAGTAGCAGAGCTCCAAATCTCAACAACTACTCCTCTTCTTTCTGAGCAAGTGACTCAGGTCAATTAACATAGTTCCGATCTCTGGTGACAGCTATTGCTTCAGGGGTAGGCAGATAACCCAAGCTTGCTCCCATCAGAGAGTCCTGGGATTTATTAAGAAGATATGAGACAAGATGTGTTCTTTTTTCCCCATAGCCTTCAAACAGATACTTTGGACTGGGTCTGCTGACCGTATTTTTGATTCACCATTTATAGTCCACAGAATAAAGTCAATATGAAGGAGGATGAAGGACCTGAAAGATATTGTTTGAGCTCCTAGATCAAGCCATGCTTGAACTCAATTACATAAATAAATTTTTAAACTAGTGTGAATTGGATGTCATATCATTTGCATCCGGAATGTCCCTAAAGGACACAATCACCAGGCCTGCAGAGGTGAAGAGTCTCAGCCTGCTCCCTTCCCTGTTTCCCACACCAAGCTAATCTTCCTTCTTCAAGATCAAACATCAGAGTATCAAATGATACCTGGTGCTTGCCTTGACCTCTGTCTATACCCAATGGTCGTTTATGTCTTAAACATAACACGGAATCTAACTGTTGACTTAGCGCATTCCTGAGAGACCTGCTGCAGGCCTTACTGGGCCTCACAGGCAGGAAGTGGGCTTGCTGTCCTGTGCCTGCCTGTGGGTCCCCGCAGGGCTTAGAATCACTTCTGAGGAGCTGTGTATCCTGCAAGAGTAGGGACCATGCCAAACGCGCCTAACCACACCGTGGTCATCCCCGGAAGGGACTGCGGGGGGTAACGAGCAGCACTCCCGAGTTTGACCTGGGCTTGTTGCTCCTTTGGTAACACCACCTTCGTCCCAGGAAGCCCACCTCAGCGGGCGGGAGTCGGCCTGCTCTTGGGTGTGGCTTTCTGAAGTCCCGTGGGAATCCCATGCCGGCTGCTGCGCACAGAGACCCCAGCACCAACTCAGGGCCTTGACCTTGTGTGGGAAGAGCCTATCTCCAAGACACCACGAACACGGTGCTCCACAGCGCACGGCACCCCAGGAAAAATCCCAGCCCCAGCCTCCTGGGTGCTGCCCAGACTCTTCACAATTGAGGGCAAATAAAATACATAAAAGTCAATATCGTACTCCCAAGCCAGAGAGTGCCTAGCAACCAGGACAAAGGAGGGCCGGAGGAGGGCCGGCGTGTAGATGCAGGGCGTCCCTTCTGGGTGAATAACACATTGTTGAATGTTGATCACGGAGTGGGGGGTGCCAGGGCAGGACGGGTGCAGAGCTGATGCGTCCAGGCCCGCCCTGGAGGAGCGGTCCGTGGTCCTTGGCTTTCGTCCACTGACTGGCAGTGGAGGGGCGGGTCTCCCTGCAGCTTCAGGCCTGGAACGCTGGGGCATTGGGACCAGGCCTGGGTTAGGCCCTTCAGGGGACCAGCAGCCCAGGGTGGTGGAGGTGCCACCAGACTTATTCAAGAGGCACATTATGTCGAAAATACAGGAGGGGCTCGGATGCTTTTATGTGAGGACCACTTGAACGCCAAGGGAAGAGCACAGTCCTGAGCCGATCACCCATCACCCGGGGCGACAGGTCTAAGGTGCTGCCACATTTGCCTCCTTGACCTCGCTCCCCTCTTGCTAAGCCCTGGGAAAGCAATCCAAAGCCTCCCGCCCCCGTGTCTGCAGATACCCCAGTAGACACCTCGCGACCACGGGGCCGTTCTCAGGCCTCGGTCACCTGGAGTCATGTTGGCTTTTGCCCCACCGTCCTCCAGGACACACCCAGGATCAGATTCCCTGGTGGTCTCTTAAGGGTCTCTTCCTTGGGTTTATGGTCTCACTTCTAAGACCCCTGCTTTGTGCGCACCATGGGCACAGACTTAGGCTAACTTTTGGAAATCTAGAATTATTTGGGATATGTTGAAAGCAGAGGAAAACAAGGGAAAGAAAAGAAAAGAAACACATGAGTGGCATTTTTACAAGATCCATGTGAAGCTTTGCTGACCACTAGCATCAGAGAACCCCCAACCACGGGATGGGATTCAATCATCCAGGCCCATAAAGCAGACATTTTCCCCTGAACCTTCTGAAGATCTGGGGTGGGAGGGGAAGAGAGGGTTGTCGTTGTTGTCTGTCACCATGGCAACTCCAACCAGGACTTGGCAACGCTAGGATTTTCCAGCAGAGTTTGAAGTCTACTAACCCTAGGTCAGAGTGAGCAGCAATGTGGATTTACAGATAGACAGCACTCCCTGGCCTGGCTTCTCCAGAGAAGAAGGAAAGGGGATCTGGAGGGCAAAGGTCAGAAGCAACTGTGAAGAAAAAAAGAGCCACAGAAAAGTTCTCTTGACCCAGGAGGAATTCCACTGCCACAGGGGCCGGGGTGCATCTGACTCCCAAGAACTGAGGGATTGAGAAGAGTGAAGAGCATTCAGGGTTTATGGCCCAGCAACCCCAGGGCTAGGAATCTGTGCTAAGACAAGGCTAGAGTTTGCCTGGAGAGTTATTTTGTTTGAGGATGTCCCTTAGAGCATTATTTATAGCAATAAAGGGGGTGGGGAGGGTTACCCAAAGGCTCAGGAAACCAGGATTGGTTTAATGACCAGAAGCTCATCTTCAGAGAGGATACCAAGCATCCAGTCAAAATGTGCACCAGATGAATATTCAGGGATGGAGGGAACTGTCACCCACATTAAGTGAGACCCTGTCTCAAAGTTAAAGATGAAAAGAGCTAGAAATGTAGCTCAGGGATGGAGTGTCTCTGGGTCCTGGGTTCAACTCCTAGTATGGGAAAAGAGTGTGTGTGTGTTCTTACTGGTGGTAGAGTTTTTGACAATATTTTTCAAATCTCTTGCAATAAATGTCCATCAATTTGTAATTAAAATTTTTAAATAATAGTAACAGTTAACAGAGAGGCAGAAGAAGCAGGGTCGGGGGTGGGGGTGTAGGTAAATCTTGGAAAAGAAAAGAAAGTAGAAGTAAATCTGAGCCCGAGGGACTTAGCGTGTTTCAGCAGGTGGTTTAGGGGAGACAATCCTCAACGGGGAGGAGAGGAAGCAGAGCGAAGGTCCAGCGGGTCTGAGTGGTTTCTAGCGCGTGGTTGGCACATGCGCATTGACTGGGCGACGTGGGGCCAAAGATTTCTTTTCAGAGAGTGTGGCACCCTTTCCTTAGGAGACTAACGTGGTAATGAACCTTGACTTTTCAGGTTTAGATGCAGATAAATAATTCATCCTGTTGTAGAGATGAATTTGTATAGTTTTGCTGAAGGATCATTCGGTAGCTGCTCACTCAGCGGGCAACCTAGCGTGGAGTCGGGCAGAAGCTGATCAGCTAATGCCCCACCTAGGGGACTCTTCTCATTAAAGAAATGATGACAGCATTGGGTGACATTGTCCCATGAAGTTTCCCAGGAGAGATGGTCAGAAAGCACTCTGCTCAATGGGAAAAGAAGGACACCCGGCTCTTCCTGAATCCACAGTGCAGAGCGGTGACACAGGTGTGCACAGAGGCAGGTGCTGGCCTGGCAGTGGGTGGAGCCTAAGAAACACGTTTCCTGGGTCATGGTCTAGAGTGGCCTTTGCCAGCTGGACAGAGGAGTCATCCTGCCTGTGGCCCTGGCCCCTGGTTCTGCAGCGTCTGCTGGGGCTTTGTGGGAGGGAGAGGAGATGGCCAGGAACGGTGTCCCCGTGCTCCTTCTGAACAAGGCTCCTTTCTGCCCCATGCAAAGCAGGCCCATCGGCAGGGCCCGGTGGCACTCAAACAGCAGGTGACAGCTCAGCCATGGGACTCACTCGGTTCATTCTTAGTTGTCCAGAGCTGTGCAGTAGGGTTATCCTCAGGATTGCGCCCTGACCTCTGGTCAGCGAGCTGCCTCCTCACCACCTCAGGTAGCACAGTGAGGACAGAGCAGAGGCTCCTGCCAGGACAGGAGCTGGGCACTGGGGCCTTCTGGTCACTGGCACACGGAGACCCTCCTACGAGCTGGCTTCATTCTAAGCAGATGCCTGACAAGCATTTAGTGAGCACCTACTGTGCTCAGAGCCTATTCCAGGTCTGAAAGATGTGACAGTGAACAAACCAGATGAAGCTGCCTTCGCAGTGACAACAGAGGACAGTAAAGGAGGGCAGCAAAGCCCAAGCGGAGCATGTGCCATAGGCTGGGGCTAAGGGAAATGACAACCAAGTACGGATCAGAGCTAGAAGTAGGGGGGCTGCTGTCCAGACAGGATGGCCAGGTTGGCAGCACCAAGGAAATGACAACTGGAGGAGGAGGGGAGCTGGGGAGGGAGTGGCCAGGCAGGAATCTGGACAGAGTTCCAAGCAAAGAAGTCCTAAGGGCCTGGGTCGATAGTTCCAGGAGGGATTGAGGCAATATTTCTCAATCTGTTTTTATGTTGCTCTCCTAAGGAATCATTTTAGATATGTGTGTGTGTGTGTGTGTGTGTGTGTGTGTGTGTACGTGTACACACATGCATATATATTTATAGATATTTGTTCAAACATTTGTATCTATGTTTTTAGCTAATTGACCCTCCCATGACATTTTAAACCAGAGCTATAGGCATGTGTATATTTCTGTACTTTATACATTTTAAAAATTAAAATATTTTTTGCTCTCAAGAACCAATTTTGGGAGGAGTATCACCTCCATGGAGAATCCAGGGTTTGCTCAGCCAGGAGGCCAGAGCCCAGAGGCAGAGTGAGGACAGAGAGGGCGGGTGCCAGAAGTGGAGGACGGGCCAGCCCAGGTGGGCCCGGAGGCTTTTGAGCCTTCACCCTGTGAGAGAACGGGAGTGTGGAGCCCTGCGCTCAGGAAAGCCGGGTTTGCTCGCCACTGTGGGAAGGCGTGTGGGGATCGGAACTGGTGGCAGTGATCCACCTCTGACCCTCCTCCCTTCCCTCTCTCCCGAATCTACAGGGTTGAGTGGTGACACAGGTGTGCGCAGTGTGTTCTAGAGGCACAGACACGGAGGTCACCCAGGGGGGTCAGAGAGGGGCGGAGTGCAGAGGCGTCTTGGGGAAGGGGTCATCAGAAGCCAAGAGGGAAGGGTGCCTGGGCCCGTGTGAGGTCAGCGGAGCAGAGGCAGGAAGTTCAGCAGCTGAACTTGGAGGGAGGGAGGGAGGGGAGGTGGGAGGCAGGTGGCAGACAGCCCTGACTGAACACCAGGCAGAGGAGAGGCTCCTGGGGCTTAGAGGCCACATGGAGATCTTGGACTTATCTTGCGGTAGGAGGTGCCCTGCAGGGCTTCCAGCCAGCTGGCACGTGGGCACTCAGAGCCTTGCACTGCCCACTGCTGTAGATGGTGGACTTGAGGGAGCACTGGGAGGGGTGGGGAAGAGGGTGCAGTAAGGAGCCCCGGTGAGGTGCCAAGGGCCTGTGGTGGGACTCAGGGTGCCTGCTGATGGCTCCCTGTCCCACTCTCCTGCAGTACCCTGGAGTCAGAAACCAGCCCGGCTTCAAATCTGTTCAAGTATAGATACACCTGGAGAGATGGTCCAGGTGGATATCACTCTCCCTTCAACTTTGGACACCATTCCCAAAACTCTTTTGGACACTTTGAGTGACTCATAACCAAGTCAATGAGTGGGTGGGTCATCGGCAGAACCTTCCAGAGGCCTGAGCAGGAAGGACCAGACCACGCACCCAGTGGATTCCTTGGGATGGGCTGCTACCCCAGCCAAGGGCTTACCCCTAAGGATGGAATGTTCTGGGCACCATGAGGGCTGGCTCAGGCCACTCAGGAGCCACAGCCTGAACACCCATGGGCTTTGTCCCCTTAGCGTTAGCCCCGCGGGTCCTGCTCCTCCTCGGGGCTTTCCATTAACTTTAACTGCACTGGGGCAGGAATGCAGGAATGAATCAAGAGCAGAGCAGACAAGGATCTGCATCCAAGGCAAAGCCTGACGCTCCTTCTGGGGCCCGAGTTCACGAGCAAATTGCTTCTGCTCATCATTCTTCATTTTCTAGCTGTCTCGTCTCCTCTGCTTTCTAATTCCCTGGAGGAGCCAGTAACAAAAACGTTCCAGAGTCCAAGTCTCAGCGTTGGGGGGAAACGAGGCTGGCGGGGACCCCTCTCCACCCTGAGCTCCACACCACCACCCACTACTTGGGCGAGAAAGGAGAAGGTGGGCCCTCCTCCAGGAAGTGAGGATGTGAGGTCTGCCCAGCCAGACATGGGCCTGGCTGCCCTGCTGGGCCTCATCTTACCTGCGGCAGAGAGGATAGTTCACTGCGGGGGCAGTTGTTCACGATGCCCACCTCAAATGCTGGGAGGTTCGCTTATGTCCTCAAATCATCACCAATGCCCACCCCTATTCTCTTCCCAGAGACCAACGTCATACACAGGCCAAGGGGCAGGCTTTGTGGACAGAGAGGTCTTGGTTCAAACCTTGGCTCCACCCTGTGTTACACCGTGTTCTGTACAGTAATCGTATTACGTTGTACTATGCTATGCTGTCCAGCATGGTGCCTGGCACTTAGTAATGGCTCAATAAATAAAATGATCACTACTAACAAGGATCATTTTTAGGAAGTCCATCTCACTTGACCATCTTACTGTCCTCCAGTGTCCATGACTCACTCTCCCCTGGACCCACTCTGACCCTTGTTCTCCTTTACTCCCCCGGCGCCTAAACAAAACTCTACCCTGGCAAAGCCCGTTGTGGTTTCTGATGGTCCTCTAGCTCCATGATGATGAGACCGTGGTGTCCTTCCACCCTTTTGTCCCCAGCACCAGCTGAGGAAAGCCCTTCATATATGCTAGAAGAAGGGAGAAGGTCAGTCCTGGACTTTGGGGAGCGTGGAACTTGCCACGACCTGTCTTCACCCATGAAATCCTTGTCATTTCTTCAGGGCGTGTGCTTGTGGTGAGGGCAGCAAGTGAGCTAGCACTCCCACAGGGACTGACCTTCCTGGCAGAGTTTTCTGGCGTTTGCCGTGGCCTGCCTTGTCCCTTCACACATCCCTGGGCTTAGACCCAGGTCCTGGAGCCCTGACCTCACCTGCCTTGGGCGCTCTCTCCATCCTGGCCAGCCTCCTTTCCCTTCCCTGGTCCTGCTCCAGGCCCTCCGAAGCTTCCCGGAGGGGCAGAGACTGATGACCCCCCTGATCCAGGTGTGGCCCCCGTGCCCAGCCAGCGGCAATGCTCGGGTCCAGTGCCCGGAAGACCCTGCTCCCCGCTGCTCCTCCTCCTCGCTGCCCTGCAGGTCCAGCCACTCACGGAAGCTTAGAGTTGGAACTTCAAGGTCTCCAGGAACCACGGCCGTCGCGCGGTGCAGATGGAGTAGGAGCTCACACACACCCAGAGCTGAACCAAGCAAATGGCGCTGATCTCATCACTGTCACCAAACCCAGGCCCACAAGCCGAGGGCCCCCTGGGGGGCTGAGCCTCTGGATTGAGCCAGGGGAGGGTCCAGCTCTCAGGCTGCTGCAGGATCCGGTGCACCCAGGGTAATGACTGCAGCTGCGAGGACATGCGCTGTTCACACGCTCAGCTCGAGAGCTCAGGACGGCCCAGAGCGCGCCCCCGCCCAGCTGCCCAGCGCCTCTGGGGTGAGCCTCGCACCCTGCGGGAGAGAGGAGCCACCCCCTGCGAGAAAAAGGGGGCCACCTAGTGTCTAGCTTGGGCACCTCTTCAGCCCAGATGCCCTTGAAGGGCTGTCTTCCCCCCTCTTTGGACCTGCTGCAGCATGGTCGTGAAATGCATCTCTCTCTGCACCCAGAAAGAAACCCTTTTCCCAGTGTTTCCAGACTTAAAAGCAGAAGCGTGGGTACGATCCCCAGACCCTGGAACAAATTCCCAGTAGCTTTTCCATGCCTTGCCTGAGGATTTGGGAATGAAGAAGTAGCCCTCCAACCTAGTGCAGGAAGACAAGCGACGTCATCATTCTATAAAGGGTTTCCACGTGCCCTCAGTACTCGGGGCAGCAGGGAAACCAGTTCTATGGATGTGGGGGACAGGGCCACGTCCCTACTTGGGACCTGGTACAGCCAACACTTGCCTGAAAGCAATCTGTTAAGTACCACCTAAAGGGGCCTGCAGATTACAGTTGCAAGCCTTCAGCTTCAGGGTGCTCAGGGGCATCTCCTCCTGAACATCAGCAACAACGAAGCAGCTGAGCAATGAATGTGAGCCTAGTGCATTTGACTCTATGAAATCTTTCTCAACACTCCACCTCACAGCATCTGAGCAGTGCTGCCAGGAAAACCGAGGACAAAGGAGAGGAGGGGATCTCATCCATGGGCCCAGGCTGTGTGCAATAAGATGGTGGTCATGAAGGGCAAGCAGCCGCACAATTGGCGGATTCAGCAGGGGCTGGGCCCCAAGGGCTGGGGAGTCAACAGATTGTAGCCAAAGCTGCAGCCCTCACGCTTTCTGACGGGAGAGATAATGAAGCAATAAAAGCAGCAGAGGCAGCCAGTAAGGGGCGGGCTGAGAGCAGCTGCTTGAGGGTGCCCCTCAGGGTCCACCCAAGGACTGCAGCCCTCCAGCAGGCCAGCCACACAGGAGCAAACTGCCAGGCCTCAGTGGCCAAGAGCTAATTCCCTCCTTTGGGGACACCAGGACCTCAGCTCCCCAGCCTGTCACCGAGCCTGTCCCTAGGTGGGGCAGCCCATATGGTCAAGCTGATGAGTTGCCAGAGACGCCAAGGGTAAATAAACCCTGGCAGTACAGATGGGAGGCTGGCCAGGCTGGCCCGCTTCTTGATCTCATCACGGGGGCGGGGAGTGCATGTAGTAACCCTGGGAGGCACCTCAGCGATTTTCCAGGCCAACGGCTTCATTTGTCAGATGAGAAGCCTCCCCCGCTACACCCCAGGTTAAGGGACTTGCCAGAAGTCACAAAGTGAGTCAACTGCAGTGGGGCCGAGGCTACGCCCCCAGCAGGGCTGGCACCGCTCCACTGCCTGGTGGCGTGGGCAAGCTGCTGGTGTTCTGGGTTTCTTCACGGCCGATCGGGGTGAGGTGAGGACCTTCCACATTAGGTCCTTGGGAAGATCAAATGCAGACGCTAAAAAGCCACCACCTGGGCCATGACCACTAGGAGCTGGAACAGATCCCAGGGTCCCCTCCTGCCCAGCTCAGGCGTGTGTTATGATGGACAAAATCACGGGAACCTGAGCTTCGACTTGGCTTCATCTCTCGTTTTGCGACTTTGGACCTTTCTGAGATTTTGTCATTCTCCTGTGTAACGGGGCACTCAGCAAACCATAGCTAACGTCATTAGCTCACCCAAAGCTCCCTCCCCAACCCAGCAGCAAGGATGGTTGCTTCTAGTTGAAGAAAAGTAAGTTGGTGTGGGAATGATGCAGAGTGAGAGGTTGTGCTGGAGGCTGGCGGAGCTGGGCAGCTGGGTGCTGGACGGCAGGATTCAAAACCAACCGTATGTTGCACATGAAGCCAGATGTAAGGCCCTGGCACCTAAGATTCATACTACTAGACTGGCTCCTTTAGGTGTCTCTGGTGGCCTTCGAGGTGCCTGGTCACCTGCATTAAGATGCAAAGTCATTTCCTGAGAAGGGAAACATTGTTATCCTCACAGCAAATTGCTGAGCCAGGTTGATTTGGGGTGAGGTGGATAAGAGACTTATCTTTCTACAGAAAGGCATTGAGCCTCAGCAATGGCCCAGGTGCTATATATCATAGGTCTCGCATGGTGCTGAGGGTTCTGGAAGAGGGACGCAAAGAGCAGGCAAGCTGGTCCTTTTCTCAGCCTTAGGATGTTGTCCTGATCAAAAGCATGAAGATTAAATTCCACTCTAGTCTCTGTTGTGTGGAAAGCTGGTCCAGGTGATGCGGCTCATTGGCATCCTAGAGATGAAGCGTGGGTAATCAGGCCCAGAAACTGGCACTCAGCAGGAGGGTCTGCTTCTATACCTGTTGTATCCCTTGACGCCTTTCAGACACAGGGCCCATCCCCTTGTTTGCAAAGGAATGAACAAAGCTGCTAAGATGAAAAATGGCTAAGGACACTAAGGTTTGTTTTGTACACAAAATCAGGAAGAATTCACCCCTAGTGGTTGTGGCATTCCTGAGCCTAATCGCCTCTTTACAGGTTCACTGCCTTTGAGCAAGTAGGAGAGCAGAGGGGCCTGGGGTAGACGCCCTTTTCCTGTTCTTTAAGACCAAGGTTTCAAATTCTTTCACAGAAATCTAGAGTGTTGTGTTTTCCAGCAAGGAGGAGGAATCGCCTTACATGTAAAACATCTTTCTACATTAAGAATACAGGTATGTAGATGTTTTCCCTGCAGACTAGTACTTATTTTGAAAATTTAATTTTTTAATTGTAGGAGACACAGGAAAAGGATGGTGAAAATACTCTCTTTGTACCAGGAAAACACCTGCCTTGGGTTTAAGAATTTCTGATTTCTAACCCTGTTCACCCACAGTCTTAGTCCATCATGACTTTGAATTGGCAACATGCTACAACATGCCCACCCGCTATTGAGTCCACGTCTGTTAGGCACTGACTTGGCACTTTGCAGGTTAATTTTTTTATTCTCTGCAATAACTGAGAACCATTACCATCCCCCTTTCACAGGTCAGAAACTGAGGCTTACAGAGGCCATCACTGTGCCCCGAGTCACACAGTCAAGAAAATGGCCTAGTCAGCACTTGAATCTGGGGCGCGGGCTCTTCAACTGAGCATCTCACTCTGAACCATTCTGTCCCCATTTTTAAGAGGAAAACACAAATTCTCTTCAAATTGCTTTGTCTCTAAAATATTCTGCAAGCAAGAAGAAAAAAAAAAAAAAAAAAAAAAAAAAACCACTGTTGAAGAAAAGACCACTAAACACACAGGATTCCCCAGATCCCAGGGAGAGGGAGAGGGAATGCAGGAAGGTAAAGGAATGTGGAGGCGAGGGCTCTCTGACACAGTAAGGGGGTTCCGTACTTCATACTCTCATTAAAAAGCACATCAAAGCCCTTCTTAAAAACCTACCAAGAAGTCATAGCAACTAGGTCTTTTTAGACTTGCTCCATACTTGTATTACTAGCTGAATTCCAATTTACTGAGTGATAAGAATTTTCTAGGAGACTGCAGCCCTAGAGTCAATATCTTCTGAAGGATCTTTAGATGCAGGAAGTCAGATAAAGTAGTTCTTTTAATGATTTCTGAGTAAGCTATGGAGTTCAAGTTTCAGTTCCACTGATCACTAGCTGGTAACCTCAGACAAGATGCTTGACCACTCTGGGACTCTCTTATCCTCATTTGTAAGATAGGGGAACACATGTGGTACTGAGGTGCAGTCAGGGGCAAGATGTATGGCTCATCATCCCTGGGAAGTAGCTTGATTTGGAAGTAGAGCCTGATTTGAGGGATTCTCCAAAAGATTTCATATTTGGGGAACACAGGGCAGCCTTAGCAAAAGAGGATTCAAATGAATGCCTCTTAGCCTCAGGCACATATAGCATTCGGGTGGCATGAACCAGGACACGTTATAGGCATGGAGCAGAGCGCCAGGTCTGGTCCTAAGTGCTGGCTGCTCCTCTCAGCATTAAGCCAAAGCATGGGGCAAGGGATCCTTCTATCCACGACTGTTTAAGTGCTTGCCTCTCCTGTGGCTCATCTGAAGATCACCCACCTTCCTGCTGAAGCACAGCTGGGGAGGAGCCAAGCAGAGTCTTTGCACCTTTACTCTGAATTGTGTAGTTTTTGTCAAGCAAAGTCAGAAGGACATTCATTTTCACGACAAGCTTTTGTTCTGCTGGAAAAAAAGAAAAATCTCTCTTCCCTTCTGCACGTGGCTACGGCAGGCTGCAATTCACAAGGCTGCCAATTCTAACACATGTGCATGGGCACACGCACGCACACACACGTTGATCCCAGTCCTGGCTCCCTCTGAAACAATCCATCTTCAGCCTTCACTGTTAATTATGACTTTGTGTATTGATAACCAAATGACACTAAGCCCAGAGTGTCTGTCCCTGTCTCTCTGCATCACGTTGACGCAGGTTGATGAAATCATTCCAGCGAAGGTTAAGGCAATCCTGCAACGTACAAAGGTTCTGCTTAAAACAAACACTGCTTGCTTTGGGGATCTGGCAGGGAAATTAAAAAGAAACCCAAGATGCTCTAGGCTTCTGTCCTGGTTTCCAGGCAACCAGATGCTGGGTGCAGGAAGGGAGAGGGGCTTTCTTCTGGTGCCAGACAGTATTGATAGACAGTGGGCTAATATTCAGAGCCAAGGCGCTGGGGAGGGACAGAGGAAGCCTGCATAAGCCTCATTACCCTAATCAACCATACAGTCGGCCCGTTGGCAGGGAGAGGTGGAAAAGGAGCCCATCTGCAGGGGCCGGGCTGGGAGATGCGTTTCCACGCTTTATAAAGACTCGGCAGCTATAAGGACAAGGATTCCCAGGGAGCTGTCATTCTGGCAGTTAGGGACGGGTGTAATTCAGGTGAGCAGAAGGAACCTGACAGCTGCCTTCTCAGGGAGTCCCAGGGGCCACTTGGGTGGGTCCCAGTCCTGGGTGTGGGGAGAGGGCACTGGAACAATGGGCAGGCTGGGGACTTTCTTTTTTCTATGTAATTTAATAAGCTCCTCCAAGCAGCGGCTTGGCATGGTGCTATGCTGGAGGATCCGAGGGTCAGGAAGCAGAGCGGGTTAAGAACACCTAGCAAATCCCCTTCGTGATTTTTTTTTCTCCATGTTCAGAACCCTGATGGATATCATGGGCCCTGAGGGATCACATGGGCTCTTTTGTTAACATTCAGAGTCCTGAGGGATTACCAGACACACCTGAGCTCACTTACAGACCAAGGAAGTGACCCTCGGCATATCACCCAACATCTGAGCATCCAAAGGTGATGGTGGATCGGCATTCAGAGTACTTCTACTCACAAAATGACTTCTCTTCACTAGGGTTTTTCTGGCAACACAGTACAATGTCCGTCCACTCAAGATTGCAAGAATTCCTCAGGACCCATCAGTGAGATGATCAGGCAACGTCCTGCTCATACTGGTCCTCAGAGTGCTGTGTGGCATATGTTGTGTATAATGCACGTACATTACCAAAACACACAGCAGACCCCGTGCTTGGCAGAGTAGACACCGTATGGCCTACTGCTGTGGCTAGGAATTAGCACTCCCATTTTGCGGAGGAGGAAACCAAATCAGAGAGGGGAGAGTCCCTGTACCCTGATGTATAGGAGTTCATTAGTCTGTACTCCAGAAAAGGGTCCTGGCACTGGCCCTCGTTGCTGTGGCCTTCTCTTGGGGCTAACTGTGTCTACAGCCAGGTTTCTGCCCATCTGAATTCCATGCCAGGTTCAGCCTTGGCCTCTCAAGTCAAGACAGGTCCACGGCATCTCCTGCATCTACAAAATTGAAGGGACAAATACCAACAAGAAAAAGCAGAGGAGTCACATCTCCAGGTTCCACCCTGGCTCTCCTGTGCACCAACTGTGGCTCTGGGCAAAGTCATGAAATTCTCTGCAGTTTGGTTTCCTCATCTTGGAAACAGAGCTGAGTGGTCCCCACCTCATGGTGCCAGAGTGAGATTCAGTCCTGAAATGCAAACCAAGAGCTCAGCAGGAAGAACCTGGCACTTAGGGAGAGCTCAATGCTTCTCAGTGAGCAGTGGAATTAATTCTAAACTTTACATTCTCTCCAAAGTCTTTAGAATACAGCCCTGGTGCATTTAAGTGCACTTTGGCCCCTTGGGTAGGCAGCCTGGGTGTGAGGTTGCAGTGTCTACAGGGCAAGAATAGTAACGACCCACATATATTGGGGACTTCTTATATATGAACTGGCCACTATTCTAAGCTCTCGGTAGGGTTCACCTCCTCTCTTCCTCACATTGATACTGGAAGGCAAACCCTACTGTTGTCTACTTCATTTTATAAGTGAGAAAATAAGGGCCCAGAGAGGTTAAGAAATTGACCCCAGCACACAGCCAGCCCCCCGCCCCACTATTTGTCACCTCTGTGCCACATGGCCTCCCAGCCCAGCACACTTTTCCCCAGTCTCTCTCTCTCTTGCAGCGACACTTGGGACCAAACCCTTTCCAAGTGGCTGTTAATCCAGGATGAAGCCCAGAGTGTTTCAGGATGGGCCGTGAGAGCCAGCCTGGCCCCCTACCTCTGCCACTCAGCGAGGCCAGCAGCACTCTTGGTGGAACGGGAGCCGTGGCCCCAGGGGTAGCTGACAGCAGGCCCTTCCTCCCTGCCTCACGTGCACCCGATTGACCGCTTCCAGTTAAATAAAAATATCAAAACCCGTGTCCCGCAGAGGAGCACCTGGGGATGCATGTGTTACAGAGCTGTCATCGCGATCTCACTGCGCGAGTTCCGGGCGCTTGTGTGCAGCGCACATGGGCTCCTTGGCAGTGGGAACACTGCCTCTAGCCCAGATGATCCCATGTCCCCAGCCAACCTGGGGTGCTGCCACAACCCACCAGCAATAACCATTTCCACCACCGAGTTTTTTGGGTTTCGCGTTTGGCACCAGCTGAATCATCACCTATTTACCTGTTCCACCCACCTGCATTCAGTGACAGGAGGGGATTGGAGGGCCGGTGCCTCCACTCTGGGTTGTGCCACCCTGAGGGCCTCCCTGCAGGTGGCCTGGAGCAGGGCCAGCAGGAGGGACCCAGGCCCCCTGACCATCTCGTATCTGGTTGACAGTGTAGAGTTATGTGTGAAACTTTGCTTCCACCAAGGGTTTGGTGGCCAAAGCCACAAGCAATTAAGTAGTTAAATGCCTGAATCGATGAAATAAAACTGCTGACCCCCCTGATTTCTTAGGCCCTGTCTGCGGGCTCGGCGGTGGACCTTAGTGCTGGGAGCAGCCCAGAGGCAATGAGACCCACGCTGCCGGCACTCTGGCATTTTCCAGGGCCACAGAGATAAGAGGAAATCACCACTGAGGCCAGAGGCCAGGGAGGATGATCCCCGCTGGGCATGCAGCCAAGAGTTCTCCCCTCTCCTGTGATACAGGCCCAGCTGCTGGGGCTGGGGACGCCAGAATCCAGCCAAACACCCCCCACTCCCCAGATCCCGAGGAGCTCAGTCCTCGGCTCCTGAGTGATTCTTCCTGCATCCCAGGGACGCCATGGGAAGGTGGGTGACTTTCAAACTCAGGATAAGCCCTGGCCACAAAGCAACTTCTACTGATCAGAAGAAATACCCCCCCCACACACATGCACACACATGTGCACACACACACTCACACACTCAGCATTTTGGGAAAGTTGTGGTTTATTCGGATAGTGCCTTCCACATTTTTCTAAATTGAGTTCAAATCGGCATAAACACAGGTACTCTGTTCCATCTGTTGCCCCCTCTTGGTCTCATCTCCTGGTGTCCCTTTGAGGGCTAAGGTGCTCCTTCCTCACAGTGAACAAATGCACCAGGAGAGGTGCCAAGTGGCCTGGTGCAGTTATACAGAGCAGCTTCCCGAGTCCCTGGCCTTGGTGAACAGGGCTCTCCCCAAGGTCACAGCCCTGTTTCCATAATGCTCAGAGAGGCCGTGCCCTGAGTAATGCCTGCATCTGACTCCACCGTTCCGCCCAGTTCTATCTTCCAGGACATATTCTTACCTCCTACTTCACTGTTCGCAACTGTCTCCCACTAGGCGAGGGAGGAGTTTGGCCAGAGCAAGGACCCATCCGTCTTGCTCACCAGCCTCTCCCCAGCTCAGAACAGTGCCCAGCATGCCGTAGCCCTGGACGAATATCTGATAAAGGAGTGAGGGAACAGCGGCTTGGCCCTCCCACACACGGAATCCTTAATGCACACGGGGACAGCAGGGTGAGCGGGGACTGCCACCCAGGGGCTCCCATCTGCTGCTTACTTGTGGCACTCCATGGACGTCCTTACCCTTGCCTGTGGATTGTGGGTGAGGAGGCGTCAGGTTCCCCAAGTGAAAAGTTCACACACACTCTGCCCTACAGCTCCGGCAGTGTGAATCTAAGGGGACTCTCACTATTCCCTTCTCAGAGATGGAGAAACGGAGGTGCCGAGGGTACAAAGCCAGCCTCACACTCCCATCAGATGCATCTGCCTGGAAGATCCCGATACCCTTGGTGAGGGGCGGGGTTCCTTCCCCTCCAGCCTCTGTGGCACTGGGACAAAAATTACTCTGTAGTCAATGTTCATAGCTGCTCAATTCACAATAGCCAGACTATGGAATCAACCTAGATGCCCTTCAATTGATGAATGGATGAAGAAATTGTGGCATATATATACAATGGAATATTACTCCGCCATAAAGAATGATAAAAATATGGCCTTTGCAGGCAAATGGATGAAATTGGAGAATATCATGTTAAGTGAGATAAGCCAATCTCAAAAATCCCAAAGGCGAATGATCTCACTGATAAGCGGATGATGACACTTAATGGGGGGTGGGAGGGAGGCAAGAATGGAGGAAGGTGGGACTGTATAGAGGGAAAAGAGGGGTGGGAGGGGTGGGGGGGAAGGAAAAAATAATGGAATGAATCAAACACCATTACTCTATGTAAATGTATGAATGTGTAAATGGTATGCTGTTACTCCATGTACACACAGAAACAACATGTACCCCATTTGTTTACAATAAAAATAAATTTAAAAAAAAATCCCTCTGTAGGAGAGGAGCACAGGATCCGCTGCGCCCCGACGGAGACGGACTGGTGTCTCCTGGAAGACACGGCGCTGTCCACAGCGCAGGCGCGGGGAGGCGTTTCTCCCGGCAGCTCTCTAGCCGTCCCACGGGCTCATCCCCCCACAGGTGACCCAGGAAACCCTGACGAGAGATGCTTCCTCCTCTCCCTGCTGAGGAGTGTGTGCCCAGAGTATTTTTTTGTCATGAGGGAGAATGACAGAGGCTGGATAAAGTCAAAGGGCCCCGGGGCCACCGGCGGAGGAGACGAGGCAGAGTGAGCCTGAGGGAAGGTGCAAGCAGCGGGGGGGCGGAAATGACAGGCAGAGAGGATGAGGTGCGAAGCCCACCTCTGCCTCCGCCAGGCGCTGAGCCTCAGTGTCCCTGTCTGGACGCACAGAGCTTGTATGAAGGAAGCCTGTCAAGGGCCCTTTGGGGGTTTCTGGAGATGAGTTGAAAAAAGGAATTTCTTGGTCTTAAGAAAGGGACAAAGCGATGGAACCTCTCAGTTCATAACCACATCAGCAAGCTCAGTCTCCCCTGCTTTGCTGCTTGGTGCTCAGCGTGTCTGTCTTTTGCAGCTTTGTCAACTTTACTGAGCACTTAGCTTCCCCTCGGAATTCAGCCAGCTGCTGCTAGGGCAGCACTCTGCACCCCCATGTATACACTTGATAAGAATCAAAAAAAGAAGCCTGTTATTTAGAAAAAAAGGACAAGGAGCAGGAAGAAAATGGAAGAAAATTCCTGGCCACTCTGAACAGACCCAGTCTGAATGCCCAGGGAGAGCCCGGAAAACGGTGCTTCTGACTCTCCCCGCAGGGGTCATTCACGTGTTGCTATTGTTCTGTTTTGCCAAGACCCAGAGTGGTAAATGCAGGAATCAATACATTTACATTGCAAAGCGATGTGTCTGCATATACGTGACCAGTCCAGGTTTCTGGAAGCACTGTCCACTCTTCCTCTCTACGCTCCATTACTTTCTTCTCCACTACACTTCAGTCCATTCCACTCGATCCTACTTTGTTTCGTGTGTAAAAGTGTACTACCTGGCAATTGATTTGACTAACCAGCCAGTAGTTAAAAAACACACCAGTGTAGGCTAGTGGACCACATCAGTGTCTCCCAGAACCAATCTTCCATCTTAAGCTCAAGAATCACCAGGGTCCTTAATAGAGGCACTCAGGTCCAGGTCCCATCCCTGGAGACTATAGGCAGTTTCAGAACCAGAGAATGTCCTGGATATTGCACTTGGCTGCAGATTCTGATCCCGAGAGAGAGAGCTTCTAACTGGTCCATGTGCTCACCTCTTGGTCATGTCAGAGGGGACACATGGAAGGACCATCTCACCAACACTGCATCCCTGGTGGTGGCGACCTCCCCAATGCAAACGAAGAAAGGGGGATGGGCACTGAGTGGGGATATCAACATCCACAGCCGAGGCCACCCAGACCACCCAAGTCGCTGTCTGTTCCTTGGTCCGCCTCCTTAAGTGCTCATACGATCCCTGGTCAGCACCAGGTGTGGCCGTGGGTGAATGTGGGCTGTGTGGCTACCAGGGCACAGCTGCATTATAACCACTGGCCATGGTCAGAAGCAAATTCACGAACACAACTGAAGGTAACTCTCAAGGTCTGGAATCTATCGATAACAACTGTCTGGATTTTTGTTATTTCTTGTAACAAACTTGTGCCATTCACAAGCCGTGTTCTAAGAACTTGACAAACGTTAACTGATTAGGCCCTCGTGAAAACCCTACAGAAGTACTATTCCAAAAAAAAAAAAAAAAAAGAAGTACTATTCCATGCCAGGCACCATTTGAGGTCTTCTATCCAGATTATCACTAACTTCCAAATTCGTCCTCTAAGGAGCAGGAATTCTTTCTTTCTTTTTCCCCCATAGATGAGACACTGAAACTCCAAGGGATTATATAACCTACTCAAAGTCTCACAGCGGGTAGCAGAGTTGTACTTTGAGTCCTGGTGAGGAAGAATGAGTAACACCAGGAGACTCTTTGCAACGGCATTTAATCCTGGAGTTATCAGTCACTCCCGATACTAAGAACAACCGCAGCTCAAGACGGCAAGCCCTGGGGATTGGGGTGTTGTGTCTTCTTACACAAAGAAACCGAGGCACCAACCAAAATAACTTGTGTTAGTTCCAGCAAGGGCTGGATGCCAGCGAACACAAGAAACCCCCAGTGGCTGGCTAAACATTCCTGGAGCTTCCATGTGCCCTCATTCTGCTAGAAAGTAGTGACAAGGAAATTCATCACTGCCTATATGAATTTTTTTTTTCAATAAGAGGAAGAAAGCTCTATTCACTCATGGAGACTTCTGTTCAGACTTCAAGCTCTATTTTAATTTTCTAGTACCAAGTGTTGCAGTCGGCCACGCTTTTAAACAATGAGCTCAAATTCCTCTGTGCCTTCGCTGCAGTGACATTGTTGTTACAGCTGACTAATGCTTTTTCTCAGTTAGGGTAGCCAGCCGATATTTCCTGAATTGAATATGTCTCTCAAGTTTGCCCCAGGTAGTTCTAGGAGAAAAATTGTTACTAGTAATTTGGAAGAGAAGTCCCTGGAGTCATTTTTAAAGACTATACATTTATTTATTAATAAAATAAACAAATGACATGGTTTGTGAGTTTAGAACTGCTCTGTTTAGCTGTCGAATCCACATATGTGTTTATGATCCAGAATTTATATTCAGGATCATAAATATTTTAACAAAAGGAAAAGGAACCCGGTGAAATCTGTATAAAATCACTACCTTTCCATAGGTGGCAAGTTAAAGCTTGCTGTGATTCTTGAATTTTCATCAGTTGGATGTGAATGGAAAAATAATTGGTTGGAAAGTTATCAGTTACTTATTGCTATATAACAAACCACTCCAAAAGGAGTTGCTTGTAGTCCATTACTGCTTCTTGTGGCTGCGTGGGTTGACCAGGTGGTGTTGCCTGTCTTCCCTGGGCTTGCTCATGTGGTCTCAGGCAGCTGGCCCCTCTGCTGAGGCTTGGAGGGCCTAAGATGACTGAATTTGGCTATTCATGGCCTTGGAACTGGTGTTGGTCGGGTTTCCCTCCATGTGTTCTTGTCATTGCGGATCCAAAATGGATTCTGAAGGGTGGCACTAGTGCTCCAAGAGTCAAGGTCTCATGAGGCTTTAGCTTGGAGCTTCTTATGGTCTTATTGGCTATACTACTGGCCAAAGCAAGTCCCAAGGCCAGTGTCGTCTTATAAGGAAAGATGTACACGAATGAGTGATGCTGATGTGCCAATAAAACTTTATTTATAAAACATGTGCCAAGTCAGATTCGGCCCATGGATGTCTGACTTCAAAGCATGTGTCCCTGTTTCTCATGACTCATGGATTGGTTAGGAAGTTCTGCTGGCCTTGTTGGGCTCTGTTGCAGGTGGCTGCAGATAGCCAGTAGCTCAGCAGGAGTTGGAGGCTCTAAGGTGACTTGCTCGCATGCCTAGGGCCTTGGTGCTGCCTGTCCTCTGGGCCCTTCTCTTCCTGTGGTCTCTCGTTGTTTACTAATCTAGCCGAAGTTGCCTTGCACGGTGGCTGGAACACTTCAAGATGACACAGGCAAGGGGCACAAAGTCCCTTGAGGCCGGGTCTCCACAACTTAGACAACTTCTGGTCAACTGTTCTGAACAACTGCTCTGGTCAAAGCAAACTTTAAGCCAGGCTAGGGCCAAGGAGCAGGGCATGGACTCCACTTCTGGAGTCCATGGGAGGGGCTTGTTATTTTTCAATCTCCCCCAGAGATGAGCTGGACACCTTAGCTTTTACTCCTTCACTTCAATCCTTAGGGTCTTTGAGCAACTGGGTCCCTTACCATCAGCATGACTCAATTCAGCCAGCTCACCAGTGAAACCAGGAAACCAAATTCCCCTTGTAGCTCTGCCTGAGCCTGTTGATGCTTTTCTTAGAACCTTGGTCCAACCTGAGGCAAGAAAACAATTCACTGAAAATGAAAATTAACAGGCAACGGGAGGGCCTCGTGTCTGAGAGTAAATAAGGACGAAGCCCCTTACCTTCTCTTGTCCCTTTCCTGTGATCGCCACACAGAAGGTTTGCGGTGAAGCACCTTTTAAATTTTCAGCTGGATCATGAGCATTTCCTGAAGGTGTTTCAAACTCTCTCAACTTTCCCTTGGAAAATTCCCTGAGCGTGTTCATGTCTCAAAGTTGAAATCAGAACAATCTCTTCTTTTTAAACAAAAACCTGAAGTTCCTTGCTGATCCTGCCCATCAGATACTTCCTCTGGGATAGGGATCATTCTTTTTAAATAAAATGCTTAAGGATCTGTCTGCCAACAGAGGCATATTTAGTTGTAGTATATCTTTGATGCATAAGCCAAAAGTCAAAATATTTCCTAATACTGTATATAATGCATTTTATTTTAAAAATAAAATTTCATATAAAATATAAATGAATTAAATATATACCTCTAGAGACCAAGAAAGTAGTAAAAATGTTTCTCCTTCCTCCTCTTAATCTGCCCATGTCTAAAGTAGCCACTTTGGAATGTCATCGTTAAAATGTATGAAAATGAAACCCTCCCCAGGTGCCTTTCATTCTTCTGTGGAGAATACAAATGTGGCTGATTACTTGCTTTTTACAAGTGTTGATTTTTTTGTGACTCTTTATTTAAAGTTATTTGTCATTGCAAAGCCAAATACAGAACTCGTTTTCAAAGGTAGTTCATACCACGGGCCTCCAGTGGTATTATCTGCCATGTGGACTTAAGAACTCTTGTTCTCTGAGTAGGTTTTAAATCAAAAGCGTTAAGCAGAGTTTAAGCCCCATGTCATTTTAAATTCCAAGCTCTAGATCCATGAAGCATGGCTTTTATGATGGAAATGACAACTGACCCTCATCTGTAACAGATCCAGCAAACTAACTTTGTGGCACTCTGAGCAATTTCCCAGCAAGTCTTGCAGGCAGATAAGACACAAATGACTAGGACAGTGGGCATAAGATCAGTGGGCAGCAAGGGACTCCAGAGGGTTTACCAGCTGTCCCTTCAGTGCCTGGCTCCTGCTCCTGTCTGCCTCTGTTGCAAGAATGGCTTCCTGCCTGCCTGTCTTTCAGCAAATTCCTTTATTATAAACTTTTCTGAACTTGCACAGTAAGAGTAGAGCAATCACAGTTATCATTTGCTGAGTGTTTTCCATAGGCCACACACTCAAATGCTTTATGTCATTTGATCCTGCAAGAGCTCTGTGACATAATTTAAGCATGTTTCTCCCAGTTTTACTGACAAAGAAACTGGGGCTTGGGAAGTTCAATAATCTTCCCAAGGGTGCACAGATAATAAGGAGCAAAGTGAGACTCAAACCCAGGTCTCTGTGACCCCAAGTCTAAGCTTTCCTCTCCTGCCATGGTCTTAGCACTTCATTACTCGGCCTCATTGGGTTTCCCTCCCCCTAATTACAGCGTAAGCTCCTCAAGTGTTATATATGTCTATGGCTCCAGGGTAACTGGCCCAGATGTTCAATAAAAGAAATCTATCTGCTTGTTTAAAAAAGTGGATATTCATCTTCCACTGTCTGAAAAGCCTACATCTTCCAGAATATGTGTCCGTGCCTGGATACCAAAGAATTTTCTTTAGCGTTCAGTGTGAGAGTCATCAACGCAAACTGTGTGAGCCAGCAGGCCATGTTTGGAGTGACACTCCAGGGGCTGAGGGGCAGGTCTCCCAGAGAAAGCAAAGGAATGTGCAGGGTGCATCCCTCACTCAGTGTCCTGGATCACAGTGTCTTCCCCCATGCGCCCTGGGCTCTGGATTGGATAGGAACATTAGCGTTAAAGCCTGATAAAGTCATAGTCATCTAACAAACTCCACTGTCACCTCATTATATGTGAAAAATAGAATGCTCTAGGACACTTGGAGATATTTTCGGTAAAAATAACATTTTTCCTTTGTAAGGGAACTGAAAGCTGTCTCCTAATTGCGTGGTGAGCTGTCAGGACAGGCCGCGCAGCCAGCAGGGTCAGAGCCAGAGGTCTGGGAGTGTAAACTGTCCTCCAGGCAGTGAGCATTTCCTCCCCAAAGAGAAATTGTTGTTAAAACCCTAATTGAGAGGTCAGTGGTCTTAGGACAGGCAGGAGATAAGCCACCAGCCATGTGAAGCCACATTGCCTTTGATCTGCCAGGCCTTTTGGCATGGAAAGAAAGCTAGCCATGAGCTAGAGGTTCTCTAATCTTCTTAAAGATAAGCTGTAACTGTTTGGTGGGGACAGGGCAGAGAAAGGGTCTCTCCCCGTGTGCACAGGGCCAGGCTTGTGAATGGATCCGTCACAGCCTGACATCCCAGCCCACGCCCCCTCACCTGGCTCCAGGACGGGAGGAAACCTGTCCTGGCTCTGCCTGTGCAAAGGCAAGTCTGGAAGAGAAGCCTGCTACACCCACAGGAGCAGTCCCCAAGGGGCCCTTGTGGAAGATGCCAGCAGAGGGCTTCCCAGAAGAAAGCCAGGCGCTGCAGAGTTGGTCAAAAGCCACGGGAAAGGAAGGGAGAGAACAAGGGAGGCAGAAAGAGAGGCAAGGAACAAAGCAGAGAAGAAAGACCTGAAGAGCCGAGAGATTCAGAAGCTCTGTGTAATGCCAAGCATATGAAAATAAAATATTACACTTAAAATAAAAATATGTTTTAAAAGTCAAAGATCACGATTCTTCTTTTCTCCACAGCAAATGGGTAACTTAATGGAAGTTAGTGGGCATGTGCACAGGAAGAGGACGCCTCCTACAGGAAAGAGACCTTCCGAGGCTGAAGTCTTGAATGCTGCTTGGCCTCCCGCTGACTGAGAAGTGGATTTTGGGATGGATTTCGGGGACTGGAATCTGCACAGACAGGACAGGCTGGGAGCAGCTGGCGGAAGGGGATCGTGAGTACCCCAAGAGGAGAGAGGATCGAGGCTCAGAGCCACCACCAGGAGCCTCTGTGTGATCCTTCTGACCCTGCGTGTTTCCTGAGGAGTCACTTTATGAAGTTCAGTCAAATCTGTAGATATTTGGATGCAAATGGAAAAGGAGGCAGAGCTTGGCTTGGGAAAGGCAGCTCCTCTCTTGCTAGCACTGTTTAGGGGAGACACCAGGTCACTGAGTTCAGGAAGTTGCTTCTCTCCATTGAGGTGCCATAGCCACCGACATCGCTGGCCCTTGGACCACCCAGCCCAAACCCAGGGCAGAACAGCTTTGAACTCTGGAAAATTGATATAGTAATGACGTTGCCTTCTGCCGGTGTGGGCAGGACTGCGCTTCTACAGGGTCATGAGACTGTCATAAGATAGACAGCCTGTGGACATTTACATCTCTACTTTTTGGTTTTCAGCAGTGGGATTCAGGAAGATCACATGATTTGCTTAATAAAGGTTGCTTAGCAAGTAAGAGATGGAAACAAATTTGCACCTGGACCTTTGAGTAGGAATCAGAAAACAGACTAGGGAAGCCCCATTCAGTAAGATACCAAAGTTACTTTGAATATATAAAATTTCACAGTAACTGGGAATTTAGAAAGGAAGCTCAGAAGGCAATTCTCATCCAGTCCAGAAACCCTCCATAGACAGACACAGGCTCAGAGCGCCACCTGTGTAGTACCCACACCTTGTCCTGTAGAGATCTGGCAGGATATCCCCAGCTCTGGAGACTCCGCCTTCTAAAATTTGCTGGTGGCCAGCACAGAGGGAAAGTGTGGGAAATCACGCTCCAGCTCTTTGCTCTGCATCCTTCTATGTACCAGGAGTAACGAGGCAATCAGTAAATGTCCTAATGACTTTCCAAGGGCTTCCCCCACAAGCCCAGGGAGGAAAGGTTTTGAAAATGGATACCAAGATGCTGCACCGAAGTCAGCAGTCCAGATTTGGATGTGTTGGTCCTTGAACCACTTAGTCAAAACCATGGTCTGGCTTTCCAGTGAGGAATGGTCTGTCATAATGTAGCTGGAGAATGTCTCAAGCCATAATGACACAGGGCTTCCATCTGAGAGAGGCATCTTTGAAGATTCCGAGATGGACAGCAGACGGAGGGAGGGCACGCCCTCGGGCATACTGTCCCTTTAGGAAGCACTGGAGTCATGAAAGCCACGATAAATTCACTCGCCCTCCTTCCCGGCCCCTGCTAGCCACCAGTCCTCTCTACCTGACCCACACAGAAAGGGAGAGGCGGGAAAAAGATAAACAGAATGGAAACAGCAAGAACAAAATCTAGAAGTAGTTGTAGAGAGTGTTCTTAGAAGTACCGCGTGCCACTTGAAATAAACAAAGAACATTCCAGAAAGTCTTCAGTTCCTCAGAAGACACAGAATTTCCAAATAGCGCCCTCGCCAAAATGTCATGCCTGATCCCTCTTCTTCCATCTCAAATTCCTAAGCACACTGAAAAACGGATCTCTTGGCATGCAGAAATTTGATGACAATTGGTAAGCACTCAGCATTCTTGAATGATACCAAAGCTACCCATTTTAATACTATTTATCTCCAAAATATGCATTGCCTCATTATTATCATCAATCACATATTTTCCCAAAGGAAAGAAATTAATTGCCCACCAGAAATGTTTTGAAATGTTTACATTTGTTTCTTTGTTTAAGCTCGAAATAAGTGTGTGGGAGCCTGTTTATAAGTTAGCGAAGTGTTAGTAAACTCTGGTTTGACACTGATAAGATTCATATGAAAGTCATCACTGAAACTGTTGCCTAAATAATAAACAGGATCTCTTGGTCTACCCTTTTTAGGCATGTCTCCCTTGATTAAAAAACATGTATTGTAACTGGAAGAAATGTGAAATATACAGCAAAAATGGCAGCAGCATTGGGTTCAGGAAATGTCTGAAGAGAAACCACTTGAAGCAGGAGCCGTAGTCTCCCAAGGCAGACTCTCCCTTGGGTCAACCATGGCCAAGTCAGTGAGCATTAGTCTTCCTCCTTTGCAAAGTGGTGATAATAGCATTGCTTCTTGAGTAGGTTTTCTGCAAGGGTTAAATGAGATGTGGCTTGGAAGTGACCTTGGAAAGACCTGGCATGGAGTAAATCATCAGTGGATTGGTGAATGGCCACTGTGATCAAGGGAGACTGTTTTCTCATGGGCCAATCACGGTGATGATTGAGGAGGGCCTTTCTTATCCATGCCCTGTTGTGAGGAGACCTAGCAATTCAGTGCTCTCAAAGGAAGGACAGAATGCAGGAGTCCATACACCCATCCCCATGATCTGCCACTAACCATTGGGTGATCATGAGCCAGTACTAGGGGAGTCACTAAAAATGTGCTGGACCTCAGCTTCCACATCTAACTAGTGAGAAGACTCATTATATTTTAAATCCAACATCTGCTCTTCAAATGATACCTTACCAAGAGCTGAACCAGAGAAAATCAATAAATATGGCGATGCTCTGACTTGCAGGGCAGGGGGTTCAGAGTTCTCTCGGTAGGGACCCTCCTTCCTCCACCTGCATTCCATGCACCTTCCCTGTTAACACAGGCTCCTGGGCTTTTACCTCCTGTTTATCATGCTCTGTAGCTCCCAACATGGTAGCTCCCTGAGAAGATCAATAAATGTTAGTGGACACCTTCTCTACTGGATTCTAGCATCTTCTCTCCACAGGGTCTATACTATACTTGGCATAAGGTCATGCCTACAAGCAGTTTTTTGGTCCTCCATGAATATTTATGGAGAATTGATACTGGAATAAACACTGAGGTCACAACAGAAACAACATGTGACCTCTGACCTCAGAGGATCACTTTAGAAGGGAACATGAAAATGGTATTAGTCTAGCACGGTAGGATTTAGCTCCTGGTTCTTCCACTAGGCTAATTAATGCAATCGCCTCGAGCAACTTTCTTAACCTGGGTGTCCATTTCAACAGCAAGATGGAAATAGTAATACCTACTCTGAGTCAAATCTCTTGCTGAAAGCATCGAGTATATTGTCTTTAAACTCAATTCTAAAACAATGCAAGTTTGTTCCCCTTGGTGGTTAAGTGAGAAGGTGTTGAGCTCTTACACAGCCAGGCCTTTCTTTGTCCCCACATGGTAACCGTGCCTGTCTACCTACAGACTTGCCCTGGCCTGACCCAATTTCAGGTCTGAGACTGTCCAATTGTGTTCCGGTTGGCTCATTAATCATACCAACCCTGAGCGAAGGGCTCACACACGGTCATTAACTCCAGACCAGTCTCTGGCAGCCACCCCCCCCAACCGCTGCTCCCAGCAAGCCATTGTCCCAGACCTTTCTACCACCCAGGGCTTGCCTGGAACCAGGTATCCTCCAGCCTCCTAGGCCACCCTGCTCACCCTCAGGGTAGGACAGAGGGAGGGGCTGGGTGCACATGGCCCCCCCAGGAGCAGCCCCTCAGCAAGTCAGCTCCAGGCCAGCTCAGGGGCCAGGTCAGGGGCCAAGCCCAGCCAGACAATGGAGGCAAGAAAATGCCACCCTCCAGAGGGTGGGCGGCTCCCAGGAGGAGAGCCCTCGAGCCCCTCAGGTCATTGTTCCCTTCCTGAGGAAGGAAAGCAAAAACTGTCACCGGAAGAAAGGAGCCACACTCCCAGAAACCCCCCTGCCAGGAGTCTTCTGTCTACACCGCAGCGGCTGGTGGCTGTGTTTGATTGCATGATAAAGGCTGAAATGGATTGTATCTAGCCGGGAACGGGCGCACTTCATAGAGGATGTGGCCCCACTTCTTTGTGATCACTGGATTTCACACCCTCTTAAGTTTCTTTTTGTTCCCTGGTGGGGCACCAAAAAATGTTCCCAACCACCAAAACTGACTTACCAACAAAACAAAACAAAAACAAAAACCAAAAAGAAGAAGAAAAATAGTAAGAATCTCTCTGCCGGGTCTAAGTGTGTCAAGGTGGGGGCAGAGACTGTTGTCGGCCTTCTGAACACCACATCATTTTGGCTCAAGCCAAACTCTGGCTACCCTCTCCTCCCACTCCCACTCCCATGGAATTTTCTCTGCCCGCTATGCGGAGATTATATCTGCACTTGGCTATAGTGGGGTTCCTCAGGCGTCTGCCTCTGTTAGTGGCGAGCCCCAGGAGTACAGGGACCAAGTCCAGTTTCTTTCCACTTTTCCCAGGACACTTGGGCGGGATATAGCAGCAGACAACGTGGTGCTCAGTAATGCTTTGAAGTTGCAAAACCCAGAAGGCTGTTGCTCCCTCCTAAGGTAAGAGCTCCCAGCTAGTGCCTCTGCAGCTGCGTGTGTCCCTGCATCATCTCTAATCCCAAGGTTTCTTCCAGTTAGAAACCCAGGAAACCCAGGTCCACTCTGAAACCCCGGGAGCGGTTCCCCAGATGTTTTTAGACATGGCAGCCCGACCTCTCCTCCCATGCAGCTCTGCTTGGCAACCTACGCCAGCACTTCTCTGCAGTGTGATCACCTACTGAGTCAGATTCATTTGTGACTTACACCTCAAGTCACGTATGCCAGTGAGAATTTAAGCAGCTATATTATTAAAGTTTAAAAGACAAAGAAATCAGGGCAGATTTCGGGTTGGCCTCTAAGGACCTGATTTCACGCCTGTGCATCTCCATCTTCTTTACGAGGGAGGAAGGAGTGTTGGGTGGGGCTCTGTCACCTTCTCCTGTCCTCCCCACACCCCAGGCCAGAGGGAGACACAGTTACTAATGCCTTACTCCTCATTAGGGCAATACAGTCATGGGGGTCTCTTCACCAGAAGAGATGCAGAGGCTTTAGGAATCTGGGTCTCTCCAAGGATTGTGAATGTCATCTTTGGTGGGATTGGGCAAGATGGAGAATCCCTGGTGCCCCGCCAGTACCTCTGAGAGACTTCACACTACTGAGCTCCTAAGACGGTTTTAATTTAAAAAGCTCCTCTTCACATGACTCCATTAGAACACTTTACTCCATGTTACAAAGAACAATATTTAACTCTGGCACTACTTTAATGTATGATTTCCTATCTTTTATATCTGTTTATTCTCAAAATTACCCTCCAAAAGATCTAGAGCTTGTCAAAATATCATTTGTCCCATTTTATGAATGATAGAACCTGAAGCATAGGTTTGCAAGTCCTGACTGCTTTAGACTTTCTACACTCTAAGGATGCCTCATGGTCAGGCAAGAACAGCAGGTACAAACCAAGGCTGAGCTTCACGTGAACAGCAGTAGCACAAGGCTGGCTTTTTATAGCACAAAGAGAGGCTTCCGGCCAGAAACAAGGCGTACTGTTTTTCTATGAGATGGACTTCTGCAGTAATTGCTTGGGGGGTTCCTCTTATTTTTAGCAATCAGCACTTTTGCACAAATAAATCCAGAACTAGTCCTGGTGGAGACGTAAAGAAACACAAACCTCCTTGGGAAGTTATTAGAATTCATGCCTTTTTAGTCTGATTTCCATAACACAAAAGAATATACATGCAATGGATTATAGGTAGATTCGTGAACACAGGGGCCACCTGAAAGAAGACCCCAGAGATAAGGAAGAGACGAGGAAGTATTCAAGACCTAATTTTTTTTATTGAGAATTTATTCCAAATATCTCAGTAGAAAAACCAGATTAACTTATAAATGGTGTGGACCATGGGGCTATTTTGCTCCACCTAGTACTTTTAATAAAAATAAACAACAAAAGACCTATGTAGAAATTTGAAATTACTAAAAGATTGCAAATACATTGAAAACATTTCCTCTTCACAATACCTATTTATCCTGTTCCGTGAGAGGCCCAGACACAACGTGTTTGCTGAGTGGGTGATGCAGTTGATCCCAACCTCAGCAGGAACACGCAACTCAAGGACCAGCAACTGCACCTCCCAGTTTTCGGTGTTCTAGTGCAGCAGGTGTGGGCTCAGCATCCCTGCTTTCACAGAAGACTCCAGGATGTGGATGGCAAAGGATTCCCACTTGGGAGAATTTGTCCCTCCTCCCCCCAAAAAGGCTCATGTAACTGAAAAGAGCAAAGGAAGGGAGTGAGACCTGGGCTGGACCTAGAGGCACCCAGGATGCGGGCTGTCAGTCTTACTGCATCGCACAGCTTTGCTCTCTATTGTTGGGATCATGGTTAATTTTTCATGCCAGCTTGATTGGGCTACAGGGTGCCCAGCTATTTAGCTCAAACATTACTTTAGGTGTGTCTGAGGAATTGTTTTGGGAAGAGATTAACATTTGAATTGGAAGATCTAGTAAATCAGATTGCCCTCCCTCGGGAGCCTGGGCCTCACCCAGTCCTTGAAGGCCTGAGTAGATCACAAAAACTGACCCTCCTGTGAATAAGAGGGAGTCCCCCTGCTCCCTACCTTGAGCGGGCACTTGGTTCTTTTCCAACCTTAACACTAGGACTGACTCATTCACCCTTCTTGGGTCTCAAGGCTGCTGGTTAGAGGACTACAACTTATTTTCCAGTTGTTTGAATTGATAGTGACCTTTCTGATTTAGCCTGGGATGCAGAAAAGCTAGGACCTAAATCTCTACAATGGACTTGGATGCGGTGCACTCTGTATGGCCACCATCTCGTCATCTATGAAGTGAGAATGACACTTGGACCAGACACAACATATGTAAGCACCCAGCAAAAGACCAGCACACAACGAAAATTTATATCATATGCATGAATCAATATGTAACAACAAATTCCACCATTACGTACAACTATAATGCATCAATAAAAATATGGAAAAAAAAATCAGTAGCTAGTCTTATCCTATGAGCTGGAAGAGTTAAGCAACAGTGTCCTATTTGGTTTGGCTATAAAATTCATTCAAGTCAGTAGTTCTCAATCCTTTTATATACCCAAGATAACTAAAAACATTGTATAACCCATTAACAGAAGTTACTCATACTTGCAAGGAGTAAGGGGAACCATCTCCTTCCTAAATTTTATGTCTGAATATCCAGGAAAAGTGTGTGTATTGAAAAAAATTTCCCTGCTGGTTCTCAGATATAGCTCACCCTTCCCACCTTGGAAATCACTGATAAGATGTTAAACTGGCTTATTAGAGCATGCCACAGCAAAATTATCTTTAAATTATGTCTCCAACCAAAAATAATTTTTAAAAGAAAAAAAATATCATTCAGAATCCACGTGTGATCCTCCCTCTGCCCCCTAAACAATAGAGGGAAGATAATTCACAGTTTCGCGTAAGGTTCTAATCATAACCCATCTCTAATAGAACCACGGTGATTAAGAATGTGTCTGCTATTTTAAGTCCATAATTATTTTTTAATAGTACTATCGTTTCTTTCCATTAAGTCAGTGTCAGTGAACTAGAGCTTGGCCCAAAAGAGTGTAAAATGTACTTAGTCAAAAGTTGACTGATAATAGAAGTATGCCTTTTTTTCTTAATCACTGATACCAAAATGAAAGGGATAAGAGAAACCAGGAAACACAACAAATGACAACTATTAATTTAGTGGTGGCGCAATTTGCATAGTAATGCAGGAAATGTGCTGCTGATTATTGCATTTGCTCTATCATTAGGCCCCTGAGAAGTGCTCAGAACTTGACTGTGTTCCTCAGGAGCAGACGCTTTGGATGGCTAAGCCTTCTTCAGATTATGTTTCAGTCCTTGGCCCAAAGGGACTAGCTTCATTCAGGACATTTCCATTTTTTGAAAAACATTATTTTCCCTTGTAAATATGCATAGAAATCACATTCACTTTGGTTTTGCCCCATATATTTGAAGCACTTTGTTTCTCTCACCCAATTTCAGCCACATGTGGTGAATCCAGTCCACATCAAACACTGAAAGCCCAACTTTGGGGATTATGCCACCCGAGTACATCCTTAGATCCATCCCAGAGATGTTGAACCAACGGGTTTTGAACCCAAAGAAAATTCCAGAAAGAGAAACCTAGTAAGAAACTGAGCCGGGCATGGTGGCATGTGCCCATAGTCCCACATAGTAGATCGGGAGGCTGAGGCAGGAGGATCGTGAGTTCAAAGCCAGACTCAGCAACTGAGCGAGACTCTAAGCAACTCAATGAGATTCTGTCACAAAATAAAGGATAAAAAAAAAAAAAAAAAAGGGCTGGAGATGTGGCTCAGTGGTTAAGTGCCCCTGGATTCAATTCCCAGTACTGAAACTGAGAGGTTGGAAAGTATGGGTGCGTAGGGAAAAGGCATAAATGTAAAAGAAAGGGTCAAAAATTCTACAAATAAAAGACTCTTAGTTCAGTTTAATCAACTTTTTGCATTAATGATGTAGTTTTTCTATACTGACCTTAGCTAATGGGTCTACCTGGAAATACTAGGCCCACACCTCCATATTTCTTGCCTCTTCTTACTGAGTGTTTGTGTCTTTCAGACTCCACCTTCCTATTGAACTCACCCCATGGTCAGAGGCCAGTTCAAATCCTGAATCTTCCAGAGAGCTGTTCTTGATCCCTTTCAGCTGGGTGGAGTCATTCACTCACCTCCTAAATTGACACCACTCATTTTACACCTCTTGGAACATCTACTAATGCTGGGGGTTTTCCCCCTCTTGTCACCTCTTCCTAAATATTTTATTTGTTTAATAAATATTTACAGAAAAGAGCAGACACTGTAGGCACCAAAACACGGGGATGATTAAAACAGAAGGGCTCCCTGCCCTGGCAAAGTCCTGGTGGTGGTACAAAGGACGAGCATCCTACACATATTGGATTACTAGCAGGCGTTGAGGGGTGGTGGGGAAGCCAGGTGGGCTAGGGCAGGGAAAGGGAGAATCAGAATTTAAACAGTAAGGCAAGTGTCCCTCAGCGACTCCCTCAGAGCCCGAGTCCTGAACTGGGGAGTGAGTACCACCTGTCTTTCCTCTGCAGCACCCCGTTCTTCCTCCTTACTGGGGGTCTCCCAGGGTGAGCATCTCTCATGCTAACGTGGTCCCCAAAGGCAAGTCGACTACTTCATCTGCTGCTCCACAGAAGCAGAGTGACTGATTGCAATACCGGGGGAAACAGCAGGGTGCTGTGAAAGATGAATGTTGGTGACACGGGTCTCCACTGAGGCACCTCCCTTGGGAACGTTCAAGGTAGTGCTGAACACAGGGGCTTTTGTCCAGGTGCAGCTGTTCCTCAGAACCTAACCAGTGAGGAGGGTACTCCTCTCCGGGGAACCTCCCCCAAGGTTTGGACTTGGTTTGAGTGTGTCCCCTTAGGGCTCATGTGCCAGAGACTTGGTCCCCAGTTTGGCAATGTGAGAGGTGGCAGGAACTTTAAGAGGTGGGACCTAGTTGGGAGGTCAGTGGGGTCCTTGCTCTGGGAAGATGTTGAGGTGATTCTTATGGAACCCTAGTTCTCCTGAGGGGTTGTATAGGAACAAGCCTGGCCCTCCTCCACTCCTGGCTTCCTGCCTCGCCATGTGATCTCTCCCTCTCATATGCACAACCACCATGATTCCATCTGCTCTGGGGCCCTCACCAGAGCCAGGGAGACTTGTCGCCATGCTTTTGGGATTTTTCTGCCTCCAAAACCATGAGCTAAATAAACCTCTTTTCTTTATGTCACCCAACCTTGGGCGTTTTGTTATAGCAGTGTAAAATCAATCAAAATGCTCCCTGAGGGCAGGAGTTGTGTTCCTTTCCTCCCTGGAGGCCTAAAGCTGCCTAGCAGTCGGTATTGTCTCATAAATTCCCAGGTTCACAACAGCTTGAAGACCAAAGGGGTTTGATCAACAATTTAGAGGAACTCGAGCATTCCTGAGGATCTACAAGGAAGAGAGCTGGGATCACTGTGGTCTCAGGATACTGGAGCCTGGGTGGATTGTTTGCAAGACAGAGACAGGGGACTTGTTGGACATTAAGTGGGCAGCCAAGTTCTAAGTCCCTCCTCTTTCCTCCTCCCTTTCTACAAAGGACTTCTTTCAATAGAGGGAATTCTTACAGTCTAGTTCTGCTAAAATACTTTCTTCACTTGATGCAAGTCCAGGGCACTTCCCCAAGGACCCCTGGTCATGTCAGAGGTGGCTCAGAGTTGGTGAAAGAGATCTGGGTTTAGTGGTAAAGATACTCATTTTATTACGTGTTTTCCATTCAACCAGCCAGGGTCTTATCTTCTCTTTAACTGCATTTTGTTCCAGTGTTGGCAAAGAAAGGCAGAAAGAGTGAACTGCATGTAAATTTCACCCAAGTCTGTGCTTCCGAACCCAAACTGAGATTCTCCAAGATGTGATTTCATGTTTGGGATAAGTATCCTGTCCTATGACCATTACCAGATCAGATGCCTCTGTTCCCAACCTTCACCAAGGCTGGACAGCTATGGGGGCCTGAGCCAATGGGGACGAGACGATTAGAAAAGGCTTCTGAGATGGAGTCTGCTAGAAAATCCTGTGGGGTTTTTGGCACCTCAACACCATCTCATTTCAACACTTCACCCATAAAAAGAAAGTTCCAAGGGCAATTCTGCTACCTACAAAAATAAACATAAAAACGGATCAATTCTTATATTGTAAAAAAATCTTTCAAGTAAGATTCCAAACACACAGCTCAGCCTTGAACTGAAATCAAGATTTAAACATGAGCTCAGCAAAACAGCATGGAAATAAATCAATCATGTATGCTACACGTTTCAATAAATATGCCAACAATAATAAAAATTTAGGTGTGGTCTTCAAAAGCCAATGTTTCTCATATTAAATTCCCTGTAGCACTTTTAAATTGAATTGAATAACAAAATAAAGCAGTTTGTATATTTATGGGATTCTTTTCTTCAGAAATGTTTCAACTCAAGTAAAAAGTAAAATGCATCCCATATGTGTGATAACTAAGCTGCATTTCTATGTGGCATGTATTTTCCTTTAACACCATTTTTTGGTTAATGAATGTTTAAGGGACAGTTTTCCAAGTTCTTCTCTCACTTCCCTTAAACAAGATGTTCTATGAAAAAAAAGAAAACTAGGAGGAAATTCTTCACCACTATTTGTAAACAAGTGTAGTTCAGATCAGGCAGGGAATGGGAAACCCATTCAATTGCTTCCACCACTCCAGATCCAAGTAAGCTAGGGCTTTTCAGTAACTGATTCTCAGTCCCGACAGCCATAGGCCAAGAGAGACCCTTGATAAAATGGCAGACACTGAAGGATATTCCCACACACACACACACCACACTCAATCTCTCTCACTCTCTTTCTTACATGACATGGCCTCCAGAAAGAATTCTTTAAAAAGAAAACAGATAGACTTCAACCATTTTCTTATTCTGTCCCTCTCCTCACCTGGCAAAAGATTGTTAACTGTGCTTAGATCCCCTCAGTAAATATTGACTTGGCATGCACATGCTGGCCCCCAAGGACGCAATGCTGAGATGGTTCCACGCAGGAATCCAGAGGAGAGGGCTGGTGGAGGAACTGCCGCTCAGATTTCAGGCAGGGGAGTGCTAGGGAGACCCCCTGGAGGAGCTGACATCTGAGCTTAGAGATAAGGTGGAGGCTAAGAAGAGAGGGAGGAAAGGGTGGCAGGCCCAGGGGCCAGCAGGGCAGGAGGGGCAGGGAAGGCAGGGCCCCTTCTCTGCCTCCAGCTGAGTGGGAGGGCATGGTCAAGCTGAGGCTGCAGGGCGGGGGCCCGGCCAGACCACCAGGGCTCTAGGGCTGGCATGGGGACTTGGGTTCCTCCTGAAGGGAGCTAGGTTGTAACCCTGCAGTGACAACATGATGTCTGGGTCTTCATCAGGGTAGCAATAAGGTTAGTGTTGTGCTTTTTCAAAGTCACCTGAGTTATGGTGCAGAAACTAGAGCAAGTCCTGAAGTGGGAAGACAGGTCCTGAGGCTGGAAGTCTCTTGGCAAAGGAGCCTTGTCTGAGTCTCCTCCATGAGGGCCATTTCATGTTTCCAGGAAGCAAGTGGGTCCTGTGATAAGATGTCCCCCAAATGGCACAGTCTCCAGGTGACACCTGAGACTCCAGTCAGTACAGGTACTCCATCGAGCGTGGGTCACCCAGAAAGGCTGATGTGAGTCATTAGATTTGGGCAGCTCACAATAGATTCTTTTTACATTTTTAGATTCCAATTCGCTTATCTTGTACAAATACTGGATATTTACCTTTTAAATCAAACTGAGTACAGCTAATATTTGGAAAACAGAACTTCACAATATGCAATAAGATTCCCTGGCCTGTGCTTCATCTGCTCTGCGGGATCCCCAGCAGGGAAACTGTTTGCCTCAAAGACTTGCAAAAGCAAAAATTAACCACTGCTTTTCTACTTGGCCTTGAGTAGAGAGTGTTGGTTTAGAACATTATGGAAACATCCCAGAGTGTGGGTTAGACACTTATGGGAAAACAAGAGCATAAACCTCCAAAGTTCCCAGACCCGGTCTTAATCCTAAGAGGATCAAATTGAACACTGGCCTCCATATACCCAAGGAGGAGAAGAGATCTGTGAAACTCTTTGGATGTGGAATTTTAATTTTTTTTTTAAACTTCTAAAGGTTAGATGTGAGACTGACATGATGATAACCTCTTTATCTACCAAGACAGCAAAATCCAGGCTTAGGATGCAAAGATGCTTACTTTGATTAAGAGAAACTAACCAGCCTGCACATTTGCCTTAAAAGTTCCCAGATAACCTGAGAAGTGACAAGAGACAGGGACCATAAATAATGCTAACTGCCTCAAAGAAAAAATACATCCCGACTGGCTTTTCTCTGCCTCACAGAATGATTCTGTTTTGTGCTACGTAGCAAAGGAGCGTAATCTAGTCCTTTCTAGTTTTGTCTGATTTACTGAAAACAAATTCCAGATAGGGTTTGCAGATGCCCTTCTGCATATTTCTCAAAAGATTTAAAACTTTTCAAAAACAAGCCATACTGGAATGGAGCAACCCTCTTCCAAAAAAAAAAACAGGGATAAATAAGAAGAATGAGCTGAGAAAGCCATCAGTAGCATCCCAGGGATCTAGCACTGTATCTTTCGCTGGGAATTTTAAATATCTTTAAATGGCTGTTTGATCATCATGCCCATAAAAATATTTTTCTATTAATTTTAGAAAATGCAAACATTTATTTTCTCTCAAATAAACCTGGGATGGTTCAATAAATAGCAGTTAGGTCCCAGGAGCTTCCAGATTCTTACATTTGAGAGGATCTGCTTAGAGACATATGAATTCCTCCAGGGTGATTCCCATAGGCTCTGAGACACACCCTGAAGGTCAACCGATGACTAGAAAGTTAATGGTATTGGGCCCTTTGATTTTTAAAATAAGACCTAGAATGAACCAACCAACCACTACACTAGTCTGCTACAGCTAGCATTTGTTGTTCCATAGATTTCCAGAGTCAAATGACCTTCTTTCAATTGAAACTATTATAGAATTCCTTCCAGAAACTATTCTGGCACCATCAACTCATGCACATGAATGGAGCCAACTCCAGTCCTGCATCCAGATAGGCCACTGACGAAGGCCTGTCAATCAGAGGTTCACATTCTCCCTGCATAGGGGACTGGTTTGGGGATGAGTGGTACTGGAATCAGAGCCAGTGAAAGTCAGTGACTTTTACTGAGAGGGATCAGTCACTCATATTGCTACTGGGCTTGATCCTAGACCAACGTGAGGCTTGTGTGCACATCGATCTGCTGAAAATGGAGCTAACTGTCTGCAGAGGGTGTAACTGGCATATGAGAGGGAAACTGGTTCCAAAGGACATTACATGAGCTCCTAGATTCAACACTGGTGAAATGACATACCCCTGGAACTTTCCTGTTATCCACATCAATAAATTTCCTTTCCATGTTTAAGCCAATTTGAAAGTAATTTTGAGTCACATGTAACAAAGAGAGACCTAATCAATAAAACTGTATGTAAAAGTAGGAACTTCTGATAACACAACTTGGGCAGTACAAGATTGGGATGCAAAGCTGGAGATGATTCAGTTACATAGCCAGATAGATTCACTCTTCCATCAGTGACATCTCAATGTGGCAGGTCCCCTTTCAGTGTCTACAAGGCTCCTGAATAAATGGAAATTCTAATTAAAAAAAAAAAAAAAGACAGTACCTCTAAGATAAGATGTTAAAGTATCAAAATGAGATGAAAATGGAGAATTAGTCCTCAGGAAACAAAAGTAGGATAGTAAGGATTTATTAGGGAGCCAATGGTCAGAATATATACTATTTAAAGCCAAATCCCTAAGGGGTTTCAATTCTAATAATTGTAGAAAAACTTGTATGAACTAACTCTGAACAAAATATATGAAAACAATTATTTTAAATAGTTGCTAGATTAAATAGATGCTAGAGCAACTCAAATCAGGCAGAACTGGAAAGAACTCAACCCTGGAAAGATGGACACTATGTTGGGTAAGGTTTGTTTATATGCCTTTTCCTTGAAGGCACTGCTCAGTCCACAAAGAGTTGAGTGGCTAGAAGTCAAGAAGAAATCCACAAATTAATTTGATTAAAGGTTGGAAGATGGAATTTAGGCAACCAGAACATCTAAAACTTAAGCAAGGAAATCACAGAAATACTAAATGGAGAGTCCTCAAATATTCATGTACATTGCCTTCAAATCATTGGCTGAGCCCTGATCTGCATGTAGATGGGGAAATTTTAGGGATCCTGACAGAAAGAAATAGCTGGAAGGGAAAAATTCTGAACAGAGATTTCAGCTGCTGGCCAGAGTAGGGGAGATAAGAGTATTGAGTCTAAATTCTGATAAATTACAAGGACTTCATAAATATTTCTTGTTTTTTGTTGAAATTTCAGATGAGTCATACTTGAGAATAAAAGCTATATCCTAGAACTTAGGATTTACCCTTAGGCAAGGGGCAAAATCAGAATGAACCCATCCTAACAAAGATCCCACAAATTCAAAATTGATTCACTAGTAATTTAGCTTCTGGCTAGGAAAAAAAAAAACAAAACAAAAAACAAAAAAACAAACAAACTCACTCTCTTTGAATGAAGATAACAGAATCTAGGGTCTCTAACATACATCATCCACAATGTTCAGGATCCATTTAAAAAATACATGAAAAGAAATAAGAAAACATTACCTATATCCAGTATTTAAAATAGATAAAACTAATTCAAAGATAATACAAATATTGGAATGAGTAGACAAAGATTTTAAAGCATCTAGAAAATATGTTTATGAAATTTTTGAAATATATGGTAATAGTGAAAAGATAGAGCATACCATCAGAGAAATGGAACCCAATAAAAAATCCTAATCGAAAATATAATATATGAAATGAAAAACTTATTGGATATACTTAACACCTGATTGGAAATGGTCAAAAAAGACAAGTAAATTGAGGACATATTTGTCAGAAGAAATTATTTGATCTATACAACAGAGGAAAAAAATCAGAACTTGAGTGACTTGTGGAACAAAAATGAATAGCCTGACATGCCTTTTTCACTGCAGTCTCAGAAAAACAGAAGCAAGAAGAAAGCAAGGTAGAAATATTATTTGAGGAAGTAAAGGCCAAAGGTTTTACAAATTTGGAGAAAAAAGTTAACTTATATATCTAAGAAGCTCAATAAATCTTAAGAAATGAAAATATAGAGAAAATATCAAGGCTAGGTTCATCATATTAAAATGGTGAACAAAAATAAAGAGAAAGTCTTGAAACAAGCCTCCAGGCAGGAGGAAAAACCACATTGCATTCAGGGGAGCAATGATTTGAATGACTGCTGACCCCTCATCAGAAACAATGGAGGCCAGGTGACAATGAAGGTGACATTTCACACACCGACGGAAAAGAGCAGACTGTAAATCCAGGCTCGACATCCAAAACTACAGAACACCATCCTTCCAAAATTAAGACAAAGCAAAGATATTTTCAGAAAAATAAAAGCTGAGGAAGACATGTTCTTTAAGAAACGCTAAAGAAATTTCTTATGCTAATTTGGAATGACAAGACAAAAGGTAGGGGACCAGACAAGGCTTCAAGAGTCTTGGGTGCAGAGAAGAGATGAGAAAACCTGAGTAGAATCTCACTGTCATTTCTGCATGGATACCACTGGGACCTTCCAGTTACATGAGGAGATATATATATAATTTGTAAACTAAAAACACCCTGAAAATAATCTTTTAAAAGGTATGAAAATTTTTGTGGTCCAACAAAACCTCTGTCAGTCCAGTTTTCTTCTAATGAGGTATTAAAATAATGAACTCAAATACAGCTCGATTAAAATTAATTACTCAAAAAAAAGGTATAGACAAATTAAATCCATTTTTATAAACTATTTTCATCCATACCTCATTCATCTTTGTGAACATATAGACAAATATATGTATGTGGTGTGTGTGTATAAAATGCTGCTCATTTTATGTCAAGAATATCTGTTTTTGTGGGGTAAGATTTCATATATATACATTTAACTTTCATCTTTCATCTGTTCTTCAGTGAGTGAATGGGGTTTGATTTTAATGATGAGTATGTGAGATAAATGGATGAAGTTGGAGAATATCATGCTAAGCAAAATAAGCCAATCCCAAAAAACTAGAAGTTGAATGTTTTCTCTGGTACGTGGATGCTGATCCATAATGGGGGTGGGGAGGGGTAATGGAGGAACTTCGGATTGGGCAGAGGGGAGTCAGGTAAAGGAAGGGGGCACAGGGGTGGGAAAGATGGTGGAATGAGAGGGACATCATTACCCTAGACACTTGTATGATCACACAGATGGTGTGACTCTACAGTAGGTACAACCAGAGAAATGAATAGTTGTGCGCCATTCGTGTACAGTGAATCAAAATGCATTCTGCTGTCATGTATAACTAATCAGAGCAAATAAAAATTAAAATTAAAAAAAATGAGCATGTGTCATATTCACAATATAATGTGATTTATAAAAGAGGGCAAGAGAAGAGAAAGATTCTGGATGCATATATTAGTTCGATGTGGTAAAAATAAAATGGACAGACATTTTTTTCTTCTTTTATTTCATTTTATTAATCTCCCAATCTGAAAAAAGCAAACAAACCAACAAGCCAACAGGAAAACATGAAGAACACACACACCAGCATGGAGATGGGACTTGGACGTGTCACAGACAGAGGGGCCCCGTCCTCTCTTTTGCCTCCATTCCAATGTCCCATGAAACAGATGGGGACGCCGGACCTTGGGGGCAGCCACTCATCACTGGGCACTGTTGAGCTAATCCATTACCAACTGTAGAGTCCTGAGCTATTAACCACCTTCATGCCTTTTACACTTTCTTGATGAAGCAAGAGTTAATTCCATTTTCTCTACAGCTTCCTATGCATGAGACATAGGAAATGCCCACACTATGCTTGGAGCATGCATGTGGCTGAAACTTCAGTGATTGTGCCCTGATTTTCTGAGGAGATGCAGGGCTCACCAAATCAGAAGAATGTGTAGCACAAAAATGAGGTTGAAAGGGGGCTACTGTTCCTGTAACTAATCTTCACATTGGATGTCTTCTAGAAGGAGGACGAACAAGAGCATCAGTTTCAGTTCCACCAAAAAGACCCGTCATTTCTGCGAGGAGGTTGAAAAATACGCAGGTAGTGGTAGAACTAACCTGCAACTTGGCCACAGAAGCCACCTTCCACGGGTCCCAGAGTCCTGCTTGCCTACTGGGACAAACGGGGTGCTAATAAGAAGAGATAAGCACACGCTTCCTTTGTATTCCTAAAGCCAAAACTATGAGCAACCCCCAGCTGCAGAACCTTGGGGATTAGACAGACCACAGTATTACCAGAAGGGCGGGGAGAAGGGCCAAGGGGCATTTATGCTTTTGATTTAAAGGACTGGAGAGGACAGTTGCATTTGGCATTTCTACAGTCTAGAAAAGTCGTGTTCGCTCACCCTGGCCTCCCAGGTCCCTTTGTGTTGCTGCTTGGTCTTGATCTGCAGGGGGGCCCAGCTTCTGAAGTCAGACCTGAGTGGAGAACGTCAGCACAGACCGGAAGGACCCTGGGTTGGCTCTGCAGAGATCACAGTCAGCCTGGAAGCCCCTCTGGCAGGTGTTCTTGGGTAAGCTGAGGCTGCACCACCGAAGTCCCCTGCCAGTGCTCACCACAGCCAGAGAGGGCTCGGCCTTGGGGGAGGATTCCTGGAGAAAGCTTCAGGGGCAGATGTCACAATGTCCCCTGTTGTAGCAAAGGCTTGCCCAGGAGGCAGTGCTAGCAGGAGAGCCCTGGGACAGTTCCCACCCTTCCCTTCACCTTTCCCCCACTCCTCAGAGCCCTTCACCCAGGGAAAGTTCTGCTGCCAATCCTTGCACCCCACAATCAACCCCAGACAGTGTGAATGCATGATATCTCCCTGGAGAGAAAGTTTTCAAAAATTCCTTCCAGTGGTCAAGAGAAAACCTCACTTCTAGCGACTGCCTGTGCATGACCCACATTTCCAAGAATGGCGGGTGATGGGGGAGCGTTACATGTCACTTCAGCTCATCAGTGAAGCTGAGCAATTGGTGTCAGGGGCAGCAACTCCGCAGGAGCGAAGTTCTAGGCAGCCCTGAGTGAGCTCTGCTGCTGCCTCTGCCCGCCCAGGTGTGGGGGTGGGCGGGAGCGGCCGAGTGGATTGGATGGAGCGGTGGCCAAGAGGGTGTGGAAGCAATTTAGGAGCTATAACATCTGTGAGAACAAAATAAAGGTTCTGCCTTTCCAAACTGCATATTGATGGGGGCCTGTTTTCTCCAACAGGTTGGCAAAGATCGAAGTTTAACACAACCAGGCTGAAAACAGGATAACAAAACAGGTGCGTTGGGCCCTGCGGGTGAGTGGGTAAATTAGCTCAGATGAATGGTCATCAAAAATACAATAACAAAGTCAATCATAACAAAATACAACGCACATACCCATTGACACAGGTATACAGGTATATTCACACATGGAGGATCAACTACAGAGTTGTCTATTGTGACAGAAAGCCAGGAAGGACCTGCATGCCTTTCGTTGAGGGCTACTGCCTCAAATCATGCTGTCTCTGAACAAATGAAATACTACGCAGTCGTTTAAAGAATGAGGTAGGTGAACATGTGCTGTTAGAACGGGATCTCCAACAAAATATTTCTAAGAACAATCCAGTATGCTTGCATTTGGCTCGGCCGTGTGGTCTGAGGGGTCAATGTGAGAATGCACATGTCAAACTTGTCTGCAAGAATTTATTTTAAAAAGAACAGTTAATAGTGGTTACCATGGGGAGGGAACTTAGGGACCCAGGATGAAAGGAGGAGTTTTATTGGAGCTTTTCCTACCCTTTCAATTTTCTGCTTTGTACATGTAATTATTTTTTCATTAAAAAAAAGAAAAATAAAACAAGTACAAAAAGTGTTTTTCAGCCAGGAACAGTGAAACTTGTCTGTAATCCCAGATGCCCTGGAAGCAAGATGAGCAGATCACACGTTCAGGGCCAGCCTAGGCAACTTAATGAGACCCTGTCTCAGAATAAAACCTGTTCTTCAGTCTGTTGGAGGTCATGACAAAAATGGAAAATATACCAGAGAAATTAGGCCAAGTATGTTAATATGAAGTATTACATATCCACATACATTCCTATCACTAGATACAGTGTCACATACAGTCATCCATGTTTAAAGCATTTCATGTGTGTATATTTGAGACATAAATTAAACGTGTATATTTACGGATCTCATAGTATGTACTATAAATAGAAATAGAAGACATGTTACCCACATATCCCAGTTGGATGATTCGTGCCCGGAGCGGCTAAAGGAGGCAAGATCCTGTAGCAGGGGCAGCCACTGCTGCTCCCAGCATGGAGACTGGCCTGTCCCCCTTGGCCGCAGACCATCCTGGAGCCTGAACTGGTCATCTCACAGGATGCCACTCCAGGATGAAGATGGCGCTTTCCCTCCTGCTCCATACCTGACCTCTCTCCCACGTGCCCATGAGGTGACCACATCCAACATCCACTCCTGACTGAGGCCGGAGGAGCTGGGCACAAGGAGGCCCCGGGTCAGCTGTGCAGAAGGCAAAGGGGACAGGCTCACGGGCCTTGACCCAGCAGCTCTGACGCGTACGAGAAACAGTAAAATGTCTCCAATTCACGTTTGTTGAATGTTCTCAAGTCCCGAGAGAAAAGGAGTCAAAAATAGCTCGGCGCTTTGAAGCCCTTTCGGAAAAGGCACTCTCTGGCACACTTATTTTCTTAGCGTTCAATGAACAAAAAGGTTCACTGTTTCGACCACCAAGAGCACAGCCAAGTTTTCAGAAATGCAGTCACACTTTTGGCTGACGTCAGGAGATTTTCCAACTGGGCTTTCAGACACCAGGTCCGGGTGGTCTGCCGACCTACCACAGGCTCTCCCGTGCCAACGGTTTTGTTTGTAAATCTCGACGTAATGACAAAGGCTGTGTACCCACGAGGCGGGACGTTCAGAACGCTTTGTGAAAGGACACCCGGAGGGACGGGAGGTGCCTCCCTGGCTAAGGAAACGCTGATGCTCGGAAAGGTGGAAAGTCACCCTGAACGGATCCCTTACCTCTTTCTGGAGAAGTTCAGCTGACTTGCAGTTCCTTCCACAGAAACCCAAGATTGATTTATTTCCACCGGGCAGATTAAAATACACAATGTTTTCATGGGGATGACTGGACTTCATAAATTTGTCACTGCTGGGCCATGTGCAGCCTTTGATCCTTTCAGCTGGGCCCGGTTTTGAGCTGGGAGCATTCAGCTGCCGGGTCTGACGCGTGGGTCTCTGCGCCCAGTCCTGCTGCATGTTGAACTTGGCCGTCCTCAGCAGAGAGGAAGAGACAGCGCCAGCTCTTGGGCTCACTACAATGGTGAGCTTTTTTTTTCTATTTTAAAGTAAAGCTGCTCAGAAGCCCCCAGACCACATGGTCCTGGGCTGAAAGGCCACATGGCTACCACGACTGTCCTTCCCTTAATCATGCCGTGGACTCCTCTGGTTGGCCTGCCCCGTTACGATTTCCTTTATCTCACCCTCGCCCTCGGGTTATCCCACTCAAAGAGGCCTCCACCCCCCGAGACAGAAGCGTGTTCAGCTTCATCTGTGTAATTCACCAACGCACAACAAATACCAGCCACGCTCGCCAAAAGCCAGGGAAGTTGCTGGGACGCGGAATTCGAGAATGAGCCCTAGCCCAGCCTTCGAGATGCCCGTGAGCTAGCAGGGAGGACGCACGACCCAGCAACGAGGTGGCCAGTGCCTGCGGCAGAGCTGCCCTGTGGATTCTGAGCACCCACCCGTCGGGTCCCAGGGGTCTGTGGGTGCTGGAGCAGGGGCAGGTCAATCATGGACAGCTTCCTGAGGGAGGTGGCCACTGATCTGGGTCGTAGAGGCAGCACAGGAGTAAGACCGGGGAAGAGGACAGGGAAGCACCTCCCAGGGAAAAGGGAGACAGTGAGCCCAGGCGCAGGGGTGGGGAGGGGCGCAGACATGCAGGGTGTTCCTGTGCTGGAATCGAAGTCAGAGTGGGGGCAAAACTGGCACAGGTGCCAGCGGGTACGGAGCTCTTCACCATTTTTTAAAAATAATAGTGATATGTTTATAGTTCTTTCCCATTTTGTTGATGAAGAATCTCGGGGTCCACTAAGACCGATTTGTTCAAGGATCTCCAGCTAGCACTTAGCAGCCACACTCAAGTTCAAGTCTGAGGGATGCGAACGCCCTTACTCTAGAGCACTAAGTAGAGATTACTATTTTTAAAAAATGGGGCATGGTGAAGACTTTCTGGTAACCACAAGATAGTCAGAGAGACGGCTTTCTGGAAGCTGTGAAGGGCACAGAAATGATGTGGGTGTCAAGGAATGACAGGAGAGGCCGGCAGGAGAAGTGGCACTCCATGCAGAAGGCAGCAGCTGATCCCATGACGGGCAGCGGTGCTGCAGAACTGTGGCCAGCAAAGACAGGGGCACTGCTAAGACTCCCCACGGGAGGGGATCGGAAGCAGCAGAACAGCAGCAACAGGGACAGACTCACAAGAGAGTTGCCGGTCAGAGCAGTGGAGAGCAGGTGGGGAGGTGGATCGGGCAGGAAGGAGAGAGCCATGTGCTTTATCCAGGTAAAAATCCTGCACATCACATTTCACTAAAGAAATACGGTAACTCAGCAATGAAGTAAATCTTTTCAGCAAGAATTTTTACCAATTCACCTACTCAACAGTGTTTTTACTGATCACCTACTATGTGTCAGACACCTTGCAGGCCCTGTGGATATTGATATGAATGTCACTGTCTCTAGAGCTCATGTTGTCATGGAAAATACATAGTACACACTGTAATGCCATGGTGAGGTGTCACGAAGAAAAAGGTAGCAGGACAGGGTCTGGAAATAATGGAATGGAACCAACAGGGTGTTTTGAAGAGGCTCATCTAGGAAACACCCCTTGAGGAAATGATATTTGAGCAGAAACCTGAACCAAGGAGATATGAGTGTGCACAGTCGGACAACATGTGCAAAGGTCCTGGGGAAGGAATAAACTTATTCAGCTCAAGGAACAGCAAAGGTGGCTGCAATGAAGACGCCCCTGATAGAATGGGAACGAAAGCGGTAGCGACCTGGAGGTGGGGGCAAAGCATCTACATTTTATTCTCGAGGTGATTTGCACAAAAATAAGAAAAACTTCGACTGTTGAGGTTAAAAAGCAAAGGACATGCACTGCACACAGACAGGAAAGGAACATCAGTCCCACTTAGGAACACAGCTGAGAGATCCAAAGGAAGGTGTCATCACATAGACTAAGGGAACAGTCCACCATTATCATGCTCAGTCTATGCCAGAATCGTAATGCTGGTTTAAAAGTGGCACCTTTATTAATACCACTCTATATATCAGTAGACCAAAAAAGTCACACTATGTGAGCAGCTTTGAAAGGTGTTAAACGGCCAATAAAATATTGCTGATTTTAGGAGAAAACACTTATGTATAGTAAAATATTATCAAAATAGGTCTTATTTATCTAAGACCAACAGCAGGTATTTCTTTGAATGGTAAAACACTGAAAAACCACAGCTGTGAAAATTAAGAAAAAGATAAACTGTTCCTTATCACCCCTGCAAGAAAGGGGCCAAAAAGACCAGTGAGACTGGACGGGGAGCAGCATGTCTTTGAAGCCACCACAGAATGAAAGAGTCTTTTTAACCAACCAAAACCATGCAATAATTTTTTTTACATTCTTCTTAAAACTAGGGAAAAAAAAAAAAAAAAAACAGTCCTACAGTTCATATAGAAGAAAAAAGACCTAGAATAACAGAAGCAATTCTGAGCAATAAGAGCAATGCTGGAGACATTGTTATACCCAATCCCAGACCGGGCCACAGAGCTACAGTAACAAAGCTACCTGGTATTGGTGCAAAGGTGGACATGGGACCAATGGACCAGAATAGAGGACACAGAGATGGACCCTCACAGACCGTCATCTGATCCCTAACAAGGGCACCAAAAATATATACTGGAGAAAAGACAGCCTTATTAGCAAATGGTGCCAGGATGACTGGTTATCCACATGTAGAAGAATGAGACTCAATTCCTGTGTCCACCCTGTACAAGAGTTAACTCAAAGGAAATCAAAGACCTAGAAATTAGAACAGATTGAAGATTGCTAGAAGGAAAGAGTTAACAGGTAGGTGCAGGTATCAGCTTTTTCAATAAGATCCCTAAAGCTCCAGAGTTAATAAATGAGATGGCATCAAATTAAAAAGAGACCAATTACGAGCATGAAGAGAAAGCCTATAGAATGGGAGAGAAGTCTTTGCCATTGTTGTGGTTGGATGTGAGGTGTACCCCAAAAGCTCATGCGTGAGACAATGCAAGAAGGTTTAGAGGAAAATTAAGTGGGTTATGAGAACCTTAATCAGTGAATTAATCACCGGATGGGATTGAGTGGTAACTGAAGGCAGTTGTGGGGTGGCTGGAGGAGGTGGGGCATTGGGTATGTATTTTGTATCTGGAGAGTGGAGTTTGTCTCTCTGCTTCCTGATCATCATGTGAGCTGCTTCCCTCTTTCACGCTTTTCCGCCATGATGTCTGCTTCACCTCCAGCCCTGAGGAATATGTCTGACCTTATATGGTCTGAGGTCTCTCAAACTGGGAACCCGTAAATGAACTTTTCCTCTCTATCATTGTGCTGGTTGGCTCTTGGAGTCACAGCCGTGAAAAAGCTGACTACAACAGTGTGTACTCTTCCAATAGAAGACTTATACCCAGAATATATAACAAGCTCAAAAACTCAACATGTACACTCACACACAAGCAACCTGGTCAACAGATTGGCAAATGAACTAAACAGACACTTCTCGAAGGAAGAAATACAAATGTCAATGAATATATGACAAATGTTCCACATTTTTAGCAATCAGGGAAATGCAAATCAAAACTACCCTGAAATGTCACCTCCAATAGAAATGACTGTCATCCAGAAGTCAAGGGATAATAAATACTGGCAAGTGTGCAGGAGAAAGGAGCACTTTTACACTCTGGTGGGATTGTAAATCAGTATAGCCACAATGGAAATCAGTATGGAGGCTCCTCAAAAGACTAGGCATGGAACCACCATAGGACCCAGCTACACCACTCCTTGGTATTTACCCTGAAGAATTAAAGTCATCTTACTATAGTGAAACATGCACACCTGTGTTCATAGAGCACAATTCACAAGAGCCAAACTATGGAACTAGCCCAGGTGTCCATCAACAGATGAATGGGTAAAGAAAATGTGGTATGTACACAAAATGGAGGGTTTTTTTTTTTTTTTTTTTGGTTTTTTGGGATTGGTTTATTTCACTTAGCATGTCAGTCTCCAGATCTATTCATGGTAAATATCATAAAGTCATTCTTCTTTGTGGCTGAGCCACACTCCATTGTGTATATATACCACAATTTCTTTTTTTTTAATTATTTATTTATTTTTAATTTTTTTACAGACTCATTTTATTCATTGTACGCAAATGGGGTACATCATTTCATTTCTATGGTTGCACACCATAGATACATACCATTCGTGTACATAGGGTAATGATGTCTGTCTCATTCCATCATTTTTCATACCCCCCCTCATTTCCTTCTACATAATCTAAAGTTCCTCCATTCTTCTCTCACTCCCCACACCCCCACCCCCATTATATATCATTCTCCACTTATCAGGGAAAACATATGGCCTTTGGTTTTTTGCGATTGGCTTATTTCTCTTAGCATGATAGTCTCCAATTCCATCCATTTATTTGCAAATGTTATATTCTTCTTCTTCTTTTTGGCTGAATAATATTCCATTGTGTATATATACCACAGTTTCATTATCCATTCATCTGTTGAAGGGCATCTAGGTTGGTTCCACAATCTAGCTATTGTGAATTGAGCTGCTATAAACATTGATGTGACTGTGTTATTGTAGTATGCTGAGTTTAAGTCTTTTGGGTATAAACTGAGGAATGAGATAACAGGGTCAAAAGGTGGGCCCATTCCAAGTTTTCTGAGGATTCTCCATACTGCTTTCCAGAGTGGCTGCACCGATTTGCAACTCCACCAGCAATGTAAGTGTACCTTTTTCCCCACATCCATGCCTATATCTATTATTATTTGTGTTCTTGATAATAGCCATTCTAATTGAAGTAAGATGAAATCTTAAAGTTGTTTTAGTTTGTATTTCTCTAATTACTAGAGATGTTGAACACTTTTTCATATATTTATTAATTGCCTATATTTATTAATCGCCTGTATATCTTCTTCTGTAAAGTGTCTGTCCAGTTCCTTGGCCCATTTATTGATTGGGTTCTTTGTATTTTTGGTGTAAAGTTTTGTAAATTCTTTATAAATTTTGGAGATAAGTGCTCTATCTGAAGTCTGTGTGGAAAAGATTTTCTCCCACTCTGTAGGCTCTCTCTTCACATTCTTGATCGTATCCTTTGCTGAGAAAAAGCTTTTTAGTTTGAGTCCATCCCATTTATTGATTCTTGGTTTGATTTCCTGTGCTTTGGGAGTCTTATTGAGGAATTCTGATCCTAAGCCAACATGATGAAGAATCAGGCCTACTTTGTCTTCTATTAGGTGCAGTGTCTCTGGTCTAATTCCTAAGTCCTTGATCCATTTTGAGTTGAGTTTTGTGCAGGGTGAGAGATACAGGTTTAATTTCATTTTGCTGCATATGGATTTCCAGTTTTGCCAGCACCATTTGTTGAACAGGCTATCTTTTCTCCATTGTATGTTTTTGGCTCCTTTGTCTAGTATGAGGTGACTGTATTTATGTGGTTTTGTCTCTGTGTCTTCTATTCTGTAACATTGGTCTGCCTGTCTATTTTGGTGCCAATACCATGCCATTTTTGTTACTATTGTTCTATAATATTGTTTAATGTCTGGTATTATAATACCTCCTGTTTCACTTTTTCTACTCAGGATTGTTTTGGCTATTTGAGGTCTCCTGTTCTTCCAGATGAAGTTCATGATTGCTTTCTCTATTTCTATGAGGAATGTTATCAGGATTTTAATTGGAATTGCATTGAATTCATTCTATGAGGCTAGTATCACTCTGATACCAAAACCAGACAAAGACTCATCAAGGAAAGAAAACTTTAGACCAATATCCCTGATGAACATAGATGCAAAAATTCTTAACAAAATACTGACAAATCTCATACAAAAATATATTAAAAAGATAGTGCACCATGATCAAGTGGGGTTTATCCTAGGGATGCAAGGTTGGTTCAACATCCAGAAATCAATAAATGTAATTCATCACATCAGTAGACTTAAAGTTAAGAATCACATAATTATTTCAATAGATGCTGAGAAAGCATTTGATAAAATATAGCACCCCTTCAGGCTTAAAACACTAGAAAAAAAATAGGAATAGTAGGAATATACCTCAACATTGTAAAGGCTATCTGTGCTAAGCCCACAGCCAAAATCATTCTTAATGGAGAAAAACTGAAAGCATTCCCTCTAAAAATTGGAACAAGACAGGGATGCCCTCTTTCACCACTTCTATTCAACATCATCCTTGAAACACTTGCCAGAGCAATTAGACCAAAGAAATTAAAGGGATACAAATAGGAAAAGAAGAACTTAAGCTGTCACTATTTGCCAAGGACCTGATTCTATATTTAGAGAATCCAAAAAACTCCACTAGAAAACTTCTAGAACTAATAAATTAATTCAGCGAAGTAGCAGGATATAAAATCAATACATGTAAATCTAATGCATTTCTATTCATAAGTAATGAATCCTCTGAAAGAGAAATTAGGAAAGTCACTCCATTCACAAAGACCTCAAGAAAAATAAAATACTTGGGAATTAATCTAACAAAAGAGGTAAAAGATCTCTACAATGAAAACTACAGAACACTAAAGAAAGAAATTGAAGAAAACCTTAGAAGATGAAAAGATCTCCCATGTTCATGGATAGGCAGAATTAACATTGTCAAAATGGCCATTCTACCAAAATGGAGTTTTACTCAGCCATAAAAAAGAAATTATGTCATTTGCAGGAAAATGGATGGAACTTGAGAACATCAGGCTGAGGATAAGTCAGACTCAGAAAGTCCAGGGTCATATACTTCTTCTCATGTGTGGAAACTAGAGAGAAAAAAGGAAAAAGAGATTTCATGAAAATAGGAAAGAGACCAGTAGAGAAGAAGGGGATGGAAGAAGGAGAAGGGGAAGGACAAGAGAGGGAGAGGGGAATGAAATTGACCAAAATATGCTATGTGCATGTACGAATAGATCACAACAAATCCCACTATTAGGCACAATTTTATTGCACCAATAATTTTTTAAAATTCAAACATTTTTAATGACAGTATTCAGTGTTTCTAGAACTCTGATGGGTATGCTTTATTTTCCCAAAACAACTTGGCAATGAGTTTCTAGAACTTTAAAAATGCTCATGTCCTATGACTCAATAATCCATTTTTAGTACCGTACTAAGGAAATAATCAAATTTACAGATACTTATCCATTCACCATGACATTATTTATACTTTCCTTTTAAGAGAGCAGCAACATAAATGTTGAACACAAGGAGAATGACTATGTGAACTATGTTGAATTGATAATGTTTATAAATCTTGTTTTCTATTTAATAACCTACGAAAATACTCATGATACAATATGGGAAAGTACGATGTAAAGTTTTATTTTCAGATATGTCAACCGCACTGCACAGAAAATGGAAGAATAAACACCCAAGTGCTACCAGTTATTGCCGTGGTCAAGGAAATGTATATGTCAATTTGGATATGTATTTTTTATATATTTTCCAAATGTGCTATAATGCATATTGTTTTGCTTTTGCATTTAGAAAAATAACTAAGAAACATCCTGTTTTTACAATAAAGGGCAGAATTTTTGTTCTGGAGTCACTCACAGGTGGTGAGAAATTTCTCTGCAGGTTTAACAGGCTATTCAGGAACTTTCTACAAAGCCCTTTTAAAATCCCCCTCAGGATAAGATTTCTCTACCCGCATTGCAAAAGCACTTGCAGCTGTTATTTTGGATTTTCTGGATGTGCCAAATAGGTTTACTCTAACACTAATTTAGTAAATTAAAAATGAATAAAATAAGACAAAAGAAGCCTGAAACAAGTAACTCTAGACCAGGGTCTTAGAGGAAGTTGTGGAGTCAGGTGGTCTGAGCCGCTCAGCAAAGTGTCAGAGAGACCTGGAGAAAGCCAGCGCCATGTCCCAGGGAGTCAAAGGCATGTCACCCAGAGACAGCCCCGTGTCCAGTGGAGTGCTGCATCTATGGAGATGATTCGGCCATTGCCCCGTGCTCTAATGCTCCCCGCCCTGCCCTTCACCACAGCCTCCCTGGTGGTGGTGGCTTAATGCACAAGAGCCATTTTAATGGACAGGACAAGAACCCAGCAAAGCTCTGCAGAAAGCAGGGCACGCATGCCCAGAAGCTGCTTCAGAGTCACAGATTTACCCAGGTTGGTACGGGCGTCCCACACAGGCTTCTCTTGGGACTCCTGGGAATACAACCACCAACAACCACTTTCCTGTACACAGTGTCCCTTCATCTTGTCTCTCAGTGGTGCACCAGTGGCCTAGATTGGGCCGGTTGGTGAAAACTGACCCAACATCTTGTTCTGGACACAGGACGCAAACCAGTTCCACCAGGAAAGTCTTCACTGAGGTTTTCAACTGGATCCACCAAGGGATGACAAAACCTTACCCAGGACACTCCAGAAGGACTGCCGGTTCCACATCCATGTCTGTTGAATTGCTCCCAGTGTGTTGGGGATCCCAGCAAACCAGCACAGTGCCCAGCTCCTGATGGGCATCTCACCTCGCTGCAGGGGCACTTCCAGCCTCCCCCACATCCTCACGAAGGAGCTTTGTCCAGTGGAGCTCAGAGGCGCCTGCAGAGGTGATGGTGTCTCTTTCTTCCTTCTCTTCCCCATGCCAACGTTCCCGAGAGGTCCCAGGAGCCAGTGCATTTTCAAGCACATGGTAGACACTCAAGAAACATTAAAGCACTTAAATGGATGACAGAAAAAGTAATAACACGTGATCAGACTGGATAAAGATGGACGCTACCCCATGGAGCCCTGTATTTTGTTTATCCAAGCACACAGGTGACCCGAGGCCTTCATCTGGTGCCGGGTGCCTTGAACGGAGGCAGGGCCTCCTGATGATGTGTCCCACACTTCGGGTCATGGGGCTCCTGGCGGCATTCCATCTGGACAGTCCATCCTGGAAATGCCCCACAGTTGGAGAATGAAATTCAGGGTCCCTGCAGCTGAACACGGGGACCCATGTGTGAGCAGGGGAGGTTAAGATGGTGACTCCAGTGGGGTCATCTTGTCGACGGGTCTGCACGTCTGGAAGCTCAGCCACTTCAAAAAGAGAGTAATTGCCAGGTATATGCAAAGAGGCAAAGGCCTCCGGGTCACTCGCTCTGCAAGGACTACTCAGGAAGTGGTGGCCCAGATTGCCCGGGACCACGGAGCCCCAGGAGCAGATGTTCTGCTGCAGCCACGACAGCTCCTCCATGCCGGACATCCAGGGCTGGGTGACAGGCCTCCCTCCCAGATGGTCACTAGTGTGCTGCTCGGCCAATCAGCATCAGCCGTGACTGCCGCTCAGAGAATGTCCTGTTTATTTTTAACTCCGCCTGCTTGCCTGTGGCTGGTGTGAGACCTACGGATCATCACCGGCTCCTTCCGCCTGGCTCCGCCGCAGCTCCTGACTGCTGTGTTAGGAAATCTGAAGGCTGGATCTCTTCCGCTGCTACCCAGTTACATCACCGGGCGAGAGCATGAGCTTCGGCGGCCCTGTGAACGTACGTGTTGGTCCATGGCAGGCTTGAGGTCACAGGCTGGTCTCCCGGCCATTCCCATTTAAACACTAAGTGTGACTTCATGGTGGTGAGTGGACCAGTGAGTCTGATCCCCAGTTTGCACGGTCTAAGGTGGTATCTACTCCATTGCCTGCTTCGACTTTTGAAGACTGAAGCACCCTCTCACACCCAACCCACGCCGCTTGCTCTTAATGCATGTGCACACACACCTCTCTAATGTTTAATCTCTTAGAACAGGATTTCTCAACCTCGACAGGATTGGCATCTTGGGCTGGATGCTTCTGCGTGGTGGGAGCTGTCTTGCGCATCGTGGAAGGGTTAGCAGGATCTCTGGCCTCTATCACGACAAGCCAGTGGGAGCCCCCACCCTGGCGTGACAATAGAATATGTCTCCTGATGTTGCCAAGAATCCCTAGGAAGCAAAACCACCCGTATTTGCAAAACTACTGTGACCTTAGGCCTAAAGGGATGGTATAGAATAATGTTTCTAACTTATTTTGGAGCCAAGAGATACTAGAAGTTGAGTAAGAAAGTTTCCCTTTACGATTTATTTCCTGGATTAAGCAAATCGAGGAGTTTAAGTCGTTGGGAAAAGGCCCAAGAGTTCATTTGAACAAGAAGCGTCCTTTGGAGGAGCCAGCAGTTGTTCCTTGAAGTTGTGGGGGATTGAGACTGTCCAGCGGGACTCCCTCACCCCATCTCCCTGGCTTCAAGGAACAGGGTGAAGGAGGAAGATGCGGGAGGGGCCCCCAGCTTGGCCACTGTCCCACCATCTCCATCCAACCAGCTCTGCCCTGGCCGGCCTCCTCCACTGAGTCCAAGTAGGAGTAAAAAGGCTTTTACTAAAACTGAACCCTTACCAGAAGCAAGAATTACAGAAGAGCTCCTGGCGGAGGGGCAGCTGCAGTGTTCCCGTGCCCTGGGTCCCCCGCGAACCCCACTCCCAGGCTGCTTAGCATCCTGCCCTGGATTCTGGGTCCACTGTGCCTCCCTCCCTGGACTGTGGGCTTCCTGAGGCGGGGAACTGGCCCACATTTCTTTTTTTCCATTTTTTTATTGATGCATTATAGTTGTACATATAGATGGAATCATGTCGTGTCTATGTACATGTCAGCACTTACACACAAGATAATTTGACCGATATCACTCTCCAGCACTGGCCCACATTTTTATTTTAATAAAAACTGAAACCTGTTGGCAGCTGACCTGCCAGGTACTAAGCACTTCATACTTCACATACAGCCTCTCATTTAAATGTCCTCCAAACCCCAGGAGGTAGGCACCAGATTCCCACTTCATACAAGGGAAGATTGAGTTTAGGGAATTAGGTGGTCTCTTCAAGTCTCCTGTCCACACACTCACACATTCTCTCTCTCTCTCTCTCTCTCTATCACACATACACACACACACACACACACACACAGAATGAGAGAGAGAAGGAGAACACAAACGTGAGAACCCCATCAGGGGCCGGGCTCTTCAGATCCAACCCCTTAATCCTGAACACTCCCAGGCCCTGGATACAAATCTGATGAACAAACAGATGAAAGAGCAAATTAACGTGCCCCCTGCCACGATCTTGCCCATCAGAGTGCTCTCTGGACTGTGGTGGCTGCCAGGTGACCTGATTCTCTCATCAGAGGGAAATGTGGAGAATCTAGATCCTGGCCCTCCCCTCCTGGCTCCGTGGCGCTCACCCTGAGGGTCACTGGAAACGCTTTCCTTGGTAATTTTCCTCTTTGGGAGGGAAGCCACAGGCAGTCCCTTAGAGCCACCCTGCCGGACTCGTGTCTGGTCCTCCTGGTCCAGTGCTCACGCTGTGGGTCGGGCAAGCTGAAGCAGGAGCCGCAGGGAAGCAGCCCTGGCCAGTATTGGGTCAATTTGTTTTGGCAAACGTTCATCGTCGGTGCCCCAGCCAGTTCCTGGGCTGGAGTCTGTTCAGATGGTGCCTCCAGGTTCCCGGGCGCAGAGGGAGGGATGCAGACCCAGGTAGTGCTGCCAAGGGTTGGTAAATGTTGGAATCGAGTTCCCAACAAGTCAGCGACACAGGGAGGAGGGGCTCATTCTGGCCCGGGAGACCAGAACTGCCGTCGTGGGGAGGCTGGGTGTGCATTAGCCCTGAAGAGCTGACGGAGCACTGAGAGACACACATGGAAACGAGGCCAGGAGCACAACTGTGGGTGGTGACATGCAGAGCAGAAGGCATTGGGGACAGCTCAAGAGCCCATGCACTGCCCACTTGGTCCAAAGCACGACAGCTCTGGGTCCCACGGAAGGTCCACAAACAGACACAGGTTGCTCTTCTGGGAGGGAGATGCCCAGGGAGCACTGGTAAAGCCGGAGGGGATGGAGTCGGGGAGCAGAGTCGTGCTCACGAGCAGGCTGCCACTCAGGGCACCTGGGCCTCCGTCCTGCTGGCAGGGATGTGTGGGTGCCAGCGCAACTGACTCGCAAGGGCACTGTGGTGTGTTTTTCCCCAACTCTAAGGTCAGAGCCATTTGTTGGTAACTTGAATTCAGCTACAGAGGAGCATTTACACCACAGAAATGGGCAAATGCAATAAAACGGGTCTTTACTTCTTCCCCAACGCTTGTTTACCGTCATTCCATGGCCTGCCGGGACCTCTCAGAACAGATACTGTTGTCCTCAAAGTGCGGGGCACTGGGGAGTTGGGTGTTTGTCCCTACACTCACCAGTGCCACCTCCCCAGCATTCCATCCTGCCCAAGAATGGGACAAGCACACGCAGCCAGTGACCCCCAGGTGGGAGCCTTAGTTACCTGTGGTAGAAACCATTAACCCATCTGCAGGAAAATAGGGCCGGACACCATGGATCCCAACTACCTGTGGGCGATGCTGGATAAAAGGTCCCTGCTGTCTAAAAAATCACTAAGCCTAACAGAGTAGAGCCCACATCCTGTTTCCATCAGTCCTGCCCTCTCCCGTCCACAGGCCTTGCCTGAGGGCAGCCCACCAACCCCTGTGAGCTGGGCAGACTGCACAGTGCCCTTTGCTCAGGGGCTCATGCACTGGACATGACTCCAGAAGGACAAAGCTCCTTCAGCATTGCTTGGAGCATTCAAACCATAGCTGAGGAGCAGATGTTTTCGGCTCAGGAGCCCATCCCTCAGCCCACACATCCACACACCCAGTGATTGAACTTAGTTCTGCTGCCCCCCAAAGTAAAACTCTAAATACCTAAAGGGGAGCCTATGAGATGACAATCATCCTTAAATAAGCGAGGACATACCTTCCCCATGGCAGACGCCGGGTTGCGGGGTCCTCCAGAGAATGAGGAGGGCTTGCTCCTGGGTGCTCCCTCTCTGCGTCCTGGGGTGCCCACTTGGGAGACCTCCTGAGGCAGGACTGTGACAATAGAAAGATTTGGGGATTCAGCTGTCACGTGCAGCTTGTGAGCTCTGCCCCGCTCGGCTCCCCAGCAGCTCAGGGACTGGGGAGGGCGCATGAGAGGTTCTGCGTCCCAAGTCCTGGGAGCTCCTTGGAAGCAAAGCCTGTGGCAAGACGAGGAAGACCACACGGCGTCTCCTGCTGCCGGGCCCCCGGGGCCAGCGCCATGGGATGCCAGGTCAGGGGCACAGCAACAGGGGAGCAGCCCATAGGTATGTCTGTGGGGTTGAAACGGGAAAGGTGAAATAGAGATTCTGAGAGTCTATTCTCAGCTTGCCTGTCCCAAAGAAATGGACAGCTGTGTTTGATGACCCCCCATTCCCTAAAAAGTCACCCCTTTCTAGCTTGTGTCCCAAATGACTAAACAATGCTTCCTTTACCCAGCACTCCAAAAACAATCCTTTTGTTTAACTACAGTGTGCAAAAACAATTTCTTCATTGTAAATAAATCCCTAGACTCTAAGATAGTCCCTGATCCAAGAAAACACAGGAACATATTTTAGAAGCTCTGTGTATTTCCAAACAAGGGACCCTGTTTCACCATGGAAACGCTGCGTTTAAGAACTCTCCTAGCAGTTAGCCCCAGACTGCGCTCCTGCACCGAGAAGATGAGGCGGTCCCAAAACAAGGGACGCGGTGGAGATGAGCTGGCCGGGGCCTGGGCTGTTCGCCCATCTCTCCAGTCTCCACCTGAGGCTCTTAGAGAGTGACTTGCGGCACTGAGGCCCAGCTGGAGATTCGTGCCGGAGCCAGGCTACCCTGGCTGACGGACACACACACAGTGCAGAGGCAGGAGACACGGCTCGGCACTGACAGCTTCCTGGGCGAAGGAGGGCTGGCGGGCAGGGAGGTGGGCTTCCTGGAGTCAGGGTCAGAAAGGCGAGGCGCCCCCAACCCTGTGCAGACCAAAGCCCCCCCACACACACCTCTTAACTGGTGGTGGGGATCTGGTTGGGTAATTGGGGGTTTTTCCTGCTCCCTCTCCCCAGGAAAGAGCTGATTGACCGGGACATCCTGCCCACTGGGGACCTTCAGAGAGAGTGTTCTTCAGGGAGTACTGAGTGCTGGGGGTGCTCGGCCCCCTTGCCTAACCAGGCACCTACCAGCATTTCTGGCCCTAGACTGTGACAAGCACACTCGGCCACAGAAGGCTTCTGGTGGGTGCCTCCCTCAGCGGCAGTTGCAAACCCTGAGCGTGTAAGGGCTGGGTTTGCCGGGGGACTGTGGCCAGCTTCGCTGCGGGTCTGAACTACCCGCAGGCCATGCCAAACAAGAAGTCTCCTGCCTACCTGCCGGGGTTTGCACGTGGCTGCTTTATTAGGACCTCTTCTGAGATGTGACACGTGTCTCCCTGGCTGGTAAACTGCCTTCAGAACACAACCTTTTCACACTCTCGAGGGACTCAGCCACCCAGAGGAAGCAGGACCCAGAGATGGATGCCCTGAGCTCAGCCCTCCCGGCTTCAGAACACGTCTGCTCAAAGCCCGCTGTCCTCGGAGGCCGACCACCGCTCCCACATCCTCTCCTAACTGGGGTGGGTGGGGCCCTGTGGGCCGGAAATTGCTGCTGCTCACAGCCCAGGGACAGCGGGAAGGGGAAGGGGACTCAGCCATTGGACTTCTGCTTGCAGGAGACACATGAAGGAGCCACAGAACCAGTGACCCCTCCTTGAAGATGTGCCAGGCGCTCAGGATGGACAGAACCAGTGACGCCCGAAAATGTTCCGTGGCCCCATACTTAGTGGCCGCAGAGCAAGGAACCCACGCTCGGTTCCTACGCAGCCAGGCCCCCCCTGCCGCCACCCACCACTCTTAGTATTGGGTTCCCAGTCCCTGCACCCCACCCCCCGCTGGGGTTTCACTGCTCCTGTGAACGTGAATGTCACACGCTTCTCCTGTGGACCAGTGAGGCGTCCCGAGGCTGGCTGTGTGGGAAGAGTGGGGCTTGCTGCTCTGCCCATAACCCTGCTTCCAGCAGCGGCCCTGGTTTCTACCGGGGGTTCCCGGCTGATTCCCTCTCCCCAGTCACCCTGTCAGAGCAGGACCGCTGGTCAGAGCCACGCCATGCAGCCCCTTCCCTTCCTGTCCCAGCGTGTCCTTGGCGGTGGGATGGGAACTGGGCTGGTTCTGTCCGCGGCACTCTCCATTGTCCTGCTGGGACCTAGAGGACAAAGCTCTCCTCTGTGGGACTTGGGTGCTGGCACACAGGGCTGGAGAGGGGAGCCCCTCTCCAAAGGAAGCAAGGCCAAGGGATGAACCCCAGGACGTGGTCTGAGCCATGAGCAAGTCGATGAACTAACTTCTGGGTTGTCAGTTTAAGCAGAAAAATACTCTCTCTGGGCTCAAAGCAACTTGGGCTGGTTTTTCCACCACTCTACCTTCACAGAGCCACAGCCAAGGGGCCTTGCAGCAGGCATTCCTTGCTGTCCCCAGGATCCTTCCCTGGCTTCAGAGGGACCGTCTGCCTCTCAGTGATCAGACTTCCTTCTGCTGGAAGGGGGAGCCATCTGTGCAGGGGCTGGGGGGGCTGCTTGCCTCCTTCCGGCTTCTCAAGGCCTCGTGTCCTCCAGAAACCTGGGATCACCCTGAAGGCTTCTTTTCCTCCTCCCTGAATCCAGTCGGTCATCATGTCTGATCACTTCCACCTGCAGACAGCTCACGGCTCCACCCGCTACTCTCCTCTGCACCCCAACCTGAGCTCCCGCCGCTCTGCCCTGGCCTCCTCCAAGCCTTTCCCCACCTAGGGTCCCTAGGGCAGGTCACTGAGTCCACCCTCCCCGGCAGACATCCCTTAAATCCTTTGCGTGCTTATCTCACATACGACATTTTAGCCAGAGCAGCCACCGTAGGGCTCTGGAGGGGACCCAGCTTTTTTCTGCTTTGACCTGTACTGGTTCCTATTGCTGCTTTTACAAATCACTACAAAATCAGTAGCTTAAAGAACAAAAAGGTACTATGATTCTGCAGGTCAAAACCCCGCGTGAGACTCACCAGGCTCACAAACTTCAAGGTGCTCCAGGGGTGTGATTCTTTCTGAAGGTCATGTAGGAACTGGTTGTCTTTCAAACTTCCAGGAGCTGCCTGCATCCAGGTCTTGTGACTCCTTCCTCCATCTTCCAGCATCACATCGCTCTGATTGCAGGTGGGGAAGGCTCTCCACCTGTAAAGGCTGGTGTGATTAGATTGGGTCCATCTGAATAATCCAGGCCCTTTCAAGGTGCATAACCTTGATCTGTAATGTCTGTCCTTTTTGCCACGTTAGGCAAGATGTTCGCCGGTTCCAGGGGTTGGAGTGTGAACACCTGTGAGGGCATTATCCTGCCGACCACAGGCCCTTTGCATGCACTGTCTGCCGCGATGCTCTTCCACCAGCCAATTCAATCAGGCCAAACGTCAAATTCTCAGAGAGGCCTTGTTAAAAGTCCCCTTCAAGTTGGACCGCATGGTTACTGTGGCGCTTGTTTCTTTCCCTCATTACACTTCTAACAGTCTGTATTACGTGAATTTGCCTAATTGCTAGTTCAGCGCCTCCTCCTCTGGACGACAAGCTCTAGAACAGAAACGGTGCTGGTTTGGCTACCTGCCGCTGACCTTATGGATTGCCAGGCAGGTGCTCTGTAAACCCCGACTGCACGGATGAACGAGTGAAAGGCCCTGAACTTAAAGCTCAGCCCGTCTTCTTCAGACCAGCCCCAACCTGAGGAGTCCCATTTCAACTTCTGGGACCCAATACCCTGTCACCCAGCTGCAGTACCATCCCTGCCTTGCATCCCCGTTGTGATCCCCTCTCTCCCCTGACTCTCTGAGCCCAAGCCCCTACCTGGATCCCCTGCCCTGCTCTGCTCTTGTGCACAGGAAGCCTGGACTAGGGTCTCTCTTGCATCCCTACTGCGAGGGGACCCGTCCCCTGGGTGCACTTGTCAGGGTTGTTAATCACCCACGTGATCATCAGACCCCTTGTAAGCTTCTGTTCCAGGAGGACCCTTTGCTTTCCTTTGGTAACTGGGGTATCCCTGAGACCATCAGCTCCCCAACACGCAAAACCTGCCAGTGAGTGATCGGATGCCCCAGCAACCGTTTCCTGTCTGCGCCTCCCAGGATGCCTGTGATCACCGCCCTCCTCCATGAGGGGCTTCGTGCTGCCTGCAGCTCTGCTGACCCACCGCAGATCCTCCAGGGCCAAGTCTACACTCCTACACTGCCAGAATTCTATCTTTAGTGCCAGTGCTGGGGTCAACATCTCAGAAGTAGGCGCAGCTTCTGAGAATGTAGGACTGAGTCCAACAATATTTACTGAGCACCTAATCTGTGCCGCCTCTCCTGCTGAGATCTGCTGACCCAAGCAACAGACAAATACTACCCTGGGAATCTCAACAAACAGCAGGGAGACAAAAACTGCCCTGAGACAAGGGTCCTAACTCCACTGCTACTGCTGGGGGCGGGGGTTACCAAGGAGGAAAAGGCTGAGGGTCCTCAGTCCTCTCTGCCACCAGTCATCCCACTAAGGGGGAAACTCAGGAGCAGGCTGCCCCTCCCTGACTTGTGGGGTGGCAGGGGGAGGGCGCTTGACCCCAGGAAAAGGTTTGGACCCGAAACAAGAAGTGTAAGCAAGATTCCATCTCTGATTGAAATGTAGTTCGTGTCTAACTCTGGCAAGACAGGGAGACGCCGACGTCGGAAAGTCCCCGGGAATGCTAAGGTCTCTCTGCACACAAACACGGTCTCCCAGGCAAGGATGTGCCCAGCTACCCTCGAGGAAGCCTACAAGGAGGAAGGTGGGTAGCCACACAGCCCCTGGAGCGGGGCAACCGCTGTCCAGCCAGGAGGGAGCTTCACAGTCTCTCCCTCAGAGGCCAGAGGGCTCAGAGGGGAAAATTGCAAAACAGTAGTAACAAGATTTTCAAGATGGAAAAATGCAACCCTGGAGCTGATTGATGGGCACTAGCAAGGCTCTGAAGTTCTAGCATTTTCCACCCAAGCTGGGGAGATCCTGGGGCAGCCAGGGGCCAGCAGCAGGTAACAGAATTCATCTTAGCCAGCCCATTGGTCTTGGTTCCCAGAATCCCACCAGAGCCAACGGGAAGACACTGTGGGGCTCTGAACATTTCCCCAACTTCCTTTCAGCCGGACATTAGTCCTGGACTCTGGGCCTTGGTTCTGGTTCACACGGAGCTTTGCTAAAGCAACGTGATCTGCCAAACCATTCTGGCTGTGTTTTGCTGGAAGCCAGAGACAAGACAAAGAACACTATAAAAAATAACAAGCAGAGCAGAATGCCCTGCTCCCTGAGGTGACACCAGCTATTTTCCCATGAAAATAAAAAGAGCATGGAATAATTAAGAAGGGGGGTGGTGAGAATCCAAAAAGCCCCTCTGTAAACACAGGAGCAACTTCAATCACTCCTAAGATGCCCAAGAACAATTCTTGTATTATTCTGAGGTGCTTTAAATTTCTCAGAAATTGAGAGAATTTAAAAGAGAACAAACGTTGCTGTTTGGGGTTTTTTAACCAGCATCTTGTAATGTTCTATGAGTCTCAAAACAAGTATTTAAAATGTCCTCTCCCTCCATTCTGATGTGAAGGGGACTCCGCAGGGTCTCCATCCTAATCCGGGTCAGCACAGAGTGGATTAAGGCTAAAAAAGAACGACAAAGGCCCAAGTGCTACCAATTATATCTCAGCACAAAGCAGGGCCTCCTTGGGCCTCAACACAGAGAAGGCAACCAAGTTCACTGTCAACCAGGGTGTTCCCTTAGAAGGCCAGGGAGACACCTCGCATGTGCGATTACTCAACACTTCTTTAAAACTGTAAACACTTGCTCACATGTGGAGGAGTTTAGAGCCGGGCGGGCTTGGAAAGCCCACCTGGCAGGCGGCTCGCCTCTGTTTCTCTGCAGTCCAGAGCCCGGGGCTCCCCAGAGCCAAACACCAGTGGGCGGTGACATCACTGCGGGGCGGGGCGGGGCGGGGTGGGGCGGGGTGGGCCCCGTGGGCGGGGCTCTGTTTTTACCCAGAGCCTCCCTTTCCTCCTCTCTGGTTTGCTCTCCTCCCATAAACCTCACCTCCACGTGGCTCCCCCTAACCCCAGCATCCAGGAGCTCACCCACCCGGAAGTGCCCTCTGGCACTTTCTCCAGCTTTGATGGGTGGGTGGTACTAAGGACTTGGACATTTCCAAGTAAACCCAGCAGAGGGAAGTTGCCCAAGTTGGTTTTCAACAGCAGACTGTGTGGCCTCAAAGAGGACCCACCATGCGCACAAAAATCACCTCTCCCAAGACGCCCAACCAGAGAACGTAGGCAAGCGCAGAACCCCAGCCTGTAAGTGCAGGATCCGACTGGAAAGAGAGCAAGATCCCTTCTCCCCCACTCGTCGCCATCCATGCCCACGTGTGTGAATCACACGTCCAACGTGGAAAAGGCCCATCAGACAGCTCACTGCCAAGCCCAGGACACCGCTGGCCCTCCTCTCCCCACGGATTTTACAAGGCTCCAGTGAGGACCTGAGTGTTTTGCTTTTCTGATCTAATCTGCCACTGTGTGGCCAGTGGGGGAGGGAACAGAGACAATTCCCTGGCCCCTCAGGTGCACACACGTTCTGGACTCTGCAGAGACCTTTCAGAGAAAGAGAGCTCTAAATTCTGAGGGAAATCCGCCCAGCCGGGAAAGATGGCAATAAATCCGTGAGAAATTTAATTTTCACTTTAAGAGGAAATTTTACCATCACCAAATTCTGCCAAATTTTGGATTTGGGGATTGGTAAAGAGGTTTCCAACATGAAATGATGTCTAAAGGTTGTTTATTTTAAAGGACGTAATACATAATAAAAATGAAATAATCCTCCCACCCCAATGAGAGTGCTTTTTTCCCCCAGCAGACCTCTTCCAGGTCCAGTAATTTCACTGTTAATGGGCAGAGGAGAAGCAATCAGCTAGGTAACGGGCACCCCTCGCGCTGAAGTCACTTAATTAGCACCAGTAAATGAGAGCAGCCCAGGTGCCCGGCGCCATTGCTGTGCGCAAAACATCTCCCATGTCGGTCAGCAGTCAGAGCCAGGGATGGGGAACTCAGAGCCCTCGGAGAGGAATCCTCCCAGCCAAGGACACGGTGGGCCCGCAGTACAGCTCTGCAACAGGCAGACCAACATCAGAGCCCCCAAACCTCCAGGAAGTCATGGGACTCGAGGAGGCGAAAAGAGTGACAGAGCCACATTTCACTCACGAGATGCAGTCCTTTCCAACCAGGGGAAGTTATCTGGGCTCTGAAGCCATGTTATCTAGGGTTGAGTCCTAGCTAGAGGCGTCAAGCAAGTTACCAGATCTTTTGTCTCAGTTTTCTCACCTGAAGAACAGGGATAACAACATGATCTGCCTGAGGTTTAAATGAGTTAATGCCTGTAAACCAGCCGGAAGGCACACGGGAAGCCTTTCAGAAGGGCTGTTCTTACTGTGTTGTGTTTGGTTATTTCTGTTTTCACTATATTTATGTCACTTAAGTTTTACACCTTCAATCAATCATGGTTGCCCCTGATCCTAAGCAGTAGAATCAGCAGAGTTGCAATGGGAGTAGTGATGATGATGATGATGATGATGATGATAAATGGCTTCCACTTAGTGCTTAGCATGTGCTAGGTTTTGATCTAGAGACTCTATGTTAGGGATGCCCTATGGACCAAATCCACTCACCATCTGTGTTTTGTAAATAAAGTTTTATTGGAACACACCATGCCCATTCAGTAATGTGTCCTCTCCAGCTGTTGTTGGCTATAAGAGAACTGAGTAACTGTGACAAAGACCAGATGGATTGCAAAACCTAGGGACTCACTATCTGGCCCTTTAGGAAGAGTGCTTGCCAACATCTGCAGTGCGTATCCAGCCGTCGTTAATTCTCCCGGTAACCTGTGGGATAGGTTTTGTCCCCTGTTTTCGGGTAAGGTGGTAGGTAGGACTCAGGAAGGCCAGGGGTAGGCCCGCAGCCCCTGGCTTGTCTGGCCCCTGCTTGACTCCCACGTGCACCCCGTCCAGCTCTGCTCTGCCGCCTCTAGGAACCCAGGGTGTGTTTCCAGTGCCGCAACCGTCACTTTCCTCCAGTGCAGACTGGGTGGGGACACCCTGCTAAAAGTGCTGTGTTCTCCCCCTGGAGAGAGGGACCCTCTACAAGGTCAGGTGGCTCAGGGCAGCAAGGCTCTGAGTCAATCCCCGTCACATACAACCAGTTCCTGTGCTGACCCCATGGTGGCTGGTTGTGTGAGGCACGATGATGGCGGCAGAAGCAGGGCCCTGCCTGTCTGTCCCCTGGCTTGGCTGGGGACAGGTTCAGAGCTCTCCTAGGGAATCAGCATGGAGTTAGGCCTCAGAGATGGTTGGTAATACCTGTTACCCAGTGGTGTGGCAATTACCCAGAGATCGTCAAATTCCAGATGTGTTCAGAAAGGCTATTGCTACCAGATGGGGCGCGTGTTCAGACAGTCTCCTCGTTGGAAAAGTGCCCCGGCTTAGGAGGTCTCTGAAGACAAAGGAATCACCTCAACTGACTTTGGAAGCTCGCTCATGTCAGGGACACCAGCTGCCCTGGTCACAGGCACAGCGGGAAGGCACAGCACTAGGCTTGGGAGTGGGGACATTTCCACTCACTAGCTGGGTGGGCTCAGGAACCCTGCCCTTCTCCACAGAGAGAAAGTGACCTAGATGATTCTCAAGTCCCTTGCTTTAAAATTCTATCCTACTTGTTGCTGGAAGGCTGTTCTAGACAGTGGCAATCCAGTGAGCATGTGGCCTCCCGGGTGGTGACATCTGAATACTTAGCTTGGCCCTGCTGTGTGATTTCAGCCAGGTTAACTACTCTGCGCCTCTTTTCCACACTTGTGGTAATGGTGAGAATTTTAGGGCCCAACTCTGCCTTTTTAATCCCACCCTGGGTATTAAAGAAACAGGCTGAGTAAAGCATCCACACACCATCCTGGCCATCGCTGAGAAATCAGTGTGTAAGGACATCATCCGCAGCCGCATGGAGTCAGAATCGAGGTCACCGAAGGATCCTGATCCTGATGCAGAAGCTTTCCGTACCTTCTGATCCTGACCTGCATGATCTGACCCGTGGAGCTCTCCTTGCTGAGACTTCTAGGCTTCTGGCCTAGAATCATAGGGCTTTTCCTCCTTTCCTTTTCATTTCTGCTACGGAGCTCTGTGACCTGCAGGTGGTGTCTGGACTTGTGACCGGTCCCGATCTGAGGAGTTGACCTCAGAGAGGCAGCGGTCCTTCCAGGCGCGAAGCACAGGCACCAGATTTGGGTTCTCTGTGCTCCTCCTGCTGCTTGGAAGGACCCCTCCCTCCTGGAGCCCCGAGCCCACCTCATTCAGCAGAGACTGAGGACACGTCCTCTACTCCGTGTTGCTTCTGGGAGCAGCGCAAGCCCCATCATGCAGGGTCTCATTCTGCGGAGGGTAAGGATGACGCGTGCAGGAATAGGGAAGAGAAACGGTAAGCGGACAGACATTCCACACCAGTAAGTCATATAAAGGACACAGATGGGATGAGGGCACCCTCTATGTGGGGAACCTGGGCAAGATCTCTCTGATCACACCAGATAGCAGAAAGCTAAACAAAGTGAGAGTGTAAGCCCAGCAGATACTGGGGAGAAGACAGCCCAGGCAACAGCATGAGCCAAGGTCCTGAGGTGGCAGTGTGCTTGGGGTTTGGAGAAATATTAAGGGGCAGTGTGAGGCACAGAGGGGCGAGGGCAAGGTAGCAGGGGAGGAGGTCAGAGAGCTGATGAGCACCCAGGTTGGGACCAGGTTGGGTGGGGACCTGGAAGCCACCGTGAGACATGCTTTGAGGGAGAGGAGAAGCCTCCAGAAGGCACTGGGAAAACGAAGGCCAGAGACTCTGGTAACTGAGCCCAAAGATTCTAAAGTCCAACTGGAATTCAAAACCCAGTTCTGTGGCTACTCCCTGCCCGAACACGCAGCAGCAGCTCAGCTGGGGCCTGCTGTGAGCTCCTTCCAGCCTCAGCCGAGCCGATTCTCCCCAGATCCTCCTTCCACCCCACGTGAGCTCAGAGCCTGGCTGATCCTTCCAATGCCCGCTTCCACCTGCAGACCCTGTGCCAAGGTCAAGTGCCGTAGGCATGCAACCCTGATGTGTTTCTGAACCACTTGACACACATAAAACCTGGCAAGCTTTTTATCGCATCCGGACTTTTCTCTGTGTCCCTGATGAGGGCTCTGTGTGTTGTGCGCCTAACCACATTTCCCAAGCCCCAGGGGTCCCTTTACTGTGTGATTTTGCATAGCGCCCTGATCTTAGGAAAGCCGCACGTCACCGCGGAGCTGACTGCAGAGCCTGCGTCAGGAGCTCTGGTGAGAAGAGAAGCCAGTCCCGTCCATCTGGGACAGGTGCTGTAGTCCCTCGCTGTCCTCATCACTGTCAGGATGTTAAGAGGCCACTCTGGCCGCTGTGCCGCGAGTTGGCTGCAAGCAGGCAGGAGGGCGGCTCCAGAGCACACAGACAAGGGTGCTGCAAAACTCCAGATGAGCAGGGAGGGCAGCTGGGAGCAGACAGGCACAGGAGATGTGGCGGGATTCTACTGGGAAGGTTTATTCGGCCAAATCTGCAGTGGATTCGGGACGGGACGGGATAGGAGGGAAATGACCACTCCTGAGAGCTTGGCCTGGGCACGATGGCGATGGCCGTGCCACCCACCGGATGGGGAGACCGCAGGACAGGCAGGATGTGGCCCCAGCAGGATGGGCCTGTGCACAGCGGGATGCCTGTCAGCCACACGCAGCCATCTCCTCTGCTCCTTGCCTCTCAGGTCCTCGCCATCTGTCTCCGGCTGCCGGTCACCCTGGCATTCATTCCTCCCGTCAACCTTCAGTGGGTTTGGACCGAATTCCTTGCTAAATTATAAGCTCCATGAGGAAGTCATGAGTCATATTTGCCCTTTGTCCCTAGAGCACATAGTAAATGCTCAATAAATATTTCCTAAAATGAATGGGTAAAGAGAGGCGCTGTCTCTCCTCAGGATCAGCCTCCACCCTGACGCACCCACCCCTCAAGAATGGCTGCATTCGTCAATGGCTGAGCCGCCAGCAATCAAGGATCCAGAGCTGGGGTGGGAAGGAAGCTGGCCAGAGTCTGTGTGCCTCGTGCAGATGCTTCTGACATTTTGGCTGGAATCTTTCAGGACACTGAGCATCCTAGACCCCAAAAAGCAGTGCCCAACTGGCCTCCGCCCCTGGTGGAGGACCCCTGTTCCAGTATCTTAACTCTGGAACCACCATTTCTTGAAAATGCAGGACAATCTGAAAAAGACAGTCCCCATAAGCAGAGCCAAGGGCTTTGCCTGCTGCAAAAATCCTGTGGGTTTTCCTAATACACGTACTTAGGAAGGCGGGGTAAATGCTCATGAAAATTCAGTCTCCTGTCCAGATTTGCCAGAGACTCGCACGACGTTAGCATCCTGGGAAACGCTCAGGCCCAGGCAGACCCAGCGGCTGGTCAGCCTCAGAGCCGACATGACCCTGTGGGTTCTGGGAGCTGACACGGCCGTAGAGCTCAGGTCAGCTCCGGCCACGGCAGACGTGAATAGGGCTGGACCCTGAGAGGGGGTGCACATCCTCCCACTCACCAGCGGGTCTTCCTGTGAGAGCCGCTGCCCACTGGCCACATCAACATCCAATTAAAACCCAAGTCGCAGGATTTTATAGCGTTCGGTCTCCTTCGGAGTTCATCCACGCTGCCCTCTCCCCGGCTGGCTCCTGGCTGCTCTAGGAGAGAAGAGCACGTGACAGAGGGTCTGCGCAATGCCAGGCTCGCCCATCTCCTCCCTCGGTGTATCGTATCAGCCGTGAGGCGCACGTGGGTATGGCCAGAAGAATCTGGAAAAACATGACCTACCAATGACTAAAATTTGGGGGGGTGTTCATTGCTCTCCAATTGAGAAAAATAATGTTTTTCTGCTTGCTACATTGCCTACCAAGAAGGTCAAGAAGGCAGGGGACACTTTGCAATTAAAGCTATTTTCCTTTCCATTTGTTTTCGACGCAGGGATGAAGGGCAAGGCCCACTCTCGGGGCCTGGCACATCGCTCTCAAGTTACCTTTAGCTTGGCTATTAAAGGGCAGGCGGAGGGCTGGCTGCGGCCACATGAAACGCGCCTCGGAGCTATCTCACCGCTGGCTGGCCTCAGAACAAGAAGGGCCTTTCATGGCGGGCACAGAGCCCGGGAGCACAGGGCTCAGATCATGGCCACTCAGGTGGAAAGGGAGAGCTGGCCCGCCGCTTCCCCACTCCCTGAGGTCGCAGATGAATAGGGCCGCGGGAAGAGCGGAGCAAGTGTCACAAGGGACTCAGTGATGTGGGCAGGAGGTGTCTTGTTCAGAGATAAGCCTGGAGTCGGGAGGCTGTGGGGTTCCCGGGACCGCAGGTTGATAGGGACAGGACAACGCGGCATTGTTGGGAACACACAGTTCGCTCCCAGCGAGGCCAAGAGGAGCACGTGGTGCTGATGGGAGAGACGTCTGCGGAGGCCTGACCTCGAGAAGCGCTGGGCTTTAAATTCCACTCACGCACATGGGCTTCAAATAATTTCCTATTCTCTACAACCTGAAAAATACTGTTATGGGCGCAACTTAAGAACAGACTGATCACCACTGAGAAATCCAAATTTGAGAGTCTTTATTAAGCCCGCCGGCTGACTGTCTCACACAATGCCCCAAAAAATGGCTATTGGGAGAACAGCCCCGACCACAGGGTTGTAGGGGTTCTTATACCAAAAATCACATTAATCATCAGTGTCTGTTGCTATGATTCAAAATTACACATTAACATCATGAGATCATCGACAGAAGGGGAAGTGGGTCAGAATGACCCTTACCTAGGTACAAACTAAAGAATGGTTGCTAACATCCACACAATCACTGTTCACATGGTACATTGTTTAGGAGCAATAGGAATCAAAAGAGAGCAATTTTTCATTACATAGGAATTGTCATTCTGTGTTGTTAAACATGTCACAGTAAGTAACTGAGGATGGGCACAGAGGCGGGGTGTTCCCATGGGAGAAGCTTATTTCCTACATAACATGGAGTCTCAGAGCAAAATGGAGTCTGTTTAGTCATTTCCCTTAGAGTCTGGCCTGTAACATTCTCATGGAGCCAGATCTGTCAGCCCATCACAATGCAAGCCAGGATTTGTGGAGGGGCTCTGACAGACGGGGGGAGAGGGCAGTAAGCACTGTGGTTAAGGGCCCAGGCTTTAGAAACAGACTCCGACTCCTGCACATAATAGGTGCTCAGTTAACAGTAGCCCTCTTATCACAGACTCTGACAGGAGCAGTACTGAATACACATCTTAAAAGGAGTGAGCATGGATGCAGGATGCCTTTCTATTAATATGTACATGTGGTCCGTTTCTTTCATCAATGTGGTGCTATATGTATGCTGTGCGTTTTCAACATACAGACCCTATACCTCCTGCATTGAATTTATTCCTATTTATTTTTTTGGTTTTGATGCTCTTTTAAATGAGATGCTATTTCTTGATTTCTGTTCAGATAGTTTGTTGTTACTATATAGAAACACTGATTTTTTTAAACATCTTTATTAGTGCATTATAGTAATTATACATAGTATTGGGGTTTGTTTTAGCATAATTGTTATGGCTTGAATGTGAGGTGTTCCCCAAAAGCTCACGTGTAAGACAATGCAAGAAGATTTAGAGGAGAAATGATTGGGTTATAAGAGCCTTAACCCAATGTATTAGTCCCCTGACAGAATTAACTGAGCAGTAACTGAAGGTGGGTAGGGTGTGGCTGGAGGAGGTGGGTCATTGGGGTACATATTTTGTATCTAGAGAGTGGAGTCTCTCTCTGCTTCCTGATCATCATGCAAGCTGCTTCCCTCTGCCACACTCTTCTGCCATGATGTTCTGCTTCACCTCAAGCCCTGAGGAGTGGAGTCAGCTGCCCGTGGAGAGACCTCTGAAACTCTGAGCCCCCAAAGAACCCTTAAATTTTAGCCCCTAAAATTGTTTTTATCAGGTCTTTTAGTCACAGCAGCCAAAAAGCTGATTAAAATAATAATCGTACATGCATGGAATATGATTTGCTCCTCCTCAGACTCCACACTTACTCTTCCCCTTCCTCTGTTCTCCTTCCTCTACTCTCCTGGTCTTACTCCTATTTATTTATGTTTTTTTAAGTTGGTGTTTTATAGATATACCTGACCGTAGAGCTCACGGTAGTGACTCATGCATGTGTTCAGCACAGTTGGGTCAATTTCCTCTGCAGTGCCTTCCTCTTCCGGTGCTCCTTCCCTCCCCTCTACCCTGTTCCTTGACTCCACTGATCTCCCTTCTTGTCAAGGAACTTCTCCCCACAGTCTCCCCCCATTTTGCTCAAGCTTCTGCATATGAAAGAAAACATTCTACCCTTGACGACTGAGTACAACTCCACCGTGTATATACACCACATTTTCTTATCCATCGTCTGCGATGGGCACCTGGGCTGGTTCCATACCTTGGCTACTGTGGATCGTATGTTGACTTTCTATTCTGTAACCTTACTGAATTCACTTATTTGTTCTAATAGGGTTTATGTGCGCACATGCGTGTGTGTGCATGGAGTCCTTAGGGTTTTCTGTATTTAAGATCATGACATCTGCAAACAGAAACAGTTTTACTTCTTCCTTTCCAGTTTGAATGCCCTCAATTCTTTTTCTTGCCTAGATGCGTGGGCTAGGACTTCCAGTGCCGTGGTCAATAGAAGAGGCGATGGGGGATCCCTGGCTTGCCCCTGATCTTGGTGGGAAAGCTTTCTGCTTTCTGCCATTGGTCAGCTGGGGGCTTGTCGTACGTTGCTTATTTTGAGTCAAGGTACATTTTTTCTGTACCAAATTTGTTGAGAATTTTTATTATGAAAGATCGTCGCATTTTGTCAAATTCTCTTCCTGAACCCGAGATATGATGCTGACTTTTATCCTTCCTCCTGCCGATGTGGAGGACCTCACTGATGGACCAGCAAGGGTCAAGCCATCCTTGCATCCCAGGGATAAGTCCTTCTTGATCGTGGTGAACGATCCTTTTGCTGTCCTGTTGGGTTTGGTTTGCTAGTGTTTGGTGAAGGATGTCTGCCTCTGTGTTCACTGGGGATGCTGGCCTGGGACTGTCTTTTCTCACATTGTCCTCATCTGGATTTGGTGTCAGGGCAGCAATGACTCTGTGAAATGAGTGTGCATGTAGTCAGCCCTCTTCAATTTTTCAGAGGAGCTTGAGGGTTGACATTGATTCACCACTGAAGCCATAAGCTCCTGGCTCTTTTTTTGTTGGAAGATTTTTTTTTTAACCACTGATTCAATCTCCTCACTTGTTATTGGTCTGTACAGATTCTCCATGTCTTTGTGAGCTGGTCTTTATAGGTTACCTATCTCTAGGTTTTATCTGTCTTCTGGGTTATCCAACTTGTGGGCCTCTAACTGTTCACAGTCCTCTACTTGGGCTCCTTTCTATTGCTGTGGTCTTAGTTCCACTGTCTCCTCTTCCTTTTATAATCTATTTGAATTTATCCTTATTTCTTCCTTAGTCTAAATTTTTGTCAGCCCTGGTTATCTTTTCAAAAAATCAGCTCAGATTCATTGGTTATTGCTATTGTTTTTCTAGTGTAATGTTATGGTTGGGATGTGAGGTGTCCCCCAAGAGCTCACATGAGACAATGCAGGAAGGTTCAGAGAAGAAATGATTGAGTGATAAGAGTCTTGACCCAATCAGTGGATTAATCGCTTATGGGATTAATTGAAGTGGTGGGGTGGGGCTGGAGGAGATTGGAATTGGGCGTGGCTTTGGGGTATATATTTTGTATCTAGAGAGTGGAGTCTCTCTCTTTCTCTGCTTCCTGATGACGTGAGCTGCTTCCCTCTGCCACACTCTTCGGCCTTGATGTTCTGATTTACCTTGAGCCCTGAGGAATGGAGCTGGCCTTCCATGGACTCAGATCTCTGAAACCATGAACCTTCAAATAAACCTTTCCTCCTCTATAATTGTGCTGGTCAGATCATTTAGTCATAGCAGAGAAAAAGCTGACTAAAACACATATGTTTTATTTATTTCTACTCTGCTCTTGATTATTTCCTCCCTTTTATGACTGTAGGCTGAGTTTGTTCTTCTTCTATTTCCTTGAGTGAAAATCTTAGATTATTTACTTGAGGTCTTTTTTTTCTTATTGTGGGTATCTATTACTGTATATTTTTCTCTTAGAATTGTTTTTGTTTTAGTAAGTAAGTTTTAGTATATAAGTTTAGTAAGCTTTAGTAGTAAGTTTTAGTATGCCACATTTCCATTTTCATTAATCTCAATGGAAAAATATCCTAACATTCATATGTAACCACAAAAGATTACAAATAATCCAAGCAATCTTGAGCAAAAGAATAAAGCTGAAGGCATCACACTATCTGATTTCAGAATATATAAAAAGCTATAGTACTTAAAACAGCATGGTACTAGCATTAAAACGGACACACAGGTCAATGGAGCAGAATAGGGAGCCTTAGCCAGGTGTGGAGGTGCACACCTATAATCCAGCTACTCAGGAGGATGAGGCAGGAAGATCATAAATTTGAGGCAGCCTGAGAGCCCATAATTAAGCTCTCCCATTTAGAAGAAATTGATTTTAGACAAAGGGGTGCCAAGAAGACAATGGGGAAAGACAATCTCTTCAAGAGATGGTGTTGGGAAAATAATATCCTCACACAAAAGAATGAAATTGGACCCCTTACCACATACCATGTGCAAAAATCAAGATTTAGACATGAGATCTGAAAATGTAAACACACTCAAAGAAAACAAAGAAGGAAAAGTTCTTGACCTGGGTCTGGGCAAGGATTTTTTGGACAAGACCCCAAAACCCAGGCAACACACAGAAAAACAGACAAGTGGGACTGCATCAAACGAAAAAGATTCTGCACAATTGACAATCAATGAAGAGAAAACCTACAGAATGGGAAGAACTATTTGCAAACTATATGCCTGGTAAGGGGTTAATATGCAAAATATATCAAACTCAAATAGTTTAATGATAACTACTATCACATACATATGTCTCCTTTTGAGAAATGTTTATTCAGATATTTTACCCATACAATGGAATATTATTCAGCCTTAAATAAGAATGAAATCATGGCATTTGCAGGTAAATGGATGGAGCTGGAGGATATCGTGCTCAGTGAAATAAGCCAATCCCATAAAACCAAAGGCAAAATGTTTTCTCTGATACGCAGATGCTAATTCACAATAAGGGAGGAAGCTAGAGAAAAATAGAGGTACTTTGGATTAGGCAGAGGGGAGTGATTATGGGGGTAGGAAAGATAATAGAATGAATCAGACTTTATCACCCTGTGTGCATATTTGAGTACATGACTAGTGTAATTCCATATCATATACAACCAGAAGAATGAGAAGTTATACTCCATTTATGTAGGATGTGTCAAAATGCCTTCTAATATCATGTATAACTAATCAGAACAAATAAAAGCTTTAACTCACTAAAAAAAAGGGAGACATACAGATGGCCAACAGGTATATGGAAAAATGTTCAGCATCATCAGTCATCAGGGAAATGCAAATCAAAACCATATTGGAACACCATCTCATGCCTGATAGAAGGACCATTATTAAAAAGATAAAGATAACAAATGTTGATGAGCTTATAGAAAAGGAAATTCTGTTGGAAGGAACATAAATTAGTATAGCCATTATGGAAAACATGATGGAAATTCCTCAGAAAATTAAAAATTGAGCTTCCATGTAATCTAGAAATTCTATTTTGGGATATATATCCAAAGGAAATGAAACTAGTATGTTAAAGAGATATCTCCACCCTCATGTACTCTGTATTACTATTCACAATAGACAAGATGTGCAACCAACTGACACATCCATTGATGGATAATAGGTAAAGGAAATGTGATACACACACACATACACATACACACACAATAGAACACACATGTGTGCGCGCGCACACACACACACACACACAATTTGTCTTTTAAAAGAGAAAAATTCTATCATTTGTAACAAAATGAATAAACCTGGAAACATGCTAAATGAAATAATCCAGACACAGAGAGACAACTGCTGCATGATCCCACTTACCTGTTGTATATAACACAGTTGAACTCATAGAAGCAGAGAATAAGATGGTGGTTACCAATAACTGGGAGAAGGGGGAATGGAGAAATGTTGGTCAAAGAATACAGTTAAGTTAGGGTGAATGACCCTGGAAGGGGATTTTACAGTATGGGGACTATGGTTAATAATCATGTATTGCACACTTCACTTGAAAATGCTGAGGGAGATCTTTATGTTCTTGCCACACACACACAGACACCCACACACAAATGATAACTATGTGAAGTGACAGATGTGTTAGTTAACTTGGTTTAATCCTGTCACAATGTTTACATACATCAAAACATCATATTGTACACCATACCTCTATGCAATTTTTATGTGTTGATTATACCTTAATTAACTGAAAATAAAATAAAAGGAATAAGCAAATCATCCTAGTCCTGGAGCAGGGCTATGCTGGCTGAAGTGTCAGCACTGTGACACTCAAGACTTAGCCCACAACTCTGCACTTCCCTGGAGCAGGGAGCGCCACCTAGAGAGCCTCAGCCCCTAGTGACTGCCACAAACCAACCTGCTGCGTGGATTCCGCAGGCTGTGAACTTCTCTGGATCGATTTATATTTCCTTGCCTGGAAGATAAGGGAAGTGGAGTCCTTCTCTAAGTCTCTATCTGATCAAAATCCCTGTGCCTGATGAGTTGAATACTAATTAGCTGCTTAAAAGCCAAGATTCTGCATTTTCAGTTCTTCAGAAATACATACCTGAATGTAAGACATCAATACTATAAGGCAGTTTTTCATTATCTTACCGAGAATATTAAATAAATATACAATATTACAATATATTTTATAATGTAGTTATAAATAGACACACACTATGTATTTTTATGTAAGTTGAAGCACACTATTTAGAGAGGCAGATGATATATATTCAGATGTAGACTTGAGGGGAAGCCAGACATCCAGGATCCCGGGCAGCGGTGCGCCATGTTGGATAGGGACGTGGGGCAGAGCTGGGGCTCTTCTGGAGCCTGCGTGGCGACATCCATGAGCTGATGCGTTGCAAGGAGGAGATCAAGGCACAGATCAAGGCCAACTACGACATGCTGGAGGGCCAAAAAGGAGTTGGGTTGAACAAGCTGCTGGAGGACTTGGAGGGCTACCCCCCAGCCGACGTGGACCTGAACCAGGTCTACACTGCAAGGCACAGCATCATCTGCCTGCAGAGTGAATGCAAAGAGGGGATGAAGCAGGTGGAGGTGGCCCTGCACCAGCTGCACGCTCGTGACAAGCAGAAGCAGGCATGAGACTTGGTTGAGGCCCACGAAGAGGCCATGAGCTGCAGGTTGAGCCACAGTGAGGGCCACAGCCTGCCACAGGCCTTGGCCAGAGTGAACAGCACCAGTCTGGCTCTCCAGCCAGCATTGCGGGCCTGCAGGTAGATGGCGAGATGGTGACGTTTGGCTCTGTGAACACCCAGAACTTCCAGTCGCTGCATAACGTGGGTAATGTGGTGCAGCACAGCGAGGGGAGACCCCTGAATGTGACAGTGGTCCGCAGAGATGAGAGACACCTGCTCCAGCTTCTTCCAACACGCTGGGCCGGGAAGGGCCTGCTGGGCTGCAACATCATTCCTCTGCAGAGGTGACTGTCCCTGCAAAACAGCAGCAGGAAAGCTTCATCCCGTTCCCTGGATGTGGCCCTGGGGGGATTCCTCATTCTCTTTGCTTCCCAAGTGTAAAGATCTGGAAGAGGCTGGAAGCCTGAACATCTGGGTGGTGGACATGCTGTGGCCTCCAATGTGACCTCTCTGGATTAAGGCATTGTTAAAACATGCTTTGTGCTTGGCATCTTTGGCACATTGGGCCCTGCCCCGAAATGGGAATTCTCTGGATTGTGGGCAAGCGGGCGGCAGTTATTCCGGCAGGTGCTGATGTGACTTTATTCCTTTAGGAATTTTGTTTTTCAAATAAACACCATTTTGCAGTTCTGATTAAAAAAAAAAAGTATACTTTAATACTTGGCTTATGAATGCAGCTTCATAGATGCCTTTCAGATCTGATTGAAAACCAGCGATGATTCACATTAAACCATTTTGCTCACATTTTCCATGTACATCTTTACCATCACTGTCTTTGTCATCACGAGGGCCATTTTTGAGTCTCTGGACAGTTGTCTCCAAAGCAGTCACTTTGGTTCTCTCTCAGGTCATTTGAACTATGCCTCCTTGAATCCAAAGTCACTAGCATGGCCTGAAACATCCCAATGACCAAGTATCACCTTCCTTCATCCCTCACTGTTCTCCCCCCGGCTTACTCCACTCCAGGCAACACGGCCTCCTTGGAACTCCTCTGTCACTTCAAGCACACTTCCACTTCCTGTCCCCTCTGTTAGGGACACTATTAAAGAAATACCACCTCATTAAAGAAAATGATGTCAGTTTCCACAGTACCTGCTATTTGACGGCTAAGCAAATATTGACTATAACATCACCCCAATCAGTACCAATTTCTTAATTAAGTGATTCTAGATGCTGTAACAGAAAACTTGGTCAATTAGCATACTAAAAGTCTATTTCACATTTTTGGAAATACCAGTGAGGCTTGGAAAGCTCTCCTGGTCGTGTCTCCTCCATGTGGTGACTCAGGTATCCAGGCTGCTCCACTGATTTGCTGTTTCCACTGTTGCTGCAAAAGTGGGTGGGAGAGTTGGCAAGATTGCACAGGATGTCAACAAGAAGGCGGCTTACATCACTCCACCTTTTTTTTTTTTTTTTTGCCTACTCAGCACAGAGATAGAAATGCCTTTCCAGGGTGCTGGGAAAGGGGGTGTCCACTCTACCTGGTGTCTGTAAAACAGTGCCACAGAGTTTCATCTGGGTGGGAAACCTGCCATTGACCACTAGCTCAGAGCTTTTGGAAGAAATGACACTAATCCACAAAGCGTGTGGAATGTCCCATATATAACAAGTAATAAATATTTGCTTATTAATAAATTCAGGTTTGTTGAGGGGAAATATATAGGTCTAACCACTTGGCTCAAATTTCCAAAATTATCAAAATACTTGAAGTATTCTTGTAAGTGTAGCATGAAATTAACACTAACAGCACTATTAAACATAAGCAATCTGTCAACACCAAATGGGATGTGAACTATCTCTTCCCTATTCTGTTCTCACACATAACCCCTTTCTTTCACCTCTTCCCTGGAAGATTACTCCTCCTTCCCCTGGGAAATCAGAAAAATATGGGAACCCTTTGAAATTTCTAATTTTAACTATCAGTTTCCTATTAGCAAAAGATACAAATTAGCAATATTTTAGGGGGAGATCTCATAATAACCCCACAAGGTTTCAAGTAGTAGATAATTAAGAATTGATGACCCCCCATTAAAATTCCCATAGGGATAAACCTTATTTCAGAGACTAGCAATGGATGGGACTTAGGAAGGAGAGTTCCCTGACTCATTACAAAGACACTCTCTTTTAAAAATCCTAAAGGTGGCGAAGGAAGGAGGAAGAAAAGGAGGAAGAAACTCAGACCCAGGAGGTCTGCCCCCAAGAGGGGGTCACACCAGCAGGGGAGCGTGGAGAAGGCAGAGGATGGGGGCTGCCAGGGACCGGACTAGGGAAGCAGAGACCACCAGAGCCTGTGGCTGTCGGGGATGATGGGGAGAGGCAGCCACCCTGTGGGAGGATGACCCAGGGAGGCCACTCTTCAGTGGTCAGGAGAGGAGGCAAGGTCAGGGCGAGGTCAGGGAAGTCGACTATCTGCTGACTCGGGGAGAAGAGAGGGAATGAGCTTTGTGGGGAGGCCAGGGGAGATGGCAGGTGGAGAGGTAACGGGAAGCTGGGTCCTGGAGCACATGGGAGATCGAGGAGGCGTGGGGGGCGGAGGGAAGGAGGGCAGGCTTGGAGGGGCTGGAGGAGGAAGCCGCAGCATCACAGCTGGTTTCTCCTGCTTTAACCTCAAGACCCTTCTGCTGAACTGTGGATGGGTGGGGTAATGAAGAGAGCTAAGGCAGATCCTTTGAGGGTGACAAAGGGATCCAGAATGGTCTGTTAGGGTTCTCTTGCTGCATAACGAATGACCACGAACTTAGCAGCTTAAAACAGCACACGCTGCGGTCTCCTTTCTGTGGGGCAAGGGTCTGAGGGGCTCCTCTGCTCTGCTCAGGGTCTCACCAGGCTGCCCATCAGGTGTCACTGGGCTGTGTTCTCATCCAGAGGCTAGTCTGAGGGACAGTCTGCCTCCAAGGTCATTCAGGAGATAGACAGAACTCACTGTCCTCAATGGCTGCAGGCTGGGTTGGAGGCCACCCACAGCTCACAGAGGTGGCCTGCAGTCCTTGTCACAGGGCTTCTTCAACCACACCTCTTACTTCAAGGCCACAGGGAGAATGCTCCCCAGGATGCCAGGACGGACTCCCGCCCACGGTGACCCTCTCCCAGAAGTGGTGCCAGTCACCCCGCCACATCTTGTTGGTCAGAAGCACGTGAGAGCCTGTCCGCAGTCTAGGGAAGGGCCCTGCACAGAGGACCCCAGGAGATGGAGTCACCGAGAGCCAGCTGGGGTGTGTCTACACAGACGTCCCTCCACCCCTCCATTCGGTGGCAGAACGCAGTGTGTGACCAGAGCCTGTGGCCCTGCCTGGCTGTCCCCAGACAGCACGCAGGTTCCCACCCCGTTGGCATGTTTGTTTAGAGGTTTCCCAGGCTGTTTTGCAATGTGAACAAAAGGAGAGGAAGACACTAATATCTATTCTGACACTTACAGGTAGTGTCACGTGTGTTTCCTTGGCCCAGGTTTTCGATGACCGAGTTCCAAGCGCCTGCATGCCTTCGTGTCTCCACAGCCACGGGGCCATCGTGCGGTGACAGACGACAGATGCCTGCCCGACGCCTGCCCAACCTCACTGTCCAGGTCTCGCTCCTCACCGACAGGCAAGCCTCTCGCCCAGACCAGCTCCCCAGGGCTCTGCCTTCCAGCCCAGCCCTCGTCTTCCTGCTGGGGAACAATGGCGCATTGTCAGGCTGCAAATGGAGGCCGGGCTGCATCTGCAACTCTGTCCCGAGTGTGCACACTGACACTGGAGAGAGACAAACAGATCCTGAGGACAATGGGCTCCGGCCGTGATCGCAGAGAGTGCGCGTGTTTGATTCCCACTTGTATCCCGGTACCCAAAGTGGGGCGGCGACGTGCCAAGAATGCACAGGGCGCCCACCGCCACGTGTGTCCTGCCGACTGTTTAGGTTCTCTCTTAATCGGGCTGTAATTGCTGTTGGGAAATTAACACATCGGCACCTCTCTAAAAATCTTAAAGCTCTAATTATACTCAGAGTCTCAAAAGAGCGCCACGTGATACTAAAACAAAACTTCAAAACTGAATAATTTCTTCCCAGTTAGGTTTTGCTTCTGGTACGCGATTACGATTTTATCAGGGAGGTCCTGTGTGAAAACACAGTGCTACAAAATCCGAGGTCCCGGGAACTGTTTGAATCCCTATCTTCAAACACCTCACCTTGCAAGCTGTCGGCCCCTGTGGTCTCCCTCCAGGGACAGGGAACCGGCCGCTTCCTGAAGAAGTCGGCTAATGAGCCCAGTTCTGCTCTGACACACTCCGCCCAGGGTCTAAGCACCGTCTTTTGGAGCTACCCGCTCTAAGCCCAGGTCTTCTTCCACCTGGCAGACTTTCAGATGCTTGGAGTTGGACTCTCCAAAGAGCAGCCGCAGGCATGGATATCATGTTGAAAATGGGTTCCTGGAAAAGCCTCCCAGATAAAGGCATGTAATTTATCAAGGTTTCAGGGGGGACAAGTAAGGAGGTGCAGGAAGCAGGACAGAAAAAGAGAGGAAGCCAACCAAGGAGGCGACTTCAGGCAAAGCCCCACGAAGCCCTAAGCTAAGTAAAGCTTGAGAGCTGTGCCCATCTTGAGCCAAGGTTGTGGGCTTTCACCTCCAGCCCTGCTGGTCATGGGTCAGGGCTGTCCTGGGCTGGAGGGGTCGAGTGAACTCCCTGACATTTCAACTCTGCACAAGGCAGCAGAGTTCTCCAGTGTCCCCTGGGAAGTTCCTCAAGGAGACGCTCAGGGACCTGCTCCTAAGGTGAAGCAGCTGGTGCCCGAGAAGGTGTGCCTGGGACCGTGAAGATGACTGAAGGGCATCTTTGCAGAGCATTCACAGGTTGGCTATAAACTACAATAATTGGGAGCTACATAGGGATTGTAGTGAGAACTCCGGAGACTTTCCAAAACTCAGCAACAGGAAAGACACCTTCCAGGCAGAAGATGGGTGGGCACCACTCCAAAAAACTGGTCATTCAAACAGAAAAATCCAGAAGTGCTAAAGGTTGAGGGTTCCCAAATGAAGAAGCTAGATAAACCTATGGTGGGTGTACAAATAGATCACACACACACACACACACACATACACAAACATACACACCCTGCTCTTAAATATAAACAATCAAGGGGCACCATAAATTTAAGGAACGCCTGTAAGCCAGAGATGAAAGCAAACAATTAAAAAGTAAGTGTGTGGGAAATCAAAGCAATGTTCAAAAATAAGAACCCTGTAATTGCCGTCCCAAGGAATGTAAGAGAAATGATTTTACTCATGAAATAAGAATCAGAGGTGATAAAAAGGAGTGGTCATAAAATGAGAACAATGTAACATTTTAAAGTCAAAAAGCAGAAGAAATGGAAGGCTAAATAAAAGTTTTGGAAGATGAAGTTGAATAAGAAAGGACTAGAGAGAAGATAAAGAGAAAAGAAAATGAGAACGTTCTGGGAGCTCCAAGATCCCAAAATCAGATGGGGGAGGAAATTATTTTTAAAAATCTGAAGCCTCAGACTTCTCAGACTATTATATAGTAGAGCAAAACCTTTTAAAATGTGAGAGATGTTTTTCAACCCAGAATTCCATTTCCAGGCTGACCAAGTTTAAAGGTTAAAAGAAAGATTTTTTTATAGAGATGAGTTTCAAAACTGTACAAGTCATCGAGAGCGGGTGGGGATCCAACCCTGGGGAAGGGGGTTCCCAGCAAACCCAGCAAATACTCCTGATGGGTGTCCAAGAGTGGAGAGCAAGTAAAAGAGGGATGTCTGATCAAAACAGGAGAAAACTGGGCAATCGCTGATGAGCTCTAAAACACTAAGAGGACGGTCACACTTCTGGGGACATGTCTGGGAACACATTCATGGTGACTCTAGAAAACTAAGCAAACAGAGTAACTATTAGCTCTAAGGAAAGGAAGACCACTGTAAGAAAACCCATGCTCATGGTGTACTGTGTGGTGCAGTTCAGAATGCATATCATGGCGATGAATATGTCACAGACCGAATAATCCAACTGAAAAATGATGGTGTAATTATAGGAGGGATGTGAGCAGTGGAGATGTTTGGAGATGGCTTGAATAACTTCCATCTTCACCTTCCGTTACAGTAAGTCAACAGACCATCTCCAGAACTAAGAAGAAAAAGGAAAAAATCAAGAAATGGAAGCGTGAGCTGGTTTTCTATCAACACCGAGCACATTCCAGAAAACTTGGGAGTAGATTAGAGGTCCAACGCAGGCCTCTCTGGGTGTCGGCCTCCTGTCAAAATCTAGGCTTCAGCAGGGAGGCTCAGGGGTGGTGGGGGACATGTCCTTGCTTTTTGATCTCCTGAGTTCAAGGCCTCCTGCTTCCATTTCCAAGACCAGCAATGGTGGCTTCCGCCCGCTTCTTCCACCTTGAAGATCCCCTGAGCTCACACGGGCCACCCAGATAATCCCGCATGACCCCTGGTGTGAAAGTCAACTGTGTGGCAACCTTGGTTCCCCTCCGCCAGGACCCTCATGTCCACAGGCTCTGGGAATCAGGACATGGGGTCTTTGGGAGCTATTCTGCCAACCAGAGTGTGCGTGTGTGTTGAACAACACAAGAGCGTGCATGTGTGTTGAGTGTGTGTTGGGAGGAAGCTGAAAACAGAGCAAGAAAGGGTTCCCCTGGGAAGAGGAGCTGGGTAGGAGGAGCAGGGCGGAGCTGCTGGTTTTCGTTATAAACTCGGACTTCCCTTCACCATGAAAAACCTATGTCAATGTGTAACTTTCATTAAAATAACAATTAAATTACAAAACAAACCTGCCCTAGCTGGGAAGGGATCTTAAACAGGGAAGAGAGGTGAGCAGATCTGCCTTTTTAGACAGTTCCCTCTGGAGTGGTGTGGATTCAGAGGCGAGGTCTACAACTCATCTTGTCCAGTAGCAATATGCCTGGGGAGGCTCCAGCAGATAAAAAGAGCCCACTTCCCTGATACCAAGTGTGATCTAAGCCTAATGGTGCAAGTCTGAAAAGAAAAAAGAAGACACAACAAAGGTGGTGTATCCAGAGCCAGCATTCAGAAGCCTCCCTGGGCTGGACTGGCTTGGTGGCCATGCGGCGCAAGTGACTTGCCCCTGCAAACCAGAACCCTCTAGCGAAGGGGGGCAGGCATTCATTACCTCAGATACAGAGGAGAATCTGCATACGGAGTGCCCCATGGCTCACAACTACACCCCTCCAGGTCTCCCCGGAGTTCCCTGACGGCCGCAGGTCTAACAGAGAATTTTGTTCTCTTGGCCATTACCTTCTAAGTATTTCTTAATTTAACATTAATGCAAAGTTCAGGAGCAAGACAAGGACAATCTCACCTGAAGAGTTAATGGTCCATGGAAACCAACACCGACTCCTTTCACTGGCACTTCACATTATTATATCATAAAGATAATGGGCAGTGATTCATTCCACTGAGAAGGAAATAGTTCAAAGTAAAAATTCTTTTTGTTCAATTCCCAGCATTGACACTGTGTGTGTGTGTGTATGCAAATACGTTCACAGAATCCACAGAAGTAGGAGATGCGTGCATACAAATGTTCCAGTAGGAGCTAACCCAGGTGGGTGCTTGGGAGCTTGAGGTTCACAGGGCAGTTTGGAGGTAAATTCCTCCAGTTTTACAGATGAAGAAACAGAAGCAAGGAAGCTTACTGACCTTGTGAACCATCAACAAGGAACTGAGAGAGCTAGAGTGTGAACCACTGTCTCTGAATCCTGGATTTGTCCTCTTTTCTCCGTATCGCACTGTCTTTGGGGTCGAGGGTTCAAATCTTTCACAGGGCAGGTTTCAGGAGCACCAGCCAGAGAAGAGCTCAGCCTATGAGGCAGAGCAAGCTTATCAGCAGAAAATGGGAAACCCTTGTATGGAGGCCTTGAAAACCTGAGCAAAGCAACTACAGAGAAAGCCCTCTGGAAGGGCCACTCCCCAGAGCTCCACCTTCTATTGCTGTCCTGCAATATCCCACAGCAAAGTCAGGGCTGTCAGGCGCTTAGAAGCCATTTGGGGAGAAGGACTTACAACGGAGCCAAGGTTGGCTCAGACCAACAGCGGTGCACACAGCAAGAAGAAGTTGGCACTGGATGTATTTTGAAGGTTGAACCAACAAGATTTCTTGACAGAATGAGAGAAAGAAGCATCAATGAAAACCAGTGGCCTCTCCCAGGTCCAAGATGCAGAATTCTCTGGCAGTGATTAATGGCATTAATCCACAATGCGGTCACTGAAACCACTTCCATTTCTTTAGAAATTGCAGAACATTAAAACTTGAGCCCTATCTCTCACCCTGTACAAAAATCAACTCGAAATGGATCAAAGACCTAAATGTAAGACTTGAAACTCTGAAACTCCTAGGAGAAAATGGAGGGGAAATATTTCAAGACATTGGTAAAGGTAATGATCTTCTGAATAAGACCCTAAAAGCACAGGAAACAAGCAAAAATTGACAAACGGGACAACATCAAACTGAAAAGCTTCTGTACCTCAAAGGAAACAATGGACAGAGTGAGCAGATAGCCTACAGATGGGAGAAAGCATTTGCCAGCGATTCATCTGATTCATCTTTGACAGAGGATAAAGATCCAGAATATGTAAATAGCTAAAAAAAAAAAAAAAAAGTAATCCAATTTTAAAAATGGACAAATGATTTAAATAAATACCTTTCAAACATTTATATTTCCAAAGAAGAAATATAATGACTTATAACTCTTATGGAAAATGTTCAATATCATTAGCCATCAGGAAAATGCAAATTAAAACTTCAATAAAATTCCTCCTTGCATGAGTTAGAATTAGTATTATATCAACACCAACAAATGCTGGCAGGGATGTGGGAAAAGAAGGCACTCATCCACTGTTGGTAGAAAAGCAAATTAGCCACGATGAAGTGCTAAAAAAAAGTCCGGAGTTGACTCCAAAAACTCAAAATGAAGTTACCGTCTGATCTAGCTCTGCCATTTCTGCTTCTCTAGGCAAAACGATGAAATTAGACTCCCAACGAGACACCTGTAGGCCATTTTTATCACGGCACCATCCGCAACAGTGAAGAGGTGGAGTCAGCCTAGCGGCCCATCAACGGATGAGTGGATAAAGAAAATGTGCTATACACGGAGTATTAGTCAGTCTTAGGAAGAATAAAGTCCTGTCATGTGCAGAAAAACGGATGGAAGTCAAGGACATTATGTTAAATAAAATGAGCCAGACACTGAAAGGCAAGTACCATGTATTCCCTCTCATATGTGGAAACTAAAAACTGTCAACCTGAAAATGAGCAGGGGCTGCCAGGGACTGGAGGGGAGCCAGCCAGGGGAGAGGCGGGCCGCGGTGCAGGAAGGGAGCTGGAGATGACCGAAGCCCGTTGTAGGCACATATGGGAATGTCACACTGAACCCCGTTAATATGTTCCATTAATACTTGCTGATAAAAGGCAAAAAGAAATAGAAGCCAGAAGATGGCACGCCTCCACTCAAACGCTACGGTGGTTCCATGTTTCTAGTAGGATGAAAGCTGAAGTCCTCGAGGCCGGGTGACCGTACCCTCGCTCACCTCCCTGCCCTCCATAATCTGCTTCTTTCTCCCCCTCTTATTCCACCTTTCACATTGACCAACCTGCTTTTCCTCAAGTAAGCCAGCCACACTCCTACCCTAGGGCCTCAATTGGCTATTTTCTCTCCCCCGAGGTCCCTACCTGGCCAAGTCCCCTCACGTCCAAGCGTCACTCTGTCACCTTCTCAGTGAGGCCAGTGCAGGCCACGGGATGCGAAGGTGCGTCTGACCGAAGGCTGCCCAGCTCCCTCACCCAGCGTGAATGGAGAAGCACAGGGCAGGGGTCTCTGCTGCTCATGAATGTATCCTAACCACCGAGGACTTCAGAGTCCCTAAAAATATTTGCTAAATGAATGAAAGAAAGGAAGAATGAATGAATGAATGAATGAATGGCAGAAGGTTTAGGAGGAGGAATCCCAAAGTCGTGCAGACGAGTAGCAGAAGGGCAGCCTGTGAGCCACGTGGCACACTGAGTAAACTGGACGAGGCCTCCCGCCCTCCTAACACACCACCGCTCTTATCCGTAGGGCTGTCCTCCCTGACAGCACGTCTCCTTCAGCGACAGCTCCCAGTTTCACTGGCCTCACTCACCACGTGGTCTGGAGGGAATTCAACGTCCACCTGGGGGCCAAGTGGACACCTCAAGCCCCTTGGCACCTTGCATTTCCCTGGCCACTGTGACTGGTTCAGGAACAGGCGTAGGAACGAGTTTGTGGAATTCAGTGTCACGTCTGAATGAAAGGGCAGGGCAACGGTGGTATCCCCACCTCAGGGCCAGCAGGATGTCATCTCGGAGAGAGAAGATGGAGCTAGTGGGGATGACCAGAGGGAATGAATCAGTTCCACGGAAGACGGAGCCAAGAAATGGGAGGAGACCTGAAGGCATCAGTGGCACCTGAATTTAGCAGGCATCCAGACCTTTTAGGGGTGTAAATAGAAAAACTCTATATATGACCGAAGATGGCCTGAGTTGGGAAATCTGTCATTTTCAATTATAAAAACTCTGACACCAGAGCTGGGGAATGTTTATAGGGCTGTTTTCACTGGTGGATAAGCTGAAATTGGAGATCGCTCCACCCAGGTGACAGACCACACAAATCCCAGCCTTCTCCCCAGCCCACTCTCCACCTGAGCACGAACTAGAAAGTTCAGCCCACACAGGAACCTGGGTGCCAACCTCTTCCTGCCCTCATTCTTTCTCCGTCTCTGTGCGCGTACAGAAAACAAGAGTTACAAAGACGAAAAGAGGGATTTTTGAAGACCTTCTTTTTACCTGATACACAGTGATAATCGCACATACAGCAGGCGCTCAATAAATACTTGCTGAGTGATCGAAGGGAGAGAAGAAAACCATTTGTGTGCACTGAGCGGTTTCTTCTCTTCTTTTCCTTTTCATGCTGTGAACAGCAAGCCAAAGCGACGACAGATGTTACTCAACTACAGTTGGTCCAGGCTACGTCTGCGGGAGCCAGTTCTGCCTCCCGAGTTGAAGAGTGTACACGGGGTACTTGGAGAGGGTGCAGGGATGGAACTGTGGTGGGCTGGAGAGTACAGCACGTCCACCCAGGCATGAGAACTGACAGCACAGAGAACAACCAGAGAGACACTTCTGGTCCACAAATGTCCCGAGTCCAAGAACTTAGAGAGGATGCCTCCTAATAAGCTCTTATTTTACAGAAGAGGAAACTGAGGCTTCCAGAACCCAGGCAGCTAGGGGAAATGCCGAGGCTCCGAGACACGGTCTAGATGCTGCTTTCAAACTGTGGGTCCACACCTACTAGTGGGTTGTGAAATTCATTCGCAGATTTGGTCAGTTTTTGTTTTTAATGAACAAAGGATAAAATAGTACAGAAAAGGAAAAGTTCTGAGTGCGTTTTCTTTAACAGTAAGTATTACTGTATATGATTTTTACGTCAGTTTACATACACACACAGACAAGTTGTGTACCAGGTCAGGATGTAAAATGCATTGTACACTATGAATCCATTTTTAAACATTACTGAGTCACAGATGGAGACAGAGCCCCACAGAGAAGACCCGTGGTCCATCGCCAGAACCATCTAGGGAGATTTTTTAAAATACAGATTCCGGAGCCCCGCGTCCAGAGATTATGTAAGATTCTGCACAAATCATTCTGGAAAGACTTTTGTGTTTATAAAGTTTGCCAGGGATTTCTCACTCACAGACTAGTTTTAGGACCAGACAACCCTTTGAAGGAGAAAATCAGCAGAGGCTCATCCCCATCAGGATTAAGCCACAAGGTGCTTCAAGAAGCCTAGAGAAAGCTGGTACTAGAGCTTCTGCCCGTCCAAGGTTGAGGTTGGCGACCTGGCGTCTCACAGGAGTCCCCATCTCTCCAGTGCCTGGACAAGCACTTGACACAACAGGTGCCAATAAAGCCTTGTGGATTGACAGTCTCCCTGAAAGAGACACCACATTGGTTGTGTAGCGCCCTGTGGGAAGGAGACCGGGGGTTTGCAATGGAGCTTAATGAGATGATGCAAGCCCCGCACTTGGCAACATGTCTGACGGACACATTGGCAGCATGAGAGATCAGGACACTGTTGTACTAGTGTGTCTGTCGTGGCTATTATTTTTGTGGTTTGCTTAGAGTCAGGGCTTGGTAAATATCAATTTGTTTTAAAATAATGCAGATGAGGTCTAAAAAAGATCAACATCAGTAGGATTGTTCAACTCTGTGCCCACAGGGGGAGAAAGCCTGTCTTGGAGTCTTAAATATTAGATGATCTGTCTGTCATGTGAGCATAGTCCTGACTTGAATTAGGGGGAAAGAGGGGGCAGGCGCGGAACCCAGGCATGGATTCTAGAACCTGCTGTGAGTGAAATTACCCAAGTGGTATCAGAGGGACCAGCAGAATGCTGCCCCAGGAATTTTTCTCAGAAAAATAAAAGTCACACAAAACTGTGCCTCCCTCAAGGGGGTTTTCTAAGCGGAGAGAAAGGCTGCGCCACGCTACAGCGGGCGCCAGTCTCTTCTTTTATTCCAAAAGGACTCCTGACGTCAACACCAGCACTGGAAGACCAGCTGGCTGGTCATCACACCTACAGCCACCCTTGGGTCTCTGCTTTGGTCATCACAGTGGGAAGTGCAGGACACACACAGAGCTAGTCACCTGGGTTCCTCGCCAGGCTTCTCCCAGCAAGTGGGCAGCGTCTCCCTCCCACCAGCCGCCCACACACGGTGGGAGCAGCAGTCATCTTGGCTCCTCCAGTGGCCCAGCCTTGAACGGATGCCTCTTCCTTCCTACAGGCAGCTGATCACAGGTGTGCGTGTCTGCACTGGTAGAGACAGCACTTGATTTGAAATGCGTTCACATTTTCCCTCTTGATGGGGGTAAGGGGTGGGAAGTGAGTTTTTTGCACACCCTGAACAGTTCCCCATGACAACATAGCTTCGCTTTTCTGAAACCTTAAACCATGCTATTATAGAAAGTATGCTTGTTTGCTTGTTGGATTCTTGCGGGTGAAGTTAGAAACTTGTCCAACGGGGTTGTCACCTGCTAATTCTGAAGGTGTGGCAATTGGCTACTATGTTAAACCAACAAAAAATAATAAAAATCCATGTATATGCACGTGTTGGGTTTCTTTATTGAAATGGTTTTTTGACTGAATTTCAACTGAAGAAGCCAATGGAGAAAGGAGCAGTTTGCAAGCCACCATCTTATGAATGGTCACACATCTCAGGACACTGGGACCACACACTTTCTCTGACTGAGGACATACCGTAAGATGCTCAGTGCCTTTTCCTGGTTGCCCACTGCAGTCTTTCCTATTTGCTTTTTTCACATAGGTAAAAGGCTCTTTGGAATTCTGCCTCTTGTGTTTTTGTAAAATACAACTCCTCCCCAACCCAGCATCTTTTAGCACACACTTACTCTCACGCAAACCCCAACAGCTCAGTGCAGAGCCTGAGACTTACGCTTGACAGCTAAGACTGGGTTTGAGCCCCAGTTCTGCCCTTTAATAACCAAAAGGGTGTAAGTATATTTCTCAACCTTTTTGAGCTTCAGATTCCTCATTTTAAAAAGATCTTTAGAAATCCCTATGGCAGGGTACTGGGAGGATTAAATGAGATGTGGGAAGTAAGAAATAATTTCAAGCAGAGGCTTCCAAACCATTGCCAAGGAATTTGTAATTCTGTCTTGTTTGCACGCTTGCTTAATATTGTGTTTTTTGTATTTATTACATAATTATAGTAAAATGCAATTATCTTGGTTGAGCACCAACTAACACAAGGAGATTATCACCATGGTCCAAGGGAACTTTACTGCTTCATTTCCTGGACATTTGTAAATTCTGCACTTGGGTAACCAGTGGTGACAATACCCAACACCTGGATTGTACCTACTGGGGCCTTCACAAGTCAAGTGGGTTCCAACAGGGCATCCTTCACTTTAGAAAAGGCAGGAATAAGGTCAAAGGCCACATGGTCTCGGGTCCTCCAGTGGAGTGAAGGGTACTTCAAGCTGTCCCACTAGGGTCTGGATCTTGACCACGACTTGGCCCTCCATTTTGCTGCTCCAAGGGCTCCTTTTTGGCAGTTTTGATTATCTCTTGGAGTGGGGTAAACCCTGGGTAATGAACTCTCAATAGCCAAACTCACGACAGACTGAAAAGAACCAATGCAATGACAGTATGGATTTGAAAAGAGAAATTGTAAGCTGTTAGCACAGTGGAGGCCCACACCGGCAGGCCAAGGCAGGCCTTCCCTGAAATAAGGAAAACCACATTCTAACTTGGTGACTACTGAGTCAAAACAAGGGAACACGGGTGTTCTTAATGCATATTTGTCACAGAGGACATTTTGAAACTTTCTTCCCCATTCTTAAGTGGTTAGAGAACTCTAGAGAACACTGTTGCTCAAATTGTTTGGCTAAATCCTCAGGACAATGTTGGGTACACAGGGAACATGTCCCTTATCTGTTCCCCCAAACATGTCCTTGGCCTCCACTCCATGCTAGGCACTGTGCCAAGTGTTTTAAAGACATTTCTAGTCAAGCCTTCCAGCGATGATATGAGGAAAGGTGAACTGCTATCACCACCTCTCATAATCTGGTTTAAGAAGAGACGCTTGACATGGTATTAAGTGTCAGAGCCAGGACTGAAGCTCGGGAAGACTGATTCTCATTCTCAACCTTGAACTTGTGCTGCTCACGTTGGACCAAAGGAAGACCACCTTTATCAGTCACGTTGACCCTGGAATTTTGTTCCTGAAGCTCACTTGGGTACCTGCATTCCAACCATCTATAACGGAACTGATTACAAAGATGCATATTTTTCGCTTATTTAATTAATCTCTTAATTAAATATCTCTGTCCTCCATGTGTTTTCCCACAATAGACTCTCAGTCACAAACCATTATTTTTCAAATCTTGTGATCCACATTTACTCCTTTACAGATACAGAAACCAGAGAGGCCAGGAGACTTGCCCCAGGTTTTTCTTAACATAACACTTCAGAAATATCTGTCAAGAGCTACCAGGACAAAGCCTCCAGTCCAAGCCACTGGTAAAGACTAGCTCTCCAGCTCTTACCATCACAGCTCTTTGCTGCGGCAGTTCCAAAAAAATTGTTTTTTTTAACCAAGATGTAACCCTTTCTCCTGATAATGCAATGTAAATTGTGCCTTGGGTCCAATTGTTTGTCACCCCCTGTCATCAAGTTGGGATCTCCGTCCCTTGAGATATCTTGGTCTGTAATTGAATCTCTCTTGCCCAATGCTCTCTGCCACAAGCCTGTCCCAAAGGTCAGGTCCTAATGGACCACACTTAATACCATGTTGCAGCAAGCCTAGGAGGAGCCTGATGTCACAATCAACCCCTTAGAGATTTCTTAACCTACCCAATAACTCTGTGAAAATAGCTGTTGACTAGGTTAAGGAATTAAAGAATCCATGGATAGCATATCACTTCCATGACTGCTTGAAGGATCTGAATTCAAAAGCTCTGTGGCCCAAGAAGTGGGCATGGCCACCAATCCTGGGGCAGGAGGACTGTGGTCCCCACTGCTTTGCCCCTCTGCCTGAGGAACCAGTGGCCATAGGTGATGAACACTCATCCATTGAGCTGGGCCTCAGCTCTGCAGTGTGCCCCCGTGGCCATGTGTGACCAGCCTCTCGGCCCTGATTTGGAGTAGGATGATGGGATGGTGAGGGACAAGCAGGAGACGCCAGGAAATTCTGCTCACCATGAAGACAAATAAATTCCTTGCCGTTTCATAGGAACTTGGTTCTCCTGCTTTGAGACGTCGTGTGGAATTTGATCTTGGTGGCAGACCTGTTTTTAACTTCACTGGTAAGTTTCATCAAGATGCACCCAGGAATAAAACAGGACCCTGAAGCAGCATCTGAGGCAGGGCAGGCTCACCATGGTGCCCTTCTGAGCTTCAGTGCTTCCTGAAAGTCCAGGGCAACTGCAAATCCTCTAAGGTCTGAGCACTGGAAGGAGAGGGCAGCGAGGCCATCCAGTCTTCACGGAGTGGACTCCTATCACGTGGGAGTCGCTGAGGATGTAGAGGGACACACACAGCCCTCTCAGAACTCAGTCCAGGCGAAGGCCAGGTGCTCTCGGAGGGAGATTACTGCGTTAGACATTGTGTTTGAGTGTGCCACAGAGAAATAGCTTTCCCCAGGAGAGCAGGAGGAAGCCACATTGCGATAGGAGGTAAGCCATGTATCGGTCTATGGGCCTGGACTCAGCGGCTGAGGGTTGCCCTCAGCCCACAGTTTAGAAGCTGTGTGAAGCTGAGCGTATTTTCTTTGGCTCCTCTAAAAATCTCAGCTTCCTCATCTATAAAATGGAGCTAATTCTAGCACTACCCCTGGGTTACTCCTGGTTTTTGATGATCTCTGAAAAGCACTTAGCTCGTGCAGCTCAATAGACCTCAGCCATTACTGTTTTTCAATTATTAACCTTTTATCCTAATTATCCACCCGAATGAATGAGGCATTCTACTGAAAGAAGGAGAGAGAGAGAGAGAGAGAGCAGGGAGGGAGGGAGGGAGACTATGTGCTTGCTCTTCAAATCGATTCAAAATAAAATAAAATAAAACCCGAGTAGAAGTGAAAAGCGTAATTGACTTGCAAAGGAAAGGCGTGACGTGCCGCCTCTTCCCTGCCGGCAGCTCTCCTCAGTAACAGGCCTCGCCGGCCCTCCCTGGGCCTGTTTCCACCAACAGCCTCTTGCTTGTGCCCCCAGCAGAGGCCTTTTGGGCCCGTGCATCTATTTCTTGTTTCCTCTTCTGCTCTTCTTCCAAAGTCAGGAAAATGTTTGTAAAAGCGACAGCTGTTCTGCTCTGCACAAGCGTACAGCCTGGGGCACGAATGCTAAGCTCCGCCACTCAATCAGCGACCTCACCCAAGGGCCACAGAGGCTCCTATAGGATAATTGATGTTTGTTCACGGGCAAGTCCAGATTTGAGCGCATTTTTGAAAATCAAGCACCTCCTTCATGTCAGATTCTTTTCCGGAGCTCAAGATGCACAATTTTAAAAACCAAAGGCCAAATGTTTTCTCTGATAAGTGGATGCTGATCCATAAGGGGCGGGGTGGTCGGTAAGGGAAGAAGGGAGGAACTTTGGATTGTGTAGAGGGAAATGAGGGGAGGGAGGGGCGGGGAAGGAAAGTTGGTGGAGTGAGACAGACATCGTTACCCTGCGCACATGATGGATTACGTGAAGGGTGCGACTCCACACCCTGTACAACCATAGAAATGAAGACCTGCACCCCATTTGTGCACAATGAATCAAAATGCAGTTGGTAAAAATAAAAATAAAAAAAAGATGAACAATTTTGCCTTTAGATCCCAGTGCAAAAGACCAGCAGGGAGCAAGTCATCTTCGGTCATTTCGGATAGCCACTAGTGCGGGGGGCTTTGTGGTCAGGCACCTTCTCTGCCCCCTTAACACTTTACACAGTCTCAGCCTGAGTCATGGCACAAGGGCTCCACAGCCTCTGTCCTCAGCAAACAAGTAAAATTTCAGTATCAAATAAATGTGCTCTATTTATTTCTCAGAAAACAGACCTCAATTGAGGGTGAGACTTTAACCCTAATACATTCTCCTACAGTACCAGACACTAGATATGTGTCATAAAAACACAGAAAAAAAATTTTAAAGTCACATAATTGTAATCTCAAGGTGATAGTAGATAGGTCACACTGCCTCCGCTGCCCCAGGGACAATACCTAGAGCCCTGGACTCATCTCCTGACCTGTCTCCCTTAGTTCCACGACTGCCTTCTCCAATGCACTGTGCACATGGTAGCCCAAGTGACCTTTGAAAAGTGACTTCCCTACTGAAAGCTGTCCAATAGCCTCTGTGGTTCTATCTAGAGACCAGGAGCCTAATCCAGCTCACGACCAAGACTGATATTCAAAATACGTAACACCCCAGGACCTGACCAGTCCAAATGCAAGGGAGCCAAGAACAACTTATATGAACACACAACGCTGATATGAGTATATTTACTTTAAAATTTTCTACCTTTACTGTCAATCTGTGTATTAAATATCAGTAAGATTAATGTCTTTCTCGTAAAAATAAATGCAAATATACATTCCACTATTTCCTTTCTCAGGAATTTGGCATGTGCGCCCTGAACAAGAAACTTGGCATCCACAGATGAAGGGGCAAACAATGACCTTTTGTGAACGTGGAACACACAAAAGTGCATTGTTCATTTCCATGTTGCTATTACCGCCCACCCACACCACACATGAGCCTGAAAATTTCATGCACACCAAATTTTAACAAGAGAAACAATATCATAAACCCAATGAGGGAAACTAGCTGTTTATAGGAACCTCCTGCAGGCATTCCTTTTGAAGAGTAAATAAATATTGTGTAATTAAATTAGTTCAATATGAATTCATCAGTTTTCCTAAGCTTCGACAATGAATTTCTTAAAACAATCTATCACTGCAAAAAAGGAGCCAATAACTAAGAGACTCAGAAAACCAAATTCTATTTCTTTTTTTTTTTTTTTTTTCTTTTTTGGGTGCTGGGGATTTGAACCCAGGGCCTTGTGCTTATAAGGCAAGCACTCTACCAACTGAGCTATAACCCCAGCCCCTTAAATTCTATTTCTTGATCATTCACAATCTAATTATTTCACTATCACTGTAGAACTGGAAGGAACATGAACGCTTTGAGAGCACTTTCTCATTGTGATAGAAATAACTAGTGTGCTCCTTCACAAAGTTGTTGCAGACACCGGCAGGCCTTGTTGACAAGGACAGTGTTTCCAGAGTCTGCAGCGTGGGTACAGCCAGGTGTGGACAGACTTATGCTGGTCACAGACATTGGCCCCAGAACCCCCTTGGCGGCCTTTGGTTTGTGCTGTTTCTCTCTTTAGGAAAGCTCCGCCCAGACTCAGCCACCCCCTCTCCCAGACAACTGCACATCAGCACAGGCCCCTGTCAGAGTGTGCACACGCTCAAGTGTTCACAAGTGCGTACACACACACACTCCAGCGCAGACCACCTAAACACGGACAACCTTCAAAGCCCATCCCAAATAGGACCTTTTCCAGGAATCCTCCCTTGACCATCCCTACCGAGGCCAGTGCTCGTGAAGAACTATGCACCTGAACTCACCTGTTTTCCTCTGACCCATATACTTAACTACGATAGCAGTTTTGAAGTGCTGCTCAGCTTCGCTCCTCCCACTGATTCTGAGATTCCAGACTTCTCCTCACATGCTTGTCGTCACTACTCTTTAAGAGGTTGATGTTCCATGAATCTTTGAGGCTGAATGGAGAGACTTTGCAGCAACTAACCTCCGATGTCGGGCATCAGCCCAGGGGGTTATGTTGTTTCTGAAACTATCATTGCTGGAGTGTGTAATGGGTCACCTAATCACTGACATGATCTCGGAGTCCTGGGGTCCTACAGAAGGAGTTTCAATGTCCACCTCTCCCTCTCCAGCTCATCATCATGACACCTTCCCGCTGGGGCTTAGGAAACTGCACTGTCGCCCAGGGGTGCATATGAGAGCCCCAGCAAGGAGGACCGCATCAGACCAGAGGCCACTCACTCTGGGGGAATCCCTCAGTCACCCCTCAAGAGCCCTTGTCCCTGGCCACCATTTGTGGTGCTCTTCGGAGTCAGGTGAGAACTGGCTGGTGAAAGTCACAATGACCAGCTTAAAAAGGCTAAGTTCTAGGCCATTGACCACAGAAACTGCACATCTGTCCATAGGGTAGTGAAATCTGTGTAAACCTCAATTTTAATGAGTTCATCAAAGGAATAAGCTCACACCCATCCCGCCTCATAACTAAAACTGTCATTCTCTGCATTCTTGAAAACTGGTATTATTATAGTCTTACCCAGGGTAATTTGTGAATAAAAAGGACAACACTCCTCAAAACAGACGGGAACTAGGAGGGAGAAGGGCTCTCATTACCTGAGATGGGTCTTACCTGGTGGTTGGTTAGCTGCCACTTTTTAGCATCAATGCTTCCAAGTGTTTTGTGAAAAGGAAATTAATTGTTAGAATGCGCTGACATTGCAAGTTTCAGAATCACCTCACAGGTAAGTTATGTTTTATTTGGCTTGTTATTGGTTCTTTCAAGCATTGTGATAATAAGAAACTTAAGGTAAGCTGAAATAAAGATACCTTAAAAGAAAAAATTTGAAGTTTTCATGTTGGGAATGTAGCTCAGGGGCAGAGTGCTTGCCCAGTCTGCAGAGGGGGAAATAAAAGTATTTTATTTCCTAAGAAATTTGAAAGTTCGAATTTATTGTTTGTATGGACTATGAATTTTACCTGGAGAAATGCTACTTTCTACTTTTGATTTAGTTTTTTATGGAAAATCTAAATGTCTACAAGAGTAGAGAGAGTCATTTAATGAAACTAGAAATGCTATTGCCAGCCTCCAGAATTATCAGTTCATCTTCTTCCATCTGTTGAGTTCTTTTTCTTTGCAGATATTGACAATCATTGTTTAGATCCATCAATTCAGCTGGGTTTGCGAAGTCACCCTCTCTTCTCTAGTCTGTGAGGACATCAATTATCTTGTTTGATCTATACCCCACATATATCCCTAGTCACCAATTTATTTTGAAACAAAGTTCAGACATCCCATCAATTCATCAATTGTCTCAAAAAATATTCCAATATAAATATTATAAAAGATAATATTTAAGAATATCTGAAATATGACCCTAACCAAAAAAATTAAGTTATAATTCCTTTATATCCCTGAGTATATATTCAACATACCAGTGTTATTTCCTTGATCATCTCAAACATTTAAAACCTGTTCAAATACAGGCTCACACAAGGTCATACAATTGGGATTGGTTGTTAGTCTACAAAGTCTTTTTTTAATCTCTAGCTTCTTCCTCATTTTTCTTTCTCCTATCCTTGAAACTTTTTGTTGAGCTTGTTGAAGAACAAAAGTTCCTGCAGTCTGCACAGTGTGGATTGCATCCTGTGAAACTCTCCTGTTCCTGGAGCCCGGCGCGCCCCCTGGTCAGCTGCCTGGAGTCTCCATCAGATTCAGTTCTGATGTGCGGGGAGAACCTGGCTCCTTCATGGATAGAGTTGCGTTCTTCCATCTATTGAGTTCTTTCTCTTTGCAGACATTGACGATCATTGTTTAGATCCATCAGTTCAGCAGGGTTTGCAAAGTCGCCCTCTCCTCTAGTCTGCTGTCCCCACAGACTAGAGGACAGCGAGGTTCTCTTGGGCTTCCTTAACCCGCCCCCCGGCATTCCTCTTCATTTGCTATGACACCTTTGTAAAGAGAAACTTCCTCTCTTCAACTCTTATTTTCTGAGGTTCTATTCATATAGAAAATACAGGACAAATGTTTTTTTCTTTCTTTTATTTACCAATTTTCAAACTGAGTTCTTCTTTGGCATTCTCCAAAAACTGACCAAGGATTTTTTCTAGCACCATTTGGAACTCATGGATTCAAATGTAATTGATGTGTTTCAATCCATTTTAGTTATTATCTTTATTGGTGTTAAAATATTTGCCCTACAGGAGCTTCTGCAAGTTGGCTCCTGAATCTTTGACATGTCCCTTCTCATCTTTGATAGCTTCCTGGCTTTAGTTATGCCAAGCTGCCCCAGGCTAACTTTGTTTATTTCCTCCCAGATGTGGGACCAGCCATCTTGCCAAGGAGGTGTGCTTCCTTCTGGAAGAACCACCTGAGGTGTTCTCCCTGCCTCTGGCTTGCATGTTCGTTCTAGGACTTTTGAGTGGGTGGTTTGAAATTCTGTCTGTCTGTCTATCTCTCTTATTCATGCTGATACTCCTAATTTGAGATCAAGACTAAGATTCTACTTAAATCCCTGACCTTGCATGTGTGTCCACACTCATGCCAACGACTCCCTTCTCGATGCTTCTAGCAGAACTTCTCATCAGCTTTGTTCCACACCATACTTAAAACAATCTTAAAATACAATACGAATGCTAACACTGATAATAGGATTTACTGAAAATAGTCTAAGGTTGTTTTTGGCAGTTCTTTTTGTCCCTAAATTGTGTGCTAACCAGGAATATATAGTCAGATTATCATATTTAAACCTCAATTGAAGGAGTTCCTCTGTTTTTGCTTATGCCAACAGCTCAATTCATGGTTAGGGATACTTGTTCCATTTTGTTTTCAACTTTTAGAGATAGACTTTTAAATTTAAATTTCATAATCCAGTTTTACTGTGATATAATAAAACATTTGCATGTTTCCAAAATTGAATTCGCAAGACAAAATATATTTAACCAGACTATCTTTTAGTCTTTTCCACGATAGTTCTTCCCAGTCCCAAAAGTAGTCATATTTAAAATATATGGTGTTTTCTTCCATTGCTTTCTTAATACAGGCAAATTTATGTATTTTTCTATCTTTGTTCACTTGACAAGCCTTGGAAGTCATTCCACAGTTGTGCACGAGGATCCCCCCCCCGCCTTTTATAAGGAATGGGACTAACAGTGAGGAGGGCACGCTTTTCATTCAACCAGTTGCCTGCTGGTAGGCCTGGGGTTGTTTCCAGGCATTTGCACTGATAAACATGGCTGCGGTAGTATCCTTGCATATTGGCCTTTTCATGTTTCTGCCAGGGTGTCTTGGAGGTCCCCAGAAGTAGAATTCCAGGCTCCGGGGAAAATGTGCATGTAATTTTGCTAGGGCATGCCAAGCCTCCCCACGGACTGTACCACTTCATACCCCCCCCAGTCCAGAATGGAAGCGCCTGTTCCCCACAACTTTGTCAATAGAGGGTGTTGTCCACCTTTTGGATTTGGGCATCTAACGGGCAAGAGATGATATCTTGGTGCATGTTTTACTTCATCATATTGTGCGTGAAGTTGAGCATCTTTTCATATTGTGAAGAGAGATTTAGAGTTCTTTTTCTTATATTTTGACTCCACTTTTCTGTCAAATTGTTGGAGATTTTCTCCTCTATTTTTCAGACCTTTTTTATACAAAGGGCTACTAACCCTTTGTCTCTGAAGGAAGGTGCAAATAGTCTTCCTATTTTCTGATTTTTTTTTCTAATCTTACTCCTGGTCGTTGTTCTTATTTTTTGTTATTGATTTCTTTCTGTAAACAAAGATTTTTTATTTCAATGCAACCCAATTTATGAATCTTTTCCCTCATTTTACCAAGATTTGAGTCATAGGTCAGAAATTGACATTCTCTCCAAGGTTAGGATACAATTTGTCAATATTTTCTTTTAATATTTTTATAGCTTCAGTTTTTACATTTAAATATCTTGTCTATTTGGGATTTAGCACAATATATGGTATGAGGAAAGGATCCAATTTTTGTTTTTTTCCAGTAGTCATCTACTTATCCCAAAGCCACTTGTAGGGAAGTGTGTGCCCCAACAAATTTCAGATACCACCTGACCCATCAACAGTTTCTGTAGGCAAATGAATGGACTCCTGTATTCTTTACTCTGCTCTATTAGTCTGCAAGTTCACCAGACTCTGCCGACATCAGTCTGTTCTGACAATAGAGATTTTCTCGTATGTTTAGTATCTGAGGTGCTCAATAAGATCTCATTGAAGGCAAGTGCCGTGAGGTCTTCTGCTGGAGGTGACCAAGCAGCCTCAACACCCCACAGCGACACTGGGGCCTCTACCACAATTTAATCCCAATCACTTCAGCATAACTGAAAACAAGACTGGCCTTCAAGTTCTTGAGAAATCTATTGTTTAAGAAAAAAAATTCAAAGGAAAAAAGAAAAATAATGCCTTCACATCAATGTGCCTCCAATGAGGGTAAATGACTGGATTCCAGGAGGGTGGGGGAGGGAGTCCTTGAATGAGGTGCTCTTTTAAATGTTTTGAATTTGCACTATGTGTGTGTATTAACTGTTTATTTAATTAATTGCTCAGTAAATTTCCTATCTCTCGTTAAAGTGACTATATTTCAGCTTCTTCAGCTGGGGGGTTTCTTTCTCATATAAGCAATACATATGACAACTGGGACGTCTGGCACCTGGAGCAAGAGAGCACCTCAGGCTTCTGTGTTGGGCAGACTGTGGGCGATGAAGTCTGGGCCTCCATATCTTGGCTTTTGCCCTGTTTTGTGTTTTTAAAGAACATACCGTCCTAGGAAAGCAGAGGAAAGAACAGTTCCTTTCTTTAGTAAATGATTTAAATGTTGGAAACAGGGAAAAGAAAATATGGCACAGAAGAACACATTTTTCTCAGTTGTGACTATTCTACTGGAGGAGGCCATGCTAACCACCCAAACCTGGTTAAGTAGAACCTGTCGTGGTTCTACCAGGCTAATCTGGCACACGAGGTTGGAACGGCAGGTCTATGTCAAAGGAAGCCAAGAAAATCCAGGCTCGGCTTAAAGGCCAAATGGAAACGAGATGGCTCCAAAGCCCAAGTTATGCAAATACATATCCTGCCCAAAGCTGGACTCCCAGGACTTCCTGTTACCAGCCTCCTGATGAAAAGAATGTCTCAGAGGACAGGAGATGTGTCAGCGTTCCACCAGTGGCCTGTAGATGCTTGGCACTCATTTCACCAGTGTCCCTTGAGACACAGTACTAAGGTGTTCAGTGTGGACCTGAGTGCAAATCCTGCCTCGGTGAGCTAACTGCATTACTAGGGTCTGTCAACAACCCAATCAGGACGATGACATTAAGAGGTCTAAAGGCATGAGCATGCTTAGAACAGCACCCAGCATTAACTGTAATTAGCAAGAGAAAATGGAGTCCTCCTTTCCCTCCATTTAAGCATCATCTGGTTTGATGTCATGCTATAAGAAGATAAGCAAACCCTCTTCCCCATTATTCCTGCGTGGTTATAATTGATAGAGTTTTCAATTGAGAAGACATCTTTATCTGCGCACAGGTCCAAAAAAAAAACAATAAAAAACGGCAATTACGGGCTCAGTGCTAGAGTACTTGCCTTGCCTGTGTGAGAGCCTGAGCCTGAGTTCAATCCCAACATGGAGGAGGGGGAGTGGGAGGAGAGGAAGAGGAGGAAGAGGCGGAAGAGGACAAGGAAATAAAAAATGGCGATTATGCACCACATCATCCATCCATCCAAGAGGCCAAAGCCTCTCTTGTTTGCAGAAGGCTGGGGCCCTGATATGTGCACTGGGAGTCATGCCCGCCTCCTGGGGTGACCCTCCCTCCCATGCAGAGACATCACTTGCAAAGTAGAGAGGTACAGCTGCATTTGAACGAAGACCACACTCGCCCTCCCAGGCCTGGGGTCCCCTGCACCACAGCATACTGGGGGTTGCATTGCAAAATCCAATTCTTGATTACTCATAATTGAGTAGCAGAAAGATTATTATTCTTTGAGGAAACTTGATTTATCCTGGAAGCAGGTTTTTTTCATTTTAGGGAGGGGAGGGGACAAATTACATTAAAATCTGCTGGAAAATTTTGGTTGGAACAAGGCACAAAAATGTTCCTTGTAGGTTGCAGATGCCTCAGTTGTCATTCTTTAACAAAATAAGGGCTCTCTTTGTAAAAACAAACACGACCCAGGCATGTTCGCTCTTTCTTTGGAATGTATCCGCTGTGCTAAATTAGATTTTTTTTTCAAAACCCCTCACCAATGGCACTGAGGTTGTGTGTGGCTATTGCTGACTCTACAGCAGAGGAATTAAGGGCTAAATTTGTTCTGCTGAGTCCCTGGGTCTCTGATTATCCAAAGGGCATGGAGATTCACTTTGGAAAATTCTGATGATTACATACAAGCTTTTTTTCAGGGACAGGTTAAAACATTTAAGAGACCCTCCAGGCATGTATCTTAACACTCTAGGAAAAAAAAACTGTGATGTCTCTTGGGAGCCCTAGTGGCCTGAAATAGGTAAATCGCCTCCCAAGGAAGCACTTGATAAAATCAGTGCTTTAACCCTCGCGCCTCCTCCCGTCATCAAACCTGCACAAGAGAAGCACCATCCTGGGTCTTCACAAACTGACGTGGCGTCGCCACTGTCAAACGCCAATGGAGGGCCCCAGCTCCAGAGCTGTGTCTTTTATCTCACTGTGGTTGACTCTTGTTTCCTGGTTCCCTCGGGGCTGCAAAGGAGAGGAGAAGCTCAATGCTCGACACAGGTAAATCCGCCAGTTTAAACCTCCATGGAACCCACCTGGACCCGGAAACTCCTCATTTCCACTCCCACTGCCTGACACCCTTAGGGGAGCCCTAGCTCTGTCCGTAGGAGACTTGGCTTGTGCCCTGACTCTAGATCTCAGGACCCTCCTCTCTGAGAGACTCTGGGGACCCTTCATGAAGCATAGGTGGTTCAGCCAGGGCTCTATGTGTCTTGGAAGGCTGCCCTGTAAAACCCACTCCTTTGCCTCCATTTACCTCTCCATCAATTCCCTCTCCTCCTACTTCCCCAAACCTTCACCTGATTAGCCTGATTCCTTATCCTGTGACCTAAGACTACAGAAGGCGGGAAGCTCCCACATCCCTGAGTTCTTCCTGGTGATGCTTTGGTTCATGTGGTTGTGGCTGTTCTGCGTGTTTTCTTTCTTTTTGTCCTACTGCTTAGGAGGGGCACACTCACACCCCAACAATGAAAAGGAGGCAATGTGTTCCTTGCTTCAGTGGCGGGTGCCCCATGCTGGGCTCAGCCACACAGGTGAATATGAAGTAACCCTGGATATCACCTAGTTTATTATGAAATGCAGCAGAAATAGATCTTATCCAAAAGACGTGTCCTAACTCTCGCTCTGTTGATTCAGCCACTCAAACAAACGGGGAGAACAAGCAAGAGTGCACATTCAGATCACCACACTCCAGGAGACACATGACACAGGGACAAGACGCGGGGACAGGGCCAGGAGCTGGGGAGGGCTTCAGACTGATCAAGCGGTTGGAGAACATAAAATACGGCTAAAGGCAAGTTTTAGAAAGTCCAGTGGATACATCATGAGCAAGTCTGTGGCAAGGAATAACTCTCCATGACAACTTAGGAAAAAAAATTTAAAAATATATGTATTTTAGAACAGAATCTTTGAAATGCTAGAACACCGAAGACTCTAAAGAAATCTAGTGTGGATCGGTAAGAATAATTTTGAAGGGAAAACCCTGAGACTAATGGGCCTCCTGCCGGCCGCACTTGCGTGGAGCCAGAGGGTGCTCCCCTCTGCTTCCTCTCTGGGCCCATTCCTCTGTCCTCTGTGGTCCTCAGCACCACCTGGAAATCTCTGGTAGAAGCAATAGCGAACGTTTCTGAGCTGCCCCACGAATTCCACCCAGAACCCCACGTGCCCCTCACGATGCCCCTGTGAGGTAAGAATTCTCGTCTCCCATTTCACGGAGAGGGAAACTGAGATTTGAGGTGTGTGCAGGTTGTACCCCAGGAAGTGGCAGAGCAGAGCTCAGTGGCAAAGCCATAGCCTGGTGTGGCCTCACGCTCTGTCTAAAAAGATGCCGACTTTTTGAGGGTCTGTGGAAAGCTCCCACATGAAAGCTCCCACATCAAGTAGCCACACACAATGTCCCCAGTGGTATCCAGCATCACAATACCAAGAAACGTTCCTGGAGACTCACAGGCTGGCCACCCTTCATCCAGCAGGTTAGAGACGCTGATGTGAGCAGCCCATCCCTACGCAAAGTGAGGCCTGCACACCAGAATGCAGGTCAAGCGCCCACCTTTGGCAGTTCTGGAGTCGGGCTTGGAAACGCTTTCATTCAGGAGTCCCCGAGAAGGCCGTGGTGAAGGTCATGGGGCTCCTCGTGGACGCCGGTCAAGGGCCTGCCCCGTGCAGGAGATTTGTGTATCTGGTTCACAGTTCGAGGTCCTGGAACGCTGTCGGTTTCCAGCACTGTGTCTTTTTGTGAATAGGTCTGTCTTTAAGCCAGTGACTATTTTGCTCCATTTAAAGGGGGAAAAGTAATCTTGAGCAGGGCAAAAACAAGGGCCGCACATCTGATTCGAATTACAGTCAGATAATCACCATTCATGACCAGTCCAAGCTGGAAGGAAAGCTTGAATTTCTCCTCAGAGACCTTTCCCGGCTTAACTGTTAACAAGGGCTACAATTGAGTGTGGCCTTTCGGCGAAAACCAAAGGGGTTCAGCCTACTTAGGGCCTTTACTGACTTCTCCAGCCGGCTATGAAATTAGTCCTTCTGGAAGAAGATCATTTATAAGTTTCATTGGAAGTGGTAAAAATAGCCCTTCGACCCCTCCCCACACCCTCTGAAAATTTCTAAAGAAAGTTTGCTCAAAAGCTTTTTCCAAGTGACTGCACTGAGCAGGACCCCTCAACAGCTCTCTGCTTGAGGAACACAGCAAATGGAAACATTTGTTCCCTGCAGATTTTCTTACCCATGGGGTTCCAAGAGCACCAGGAGTTCCTCTTGACTTTTGGCAGTCATTTTGGCACCAAAAGGTACAAAGCAGAGAATATATCTGTGGCTCAAAAATCCCAGTAGCACCTTATACTTCCTCAGCCTGGGTTGCTCTTCGGAACATTCTTCACCTTTCAGAGATGAGAAAGAATGGAAACCAAAGACGCGTCTCCCATGGACCACTGGGAATGCCCTGAGACAGTGCTCACATATGTGGGCAGCCAGTGAGCGTCCTTCCTTCCACCCAAGTCCGGAGGAGACCTGCTGGGTGACTTCCGAAAAAAATCCCAAAGCCCAGGCTGCACCTGACCACAGCATCCGAATCTAGGGGATGGCGCCGTGGTAAAGGAAGAGCACCAAGCTCTGGAGTCAAAGAAGCCTGGGTCATAGATCGTCTTTTCTGCTTACTGGTTTTTGGACAAGTTACTTTAACATCTCAGAGCTGAGATTTCTTCTTCTTTTTTTTTTTTTAATTTATTTTTATTGTAAACAAATGGGATACATGTTGTTTCTGTTTGTACATGGAGTAACAGCATACCATTTGCATATTCATACATTTACATAGAGTAATGAAGTTTGATTAATTCCGTTATTTTTTCCCTTCCCCCCCACCCCTCCCACCTCTCTTTTCCCCCTATACAGTCCCTCCTTCCTCCATTCTTGCCCCCCTCTCACCCCCCATTATGTGTCATCATCCGCTTATCAGTGAGGTCATTCGTCTTTTGGATTTTTGAGATTGGCTTATCTCACTTAACATGATATTCTCCAATTTCATCCATTTGCCTACAAATGCCATAATTTTATCATTCTTTATAGCTGAGTAATATTCCATTGTATATATATACACAGTTTCTTTATCCATTCATCAACTGAAGGGCATCTAGGTTGGTTCCACAGTCTGGCTATTGTGAATTAAGCAGCAATGAACATTGATGTGGCTGTATCTCTGTAGTATGCTGATTTTAAGTCCTTTGGGTATAGGTCGAGGAGTGGGATAGCTGGGTCAAATGGTGGTTCCATTCCAAGTTTTCTAAGGAATCTCCACACTGCTTTCCAGAGTGGCTGCACTAATTTGCAGCCCCACCAGCAATGTATGAGTGTACCTTTTTCCCCACATCCTCTCCAACACCTATTGTTGCTTGTAAACTTGATAATCGCCATTCTAATTGGGGTGAGATGGAATCTTAGTGTAGTTTTGATTTGCATTTCTCTTATTACTAAAGATGGGGAACATTTTTTCATATGTTTGTTGATTGCTTGTAGATCTTCTTCTGTGAAGTGTCTGTTCATATCCTTAGCCCATTTGTTGATTGGGTTATTTGTATTCTTTGTGTAGAGTTTTTTGAGTTCTTTATATATTCTGGAAATTAGTGCTCTATCTGAAGTATGAGTGGCAAAGATATTCTCCCACTCTGTAGGATCTCTCTTCGCATTGCTGATAGTTTCCTTTGCTGAGAGAAAGCTATTCCGTTTGAATCTATCCCAGTTATTGATTCTTGCTTTTATTTCTTGTGCTATGGGAGTCCTGTTAAGGAAGTCTGATCCTAAGCCAACAAGGTGAAGATTTGGACCTACCTTTTCTTCTATAAGATGCAGGGTCTCTGGTCTGATTTCAAGGTTCTTGATCCATTGTGAGTTGATTTTTGTGCAGGGTGAGAGATAGGGGTTTAGTTTCATTCTGTTGCATATGAATTTCCAGTTTTCCCAGCACCATTTGTTGAAGAGGCTATCTGAGATTTCTTCTTATTAAAAATAAATAGTTAAAGATGCTCACTTTCTAAAGTAGTGAAAATGAGATTCAGTAACATTTGTAAACATAATAGCATGTAAGTGGCCCATCATTGTGTGATAGCTTAATGTTTTGAAACATTTAACATTTTCCCCCAGAATTTTGTACCCCATTCTCAATGTTTGCCTTTCCCTTCAAAAGCCTAGGTGATTGCAGACAAGAAAAAAAGATTGATGATAGGCATAAAGATTCAGGAGGGCAGCTCACGGGTAGGAATATGCTCAGCTCTCCACATCCATGGGCTCCACATGTACAGGTTCAAATAACTGCAGCTCCAACATATTCAGGAAAAAATTAAACCTTTACTGAGCACATGCAAATTTTTCCTTGTCATTGTTCCCTAAACTATGCAGCCTAAGGACTACTGACCTGGTATTATATCTTATAAGTAATCTAGAGATGATTTCAACCACAAGCTAGTTATTTGCAAATTTTGTTTCATAAAAGGGACATGAACTTCCACAGATGTGGGTATCCCTGGGGACCCTGAACCAACCCCCTGCAGATACTGAGGGATGTCTGCACAACCCCCTCAGGAATAGAAAAGGACTTCAGAAGTCCAGTGGAGTCAGATAGAATGGCAGACATCTGCAGGACTCATCAGCTGGGTAAAGCCCCTGACTGCCTTACGCGAGCCTCCCAGTCATAGAGGATCCAAGAGTGGGTAACACCATGACCCATTTCCTAGAAATGGCCCAAGAAAGAAAAGGGTGAAATGGAATTTCTAGTAAGTGGGGACTTAGCCTCAAGAAAGTTGTTTCCCCAAATGCTTTTGGAGCCACAAAATGATCCCCATGCAGATGAAAGCAACGAAGACAGTCACAGAACCTGAGGTGACCATGCAGTTGGGACCCAGGGTTCCACTGAGTGAATAAGGAAGGAATCACCAGGAACCAATGTAGAGAGAGGGTGTCAAGAGCTGGGTGTGCCCATCCACCCCTGGAGGATACCCCAGCTCCCCCACCTCCTTAGACAAAGCCCAGAGTAAAGGAGCGGAGCCCAGACTGAGGAAAACAAAGCTCCACATCCCCCACCAGCTCTGTGACCTGAGCATCACACCTGCTGTTGATATTGTTTGTTCGTTTTGTTTTGTTTTTTTTCCTCAACCAATTTTTGAGGTACAGTGTCTACACTGTGTAATAGAGTCCAGGAGAGGAGATTTTCCTAATCTTTGCATAAGAACCAGGGAAAATAAAATGGGGAAGGTGAATTGTTACCACTACACAAAGGCTCGTGTCTGAATTGAAACAAACCCAGTTAGCAGTATTGAAGGCTTTTTGTGGTCTCTGGTAGAAATGGGATCCAAGACAACATGCTAACTGAGCCTGACTCTAACAAGCCAATCCAACAGGATGAAGAATGGACATCTCGTCAACCAAACTAGTAGTTCTAATTACAAACCTCCAGTTTAGCCTTCTGATTCTTTTCCCTCAATTGATGTGTTTGACCAAGCCAAGCAGTTCTAACCCATAGCCTTAGGCTCTCTGATTGACCAGGCATTGGATATATCTCACCATAATGTATAAAATAAAGTTGCATACTAAAGTTAACAACTTCTGAAGTACAGCTATAACAATTATGCGATTATATGTTATTCTGGATTAACATGTGGCCCATAATCCTTTGATAGTACAAAGCTCAGCTGTGCCATGAGATCTAACGAGTTTCATTTAATAGAAAGAGTTATTTGGTAATGTAACATACCAGTTCGTTGTTCAAAACATTTATTGGGATTTAGCACTATGAAGATAACCAAGTGTTCCCCAGCTGGTAAATCTCACTTCATGTATTTTAAACAATCCACTATGCTGGCCATATCTGAAATGTGAAAAGACGTCATCTCCAATGCACATTTTTAAATGTTACTTCTGAAGCTACATCTGCTTCACATCGCTTGTTCAAAGTGTTCCATTTTCCTCTGGGTTACTTAATGGTCATATCAGAATGGACGAAAGTCAAGGGCTACATCCATTTTCTGAAATGTAGGCCTTAATATTGTACACTTACTAATCTTTAAAAGAGCAAGAGAGAACTCTGACACACTGGAAAACGTGTTAACCAGGCAACGAAGCTGTGAGGATTAACTAAGTCAAATTTATAAAGTACAATCAGGTTCTCAAATGAAAGAGGGGGTGCAGAGGACTTTTCAAAGCTATATTATTACTCTAAAGTGACTAGGTCATCCACTGAACTTGGTGCAATTTTTCAAGCTGTTCTGAAATGACTAATAATGGCATGGAGTGTATAATACGCTGAAATGTGTTGAAACTCTGGGTAACATTCTCGGTTCAGTGTTTGAAACACGTGGTCAGCTGGAATACGTCACAGAGTCATTGCTCTGCTCTGTGTATTGACCTTTCACGGTCTCCCATCTCATTTCATTCTGTCTTTGGAAATCACATCTCCTCCCTACATTTCAAGCAGACCCTCCTCTTGCCAGCATATTTTATAAGCAAGAAAATTGAAGCAAATTATCAATAGAAACATAGTTCTATGAAACAAAGAGAACAGTATAGTATTGGACATCCTTCTCTCCTAGACGTGGTTCTGTGTTATGGTTAGCTGAATCAACTTGGCGCCCCAGGCCGCATGATTACTATCATGGGGGAGGAAAGGGGAATAATAATAATTTTTTAAAAATTCTGCTTGTATCTGTGGTTCTTTCTGAGAAAAAAGGAATGGATTACGTAAGCAGATGCTTGAGATAGCTATTGTTCTTTTTTGCAGCTACACAGCACGTGTGCACCAAGCTTAGCCCTCTTTGGAAGCAACGAAACTAAGTGGGTGTCAACATTTTGGAAAGGAAACGGCCACCTTCCAAGAAGTCGGCTAATTTGACCAATGTAAATAATGTGCTGCATAACTTGCACTCTAAAAATAGCCCAGAATAACTGCAGACTGTGGTCAACCACCCAAATATCATGGAATGCAGGCCCAATTTCTGTAGGCTGCATTTTAAATATGGCAGCTTAAAGAAGGATTTGAGACCCTTCAAGCAATAGTTGGATTTTCATTGGAATGAATGACATGAAACAGTTGCCATAAATCAATGGGTGATATTGGCTAAGAGGCAAAATGTTTTTAATTATAGAACAGTAAGAGGCAGTAACTGAGGAGAAATTTGCCTGTCTAGGAAAGAAGTTCAATAAGCAGTGAAATAATGATTTTTTAAAAAAAATATTTGACTTCTTCAGAATCACTTAATATAAACTCCAGAGGAACATTGACCTCCATATATTTTACGTTAACTTCATTACCCACCTCCTTCACCCAGTTTTGTTCCTCATGATTTCTGGTGGGTCCCCCCAAATCCAGCGCACCATCAGAGAGCTGTACCCCGCTCCTAATATGGATGATTTTAACACCATTGATTCTGAGGACAACACTCAAAAAGAAGTGGCTGCAACTTTGGAAATGTGAGACCTTGTGAACGGGTATGATTTCAAGGAGATCGAAACTCGTGATGCATATGGTTTACAGTCATATCTAATTTGGCAGTGAATGAAGGAAATGGTGATCTCTTTGTGAGGGGAAATTTCTCCTCTTCCTTTGCTTGAACATGGACTCTGCTAGTAAAGTACGGTCTGTACACACACAGCAAACACACAGCCCACCTTCCTGCCAACCATAGTACACAGACAGCTCTCTGCTGCATCCTGCCACAGCCTGACCTACGCTATATTCCCCAAGCTGTTCAACCTGGTTAAAAGGGCTGGGTATTATAGAGAGTATGAGAAAGTGTGGGAGGGTATTCAACTACACATTTTAAAACCTAGTATCCATGCTTGGGAAGAAAAACAAGGTGATTCAAAAGTGTTAGCAGAGCTAAGGTGATATTATATAGAGAATTTGTTACTAAACATTTTTAAAACAGAATCCCTTCTTAAAATTAAGTCTTGCATGGAACCCCAGGATTTAACATGCTCAAAAACAATTACTCCAGTTAAAACTGGCAGAGTCAGGGGCAGCCTCTACCTTCAAATCATTGTCCCAAGTCACCTTACTTTGCCAAAGATCTGTTTCCCTAGTAAATAGGATAGCCTCTGAACTTACTTTATAGTTGAGCCAATGATATCCAATTAGCCTTGGTAATAATTAATATTCTAAAGTGTTCTACCTCATGGAGTGCTGCAGCATTTAACAGCTTACATAGCACTTTAAATTTCCCCTTAGAGAAACAGCATTAGAAAGAATCTCCATGTTTTTTCTCTTGTATAAAAAATTTCACACTCAATCATCTCCAGAGTAGGAAGGAGGACAATCAATTAAAACCCAAGATGGAGATTTCCTCCTAGACTCTAGCTTCTGACTCTGCATATGAATAGGACCATGCACCAAAATGAAATTTTTACAGCAGTGACAAGCTTTTCATTTGCTCCTCGCTGAATGTGCAAATCTCTGGCGCCAAGTATTTTGCTGGTGTCAATTAAGGCAAGCTTCTTGGCTTTCCACGGGGAAATTGAAATAATCTTATGCTCTCTTCAGAAATAACATGTAGTATTTTTGTTAGGACAACAATCAAATAAAGCTCTGACCAGCTGGTTGCTAGGGGAAAATATCCTTTGATGATCAAAAGGTGTCCTTCTTCAAGTAGTGCAGTGGAGATTATGGACATGAAGACTTTGATATTGACCCCTAATAAGCAGAATCCCCCATGATTAACTAAGAAATGACTGCAGATACACCCCCTTGGAGCTCAGAGAAGGAACTAGTTAGTGACTTAGTTTTTGGAAAGCTTTCTGTGGAGCACTGGAAGTGATTTCCCCCCTCCTTATACTGCAATACCATAAATACCTTTGGTAGTTTGGGGAAAGAAAGAGTGCTGAATCAGCCCAGGTCCAGTTGACATGACTATGGAAATGTCAACAAATACCCATGGAGAGGCAGCTAGAAATCAAGATGGGCTGTGCCTTGTGGCAGCAAGCACAATTCTTGGTTTTGCCCAAGATCCACCTCCTAGGGAGGCTGTGTCTGGCAAAGGCACTTCCTGTGGAGATATTGGTTGGTATCTCAGTAGGATTTCACTTTGGACTGCTTTCAAAATGGGAGAAAGAAGAAAACAGCAAAATTGACCACGAAATTCCATTCAGATCAGTGCAATCAGAAATCTGTTTTTCCCTTTAGCAATAAAGTTCCTTTTATAGTTTGGAGGGACTCAAGGACTCCCTTCAGATATTGAAGAAAAGACAAAACTTGCCAGGAATAATGGAGGGAATGTATGTTGGGAGGCAAAACTCCTTGGGTCTTCGTTGCAAGCATCGTACAGTGAATGACCAACTCAGCCTCACTCCTTGTCACAGGTGAGACATGGGCTGGGAGTGTTGAGGAGTCCATCCATATCCTCTGATCAGCTTGACTATGACGGATAAAACGGCGAGAGAGCTGATATGCGCTGGCCTCCTAAGGAGGCTGCTTTGACCCATTAAACCTTCAGCCATAGGCAGGAGACTTGGGGGGTGGGTCCAGAAGCCATGAAGCCCAACTTTCTTCCTATCTTCCTGGCTAGAGAATTTAGGAAAGAAGGGGTATAGGTATCTCTTTGAGTGGTCATAAATCTATGATAATATTTATAGTAGGACATTACAACTGTTTGCCTACATGTCTGCTTTGCTCAATAGGTGACATAGTTTTAAGGAAAGAGTGTCCATTCCAGCATCTAACACAGTTGCTAGCACATGCTGGGATACTGGGATTCGAAAAACGTTGATGTAAAAAGCAATGACTTCTGTCTAAATTAAGGCTATGGACAGTAGCACCTCTTAAAGTCCCTGTCCAGTCACCAAGTTAATCAGGAAGGTGGAGAATACAGGACAGGTCTCATTTTCATCCTCTCCTACCACCCCCTGCGGCAATCGACATAAACAGAAATAGGTCTAACCGAACTCTATCCCAGAATCCGGTCACCTGAGTTATGTTTGGATCACTGTCCGATTGACCTGCCTGGCCACGTCCGGGCTTGAGTAGCACACACGATACTTCTTTGTGCTTGGAGGGTGGCTTCCGAGGACCACGACAGGCATTTTTAAGGAGAACTGTCTCCTTTGGGCCTGGGTAGCAGTGGGTTCTTTGTCAGAGGGCCCTTCAGATCCAAGTCCAGCCTTTGGAAGTCATGAAACCTCTGGCGTCCACCGGTCTCTAAGGGTGACGCCTGAAGAACCCTCAGGAGCCGGTGTTGTCCGGGCTCATTCCTTTGTTAAGCATGTGTCTGGGGCGCAGGGTTTGGACAGACGGGTCTGGACAGCGCTCCTGCTCTGGGCAGCTCTTGGGGAACGGTTCCCAGCTTGGCTTCTCAGTGCTGCACAAAGACCACCTTTGTCTGCGCGGATGGCTGCCTCCCTGGCAGCTCTGCTGGCCCTCAGCTTGTTCTTGGCTCCTGGGCACCAGAGCATTCAGATTCATCACGTCCCAGCAGTCTGTCCAAAGTGGATTGGTTTCTTTGGGCTTGGTTTTTTGGCTTATGGAGAAAGACGAGGTTTTGCTTTGTGCGCCCCCACCATTCCCAAAGGTTCGTGTCTCGGAAGGCTGCTAGTGCTGCTCCTCGGAGAGGAAAAGCTGGCCATCAGAGACATCCACTTGGCCACAAGGACAAGACTGGGCTCGGGCACAAGCCCCACCTGAGCTGGTCGGCAAGGCCTGGGCTTGGCCGGGCCTCAGACTTGGCCTCCTCGGGAGGCCCCCGCGGCCCCACCTATCAGCAGATGCAGCCGGGCCCTGGGACGAGGCTGGGTCCAGCCTGACCTTCTGAGGGGCATAGACAGGAGCCACTGTGGGCTTGCATTGAGGGATCCAGAATCGAGGAACTTAAGGAATGGGCTTGGAATTGATTTCAGACATGAACCGTGACTGATTTTTTCAAATCTGGGTCACGGAAAAGGAAGAATATCGGTGCACAGGCGCCTGGGTGGAGGTGCGAGGAGGAGCAGAGTCTGCAACCAGGCGTCATGCATGCCCCCAGCCCCTCAGCGCGAGGGCTTTTCACAAAGTAGCAATAAAATAAACTTGTATTCAAAACGCATTGGATCAACTTCAAGTATTGTCCCCCGGGCTTCCCAGCACGTCCCCCAGATCAATACATCAGAGTAATCCAGCTGTATTCATTTAAACACATCAACAGTGGCTTCCTGGAGCCAGTTTCCCGGGTCAAAAGTGATTTTCAAGACGTTTAGGGCAGGTTGTCATTGGAATACAGTTTTACAGGCCCAAATTACTAGCTACTAGGTCTGTGGAAAAGTGTTCCCCTTAAAGTAAACTTCCTTTCTTCCTTTAAGACCTCAGGGAAAAATAACAATTCAAAAGATTTTTTTTTTTCCTAAGTTCTTTCTGCATTGGAGATTTTGACTACCAGAAAACACTCGTTGTGTGCAAAGCATCAGGAGCACCAGGGAAAGGTGCCTTATCGCAACGAGCTGACGAGCTCATTGCTGCAGGACCAAAGGCTGCTTTCCATTTCACCCAGGATCAGCCCAGCTTATGTGGCAGGTGATAAAGGCTGGGGGACAATGAAGCTAACCTGACGTGGGTAACTAAAGATAAAGGCAGAGCCCCCCAGCAGTGTGCCCAGATTCTCCTGTGAAATACTGACGGACCGGTTCAAAAGGCCTGTTCAGTATTCCGTATCCGCCACTCTGTTGGAATTCCTCATCGGTCGCTGCACCTGAGGCCCTTGCCCAGAATCCCACCCCTCCCTCTACTCACCCCACCTTCCGCCATTCTGCGGGGGGTTCTCGACATGCACAACTAAGACCCACCTGGAATCCCAGCCCTAGCAGTGACCAGCATGTCCCTTGGGGTGAGTTGCTAGAACTCTCTGAGGCACCCCTGTAAAATGGGGCCATCAGCTCCTGTTTTGCAGGGAATGATAAGTACGGATAAGAATGGCACAAAGCACTGAAGACTCCAGCGTGACACAGAAGCAAACAATCGCACCTTCTCCTCCAGGAGCACAGATGTCTGCCCCTCACTGAACTGTTAGCCCAGCCACTTACCCGGAGTTTCCACTCCTTCTGGGGCAAATTTGGTTTCTCTCTGCTGTGAGGCTTCGTGGGTGAGGACACGTTACCAGAACTCAAAAATACCCGTGAGCGAACTGACAAAAAGGGCCGTGTATGAAATTAGATAAAAACACACTGCGGCATCATCATCTGTATGTGACGGCACCATAATTAAATGAGAACAACGCGACGACTCTGAAAGTCATCTGTGAAGGGAAAGATGTTGCTATTACAAGGCAATTTTGTCAGAAAAAAGTGAAGACGGTGCAACGCCCCAACCCTTGAACCATCCTCGGTTCAGACTAAGAAATCAGCACGCTGTTGCCTTAGCGCCCAAGGCAGCCTGCTGACTCCAAAATAAACCTGCTGCATAGTTTTAATTTTTATCACAATAGCAAATTTGGTCCTGATTTTCTCTTTCTAGAACCAAGTATCCTTGGGTATGAGGACCCACCTCCTCAATGGCTTGGCATGTCCATGGAGGTAAGAATCCTGATCCAGCACTTATGGGACTCCCAAGACGGGAACAATCCAATGTCAGTCATAGAACCCGCCATGGCTGTACTGTGTCAGTATAAACTAAACAATTGTTTTCTGAGAATCTTTTAAAAGCACAGTGTTATCATGTCATAGTAAGGACTTAACACTTTTTTCAGGTCGTTCACTTGTTCCAAAGTGGACATAATTGTGATCCCACTAGGAAGAGAATTGTGATCACAGTGTCCCAGGCTGGGCTTTCTGTGGGAGGAGCTCCCCAAGAACTTGGGGGCCGACCCGGCCAGGCTCCTTTGAGTCCAAGGTGCACAGTAGTGTGATTTAGCAATCCTGCTTCTGGAACTCAGGACCCATGCAGTGAGGAGACCCTAACGTCAGCAGCTCTAAAAACGCACTGACGAGAACCGCAGCAGAGGGCAGAAGATAGATCCCATGAGTCAGGGGCAAGAAACTGCCACGCGAGACCCGACCTGAGCTTGGAGCCTGCCTGCCCAGGGGGGGAGCGTCGGTGTCTTTCAGCCCTGGACCTTGGCAGGCTGGGGTCCAACTGCCTGGTTCGTCATTCGAAGGGCGGTGAATCCAGGCCTGATTGCGTGGAAGGAATGAAGCTGCGACATCAGGACTGCCGTGGACACTCCTGCTCCCCGGCACCATCGGGAGGGAGCACTCTGGTCACTCTGTCCCCCCACCTGTGAAATGAGGATGAGGAAGTGAGAGGGAAGTGGGCCGCAGCCCCTTCCAGGGGGTTCCACATGCTGCTCCCCTTCCAGGCAGGTGCTGGCCAGCCCTGGGGGCCTGACCAGCACCCCACGCCCTGCCCCAGCACCCCACGCCCTGCTCCATCTTGGCCACCTCACAGCCTAGGTGGGCAGGGGAGCGGCAGCCCCGGAGGCCTTCCCAGGTGCCACCAAGCCTGGCTGCCTGGACTGGAACAGCCATGCTGTCTCGCTGGCTCCTCCTCCTGCTCTTTTCTTTCAAGTGAAAACCATATTCACTTTCAAGATCTCTTCATAAATGACGATTTGAGAATAAAGGACTGGAAAGAATGGGGTCACGTGATGCGCTTTAATTAAAAAACAAGTCTCCCTCGTCAAAGCTTTGCCTTTTCCACCAGCTGCCGTGTGTTTAAGTACATATCAATTCAAGTTGAAGCCGAAGACATAAACCCTCGAAAGAAAAGAGAAGCAGCAAGCCCGCCAAATCATCCTCTGTCTTGGATCCAGAATCCTATTGAACTGATTCCTGTGCAGTCAATCCTGGAGGGAGGAGGGAGATTGAATTCAGTTTCCACAAGGACTCTGATGGGCAGAGATGAGGCATCATCTGCCCAAGTTTATCTACAAATCAGGCTTTCAAACAAGAAAGTGACACATTGATTCATTGAATTTTTTTTTTCTAGATTCCACATATGAGAAAAAAAACATGCAACGCTTGTCTTTCTGAGTCTGGTTTATTTCCCTTAACATGATATTCTCCAGTTGCATCCATTTTCCTGAAAATGACAGGATTTCATTCTTCTTTATAGCTGAGTAAAACTCCATTGTGCATAGAGACCACATTTTCGTAACCATTCATCTGCTGACAGGCACCTAGACTGGTTCCATAACTTGACTATTGTGAATTGTGCCATGGTAAACATGGAAATCTCTACAGCACGCTGACTTTAGATATAAATCACGAAATAGCTGAACCATATTGTAGTTCCATTGTCAGTTTTCTGAGGTCCCCCTAGACTGCTTTCCATAGCAGTTGTATTCATTTGCGTTCCCACCAACAGTGTATAAGGGGTTCTTTTCTCCCCGCATCCTCACCAGCATTCAACATTCATATTCTTTTAGTGCATTATAATTATACAAAACAGCAGGAATCTTGGTGACCTGTTCATCCCTCCACATGACATAATTTGGCCAATCTCATTCCCTAGTTCTTATTTGTATTCTTGATGATTGCCATTCTGACCAGGGTGAGGTGGAGTTTGATTTGCATTTCCCTGATGGTTAAAGATATAGGACATTTTTTTTTCACATAATTATTGGCCATTTGTTCTTCTTTTGAGAAGTGTGTATTCCATTCACTCTCTCATTTACTGATCAGGTTATTTGTGTTTGGGGGTGTTAAGATTTTTGCACTCTTTATATATTCTGGGATATTAATCCTCTGTCCCAAGAGTTGCTGGCAAAGATCTCCCTCCCATTCTTTAGGTCGGTCTTCAGTCTGTTAATTGTTCCCTTTACTGTGCAGAAGCTATTTAATTTGATGTCATCCCATTTGCTCTCATCTCCTGAGCTCCTGGAGTCCCATTCAGGAAGTCATTACCTGTACTTGGATCTTATAGTGTTTCCCTGTGTTTTCTTTTAGCAGTTTCAAAGTTTCAGATCTTATACTTAGGTCGTTGGTCCATTTTCAATTGGTTTTGGTAGAAGGTAAGAAATAGGGATCAGTTTCAACCTTCTCCATATGGATAAACAGTTTTCCCAGCACCACTTGCTAAAGAGGATGTCTTTTCTCCAACATGTTTTTCCAACAGCCTTTGTCAAAAATCAAATGGCTGTCACGGCATAGGCTTATTTCTATGCCCACTCTTCTATTCTAGTGGCTTATTAAATTTCTATCAAGTGGACTGCCAAAGATATGTCCTACCAAAATGGTGAGGCCAAGCCAGTATTCTCTGCCATGTTTGTAACCCACCCCAGGAGAGAGATGCCTATCAGGCCAGACAGGTGATGCAGTCAGCTTCACAGAACATTTAGGGGTGGTTCCGTGTTGGGAGGAAGGGGAGGTGCTCAGGAGGAGGATTGCCGAGAACACTTCCAAGTCAGGAGACCGCTGTGTGGAGGCTGGAGGAGAACCCAGCATGCGCTCACCTTTGAGGGTCTGGCCCACCTTCCTTCATGGTGTCCTCCGATAGCCTGGCTGAGATGGAGGATGTAGTGAGTGTGGATGGATGGCTGGTATCTCCACACACATAGTAACCCTGCCGCTCAGGGAAGATGGGAGGAGAGCTCTAACTCCAGCTGGGACCAGGAAGACCTGAGTCCTTGACTGTCTCCACACCGCTGATGGCGTCTCTACAACTGGCCCGGGAGGCTTGCTCCTCCTAATCTGACTGTACCCACCACTCCATGGAAGGACCCCAGTGAATCCCAGTGGGTAGTCCCAGGTCTCATGTGAGTTCATCATTCTGTGACAGTCAACAACCTGCGGCCAGAGGCTGTCTGACTCTCTTCAATCTAATTGGAAGACACTGTTCTGCGGTGAGCCTCACCTTGCCTCTGATCATGAATTCCGACTCCTTCTAGTCCCAGCCTGGAAGTCCTGACCACCATCTCCTCTGTGCAAAGCTCCCACCTGCCCAGTGCGTCTTCGCCTGTGAGTTGAAACTGCCGGCTTTACAAACTCCCTCATCTGGGAGAATTTGCGGGGCTCCGCTCACTTCCCACCCTCATCTGCCCTCGGTCCTCTGGTTTTCACCCCGTTAGCCTTCAGTGACCAAGAGAGGACACTTCAGACTCCCCGGCTGGCTCACAGACCCTTCACGTTCTCACGACCTTGCCTCACGTCACACCTCTCTGACCAGTTCTCCTGCTTCCATTAAACCCACCTACCTTCATCAGTTCTGCATCTCTCTATTCTCTGGAATTGCTTTGTCCCCTCACAAAACCACCACACTGCACACAGACTATGGTGTGCAGGCTCCCTGACACACAAACCCAGAGCCTTGTGCAGTGCACAACCTGCACAGCAATGCCCCCACTCATGGCAGTTTGCCCGGGTACATTCTTCCCTGTACCTTGAATGCCTTCAGCTCTCCTGCCCCTTCTCCCAACTCCCCCAGTGAGTTATAGGCTTCTCTTCTCACAGTCGCTCAGCAGCTTGCACATCCTCAGTGATGGCACATTCTACCCTAATGACTATTTTACTTGCATCTCATCTGCTAACTAGTCTGAGAGCAGAGGCATGTGCTCCTCAATTTTTTTTTTAATCCCAAGTGCCCAACACAATACCTGGACAGCATTCATGAAATATCTGTAGTAAATGAGCTATTTATCTAACAAGCCTGAACAAATGCTCACTTATCATCTTATCCAGAGAACCATCAATCCCAATTAAGTAGTTTGTATAAATAAAGGGTCTTTCAGATAGACTCTCTCACCTACAAGTTTGGAAGAGTCTGAAAGTTGTTCACACTCATTTAGTCAATAAGTACTTACTGAGTACCACCCAAGCCCCAGGTGCTGTGCTAAGTCTGGGGATAAAGTAGAGGACACAGCAAAGTTCAGCCTTGCATGAGTGGTGGAGGATCGGGAGAGGGAAACAGAGATCAAGAATCTTCCAGTATGTGAGAGGGTGATGAATACTAAGGAGAAAGCTTGAGTCAAGCTGAGGTACTGAGAGTACCAAGATGTCCGTGGGAGAGAGAGGGACCTTGCCATTTTAGGTGTGATGGCCCAGGACCAGGAAAGGCTTCAGAGACCAGAACACAGGGAAGAAATGAGTTATTTTACAAATACTTTTGTGCCCCAAACCTGTGCCAAATAATCAGATCTTTTCTCTGCTCTGTGAAATATCTTTCATTTCTTCTGCCACATTCACAGGCGGTCACTGTGGCAAACCCAGAGCATTCTGAGGAGGCCAGTGGGGGACAGAGAAGAGAGGGCACTTCCGGGAGGACCGAAAAGTGCCCAGGCTCTGGTTTCTAATGGGAAGAAAGAAGGCAGAACACCGGGAGGAACAGATCTTACTTTGTTTCATGCTTTAAAACATGTATTGGGGTCAGGGAAGCAGATGGGGATCAGTGAGCACTGAGGAGGTGCCTGGGTCCTTTAGACACTCTGAGAAGGGTTCCTCATCTGTAAAATCAAGGTTTTTAACACCAGTCCTGCCTCTCATCCCCAGGCCCACCTGATGAGAATGAAGTCTGTTTTAAGGGTTAAGGAATAAGGCTGCTGGCATGCTCCTCTCCCCACAAGGGGTGTGGAGGTTTCTTGACTTCTCCTGGCCTCCATACTTCTTGACAGTGATCTCTCATTGCCATTGCTTCACCTTAAATGCTGCTTTCCCTTTTAATCCTTACCTTCTGAGGAAGGCAGGCCTACTTAGAGGTCAGCAATCTGAGGCCCAGACCAGGAGAATGACAAGCTCACAGACCCAACCCATAACCAAGCAGGAACTCCATTCCAGGTTTTTGATTCCTCTCTCCCCCATCACTGCCTTCTCAGCTAGAATCAACCTGCCTCCTGTGAACACAAAGACTCCACAGGGCCCAGAGTCTGGATCTATAAGTAAATCCATGAGAATGGTGCTTCCCAGACACCTTTGATAATGCTGGGCTCATCCAGGAGGTTGATCACTCTAATACAACACTTAGATTTGATCTGAAACCAAGGCTTAACTTACCAGTTTGGACAAAGCACATTTTCAAGACCTAAAGACTTGCCGAATGTGAACCTAAATGCTAGGGAGTTTTAAAAAAAAACAAGTATTTCCAGTATTTCAACTTTCCTGAATCTGATAAAACTCTAATTGAAGCAGTAATTTGGGCAGATAGGCGGTTGGCTTCTTCCCCCTAAGTGATTCTGGCACTAAGCACTAGGGAATGATTCGAATGTAGTGAGAGGCTAATAATTAAAGGATTTAATTAAGCATCGTCTGGGAACATGTCTAGGAGCTCAGTGTGCGCTGGCAGCTCCTAGCAATCCGGGTGGTTGTGAGGGGAGAGGCAAGCATTGTTGAGGCAGAGGAACTAGTTATTTGAGGAAGATTTTCTAGTCGAAGGGTAAAAAGAGTCACATGTTAACCATTGATTACACACATCTGGAGCGAGAGTTTCAATGAAGATGGTGAAGACAGAGGTCTGTGATTGTTTAACATCTAGTTATTCACTGTTATAAACTCAGCATCTTCACCCAGCAGATGGAGGACAAGACGGGCTTCCCACTGCTCCCCATTTCTAGACCCGCCACCGCGTAGGTGCTCACTGAATGAACAGGATTCAAGTAGTAAATGAGCAACTAAACACTAAAAAGCATCTCAAACACATCAAGTTATCATGTAATGTGGAGCTGAAGGCAGAACGGACACAGGATGCCAAATCTGTACCCTAGCATGATCCAACTATGTAAATGAACTTGAAAAAAAAGAATCCGAAAGAAAATGTGAGTAGTGGTTATTTCGGATGGGTGAGATCACACAAGCTTTGTTGTTTTGTTGAGTTTTTAAAATTTTTTTAAACTATATATTTGGATACACAATATATATATATATATATATGTATATATATATATGTATGCACCATATATATGTATATGCCATATATATATATGTAGAGAGAGAGAGAGAGAGAGAGTTGAGATATATCAAAGGGAAAGCAAATGCTGCTATTTTCAGTGAGACAGACTCAAAGGTGGAAGAGATGTGAGAGCTGCTCCATTCCCTTCTGTCATTCAGTCAGTCAACAACCCACCATCAGACACTTACACCTGCTCTCTGTGCCTGGCACCCTGGGAGGTCTGCTCCTCGTCCTTGCCATATGCCACACTCTTGAAAACTTTGCTCCCATCTCGCTTGGTTAACCCCTGTGAGCTTCCCTGTGTGGGAGGAACTCCCACTGTCCTAATTTACAAACGAACATTTGCTGGGATCACCCTCCCATAAGCAGGACTGGAACTCAGTGTCCAGCCCAGAGACAGAGCTCTTAACTGCTCCACCAGAGGATTGTCCTGGAGGCCGGGCCCAGCAGACCCCTCCAGGGCGGCCACCCCCCACTTCCACACTTGGTCTTCCCTCCCCTTCTACCCCAGAACCACACAGAAGCAGGAATCATCGTCCCCTGGATGCCTGTGTCCTCCCCTGGCCTGTCACCTTCCAGACACATGTTCCTGGGCCCTTTCACTCTCTTTCCTATGACCCAATAACCACTCCTCTCCTCTGGTCTGCTCCAATTTACCACTGTCCTTGGAACTTGGCTCCGCAGCAGAACCCTACTGTGCCTGACCATGCACTTGACAATGCCCGCTGCTGCTCTGTCGGGTCTGACCAGCTTGGGAGGGCCACTCCTCCTGAGCTGGACACTGGATTTCCATTATCACAAGGGCAGATAGAAAGGAACAACACAGAGTCCGGCCATCAAACCATGGATGTGGAATGAGAGAATGACAGTTTCCAAAGTGAGTGGAGCTGCTACGGCCATAGCGGCTGAGTGGGTGATGGATGGACAGAAACACCAACGATCCACCACAGGCAAGAAAGGAACCTGGCTGTACAGCGAACCTGCTGTATGGTCAAGGCATTGGCCATCCTCCCAGAAGAGAATAACGGTCCCTGAAATGGCACCCAGATGGGTGACCACTTCGTAATCCAGCCCATGGCTAAGAGAAGCAAAACTCAAGACAAGGAGAAGGGGACCTTCTGCGGTGGGATTAAGAAGAGATGCAAAGAGAGTCGGGCACAGTGGCGCAGGCCTGTGATCCCAGGGCCTCGGGAGACTGAGGCAGGAGGATCAAGAGTTCAAAACTAGCCTCAGCAACTTAGAGAGGCGCTAAGCAACTCAGTGAGACACTGTCTCTAGATAAAATACAAAAAAGGGCTGGGGATGTGGCTCAGTGGTTAAGTGTTTAATCCCAGTACCCCCCGCCAAAAAAATCCTTAGGGCTGGGGATATAGCTCAGTTGGTAGAGGGCTTGTCTAGCATGCACAAGGCCCTGGGCCCAATCCTCAGCCCCACAAATAAAAGAGGTGGGGGGAGGAGGAGGAGGGGGAGGGAGGAAGAAGGGGGAGGAGGAGGAGGAGGAGGAGGAAAGGCTTGACTGGAGACCAGAGGAGAAGGAGACTGTAGGGACCATGCTGAACGGCACCTTGGGGGCTTGTATCAGCCTCTGCACCCTCTGATGCTGGGAAACTGCGGTTCCCAGGATCGCGTGCCCCGTGCTGTCAAGCCGAGTTTGCCAGTGAGACCTGCGGGTGGCTGGGAGCGGAGGCCGTTCTCTGTGAGCACCAGGAGGTCCACGGTAGCTTCTCAGCCACAGCCTATGAGTCACCCATTTTGCGACTGCAGACGGAGCCAGCTGGAGGGAGTTGCTTCAGAAGTCTTCGAGAAGGATCAGTTTCCTTGGGAGGCTGAGAACACGAGGTCTTCAGCCTCCTCCTCCCCAGTCCTGTGGCTCCGGCTCCTCTACATCGGCAGACGCCCCCTTGCAACACCAGCCCCCGTAGCACTCAGATCAACCCCAATCCTGGGCTAAGGTCCTGTGTTCCCAGAATACTTAGATTGGCTCCATGTTCAAAACCAAATTCTTACTGATGCAGAGTCCTTGTGTGACAAGGATCCTGCCCGAGAGGAGGACGAAGGCCTGTGAATGCCCAGCAGATGTGCAGGGCTGCCCTGGCTTAATTTTAAGCTCTACAGACTTTTATTTCCTCCTGACTCTTCAGTCCCATGCCATTGAACTTGAAGGAGGGATGAATACGTGGCTTCATTCAGAAAGTCGACTTTTAGAGTCACCAATGAGGCTGTCGTACTCGGGAGCAGTAAGAGTGGGGTCTGCTCCCCGCGCCAGCAGGGCTGGGATCTCCCACCACGTCCACACATGGGAACAGAGAAATTCCCTACAAAGTTTTGGCCTGTGAGCCTTTATTTATTTAATTAAATTCATCCCCCAGGAACTAAGGTAGTCTACAGAGCCTCAGATGTGGGCAGAAATGATTAGCAATGATTAAGGGCATAATAATGTCATTGTCATTTTAAAACTATTACCCAGGTCTAAATGCCAAGAGAACCAGGGTAAATAGAGAAACACGGGCCTCAGGGCTGTCTGGGTAGGCCTCCCTCCTCATCTCTCCTGTCAACAGAAGTCTGAACAGTGATGTTCCAACCTCTTAATAAAAATGCTGCAGCCCAAAAATAACTTAGTACAGAAGCAGGAAATTCTAAATAATTTAATTCGATTATAGCCTTGCCATCTTTAAATTCCATGAGTACTCTCAGGAGACTGCAGCATACGGTGAGAGGTGTGTGGGCTTCGTGGCTAGACAGGTCCAGGTTAACGTCTTGGCTTCCCACCACATTTAACTTTTGAGCCTCAGTTTTCTTCATATGGAAAATGGGAACAGCCAGTGAAGTAAGTACAGTTATTTTTACCCATAAGGAAACTTCCTGAGAACAGGGGTGGTATCAGGAGGTAACTATGTGTGTGTGTGTGGGGGGGGTGCTTCACACTTTTCCAAGTTTCCTCAGCACCCTCCTGCCCCAAAGCAGGATCTGAGTAAAAGCTACAAGCAGCTGTTGAAATGTCATTTGATGTTGCAATTCGATGTGGAAATGAAATTCAAAAGAAACTCCCAGCCCCTTCCTAGTCCAGGGCTGCCCCTCAGCCCTTTCTTTATAAATACCACTTCCCAGAAAATCAGTCAGAGACTAATCTTGCTAAACATTTTTTTCAAGACAATATTCCGTTGAAGCTCACTGTGATGCCTCTCCTAAGTGAAACACTAATGATGCTAAATATCTGAGTTGATCCTCCAACTTGAACCATTCCAGGAGTCACACGTGGGAGTGACGAGGTGTGGAAGGGACAGAGTCACCGAGAAAGAAAAGAGGGTGAGTGAGCACAGATCAGGACCGGCTACTGCAGCGGGAAACACCCGCTTATAGCAAATTTTATAAACCCCGGCTCTGACAATCATTCATACCCTCCTTCAGTAAAGACCGATCAATAAATTAGTTATCTAGTAAAGGTTCATTAATAAAGATCATCGACTCTGCCATATGCTATGCTGAGTCCCCCAGGGGACACACTAGTGTCAGACACGGTCCTTGCATAATGGTACATCTAACTCCCAAAGCTGTGTTCCTCAATCTTTCTTTTTATATTACTCCCCACAAAGAGCTTTTAATTCACTTAGCATGATATTCTTCAATTCCATCCATTTATTTGCAAATGCAATAATATTATTCTTCTTTATGACTGAATAATATTCTATTGTGTATGTATACCACAGTTTCTTTATCCATTCATCTGTTGAAGGGCATCTCGGTTGGTTCCACAATCTAGCTATTGTGACCTGAGCTGCTATGAACATTGGCTGTGTTACTGTAGTATGCTAATTTTAAGTCCTTTGGCTATAAACCAAGGAGTGGGATAATTGGGTCAAAAGGTGGGTCCATTCCAAGTTTTCTGAGGATAGTGGGGGTTAGGGGTGAGGAGTGAGAGAAGAATGGAGGAACTTTAGATTATGTAGAAGGAAATGAGAGGAAGGGGGTATGAAAGATGGTGGAATGAGACAGACATCATTACCCTATGTACATGTTTGATTACACAAATGGTATGAATCTACATTGTGCAAAACCATAGAAACGAAATGATATACCCCATTTGTGAACAATGAATCAAAATGCAGTCTGTAAAAATTTTAAAAATAATTTTAAAAGTTTTTAAGACCTTTTTCTCAACCACCTCCCACTAAATTTTTATTCCACAGATACACTGTACTTCTAGGCTTGTGTGCTGAGTGTACATCTGTGATTTATACATTAAAGGAATAGATACGTTTTATCCTTCAGGAACACTCTGTGCTTCCCCGAGGACAATACACCCCTGCTGAGACACACTCCAGAGCAGAACAAATCCCAGGAGCTCAAAGACCTTGGAGCCCAGACGTCCATGCCACGGTGCTGGGACAGAGGGGAAGGGGGAGAAGCAAAGCTCAAGCATTAAGTGACACCCATCGGAAAGTACTTATCAGATGCCAACTGCGCTGGGCACGAGGGAATACTCCAGGAGGCAGAAACCATCGCAGACTTTAAGGGGCAGACTCGGAGTGAACCACCTGGAGAGCCAAGAAGCAAACACAGGCTGATCAGGGGACAGTGAGCCCCACAGGGCGAGGCCTGAAGTGCCAAGGGAGGGCGAGGCTGGCCCCCCGTGGGAGGAGGGAGGAGATGCTTCAGGGGCAGGTGGCACCACAGTGACCTTGGAGTCGGGGTTTCGATGTGTCCTTCCAGAAAGCAATTATTTAGTGCCTGACACGTGGAGGGCAGAGCTAGGAACTGGGCTTCTAAAGACGACAGAGACCCCACGACACCCTGAATCTGGCCGAAGAGCTAAGCACAGGAAAGCTCTGCACAGTGGATGGGGGAGCAGGAAGGGGCGCTGCAGGCAGAGGAGCTGTGGCTTCAGATCCCGGCTGGGCCCCGGGAGCCTCACCCCTCACCAGGCAGAAAGTGCCCTCCCCGCAGGGTTTTTGGGGTGGGTGCTTGAGTGGCAGGCATGGGAGACCATCAGCCATGCTAGTGAGTTTCTGGGCGGGGAAGGAGAGCGGGAGGAGGCTGGCGCGACATGGGATGGCAATGCAGATCTGCCCGTGGAGGAGGCCGGGAGGGGGCCGCGGGGCCCTGGGGCCTTGGCCTACTGACAGCGCTAGGAAAGCTTCGGGCAGCCACAGGGCACCCTGGCGACAAAGTTGCCAGCAGGGGAGACCCACATCTCTCAGCCTCAGAATTCCTGCTGAGCTTGGTGACTGGCAGGGAGCAGCCGCATGCATCCAGCCTGCAGCAGAAGCCATCAGCGGTCAGCCCTGAGGTGGGAGAGCTCACGCCACGGCTGTGACAGGCAGGGAGTAAGACACAACGCACAGCTGCTCGCTGTGTCCAGCACGAAGTTGTCAATGGAAAGGTGCTGGTCTGATTGTTGTGAGCAGAATGGCGAGGGATACCACACGCAGGTGTGCGCACTCGCGTCTCCTAGGAGGACGTGGGAGGGATTCTCTGAGGACGTGCGGTGAAGCAGGGCCTGGCCTACAGCTAAGGTTCCTTCCAGGGATGGAGGGGACTTCTGGCCAGGCAGGAAAAACTGCCTGAGAGGTGGGTGGAGGACAGGCCGGGGCCTCCCAGGCTGCAGGCAGACAAAGCCCTCCTGCGGTCTCCATGAGGAAGGGCCGTGAGGTTTCCCCTACGCCCCAAGCAGCTTTGCTGTGCCAACATCAAGGACAGAGCCCAGGGCTGGGAACGGCCATGGCCCACCCAGCAGGAGCCCTGCAAGGAGACCGCTCCCTGACCCTGTGTGTGTGCAGTAAGGAGGGGACACTTTCCAGGCAGGCTGAGACTTGGTACCTGCAGCCCCCCGCCACTGGCCACCTCAGACTGGCCTTATCTAAAGTCAGTCCGCCTGCTAGGGTAGCAGGCTCTGCAGGCCGGGGTCTGGCTGGCCCCACCAACGCCCCCCAGGAGTGCCCAGACACAAACCCACCTATTCCTAAGTGTCTTCAACCCCAGAAAGATGGGTCACCACCGGCATTTTAAACCCTGTCCTGTGACGCAGAAGCGCTGGAGAGGTTCTGAGGGGATCAGGGCTAGGGGCCAGCCTAGTCTTCACTTTACAATCAGCTCAGACAAACTTGAATCTCTCGGAAGCACTTTGGTGGCTGTCCCTGCTTTCATTAACTGCAGTACGAGCCCAACCTGCGCTCCAGCCACACAGAGCCACTCAGGGCCACTCGGCCTGCTCTTCCTGCCTTTGTTCTGCCCCTTTCTCCCTCTGGATAGAAGTCCTCAGCATGCTAGCGAGGCTGCTGGTGACTCCCCCTTACCCTCACATCATCTGTCCTCCTGGAGGTCTTCCTGTCCCCAGACTGGGCTCCATCACCACCAGGCATGACCCCATGCTTACGTTCCTCCATGGCTAGTGCTATGACAGGTCACCTTCAGACGGCCAGCTCCTTGAGGACAGGGTCCACGTGGCCGTTGTCTTTGTGCAGCTGGCACGTAACCTCCATAAGCCTGGACAGGATGCACCCTGGGTAGTAGTTTCTAAATTAAATGAAGCGCTGTAAGTCGCAGGTTGCTGAGTGGAGCAGGTATGGACGCGGGTGGCGTGAGATGACATCGTTTTAAGAGGGTTCAGGTGGTCTTCCCAAAGCCCCAGCTGAGCTGTGAGCAGGAACACAAGAAAAGCTAAAGAGAGCCAAGGATCTTGGCTCTACTGAGTGGAAAAGCAGAGGTTCACCTGGAGAGCACCAACTGGCAGTGGCCCCAGGCTCTGATTGGCTTAGCTAGTCACCTGCATTCCACTTCCTCTCTGGGCACCACCCGTAGGTCAAGCTGTGCCCAGGCTTTCTGTGAGTGGTGGCTTCACCCTGCATGTCTAAGATCATGGCGTCTTTAAGACCTTGGTTCCAAAGAAGGAAATGAGAGCCATTTGTATGCCGGCCTATGAGCGAGTCCACACGCCAGGCTGAGGACCTAGTATTTTAATGGTTCTCAGTTTAGGACACCTGACCAGCATGGTCCAGTTTGGGGAATGAACTACTGAAAGAATCTGAAAGCCTCTTTTTAACATTCAGGTCCCTCCTGTGTTGACCTTTATCCTCACCCAGATGAAGGGGCCCAGGATCACCCACAGCGATGCCACCTAATAGGAACTTAGACTCAGAGGGCGTGGTGTTTGAGGTCTTCTAATTCAGTGGACTCATGGGAGAGGAAACTCAGGCCCAGAAAGTCCATGACCTGCCAGAGGCCCTCAGGAGGCAATGAGCGGCAGGTACTGGGATGGACTTGGGAGTCAGGTTGAATTGTGTCCTTAAGAAGATACATTCAAGTCCTGACCCCTCTCCCTGTGAGTTCGATGTTACTTTGGAATGGTGTCTTCACAGACATAACTACTTAAGATGAGGTCATACTGGTGCCCTTATGAGAAGAGAGAAATGTGGATACAAAGACGCACAAGGGTAAGACATGCGAAGACGGAGGCAGGTGTGAGAGTTAGGCCAAGGTAAGTCAGGATGGCCAGCTACCGGCCCAAGCAAGGGAGGTATGGGGCAGATCCGCCTCCGAGTCCAGCCCTGCCAACACCTTTGTCTCGGATTTCTGCCCCTGAACTGTGGGAGAGTTGGTTTTGATTGTCCTAAGCCACCCAGGTTGTGCTACTTTGTTACAACTGCCCTGGGACACTGATACCAATGCCAATGGGGATTTCTGCCTTCGAGTTTCCAGAATTAGAATCTGAAGGTAGAAAACATATTTCTGAGCCAGAGCTCATTCTGCCCCAACAGGAAAAAGGAAATGTGAGTGACCACTCTGGACTCTGGTTCTGATGAGCACACAGATTTACAGCAAGGAAACATCCCCTCTTCAGACACTGGAAGAGGGACTCGGCTAATTTGGATTGGTCCTCAAGACCCAGGAGTTCCCAGCAAGGTACTGTCAGCCTGGTGGAACACACTCCAGTCAAGTGACAGCGGTTGTCCTCACAAAGACCTCAGAGACACATACGTTCACCCAATTTCCCAACCCCAGTGATAAGTGGTCTCGGTGGACAGTTTAATTCTATGAATTTCCAAGGCTGTGTTGGGGTCACGTGGCTCACTACACAAACACTCTTGGAACTGGTGAAAAACCCAGAACGATCCAAGAATATCAGCATCCAGACTGCCGAGATGCCGCTAAATGGAGTTTGCAGTCACTGAGGTTTGAAATAATTGTCTTCTCCTGAATCAGATAATCGCTGCCACCCAAGCAGTTCCAAGACCCAGATGCTGGGAGGCCCCTGGAGCCAGGCTTCCCCAGCCACACTCGGGGCTCCCCCAGATGGGAGAAGTCAGGGAGGAATCCCCAGCGGTGTTTCACATTTCCCAAAGTTGTGGTCCAAGTTTATTTTTCATCTCACGACTGTTCCGGATGAACCAACATGTGTGAGGGTTTGTTCGGGCTGTTTGGGACTCTTTTGTGAAACCATCAAAACGATGACCTCATTTGGAGCCATCTGCTGGCATGCAGGATTGGCACAAGCCACTGCTGACTTGCGTCGCTGGAGCAATCAATTCAAGATGGCCACCCTGTGAGCGGTTTGCTAAACGATACTGAGGCAGATGACGGAAGCCTCCACCTCTTCCCTAAGCTACCAAACATGTCAGTGCTCATGTGGCCCCCATCAAAGGTGGCCTGCCAACCACGGCAAAGGAAAGACATCTGTTGACCCAGTAACACAGCCCTACAGGTCCTGGGGTAGAAGGTGCTCTCCCCACTGTGTTCCCACCTGAGCATGAACTTGCAAACCAAAAGGAACACGATTTAATCAGAAAAAAACATTGTCTTTGGAGCAGAAAACACTTGGGCACCATCAGCGTGTGGACAGCCACAGATGACCGTTATCTGATGCCACCTGGCTGCACCAGGGCTCTCTCAGGAAACTGTGGGAAAGAATCATCGGGGCACAACTCTGGCTTGGTTTGTGATCCTCAGAAGAGAATGAACTGGGACATTCTATCAAGGCAGGAAGCCTGGAGGTATTCCAGAATTGTGACCCAGGTTGCTGAGCACAGCAATTTCTATCCTTTGCAATTAGAGAGCAGGTGTGTTTTTAAACGCTCATGAAAAGAAGACTCCTCATTTTTTATTGCAAGTTTCCCCTCATTTCTCTGGGAAACAAAAGAAAGCAACTTAAGAAACATGCAGAAAAACTGCTTTTGACCCAATTCGTTGTTGTTGCCAACTTGCTTCCTGAAGTTGCTAATGGGGTGAGCTCAGCAGAGCCTCCCAGCCTGCCAGGGAACAGGGTTGAGAGCACTCGCACACTCCCTCTGCTGAAGGATGAGTCCATGACACTTTTCTCAGGTTTCCTTTTGTTTATGATATCCAGGCCATGAGCTGGTGTTGGGGTGGGAGCAGCCTCATCTCACATGTGAAAACCAGCAACCACACATTTCTCACAACTCTGAGCAGTTACAGACCTCTCATGGGGGTGTCAGGTCTGTCGTGAGCCTGGAATTGCAGCCCAAAGGGGCCTCATTATGCAAAGCTTGATTCAAGGGGGGAGTGGGAATTTGTAAGGTCACCGTGATATCAACATGGAACAGAGTAAGAGTGGGGCCACATCTCGATGCATAGGACACAGTGAAGACAAAGTTGTCGGGGCCAGAGAAGTGAGCTAGGGAGGGAGGGAGAGACAAGAAGACTGCCATCGGCCTAGAGCCAGCATCAGGCTGATAGCAGGGCCCAGAGACTTTCAGGAAGGAGTGAGTTTTGCATGACTCCCTTTGGCATTGACAAGACATCCACATGCAAAGCAAGCCTTCTAATCATAACACATGGCAGGGTGGGGCTTTTGAAAGACAGCACACTAGTAAAATTACCCCTAACACACACCCCCAGCCTCAGAAGAGCTATAAACTTTTGAGAGAATCCCATCCACAGTACAATGCCATGAAACATTCATCTATTCCTAAAAACAGGTCACGGATTCTCCTCCAATAAAACATAATCAAACTAGGAATTTATATAGTCACAAACACCTCTGCCTTGTAAAATCCAAACCTGGACCACATGTTTGCAGAGACATTAGGCATTTTATAAAGAACATTGTAATTAGTGCTCATCCAAGAAAAAAAAAAAAAAAAAAAAAAAACAGGAAAGAGTGACAACTTCCTGCTGGACACAATCTGATACAGGACTCTGGGAGCCTCTTCTTTACTTTGACAACAGAAGTCAGAAGGCACTGTTCTTTGGGTTATTGTCATTTACCCGCATCATGATCTAAAATATCCAATATGATGACTTTGCTGAAACTATCAAATGTAGCTATTTTAAAGTATAAAAACTCACTCTGGTTTTATGATACATGGATTTTTATAACTTACTTTAAAACTCACTTTTTATTCATGCTTCACTTAATAAATCTTATAGCCAAGAGCAATAAAGCAATGATCTGACCCAATAATTAACTATAATGCACTGAAATTCATGGTTTGAACAAGCACAAATGGAAATTTTAGTACATTTAGCTATATCACAAGAATATACTGAAGGCCTAAATCATCTTATTATCTTGTATAATGATTGCTAAAATTTACCATTTAAGTGAATGTGTCTCATATTTAAATACCCATAATCATCATTATTATTATTGGTAGTTTTAAAACTCAGCTAAAGTAATTTCAAGCAAAGCAATGAATGCAAAGAGTTCTTTCTGCTGTAAGATGGCATTTTCTTCTTCTTCTTCTTCTTCTTCTTCTTCTTCTTCTTCTTCTTCTTCTTCTTCTTCTTCTTCTTCTCCTTCTTCTTCTGTTGGTTACATGTGGAAACAGGGTCAGCCATAGCAGCAACTCAGTCCACCCTTCTAATCCACTATGGTCTAGGTCAGGGCTTTCCAAGGGCCTGGTCCAAATCCAAGGTAACTCTGACCTGTCCCCTTCATCGGAGCTGAGCCATGAGTAACTTGTTGGATGATGTCATTTCAGGCCCACACTGACTATCCTGTTTGAGTTAAGGTCCTCATCTTCCAGGAAACTGGAACCCCCAAATTCAAAGACAGGATCAGCTGAACTCAGGTGAGAAGGAGCAATGTTCTACTTGATACTCCTTTACCTCATGCCCACCCCACTCCGCAAATCAAACTGCAATTTTTGGCTAGTATTTGTTGGTCCCTGGGATACAAATTGTACTGGGGAAAAAGCAAAAAAGTAGAAGACTTCAAATGTGATACAAATTTGCCACAGATATTTTTATGTTCAGAGATGTCTCAATTCAGATTCTTCTGTCTGTTCCCTCCAAGGCTATCATCATCTAAACAAATTCCTTTATCAACTTACTGTTCCAGGGAAACAAGGGTGGAGTAATCAATTGCACCAGTTCTGGAAACAGAATTTAATTCTTAGTTTCCCACAATTGAAATGCTGGCAAATTTCCTTTCCTCCCTTATGTCTCAGTTTCCTCATCTGCAAAATGCAGATTACATAGTACCTGCTTCGAAGAGTTATAGACCAATACAACATGCAAAGTTACTTGCAGCCCCAGGCACTTTTGGAATTTGTCCTGCCTGATATGTACTTGAGCTGATCTCCCCAATGACTGAATTCCTCATGTCTCAGCTTCAATACTGACTCTGTAGAAAGGGATTCCCACTCACCCAATCTGTATCAAACATCCTGTTTACTTCTTTCACTGTAATTAACACATTCTAAATTATCCAGTTTATCTGTTAACTTACTTATTGTCTACTTCCCCTGGGTCCCTTCAATCTCTCCCCTAACACACACACACACACACACATGCATGCACACACACACACACACACACACAAATCTCTTCCTTTTGGGGCTCGAGACAGAGCAAGATCTCGATAACTATCTGCCATTGAATGAATAAATGCAGGTAAAGTGCTAGACATCTATTAGGCTCTCAAAAATTACCAATATGATAAATGAATAAAAAGAATTTGAGAAGTTTCTAATACAATTACACATCCGGTTTGGCATTTGAGAAGAGGCAGAGGAAAACTCAGAGACCCTCGAGCCAGACAGACCTGAGCCCAGATGCAGGCTCTGCAGGATGACCTTGGGCTAGTCATTTATCCAAGTCCTCCTTCTGGAAAGATGGGCTAATGCCACTTTGTCCTTGGACTGATATGAAGTTTAATAGAGAAAAACATAAACTGCCCAACAGAACTGGCTACAGAATTTGTAAGACCTTGTGAGACATAAAAAGGTAAGAACCTTATTCCCAGATTACGGAGAACTTCAGGTTGTGACAATAAAGTATTACACCAAGCTCTGGCCCTTCCAGGTTGTGACCACGAAGTTGGCTTTGCTGCCCACCCTAGTGTCTGGTCACAGTAAAGTTCTAACAAATGAGTGTCTTTCTTTTTTTCTCTCCTTTTCTCATTAAAAATCTGATGTAATGAAACAAGACAGATTGCAGCTATTGGCTGCACAAAAGGATCCTGAGCAATGGAATTTCTGGCCATGCTAACCATTTGGGCTAATTATCCACTTTGTGAATTATTCAGATACTTTGTCTGTCTCTCCTGGATTCCTTTGAGTTATGTCTCGGCCCACTGATAATTCCAAAATAGACCTTTCCATTCTCCATTTGTCTCTTGTACCTTGATAAATGATCATTGAAACAAAACATTGAAACTATAGACTTGCATGATTGAACTGACAAAACCTATACTGTATTTATCCCCAATAAACCTGCTCATTCAATATGCATTTATTGATCACCTCCAATGGGCCAGACCCATTACTACATTTTAGGCAGGTGAGATGGACAGTCCCTGAGACAAGGAGTTGGTATTAGTCAGGACTCTTGTGGTTGCCAGAGAGAAGCCCAGCTCAATTTATTTACACAAAGGAGGAATCTATTGGCTCACTTGATTATAAAGTCCTGGACTCCAGTTCAGGCATAGCCAGAACCAGAAATACAAATATTATGATCAGTGCCGAGCTATTACTATTTACAGAGGTGGAATGCCAAGAGGGACAAAGCCTTCTCATCTATCCCACTGCAGCCAGAGGGCAGACTGGATGTCACAACTGTCAACTGCCCTATCTACAGGGGATGAGAAAGCAAATAACCAATGGATGAGGACCACAGAACACCACTTTGTAACAAAGGTCCACTCAAGTTTTCAACAAGATAACCCTGAGAGTCAGCACCCTATGAAACATACATTTCTGAAATTCCCTGGCCCTCCCAACAAAGATTCCAAGGTTGGAGATAGGGAGGGAAGGAGAATCTAGGAGAATACAAATGATTTCAAAAGAAAACCTTCCTTCCATGATATTCTGAAGACAGAGACTTTGTCTCCATGATTTCAAACATCTGGAATGAAAACAGAAAACATTTAGGCAACGGCCTAAATGTCTCCACATATCCAGATGGTTGGCATGGCTCAGTCATCGCCGCAGTGTGTAGGAGTCCCCTTCAGCAGCAGAACTGAAATCCCTTCCCAAACCAGGTTCAGAGAGTTGTTCTCTGGGGATAGAGATACCTTATCATGTGCTGTTTCTTGCAGAAGTGAGTTAGCCTCCCCTAATTAGAGAGCCAAGTCTAAGAGGGAAAATGAGCACAGGAAAAGTTGAAAGTAACATCATTTCTGAAAGTAAAAGTGACATTTCATTTCTCTAGTCTATCTGAAATCCACTTTAGAAGTAGATTTGGTTTTGGTTTTGGTTTTAAATCATGATTTAAAAATTGGTCTTGGTGATTAAAAAATTTTTTTGCTTACATGGTGGATGTTGTAATAGAGAGAATCTACACAGCAGTCGAGTAATGAGCCTGCTTCACTACCTGTATAGCCCAAGTGTTAGATGGGAAGAGATCTCGGACTGTTCTAACTCCAGCATGATCATGCTGAGCAAGTGTTTATAGAAGCCATAACTCCAGCATCTCAGTTTTTAATAACACTGTGCAGTTTTATAAAGCTGCTTTCACACAAGGCTCCTTGATCCCATATTAAGCCTGTGAGCTGTATGTTCCATCAAGCTTGTTCCCTCTGTAGAGTGTGATGTGACACAGTTAATCAGGGGTGGGGATACCCCCACACCAGGTCTTCCGGCTGTCAGCCCCTTCTGCCATTCTGCAAGCTCTGTCCTTCAACTGTGCTGTGAAATGCATCTCCAGTCTTCAAAGGCAGGTTCAAGTTCTCATGGATGTTATTAATATCACCTTTTGGGACACACCTTGATAGATTCCATGTACCACCTAACAGCTCCTCTAGTCTCCTATGATTTCACATTTCTAAATGAACTGACTCTAAAGTTGAAGGCTTAGATATGCCCACTTAAGCACTACTCAGTGATTCCTGGGTCAAAGCAGGGAGAGTGTGAAATTAGCCAAGAACATCTTTGGGGCCAGAAATGTGTGTGTTGGGGGTTACTCAGAAAAATGATAAGGGCTATTGAAAGAGCATAAGATCCATGTTAAAGATGTTCCTTGTGGCTCAAGCGGAGACAATTTGAGCCACAAAGCAAATAATGATAGCATTAGACTATAGTTCATCAAATAAATAAATATCCTTAAATCCATGCTGACTTAGCTATGTTAATAAATATAATAGTAATGGAGTACAACTGTTCTTTCTTAGAGTTTGAATTAATAAATGAAGACAGGAAAAAGAAAATTGGGGACTTCATGGTCACAGCAGGAAATAACCACATAATATTTGCAGGCCTTAGACATTTAGAGATGCTAAAATTAGTGGGTAAAAAGTTAGAGGAGAAACGGAATTATCTTAGCAGGAAAGTTCCTCCCCAAGATCTTTATTAACTACAAAGGAAATGATAGTGACTCTGCAGTAGAGAAAACGGGCAGATACCACCGAAACCATGTGATCAAGGTCAACATCACAGTAACACATAGTGACAAGTTCACGACACAGCACCATTTCTGTCTTGCCAAATTTGCATGACCTCATTGCCATCATGGGAGAACATCAGACAAACACAACTTGAGGGGTGATCTACTTTTAAATGCTAATCAATAATCTTCCAAAGTGTCAAGGTCATGAAGGCAGACAAAACATCATAGGTTGTAGGTAACTAGGGAGAAGTAACTAATTGCCGCGTGCAATCCTGGGTGTTAGCAGAAAAACGGTGATGCTGAAATACAGAATCTGTTATTTTTTTGTTCCAATCATTAGCTAATAGGCAGATAGCATGCTAACTTTAGGAGAAACTGGATGAGGAATATATTGAAACTCTGTCCTATCTTCGTAATTTTTCAGAACATCTAAAATTAGTTTCAAAAATTTTGAAAACATCTCAGAAGCCATTTTGACAGTTTTCTGAGCTTCTCAAAATGCAAGTTAACTTGCCTGAGAGGCAGTCAGTAATTCTCCATCTTGGCTCTTGCTCCAAAGGGTGTCTCTAGAGAATGAGACCCATGAGACACCCCCAAACCACATTTTGACCTTGCCAGTTTTCTGACAATCCAGCTATTGGAAACCGGTCTGTATTCTGGACACCCCATCAATTGCACATACTGTATGAACTTAATGCTTCCCTGGAGACAATGCAAGCACTGTCTTACACTGAAGGCAGAGAGTGAGCCAAATGGTCCCAATGACATCCAATAACAAAAACATCTTCTCAATTTTAATCACATTTATCCTGATTCATTTCACACGACTTCGAGAGCAAAGCAATCAGGATTCTACTGCAATAAGCCCTGTCCTTAGTTCCTGCCTCCAACTGTGTCCACCCAGCAGTTCCACTGCCCTTGCTCTCTGTCCTCATCTTAATGGGTGGAGAGAGGGCACATGCTATCACTTAACATTTTCTGCATTGTTGTGGGTTGTTGGTTTTTATAAAAAACACACAAATCTAACTCCATCGTGCATTTCCCGAGGGTGTGAACTGACAGCAAACTTCAGTTCCAAGCCACATACAGAAACCGATAACTTTATGGCACCTTCCAATCGCACACAAAGCCACATAGCTGTAGAGCCAAGTACCACTGCCTGGAAAGGAACTGACCTCCTACAACTGGTGAGCTTGATTACAAACGAGAGGTGTTTCCCCATGAGCTGTTCTCCTCTGCAGTTACAGGGAACTCAATGGGCAGAGGAAGGGCTTTCCTGAATTTCTACCCACCTTCTGACATGATCAACCAGTGTCTAATGGATTCCTGTTTCACTGGGCTTTAGAGGAGATCCTTGACCTCAAGGACCTTACAGTCTGGTTGGTATCCACTGCCAATTTATTATTGAATATTCCCGGCAACTGAAATCCAGGGTAAGAGCTAAATAATCAGAAAAACTTCAAGCCAGAGGAGGGCCTTTCATTCATTCAGACAACAAATAGGTACTAAGTTCAGCCCTTGCACTGGACACAGTCCTAAGTATTTCAGCAGGAAATAGTCAAAACAAAAACAAACAAATGAGTAGTTCAGGTAGTATAGCATAAATTAAGAAAAATAAAACTAAATTGAAAAACGTTAAGATTGATGGAATGAATTCAGTTGCTCTGCAGACTTAAGCATGGAACATCCAGCCAAGCAACCCAACATCACTGCAATTTATGTTCAGGCTTACAGAAGGACTCTCCCTAGATCCCCAAATCCCAAGCCTATTTAAAGGCTCTGCATCCTTGTAGACACTGTGTTTCAGCCCTACACACAAGCAGGACTTGCACCCAATAATATGCAATTAGGCCTCAGCTCTGTCAGTTTTCTTGTAAGACCTCAGGACTCAAGGACTGACATCATTTTCCCCGTGGTTTCCAGAAAGAGGAAGCTGTGTCAAAGATGAAAAGCACCATTTTTCAGGGATCATAAGCCTCCCACTTCACTTCCTTGACAAATAAGTCTAAACATAGTCATTCATTCACGATTGTTGAATCATGATTGAGTACCGGTTGTCATACTTGTGCACTCAGCACCTAGGACGGAGCCTCGTGCACAGTAGGTATTCAATAAAGTTTGTCAAACTAAGTTATTACACGCAGCTTTAGTCTTGACCCCATTTAAAATAATGTAGAGTATAAAAATGTGATGGGATTTTTTTACATATCTTTTATACATTTATAGATCCATCCATAATGTGGCAAAGAGTTTTAAAAATAGAAAGTATAACCTAGGGGCAAAGTCTTGTGTCATTATTATTCATGGAAGTCGTAAGGCACTGCATCTTGCCGCCAAGAGAGTTAATGAAAGTGTCCACTGCGGAGAAAATGATCAAGGACACACCCAGAAGCCCATGCTCCAAATGCTACAATTCACATTATCAATTAATGTCTTTAGAAATGACCATCAAAGCAAGATCCTTGGAAGATAAAATCACACCATGTCTGTGGTTTAGTTAGAAAGATCTCCCTCACTGAAGGTACTCCCCTAGCCACACTGCTGCGGTACTTGACACTGATCACTGGTGAATCCATCTGGGAAGCCAGGGTGCTGTGTCCTTCAGGGGTATGATGGGAATTAGCAAGCTGGGCTGGATGAGCCCTGCCCATAGAAGCAGCAAAGTATTTCCCCCATTGCACAAAGCTGCCTCCCTCAAGACTTCTTGTCTGAGAAAAGGATGCTTCTATGCCCATATTTGCTTGTGCCAAAAACTAAGAACAAGCATGATTCTTTTACCTCTCCTGGTTTCTACAACATATATCTTGAATCTATCTCTTCATTTCCATCTCACTGCCACCATCCTACACCAGGCTACCATCTTGTCTAGTCTGAGACAACTGTGATAGTCCCTCTTCCCTCCCCTTGCCAGGGATCAGCGAGCCATGAGCGTGTGATGCCATTCAGGTCAATGATATGCACTGAGAGCTTCAAGAACAGCTTCCAAGCTCCCAAGAAGAGACATTTTGGAAGCAATGACCTTTGATTCCATTGGACTTTGTCATTTCTGGATATGGCACCTAGAATCACGACAATTGTCTTATCTGGTCTGCTTGTGAAAAGTTGTCCTGGAGATAAAGCCAACACTCCAAGATAGGGACAAAAAGAGCTGGGGTCCTAATGACACAAACAATAAAATTAACTACCTCGAGTGACCTTACACTTGGACTTCTTAAGAAACAACATAATAACTGTCCCTATTGTCTAAGTCGGTCTTGTCTGGGAATTTCAGACACTTGCCGCCCAGTGCATTCTGACTGATTGATTCAGCCTCAGGAGAAATGTCTGTCTCCTATACTTTTGGTCATCTCCAAACAATTCCTTGTGCATGAGCCATTGCCATTCTTTCAAAAGAATAAATCTGAACCTAATTGTCCTTAAAAAACTCCTCAGGGACTTCCCTTTTCACTTATAAAATGTGAAATTTCTTAATGTGGTCTACCAATTTATATTAGTTATCCAATGCTGTGTAACAAATTACCTCCCCCCAAACTTAGCAGCTTAAAAGCATCATCATTTATTATCCCACATTTCCTGTGGTCAAGAATTCAGGAGTGGTTTAGCTGGGTGGTGTGGGCTTGGGGTCTGTTGTCTGGAACTTGACTGGGGCTGGAGGCTCTGCTTCCAGCAAGGTACCCTCAGGTGGCAGCTGGAGCCAGATAGACCTCCTCATAAGGTTGCTTGGTTGTCTTTACAACATGGCAGTTGCTCCTTCCAGAGCAAATGTTCCAGAAGAGAGCAAGGAGAGACCATAGTCCATTTTCTGTCTTAATTTGGAACACCACATACTGTAACTTCCACCACACCCTAATGATTCGTTGCAGGATGCACTCAAAGGGAGCAGAATTAGGATTTGCCTTTTAAAGCAATAAGTGCCAAAGACTGAGCTACACAGACCTTGTAAGATCTGGCCCAGGCTTGCCTTTAGCTGAGCTCCCTGGACTCCATTTTTTCCTGCCCCCAGGCCATTGGTTCTCTTGAGATCAGCCACATCAAGCCCTTGTCCCCCTCAAGCCTTTTGCATACGCTGTTCCCTCGGCTTGCAATGTTTTTCTCCAATTCCTTGCTTATGTGGACACTGCAATCTCCAGATCTCAGTTCCAATATCCTCTCTGCAGAGACGCCTGTACAGGTCAACCAAGTTAAGTGAATCGGCTGTTTCCTTCCACCGCTTCCTGTATTTTCCCTCACACCACTTGCCCCTGTTTTCATTGTTTTGTTTGCTTCTTACTTTTCTTTTGAAAGATGCAGGGGAGGAGGTGGTGCGTTTCCTCCCCACACTCTCCCCAGAGCCTAGGAAAGCTCAGACCCTGGCAGTACTTGCTGAGTGTGTGAACGAGCAAGGGGACCATCCCTGAGGACACACGAATGCTCCAGTTGCACCTGGGCACATGGCCCCTCCGGGAAGGATGTCCTTCACCCACAGGGAGCAGAAGTGGAACGGACAGAAATGGGACAGCTGTGGAATCTCGCTCTGTTCTGAAGCAGAAAAGCAGAGCTGAATCAGCAGGAGGTCAGAAGTGGGTCTCACCGCACAGAGGGTGTAAGAGTCCCAGATGTGGGGAGGTGGCGCCAGCCTTGGAGCAGGCTCTTGACGTGGCAGGACTTTCACCTGCTCCACCTTCCCTGTCAGTCCTGTCCCTCTGCCCCCACTTGGAGACCATGACTCCACACAGTGGAGCAGGGCCGGGGTGGAAGTGGACAAACCATGGCACTCTGCCACAGGACCCTGGAATCAAAGGTCGAAGCGGGGCAGTGCGAGGGAGGGTTGAGGGAGCAGCACTTGGAAGAAGGGGTTGCCTTTCATGAAACGACTTTGGCAGGAGAGAATCTGCAGACTTCTTTAAGTGATCAAGGGCTCCATTATCCGCCCTGGTGTCGGAGGAGCTGAGCTTTCTCCAGGTTCCCACAGGACTATGCTACGGAAACTTCTGCAGATGCCGAGACCTGGGGGCAGCAAGGACTAACTCAGGATGCTCCTCCTGAGCCCAAAGGAGAATCTCACAGGCCAGGAGCCACAGAAGGGACCAAGTTGGCCCGTGTTCCCAGTCCATCAGCAACATTGGACTGGGAGAGATTGCTCCTCCCCCCAGGACGACCAATGGTCAAAGGCATCAGGGAGCTCAGTAAGGGACAGTCATGGTGCCCGGCGGAAAGCATACTTTGAAAAGGATTTACTTTTAAAAATAGAAGAATATTGTATGTTCTAAGTCAAATTGAAGGCACTGGATCTCCAAGAGTTTTCAGATTATTAATTGCCAGGGTGGTAAACAGTCAGATCTGGGGTTGCTGCACAGATCAGACTGGGGAAAGCCAGGTAAAGATGAGGGTCAGAAAATGGATGGTCCCGAACACAACAGCACCCAACACTGGCTGTTTAAAACAAATACTTTAAAATACCCTCCTTTTAAACATGAAATGAATTGCATAGCTTCTACACATAACTACACAATTTCAAAAATGTTAGATCAATATAAGCCCTAACTGTAATAGTAGAAATTAAAAGTTACATAATTTGTGATAAAATAATCTGTATTTCAATATGTTGGTGCTGAGAACATCTACTATCAAGATGAAATGAATAAGCAGAGGTTTACCCACCATGATTATGGATGTACTGTCATGTCAGAGGAGTAATTGTGGATACCTTTCCTTTGTATTCGACATTTAAAACAGTAGCTCAACAGGTGTGTTTCTTAAGCACACATTGGGTCACCTGAATGCCACAGCCATGGCAGGATGTTGTCTTGGAGACTCACCTGCCATATGCAGTGTGGCTGTGGAGGACTTGAATTTCAGAAAGCGTGAATAACTCTCAGGAGGATTCTGATCAAGACAAATTACCATCATCCTTCATTGTATGTGGCTAGCTGCATTCCTTGAAGTTGAAGAATATATTTTAAATCACACATGAAATAAAAATTTTTGCATAAAATGAAGTCCAGTTCTAAGTTTTCACCTCCATAATGTCCAACATGTTGTGGGACAAGATTCCATGATGAGAGATCACCCTGTTTCAGGGCCACGTGGCATCCCCAAGTCCCTCACCATCATTGTGACAAACAGAATTCCCGCTGGGCAGCAGCGCAGCCCTGTTGAGGACCACTGGGAAGGACAGAGTCTACTGCTCTGAGACAGGGTCTAGTATTATGGAACCAGGGGCTTCAGACTTTATCTTCAGAAATGTACGAAGCACCTACTATGTGCCAGGCTCCACTCTGGGCAGTAAATGTGGGTCAAATGGTAATTCTAGATATAGAGATCTATCTATAAGGAGAAAATGATTAGACCAACAGCCCAGCACTATGCCTTTAAAAAGGCCACCCCTCCTGCATAGTCAGGTCAATACCCAATAAACACACGCCTTCTGTACCCCACCTTCAGTCCTCACTCCAAGCCAATCCACCCCATACCATCACCCCTCTGTCTTCCCACATTCCTAAACCCTGACTTCTGCTTGAACTTCAAGCCTCACACTTGTCCCTTGGTCTGATGTCAAATGTTGTTTCTCCATGCTCGGAGTGGACTCAGGTCCAGCCCCCAATGTTTTTAAAACCCATCCTGGTCCAGCCTCTCCCCGGGAGCCTGAAGACACCCCTTGCACAGAACTCCTGCCAGGTCTTCACCTGCCCTGGAAAAACACAGTAACCAGATAGAAGTGATGCATCAGCCCACACCCCCGAATTCGAGAGTCTATCTCCAGGGTCAGTAGCTCAGGCAGGTGTGCGTCCCCTCAGGGAAACCATTCATGAGACCATTTCATTTTAAAGATAAGCTGTTCATTCCTGTGGGGACATGAAAAGTCATCCTGAAATTGTTCCCTTGAGAAGCGGAATCCAAGATAGCCAGGGACTAGGGTCTCTGTGTCCCACCCACCCATTCACCCAAACATAGGGTCTGGACCCCCTCTGAGGGTTGCGCTGACACTGCCGGTCAAGGTCAAGGGCTCCAACCATGAAAGCCGGACTGTGGCAGAGTCAGGACTTTCAGGAGGGAAATGGAAATGCCTGAAGGGTTGGCCTTTAATTCCTTGATCGCCACTTCTACAGTGACACTCCTCGAAGCCACTCCACAGCCATGCCTCCAGAGGACAACTCCAGGCTCCTCAGCAGGGCAGTGTCTCCCCTGCCAGATGGGGACAAGAACAAATCGCAGGTCCTGCTGAGGCAGGAGGGTATGAGCAGAAGCAGGGAGCTCTCCTGATAGAGCCACCGTCTCTTTAGCTCCAGATGGGGATTGGGGTCATCTCGAGAGGGTTTTCAGGACCTGGCAGCAGTGAGTCTGCAGCATTCGGGTGGAAGCCAGGCTGGGAGGAAGACCCAAACACAAGGCCCAGCAGGGGGACACTCACACCTGAGAGGGCAGGAGCAGAGGGTCAAGCCTGCTGCCTAAATACCAGGTGGGCAGCTCTGGGCACAGGAAAAGACCACTGGTGTGGGAAGAGGCAGGGGTAGGTGGATTCTGTGTGGACATTACATAGCCTCAAGAATAACTGACCTCGGCTTCCCTCCTTACACACTCCATCCTTCCACACTCACTCCCAGGTCATGACTTCGCGAGCCCTGTACATAGGGGACAGAAATCAAAGCACCTCTCTATGGTGGAAATAAACTTTCCCAAATCTCATAACATCACCGGCTAATTATTACCCATCTCTATGATTAAGAATGCATTTGCCAATGTCTTTCATTAAACTAGGAAGATGCTTTATATACTAGGAAATTGACATATAACTCTCATTTTTTATAGTCACTGTTCTGAAATAAGAAAAAATAATTTGATGTTTTTAATGAATGGTTATTGGCTCCCTTGACTTACTCAAAGAATAAAGAAAAGATATGACTGCAGTATCCTTGAGTGTCGGGAAGTTAAACTCCAGGCAGAAATCTACTGCCAAAGAGAAGAAATGAGAGGTAGCTTCAAAACGTCCTCGGACTCCCTGGCTACTCTTTACAACGCCTACAAAAAGAAACAAGCCTCTGAGAACATGTGTGATTGGGGAAGATCCATGCATTTTCCACAATTTGTGTGTAATATGCCTGCTTCCTTCTGTTTTTTCATTTTTTTTAAATTTCAGTCTTCAAAGCATGCATTTTCTTGGGACGCTGCCTATGTTTGTAGCGTGCTCCGCTGGGAGACAGTGTGGTGGTGGCATTTTAGACAGGCAATGGAGTTGCGCAACAGGGTGCTATAGGCCTTCTTGGAGGTGGAAATATTTTATTACTCACATCATCTTTTATGCAAAGATAATGTCACAGTCAAGGGGAAGCGTTAGACAGAACTTGCTTCTGTTGTGTTTAGGGCCCTGGAAATAGCCAGAGTCTACCCTTCTGAGAAGCCTTCCCTCCCGTGGCCCCTCCTGATCCCCTTCCATTGACCCCACTCCCCAACCAGTCCCTCCCCATCATTCCTTCTCCTGAACACCCTCTGCCGTGCTTCCCCAAAGGCCTCCCACTGCCCCATGGTCCCCTGTCTACCAGACTCTCTATTCATCAGCCTCCTCCTCAGAGCCCCCGCTTCTCTCCTCTTACCCTCCTCTACACTTTCAGCACTTCTCCATCAGTGCCTCCTCTTCACCCATCCCCTCCCCACCAGCTCCCATCCCGTATTCTCCCTGCTGTCTTCCCTTCTGTCCTGTTGGGCCCCTTCCCTGTCAGTCTCCCTCCTTGAAGGCTGACTGAGTGATCAAGGAGCAAGGGCAGAAGAAGGATTCAGAGACTCTTCATTGTGCACTGCAAGATCACCTTGCAAAAACTAGACAAAAAGATATGGAGTAGCTGAGGCAGAGTCCAAGTGCATCTCCCATTCCCCTGATCCCTCACCCCCATTCCCCTGAACCCGCATCCCCATTCCCCTGTTCCCTGACCCTCAGAAACTTATCTTCTGGCCAATCACATGGAAGAAGGGGGAAATCTGGAGATGAGATCCTGGTAGAGATGCTACCAGCTATTCATATGGAGGATGTAGAAGGGAAGGAATTTATGGATCTACTCAGCCAAATAGGGGTGAGCAGAGGCAGAGCTGGGTTGAGAGATAAAGCTCAGGGTCTCTGTTGCTGAAGACAATCCCAAAGAATTGAACATCTCAACATTAAGGACAGTTTCCAGTTTTCAAGTATATATACATAGATTGAAGCACCGTTTCTTGGACAGTCCTGGAGGTTCTGACCCTGGGGTACTCCCTGGAGAGTGAGTCCCTTGGTCTGAGGTGGAATCTGAACCTTAAACAATTCTTAGCAAACACACTAGGTGATTCTGTAAGAAATTTGAGGACAACTATCCCTTGTGGACAATGTGGTACCTATCCTACTAAACCTTAACTCTAACCCATCTTAATTATTAATGTAGTAACTGCTTAATTTGATGCTAATTTCATGCCCAGACTTGATTAAAACTAATCTAAATGGCTCAATCCTTCAGGTTCTGCCCTCAGATGGAGAAAAAGCAACTGGAGATGGTCTTATTGGTTTGTTTTTGTTAAAATCACGCAGTCATCATGGGTAGCTTTCTTTTTCACATTCTATGAGACAAGTCAATAAATATTTGGGTCACTGCTATCGTTTGGACATGCTTTGTTCCCCAAAGGTTCAAGTGTCGAAAGTGAGGTCCCTAATGTGAGGCATTGAAGGTGGTGGAACTTTTAAGAAGGAGACCTAGCAAGTGACTTGGTCATGACCTCTGTTTTAGTCAGCTTGTTCCCTGCTATGACCAAAAGACCTAATAGGAACAATTAGCAGAGTTGACAAGAATGCTTAGTTTATTTGGGGGCCCATAGTTTCAGAGGTTGCAGCCCATAGATGGTCAGCTCCATTCGTTGGGGCCTGAGGTGAGGCAGAACATCATGGCCAAAGTGTTTGGTAGAGAAAAGCAGCTGGTAACACAGCACCAGGAAACAGAGAGAGAGAGAGAGAGAGAGAGAGAGAGAGAGAGAGAGAGAGAGATTTTAATGCCCTCCTCTGGCCACACCATACCTCCCTTCAGTTAATCCCTATCAGGATTCACTGACCAGATAAGGGCTCGCCTAACCCAATCATTTCACCTGTAAACCTTCTTGCATTGCCTCACACGTGAGCTTTTGGGGACACCTCTCATCTAAACCACAACAACCTCCCTCAGGAAGGGATTAATGCTGGCTTTATGGAGTGGGTTGTTAGGCCTGGGAGTAGGTCAGGTCTCCCAAGCATGTTTGATATAAAGAGCCAGCCTGGCCCCTCCTTGGTCTTTGCTTCCTCTCTTGCCATCCGACTTCTTTCTCCCTCACACTCTTACCATGATGCCATCTGTCATATTGTAACATAGCTAGAAGGTGCTCATAAGACACCAGTCGGATGAGGTTACTGGACTTTTAACCTCCAAAACTGTGAGCTAAAGAAACCTCTTTTCATTATAAAGCACCCAACCTCATGTGGTAGCAAGAAGAAATGTCCCGGGACACTTACTACAGTCGCAATGATGCTCCTTCTTGATCTGTGAACACTCACCAGGGACACTTCTCTGACAGCCCCTGGTTCACTTTTCCAGCATGGCCATTCAGTGAGGCAAGCAAGAGCGCCATGTGGTCAGGATTGGCTCAGACATCGCTCACATCCCACTGGCTGTGGCAGAGGCCCCACTGTATCCAGTGGGATAGAACCGCATGAGTCTATCCTCTGCCTAGCAGAAGTTATTTCCAGTTACTTTGAAGATGAACTTTTCAGGGAGAACTGCTAAAGCATCTGTATTCCTACTGGGACAATTCTAAAACAACCGAACAGCAAGTGCAAGAGGACTGGGAAGAGATTCTCCAGAAAGGGGAGAATCACAAGGGCCAAGTGAACACAGGTGCTCTCTGTGGATTGGAAATCTCTATCAAGTCCTTAACAAACAAGGAAGAACTTTTTGGGGTTTTAGGTATCCTCTACCTGTAGGAATTTGGGACCTGTTGAAGTATAACCAGACTATCAATTTTTAAAATCATCCATATCACAGAAAAAGAAAAAAATTAACTAAACCATTAAAAAAAAATCCCCTAAGACAATAGCTCTTTATCAGGCCAATGACTGTTGACCTTCATGCAAACACACACAAGTCCAGGGGGTTCTGGGGAAGCAGGGTCTCCTGGCCGGGCCTCTGACTCTGCACACAGTGACCCCTGCTCCCTCGCCAGCTGGCCCATAAAAGGGAATCAGAATTGGGCAGAGACTCCAGGGCAACCAGGTTTCTTTGTGTCTCAGGGCTCCACCCCGTTGTCTCCTGACTCACCCCAACTCCATGGAGCTAAGAACTCTGTTCTGTAACTCATAACCCCATAACTGGGAGGTGCCCTGTGACCTCCTCCTATCCGGTGGCTCATTTGAACCCCCTACCCCCACCCACCCGATGGGACCCCACCTTCCCACAGGACACCTTTGGCCCTCCTTCCGGCAGGGAGACTTGATCCCATCCTCCAGCCACCACCATGGGGCAGGAGGGAGGAGGGGCTCCACACAGCGACTCCCGTGACTTCGGACCTCAAGTTCAGAAAGTTCCTTATTGCAGCTCACCTTAATCCCTTAACCCCCCACCTTAATCCTCCTGGACCCTGCCCCTCTAGGTGCCTGCCACCTGTCAAGGAGAATATTTGTTCCCTTCTATTTGTCTTTTCACCCTGATTTGGTGTGTGGCCTTTTCCTTGTTATTAAATAACCAGGATATGTGTTTATTTTGCTCAGGCTGAAGAGTGTTACACGCATAACAAAACAATAAAACACCAAAGAGCACCTGTTACCTGCTGTGTCCAACTGTGCTTAACTATATTGCCCACGTATTTCAAGGAATGATAACCCCATGCAGATATAGCAGCGTCTGGCTTTTGACCCGTGTCTCCCTTTATGGAACCCTCTCTGGGGCTTTTCCACTGGTTTCCTCCATCATTGCCACAAAAGTCTCTCTGCATCCCTCCATATTTCCCTTCTATATTTACATCTTCATCAATGCATTTTATTGGAAAAGTCAGTGCCTCAAAAGCTCTTATAGAATAAACCAGGTAGGGGTCCAAATCTCCATTTTGCAAACAAGAAGAGCAAGTCTTATTCTAAATTCTGAAGATCAAAAAATGGGTCTCAGGAAGAAGTAGTTGATACTATTTAGACCCAGGAATTTCCCAACAATACCATGTTGCCCTGGTGGTCAGACCCGTGGGAGGTGTCCTGGGCACCTACCTTGGTTTTGAAAGCTCTTGGTACAGATGACTCACATTCTACTCCAGGAGAACTCTAAACAAGACATTCACAAAAGAAAAATCCAAGGAAGGGGAATAATAGGTAGGATCCCTATGAGCTAACTGAGTCTGATGTGCCAGGACCAAGCAGAATTTTCTAAATGACATGTTCCTGATAAGGCCCAAGGACCAGACTGAAAGCTGTTCCCAGTTGAATACAGTTGCTCCAAAATCATACTGAAGCTGGGGGACATAGCTGACACAGACCAGAGCTCCAACTTCAACAGAAAAATGTCCCCCCCCCCCGCAAAAGAGAATTTGTCAGACAGGAAGCAGACAAGAGAGCGCTGTGAGGATGATAACGTGGCTTCTCAAACTTCACAACGTGGTTTCCATGCATTGTGAGCCCTGGGTAGACACGCAACTTCAGTTTTAAGGAAAGAACAAGCATATATAATGTGAGTGCTGTTTACTGGCAAAATTGTTTTGTTTGTGGGTCTGTTTTAGCAGGACTGGGGATTGAACCCAGGGGCACTCCACCCCTGAGCTGTAACTCCGCCCTGTTCATTTTTTTTTTTAAGTTTTGAGGCAGGGCCTCACTAAGTTGCTGAGGCTGGCCTTGCACTTGCGATCCTTCTGCCTCAGCATCCTGAATAGCTAAAATTACACCCAGTAAAATTGTTAATTTTTAAATGTCCCAGCCTGACTCCCACCGCTCTTCCCTGTTTGTGTAGATGGAGGGGACAGGTAAGATGGAGAATCCACAGCACAGACCTTTATTGAGTCGAAAAGCAACCTCCAGCTAGATCCACCCCGAAGCACTCTAAAAGGTAACTAGAAAAATCTGAAAGGCGTAAACACCAGGATTGCTCACCTCCTGTTCTTTCGGTGCCCAAGTCTTTTGGTCAGGAAAGAGAGATGCCCATAGCACAGAAGTCACAAGACTCTCTCCTCTAGTTGTCTGAAAGAACAATGGCCTCCTTCCCTTGGTGCTTTGCTAAGTTTCAGGAGATGGACCTGGAAAGAATGTGGGAAGAGCAGACCTGGAGTCCTCCCTGTGCCCACTCACCCCCGGGACAAGAGCTTCAACCCTGAGCACAAGCTCTCCAGCACTGGAGGGAGTCACTACACACAGGGGTCTCTACGTGCGGGGTCCCTGACTCTTGTTATCCAGAAACAAACTTGGACAGGTCCCATGCATCTCTCCAACAGGCAGAGCAAGGTGCCCCAGGTCTGTGGGTCCCTCTGTGACCTGCCTCTCAGCAGGGTCCTAGTGAATGACCTGGTTCTCACAACCACACTGCCTACTGGGGTGATGGAGGCAGGGTGGGTGACGCCTGGCTTGTGCTTGACCTCTTGGTAGCTACGGAGAACACCCCTGCTCAGGTGCACCTTCGTTTCTGTTGGGTCTCAGGACAATGACCTCAGCGCATGAGTCACCTGAGGATATGTCCCCACACCTCACCACAGTCATTCTAAATACAGGGTTTAGCACAAGTTCCAGCTTCACTCGACCAAAGATGTGCCAGTCAACAGACCGGAAGTGAATCTGTCCCAGTCGCCGTCACTAAACCGTGACCGAACACAACTGGAGAAGCTGGACTGAGTACGCAGAGGAATAGAGGGCAATGGGCACACAGAACGTCCCTGTGCCTCTGCCCCTGCTGGCCCAGGGCGCTCGCGGGCTGCTGTGCACCTGGTCTTCCTGATCCAGGGCCAGCTGGGAGACCCCTCGCTAGAGCCGGAATTGACCAACCTTTCCTGTGAAAGTCAGAGAGTAAATATTTCCAGTCTTAAGCCTCCTCCAATCTCTGTCTCTACAATCCAACTCTGTTGCAGTGCAAGAGCAGAGCCGTAGACAGCGTGGACGTGCAACGGGCAGGGCTGCGTTCCAGGGAAACCTCACTGCCGAAAACTGGCAGAGGGCGAGACTGGCCCTGGGCTGCCATTTGCCAAGTCCTGCAACTTGGCAAGACCCCCCTGTCCCACGTCCTACTGCTGCAATCTGTCCCCTAGGCCAGTGACGACATGGTGGCCTTACGTTCCTGCGCTAGGGCCTCAATCTGTTTTCCCTCCCAGGTGCTACAGGTCCATTTACTAATTCCTGCTGACTGTTTAGTCTGTCTCAGAGGAAGTGCTCCTAAACTGGCAATTCTAGACACCTGAGACTCTGAGGAGGCCGAGAGCCGAGACCTGCATTTGTATCTGAATGTCTTTTTCTCCCATAGGATGAGGCCTGGTCATCTTCCCTGTGACAGCTTTCCATCCTTTCTTCCCCTGTTCTTCCCTTTAATAAATGAAAATGTCATTTTCTCTTTTAATGCCCTTTGAAACTAAAACTAAATCAAGTATCTGACCTGCAGGGAGAATGATACTTAGTTTTTAATAACACACACCCATTCCCCAACACCACCACCCCAAACCTTGACACTTGACATGGTCTTCCAGGGAGATAGAGTCTCCGCCCCCGCTTCCTAAAGCCACAGTCCTAGAATCGCAGTTCTAAGTAGTTGATATGCTATTGGCAGGATCCCAGAGTCTTAAATAATCATTGAATTTTAGCGGGGGAAGCAATCCCATATGCACAAAATGGAACACCACCCACCATGGATGAAGTCCACAGTTTCTTCTTAAAGAACTTTGTGGATCAAAAGGTGCAGACCCAAGGGAGCAGTGGTTATCTGGGGCCGTGGGGTGCCTGCTGTGTTTTGGGGGGCGACTTCGCCATTAAGATGATGGCTTCATGCAATAGAGGAGGACAGAGTGGCAAGTGTTCTGGATAATCGGAACAACAGCTGTCCTTGCGGTTGGGGAGCTGTGGTTCACTTCTTAATCAAAAGGCATTTGGCCTATAGGAAAGGGGTCCTATAAATCACAGGAAGTTTCAAGAAGTCAACAAAAGGATTCGGGCAGGAGGCAGCCAGAAAGAGGGAAATCTGATCTTCATCCACTTTATTAAGTTAGCATTTTTTCTACCGGCATTTGTCTTCTCTCCTCTAAAATTCCTCCACTGACTCTCAGGATAAAGAAGCAAATCTATCGTTGGCAAGACCTAGAGTGGGCGGGCCACGATATTGCTTCTCGCTCAAATATCAGCTTCAAGACAAAATATAATAACCCCCAAATTAGCTCCTCCTCGTGAGCAATAAATTATAAATGAGTTGAAGTTCACAGCCAGAGAACTTGAGATATCCCTGATACAGGCCCAAAAAAATCACATCTCAGTTTACAACCCAAAAGCCAGGTCTGGCTTTTTGCTCAGTGTTAGGGTTTAATGGTAGTATACATTCAGAGATGCCTCCTAATACCGTGGGGAACATTCCATGCCCCCCTAAAACACAGTCACCCAGAGCTTTGTTTCTGCTTTGGAGAAGAGCAGGCTGATTGGGGTTTTAATGTCAACTATTGATGGCATCCATGAAAACACTGGACATCATCACCCTGAGCTTCGAGAATTCCTAGAGTGGGAGAATTACTCCACAATTTAGGACACTTGTGAATCGTAGGCACTGCTTAAAATATGCAAAGATCCTCTCCCTTTGAGGCAAACTGCATGACAGCTACAAAGGAGTTTGAAATGATCAGAAAATCAGAGGTTCTGCAACTCTGGTCGACTTGCTTCACTTCAAATGTTCAAAGGAACTGGGTTTGGGGACATGGAATCAGATCACTAAGAACTGGAGGATTCAGCTCTAAGAGGAGAGCTGGACTAGTTTCATTGCTTTCTTCCTTTGCTCTGCTTCTGTGGCTTGTCACCTGGCTGGCTGGAGACGAAAACCTGTGATGATCTGGCCAATGCAGGTGCAAACATAGGCGAGGCCCTTTTTAGCCACTCCTTGTAAACAGAGTTGACATGTGGGCAAACAGGCAGCAGACTAGTTGCTCAAGGTCAGGTGATGGTTGCCTGGGTTTTATAACCTGGGGATGAACTGTCTGGCCAGCAAGAGACCCACAGGCTTGGAGCCAGCCTCTGTCCTGGGGCTGGCTGTGACTTGCTGCCTGGGAGCTGGTTTGGACCTACTAACTGTAAAGGAATCATAGGAGAGAATAATGCAATTGATATATAATGCATGACCAGCCTAATTTTAAAAGAGGTTTTGAGGCCTATAAGCACACAATCACATACACTGAAAGGAATTGCTAGCTACCACCAGAGACCTATTTTAGCAAATGAAGTTTTACTGAAACCCAACTGCGTCCATTTCCATACTGTCTACAGCTGTTTGGGCTCTGAAAGGGAAGTATGGAGTAGTCATAATGACCTCATGACCTGACAGGCCTGAACTATTTACCACCCACACCTGTACTAAAAACTTTAGGGACATGCAAATCAACCACACTGCAATTTCATCTCCAGTCAGAATGGCAGCTGTCAAGAACACAAACAATACAAAGCTGGAGAGGGTGAGGAGGAAAAGGAAACTTTCACACTGTTGGTGGGATTGTAAATTAGTACAACCACTATGGAAATCAGTATAGAGGCACCTCCAAAGACTAGGCATGGAACCACCATAGGACCCAACCAAATCACTCCTCGGTATTTATCCTAAAGAACTGAAGTCGTCTTACTACAGTGATACGTGCACACCCGTGTATATAGCAGTACAATTCACAAGAGCCAAACTATGGAACCAGCCTAGGTGTCCATCAATGGATGAATGGATCAAGAACATGTGGTATATATACACAATGAAGTTTTAACAAGCCACAAAGAAGAATGAAATTATGTCATTTGCAGCAAAATGGATAGAACTTGGAAACATTATGTTAAGCATAATAAGCCACTCAGAAGGTCATGTTTTCTGTCATATGTGGAAGCTACAGAGGAAGAAAGAAATGTCAGGAGTGGAGGAGAGGAGGGGGGACAGGGATCTCATGAAAATCAAAGGGAGATCAGTAGAGGAGAGAGGTGGGAGGGGGAGGGGGGCTGGATGGGGGAGTGATATTGGACAAATTATATTGCTATATTGTATGCATGTATGAATATGTCACAAAAATTCCATCATTATGGACAACTATAAGGCACCAATAAAAAATGCACAAAGAAAAAAAATTAAAATAAATTAAAAAAAATTTAACAACGTAACTGGGAAAAATGTAGATAAAATGCTGATATTGGCTTAGATCCCAAGGTAGTTACTACATATTAACTTACAAACTAAAGCAAAAATTGGATTTACCTAAATAGACAATAGTGAAATGGTTGAGGAAACATGGTCAACATTTGATAGACTAAAATGTAGCCATCAAAAGTTACATTTTGGAATGACTTTAATAGTACTTGGAAAGACGATATTTTGTTAAGTGAAAACTGCAGAATATAAAATACCAATTAATTTCAAAGAAAAATTAGCAGAATTTCAGCATTTGGCATGTGGAAATTTGGATGGTATTTGTTTTCTTCATTATCCTTTTTGGGGTTTTTAAAAGTCATTTCTTTTTTTTTAATTTTTTTTATTTAATTATTTTTTAAAATTTTTTACGGACTGCATTTTGATTCATTGTACACAAATGAGGAACATCATTTCGTTTCTATGGTTGTGCACAATGTAGATTATGTAGAGGGAAATGAGAGGGAGGGGTGGTAAGAAAAAGGGCAGAATGAGACAGACATTAAAAACCATTTCTATAACAAATAGCACGAGACTAAGATTATTAGTTTACAAATAAGAATTAAATGACGAGTTTGTAGACTCTATATTCTGGTGGGAGAAATTGTTCTTGGTATAAAATGTTTTTTTGGCTATGTTCCTGGAGGCCAGAGGAAGCAAGGAAGAGAGGGGAGAAGAAGTGGTATGAAGGGAGGAAGGGAAAGAGAGGTGGAGAGAGGGGAAGGAGGGAGGGGAAAAGGAAAGAGAGAAGAGGGAGAGAGGGAAGCAGGCAGAGGTGATGTGAAGCTATTTACTAAAGAGCATTTCCGTTTCCAAAACAGAAGAAGTGTTTTCCTGGCAGAAAGGGTTCAGGGGCCCAGCTTCCATACACACAAGCAGGTCATCCATGAGGACCGCAAGGTCCCCGAGCTGATGACCAGCCTCCTCAGGTTGGAGATGCTCTCAGAACATGGACCATGCAGGCTCTTCAGAAGGGTGAGGAAGAACAGTCCTTCTTCCGGTTTGGGGGGGAAAAAATCAGTTAGCCCCCAAACCTCCTAGAAGTAAACCTTTGTGAACAAAATAATAAATAAATAAACCAGAATATTTGGTGACATGATATTGAAAACAATGCTGGTGTCTCTGTTTGAATTCATGGCAGGTTTTGCTCGCTGTGTTTGTAATTGTGAAGAGCTGCCTAACAGCAAATCAGAGCTAGAAGACAGGACAGACTCAGGGTGAATGTCATTGTAGATGTGCTGCTTTTCACAGACCAGACACGGAAGGAAGGCTGTCGAGCCTGGGGTGGAAGCACCTTTCCAAGGACATGTATCACCCCTTCTATTTATTCCTGTAAAAAGCTTTCCACTAAAGATGCAGGAAACAAAGCAAAGGTTATTAAACTGTACAAAACAAATTCAAATATAAAGAAAAGAGAAAGACAAAAATGTACTTTCTAAAAGCCTGGCGACTTTCTTTATTCCCTCCATTGTGAAAGCTGAGAAGCCCATGGATGTGTCTCCCGGACATCATGAGAAATCCCACAGCGTTAGAATCCAAGCCCTTTGAAATTAAATTGAGGAATGAAGTTTGCTGCCAAAAGCAGAAAGTAGGACAAATTTAGGGACAGTCATATGTCACTGAGTTTGCACAACCCGTGGAGGAGAGAGACTTTGAACTCAGAAAAGAATTACCCAGAATGAAGAGCGGAAGGAAGATGGACATGAAGCAATTCATCCGCAGTCACACACGCAAGAGCTCATGGGGAGGATGGGTCCCCAGCCGCTAGACCAAGTGCAGAATAATCCTGTTACCAACAGGTCAGGAAGCCGCCTGGTTCTGATTTAGATGAAAAGAGCAGCTGAGCACCCGTCTCCAGTAGTCCACCAGTGAGCAATTGACCAAAAAATAACCTTGATGTAAAATAAAAATATACTTGCTGCAAACCTCTTTTATGCATTGCAAGGAAGTATGTTGCGGAAGAGAGAGAGTCGAGCCTCTTTCTCTCAAAAACGCGAAGCTATGCTCGAGGCAAAGTGGCCCCTCTTTCAGAGAGGCGTCACAGACTTCTAATAGGGGAGAACTATAGGGTCAGCAGTCTGGTTTGAACAGAGAAACTTCTCAAAACTCTCTGCACAGCGCACATACTGTCCTTTTTTCATTAGTTTTTGTCATGAGTAAATGAAGATGTTCTAGTTCATTTTCTATATAGGATGGAGGAAATGGTAAGTTTCCAGATTAAGGAATACTACTATTTTTACTTGGGGTAGCTCTGGGAAGAGAGTGATAAGGATGATGACCATCAAAGTCACTCAGAGTCACCACCATGAAGAGCGGAACTGCTCACTGTAGATACAGTCACTGGAATGCATTCTGAGAAACGCATCGTCCGACGGTATCGTGGGGTGAACTTACCAGAGCGTACTCACACAAGCCCTAGAGGGTGCGGCTACTCCATGCCCAGGGCCCCGGGGGTGCACCCAGGCATGAGTACACGTGACGAACGTCACAAGATTAAATCAAGTCCAAGGGAAAATCAAGTCCATCCAGAGACATGTCAGCAGGAGATGCAAGAGGCTGGGCCAGCCTAGCACGGCATACGGTTTTCTCAGTGGAAGAAGCACACAGTAGAGACTAGCACGGTAAATACATAAGCCCGCAGCGCAGTTGCTATTGTCATCAGCAATACTGCGCACTGCCCGCCACCGCACGTGCTACACTTTTACACGCTGGGCAGCGTTAGGCTTGTCCACACCATCATCACCTCAGATGCAGGTGCCTTTGCTTGACTGTGATGTGGTGACACCTACAACGTCACTCACTGATGGAAACTTTTTGACGCCACTGTAACCCTATGAGACAACTCTCATGTGTGGGCCCGTCATCCACCGAAGCTTTATTACATGGTGCACAACTACTGTATTTCTTCAAATATAAGTGCATGAAATGAAAGATGCATTTTTAGGTGTACAGAAGGAAGAAAAGGAGACAGTTACAGTTGGTTACAACACTATTGACTGAAATAGTGATTTCAAAAATATGAAAGGAGAAAAAAAATGCATCTTAAAATTGGTTAAATATGCTTGGTTTTCAAAGGGCTGATATTCAGAGCCACCTACGCTTTACTAGTCCCTTGGGAAGCTACATGGGTTGGAAATGTATCTGAGATGTGTCAGAACAAGAGACGACTTATTCAGTTATTTACCGGCAACTCCTTTTGACAGCCATGCCAAAGGGAGAATGGCCATCTGCTGCCTCAATGGGTCAGCAACAGAACGGATATGTGGTAATTAAACATTCTGATTAATAAAGAAACGTATTTACCATATCAATGGTATCATTTTTGAACAATTGAAACAAGACATTTAACACCAAGACATTAAACACTATTTACTCGTTCGTGGTACCCTTAGAATCTCAAAGTCATAATTAAGAGCATTATTGTCCACCACACAATGGAAATGAGAAATTCCCAGATAATAGTTAATTCTATTAGCAGATAATCTAGGGTCCACTCCCCTTCTAAGAGGTTTTCATCATAAAATAGGAGGTACTCAAATTAGCAGAGCCAGGCCCCTTCCGCTCAGGATTATCATCAAGAGCAGCCCCGAGATACCTGGGGGAGAGACCATCTCAGGGGCAGGAAGAAAGCCCTCAATACGTGGGTGTTGCCTGAGGGATCACGGTCATTTCTAGATCCATTTTCACGGGGTGCCTGGCCAGCCCAGAGAAGACATGGAAGATGGTGTCCACGGCTCCACCTTATTTTCATTGACATGGCTTTATTTCAGCTGCAACACCCCACGATCTTGCCAAATCCACAGACTCCCAAACAAGACATGGCCTTCATCTTGTATTTGAAGCTGAGAGTAGTCTTATCTATGTCTTTAAAGACAAGCTCTTAGGAGCTCAGATTGAGATGTGAGGACCTGCTAACTCTGGAATGTGAAACGACCCCAGCTCCCGACCTCTGTGCCATGACCTTGTGGCTTACTGCTGTGTTGCCAGTGGCAAGTAGATGCTCAGTGAATATTTGCTGGATGAATGAGGGAGGCCCACACATTCTGTGCTTATTACATAAGTTGCTCAAGGTTCTTGGGGACCTTGACTCTATCATCACCTGCAGCAGGAATCCCTCCAACATCCTTCTGTCTACACCGGGGGTCACCAAACCACACCCTGCAAGCCAGGGCAGCCCACCACACTCTTCTGCACAGCCCATGGGCTAAGAATGATTTTGTATTACTAACTGATTGGGGTAAAATTCCAACAAATAATATCTCATGATAGATGAAAATGATTCGATATTCAAACTTTGTGTCCCAAAGTACAGTCCATTGGAAACAGTCACACTGTGTGCTCACGTGTTGTCTGTGGCTGCTTCTGGACTGTAGCAACAGAGTTGAATGTTGCAACAGAAACCATACAACCTGCCAAGCCTAAAAGACCAACTATGGGACCCTCTACGCAGTAAGTTTGCACAAACGTAGCCTACGGGTGCCCTCAAAGCCCTCTGATCCATTAGTTAAAATGTGGAGAACAGAGAAGGCAAGGCTGCATCTGAGCTCCAAGAGGGCTCAGTCCCTAATTCCAGCCCTGGACTCCTTCACTCCGCAAAGGGCCTCAGATGGTACATAGCTCCCACTTCCCCACCAGGCCTTCAGAGAGACCCCCGGGAGGCATATGAAACCCAGAAGGCACAGATGGTGACAGGTTGGGAATTCCCTCAGCGTCTCAGCCTTCAGCCTGGTGTAGGGCGCAGGGCCGGGGACATTCACTCTCAGGCAGGTGAGACGGAAGTAAGAACAGTAACTTGCAAGAACACCACCCAATTCAACAGTCACTTCAACTGAGTATCGGGGTTCTGGGCCTTGGAGAAGGGGTCTGCGAGGAGGAGTCCCACTGGTTTCTGTCTTGCATATGGGTTCCCAATCCCGCCTCCCCCAGACCTCCTGGTTTCTCTCCTTTCCCCAGGGTGCCCCCTTGCTGGAACCCAAACACAAGAACAATTTCTGAGGCTAAACGACTTGACAAATTCACGTCAGTCTTCAATTAAAACCCCCTCTGGATTCCAAGGACAAGGGGGGAACCCTCTGCTCAGCTCCAGAGAGGAGAGGAATTAATCTTCTGAATGAATTATCTTTCATTTCTCTCATGTAACATATCATTTGGTTTCCATAAAGTTCTGGCCGTTGCCTTCTGGAAAAATCCATGGAGCCAACAAGAAAAAGGGAGGAAATGATTACAAAGAATTTTCTCTCAATGCCACTAATTCGTTGAAACCCCTTCAAAGCGCTCAGCAGTGGTGCCTTGACTCTGCTCGCCCCGCCTTTCCATTCATCCTCTGACAACCATGAAGCCCCAGGGAGAAACTGAGGAAGGGCCCAGGGACGCGTGTGCAGGTGGGTGCTGGTCCTGGAGAGCAGACACAGGACCCCAGGGGAAAAAATCCAGGAAGACATTTGCCCTGAAAATGGACTTACCCAGGAATAAGCCACAGCATGCTGCAAAGGCGCTTGCTGCCAGACGTTCAGACCACAGAATCAAAGCAGGAAGAGTGAGCCAGGGGGAAGCAGGAGGCAGGCGCAGGCACCCTTTCCCCCCTGGAGCAGTGGCGAGGAGTTGCTGAGGCAGTAAGAGCCCGCTTCCCCGGGGAAGCCCTCCGGAGCCCTCCGCAGCTCAGTCTCCCCCTTGGCAAACTTCCTGTGGCACCGACCCCCCACCCCACGCACACACACAAGAATATCCAACTGCTTCGACCAGTGAGCTCCGTCTCGACTGATCCCTGCAGTGTCCCGACGCTGGAGTTGCTATGGGTGGTGTTTTAGATTCCTCAGGCAAAGCCCAGCGCACCTGATGAGCGTATGCTATTTATCCAAAGAAGGAAAAGTCGGACAATGGCCTCTTTCTTCCTCTGATAAAACTGAAGTGGCATTTTCTGAAGGTGAAGTGCCCTCCGAACAAGACAGAGTGCCTACCCTTCTTGCTCTTGTGTGATGACTTTTACAAAACTGTCGGTCTAAAATGGAGCTTCTTTTTCTGATGATTACAGAAGTGATTGACAGCTGTTGACCCCCTGAGCCACCAAGAGATTCACGTTGCAGAAGGAAGGATAAGGCTGACTCCCCCGGCGGAGCTCGCCTTGGCCTGTAAATCATATCGGGGTCGGTACCGCAGCAGGCTTGCGTGTGGCAGAAGAGAGATAGGGACGAATTCTTCAGCCACCATGCTATCCCTTCCTGCAACCAGTGACCTCATCGCAGTAATGTCAGCATTCCTAGACGCTGAGGGTCTTTCGTCCAGACAAGTTGCCTAGTAGCATTTAATCTTCTTTCTTCTATCGTAACATTAAAAAATAACAAGAACAAAACCTGCATGCAGGTGGTTTCGCATGAAGAAGTTCGGAAGCCATCATATACCACAACAGATAGTAGTGATATGTTACTTTATTTTATTAAATGTTCATTTCTCCTATTTTAGGTTGGTTGGCAAATGCAGCCTGTGTTTATTAAAAGTTAAAGACAGAAAAAACTTCCAATTCTGATGGAATATAGATTGTAGCGGATACCTACATAAGTGTCCCCCAGAAAATTCAAATGAAATATGAAGCCATCTGCTTCAAGGTCTCAGTGGAACGCCACAGCAGCCAGGCCTGAGAAGAAACGCCCAGAGAAAAGGGAAGCTCTCTGAGGCGAGCTCGAAGTTCTGCCTCTCTTTTCTCCCTGCAACATTTACCAGTTTGGGGCCCGGGGCCAGAAGTTGAAAAGCAAAGAGGAAAGAGATGACCCAGAGATGGACAAGCCAGCAGGGTATAGGCAATGGCACAGGCTGGGGAGGCAGGATTCAGAGATCAGGGTTGTCAAGACACCAGGGTTGATTTTGGTTGGCAAGTTCTCAGGGAGAAGTAGGGTGCGTTGGTTTCTCTTAGAGGCACTTGCTGGTTAAGTTGCAAAGAACAATAATCTAAGAAGCCAAGAAGAAAGGGGCTTCAGAGCAGGACAGAAAGAGTAGGGAACACTTTGTACACTAATTGGAGACCCTCAGAAGGATGGGAGGACACCAGGAGAGAATTAGTCCCTGATTAGGCTGAAATAGTCTGCCCTTCCATTGCTTGCCTAAAGATAGGAGGGATTCTCCCCGGGGGAAGGTAACATGCAAAGACCCTGCAAGCTCACACAAAAATGCCCGGCACACAATTAAATATCACTTCAGCACATTATAAACCCAGTGATACCAAGCAACAGAACCAAGACATAAATTTACAGTAAAAACAGAATTCTAGCTGACCCAGATGTTAGAATTGCCAGACACAGACTTTCAAATAACTAAACTAATAGATTCAAGAACAAATAAGAGACTGGCATACATACTTGGAAAAGCGGACATTCCAGAACATAAGGAAGTGGAAATTCTAGAAAAATTGAAATACTTAAAACTAAGAACTTAATAGTTGTCTTCAGAGAAGAGGAGACACTGCTGAAGAGAAAACCAGGGGACTGGGCGATACAGTGGGAAAGAGGGAGCCCTCAGAGCGCAGAGAGGAGTCGGAAAGCAGAGAAGACCAGAGGCAAGGCGTATCGGACACAAGGGAAATGTCTAAAAGACATGTAACCGGTGTTCCACAATAGGAGGAAGGGGGAATGGGTCAGAAGCAATGTTTAAAGAGAGAAATTGGCTGAGAATTCTCCCGAACTGAAAAATCACATCCAGCCACATTACTTAAGAAATGTCAGGAACCCAAGCAGAGAATGCAAAGAAAAACCACATCTGGGCACAAGACGGTAAGATAACCAAAACCAAATTCAAACTCATGAAGAAAATCTTTAAAGCATGAAAGCAAACAGAGGAAAAAAAAGGGAAAAGGACACATTACCTTTCAAGGAGGGAAAAGAAAAGAAAAGCCAGTAAGACACATAGCAGACTTCCTAGGATAATTCGGGAAATCCAGAAGGCATGGAATGGACGTTTTGGTGTGTTCCAAGAAGTTGCCAAACCAGAATTTCCTCTGTGGCAAAAATAATAATAATAATTATAACAATAATAATAATAATACATATGCATTCATGTACATATGTATGTGTATATATCTTAAAAATAAATATAACAAAATATACAGTACATTTTTAGAGTATTGGTATAATACTACTGTACTTAAGATAGAATGCACTGGAGCCGGATAGACAAAGAGACCAAAGGAGCAGAATGGGCATCATCCAGACACACAGATGTGGTCCCTTGGTCTATGATGGAAGTACAGTGGAAACGTCAGTTTTCAAGAAACTGCTAGCTGGAAATTCATGTGGGGAAACAATGGACTTCACACCCTAAATGAAACTTAATTTCAGACGGGCCTATATTCAACGTGAAAGACAAACAAAAGCAAAACTCCTGCATAGAAAACAGTTTAATCTTATGATCTGGGGATAGCAAACATTTCTTAAATAGGATATAAAAAGTACCACCATAAAGGAAAGATTGATAAATTGGATTTCGTTAAATAAAATGAATAGTTTCCTTCATCAAAACAAAAGGTAAAAGGCAAAACATTCAAAGACATTTGCAATATGTACATGTCACAAAGGGCTTGTATTCAGAATATGTAAAGAGCTCTCACAAAGCAACAAGAAACAGACTTGGGACCCCAATTTTTGAGTGGACAAAAGACACAACAGGCACTCACAAAAGGTAAGTAAGCACACACAAAGTGCTTTAACACTACTGATGGTCAGGAAAATGCAAATTAAAGCCATAACAAAATGTCATTTACACACAACATAAGAGCTAAACAGTAAGATTGATCATTCCAAGCATTGATGAAGTTGTGGGCACTGCTGATACAGTTTCACCATAAAGGAAACTCTTCCACAGCATCCACTAAATCTAAAGATACAGACAGCAAATGAGCCAGCTGTTTTATTTCCAGGCGCAAACACAAAAAGAATTGCACTGTGTACTCTGAAGACATAAACAAGAATATTAACAGAAGTACTGTTTATAAAAGTCAAAAGCTGCAAACTACACAGATGACTATTAGTACTAGAAAGACACATTGCAACCCAATGAAATGTCATGCCATGAAATGCTGTAAAGCAATAAAAGCAATACACTGCTGCCATACACACACAGATGAAGTCAGACACAATGTTAAGCAAAAGTAGAGAAAGATGAAAGAGTACCTACTATATGACTTCCTTTATATTAAAATTTTTTACATAGGTGACACTAACTTTACCTACCAATCCAGAGGTCAGGCTGCCTCGTTACCTTGAAAGAAGCAGCTATTGACTTGAAGGGGCATTTTTTAAAAACTGCTGGAATTTAATTTGCTTCATTGCATCCCTAATGCCTCCTCTTTCCCTCTCCATGCATGTATGATTATGGAAAAATGAACCAAGCTCTTATGTATAACTATAATGCACTAATAAAAGCATTTTTTAAAAAGTAGAAACACATGGAAAAATCTGCCGGAATGCTGTCAATGATCTATATCTTAATCTGGGTGGTGATTAAACAGGTGTGTACATTTATAAAATGAATTAAGCTATAAACTTAAGATGTGTGTTCTTTATTGTATGTAACTTATACTTCAATAAAAAAAGATATAAAAACTGAAAACAAAACTGAAGGTAAAACAAAGACATTTCTAAAATAACAAAATTAAGAGCATTAGTCACCCATAGACCTGCAAGCAAGGAAATGCTAAATGAAATTGTGTTTGTTCTGTTTTGCCTTCAGGCAGAAGATCAATGATCCCAGCTGAAAATCAAGTAATACAGGAAGCAAGAGAAATGAAAATGGTGACTATATGGGTAAACCTAAATAACTAACATCTCCTGGGAATTAACACATATGTAGAGTCAGAATGTATGATAATAGCTCAAAGGAACACAGGGATGAGAGAGTCAAAAAGGTTCAAATATTCTAGCATTGTCTGAAGGAGGGCAAGTATTTATCTGAATTGGATCCTGTTGAGTCAAAGATGCCTGTTGTAGTACACAGGTACATTAGTCACCAAGAAGAAAATGAAGAATACACAAGCAATGCTAATTGAGAAGGAAATGGTGTGTGAGTTTACTTTAAAATTTGTAAAAACGTAAAATGGGCAAAGTACAAAACAAATGGCAAAGACATAAATGTATAGAGAGAAATCCAAATGTATCAATAATTACATTAAATGTAAATGGTCCAGATATTTTCATTAAAAGACACTTTCTCACAAATACACAAATGTGAAACAAATCTTAAACACAATGATACAGAAAAATATGTAGTAAATTTTGGGGAAAATATACTAAATACAGCATGTAAAAGTCAAAGGCACTAGGAATACTAATATTACACAAGGTGATATAAATACATACAGCATATCTGGATAATAATTGACATATGTAGAAGACTGAACCTTAAAATGGAATACTATACTGCAATGAAAAGATAATGCTACACTCAATTGCATGAATGAATTTCACCATCAGAAAGAAACCATACACAAAAAATGTATACTGTATGAATCCAATTATAGAAAATTCAAAAACAAATACAATTAATTTATGCTATTGATGCTAATAGAAATCAGGGTAATAGACCTTTAGAGAGTCTGCAGGAGGGAAATTCTGGTGGGTTGTTAATATTTATTGATCTGGGTGCTAGTTATACCTTGGTTGGTTATGTGGGTGTGTTCCTTTTGTGAAAGTTTATCAAACTATGTACTTAGGATCTGTCTGTTTTTTCTATATCAATAAAAAGCTTATAGATAAACACTCAAAGAAATAGAAAAAAATAACCATTGTTCCATGAAATAACAATGCTTATAATCTGTGAGGACAGTAAGGGTGTTCATCATAATTTCTCACATATTTGCAAACCAGCCTTCAAGTGAGCATGAATTATTTTGATTCCTTTATGTTACAGTACACATTTTATAGCCCATAACCAGAGTTAAATAATTTATGCCTGTTTTAATTTTTAAGTTAAAGTTTTAAAGGTTGCGAGGAGATTCAGTCTAATGAATTCATCTGAGATATCTTAAGATAGCTGAGGTTTAGAGAGTGCTTTGCAGATGGAAGAAATTTGATTCAAAAACTAAGTATCTTGGGGCATCTGAACTTTTATTCCACAAGTTGTTTCTTCTCAAAAAATATTTGTATTTGGAAAAAAAATATCACCAGAAGAGAGAAAGACTTAACCTAAAGTCCTTGATTCTCACCTACGTCCCACATGGGTGAGGGAGGGAATATGGGTACTTGTTGGAGGTGTGAGCTGGCTTCAAAATAAAAGCTATGAAAGTAGCATTGTGACATAAACACAGAAAGCCAGGGTTCGTTCCGAAGCAGGGGCATGGCGGATTGAGTCCACCAGTTGGGTCTGACTTCTAACAAATAAAAAGCCTGTGCTTGCTTTATTTATATCAGTACAGACCAAAGGGGATCCGTAGGGAGCTTCTTCATGGATAGGGTGGGAGTGAACAGTTGCTTGGTGCTTGGCAGGTTTGCCCATCTCTGGTGGCTCTCCCGTAGCTGGGTTTGAACTTGGAGCTGTGAGCGAGGGCACCAGCATGATCTGGGCTTTCTCAAACCAGGGCATTTCACCCAGGAGTTCCCAGAAAAGCAGTTTCCCTGCCTTAATGGCCCAACCAATGTCCATAGTTCACAAAGGGCTCCCAAGGCTTAATAACTAGTCATGGATTTCTAGCCAGAAGCTAAGAGGGAGACCTTACCGATTCGAGGTTACAGTCTGGGCCACATCGATGCATATGTATCACCATGCACCATGTGAAAACAGATCCAAGTACCCTAAGTGTTTAATCCAACTCCCTGTGTACATATCCATGACCAAAATGGGCACCCAAAGCCAAGGTCGGCATAGCGCTAAAATCATGAATATTGGAGGCTGAACACCTAGAGTCGAGTCCAGCAGCTCTGCCTCCAGGAGCCTGTGGAGCAAGCGACCTCACCACGCTGGGCCTCGTAACCTCCATGTGTCAACAAGACAAGCACTGACTTCGCAAAGCGTCAACCACGCCATCAGCTTTTACCTGTGTCCTGTCTCAGGAACAATAGGTCCATCCAACGTCTGCCAACCAGTTCCACATCCTGAGCGGGCTTGTTTGGGCTCAGAATGATGAGCGTAAAAAATCCTAGGCAACAGAAGGGATTTCTGAGTTAAGAATGAATCTCTGTGCAGCAGGACTTCAAAGTCCATGGATCTTACTGGGTGCCCACTAAGAACATTCAGAATCTTCACGGGTCCCTACGGCACTCAAAGAACCAACTCAACAGAACACCAAATGCCCACCGTACTGGCCAGCAGAGGGAGCGGCCAAGGCTGCAGGAGTTGCCTCGTTATCTGAGCCTGCAGGAGTCACGACAGGGTTGTTTAAGACTCACACATTAAAGAAAGTTCCCATTGCCCGTGAACCTACTAGAACTAGGTCAGGCCAGAGTCACCACACGGTCACGTGCTAACCACATCAGTGAGGGCTCAGCTCCCGACTGAACCATCTCTTCTCGCCACAGGACCTGCCTTTCAAGAATACTCTAAACATACGTCTTCTTTTTTTTTTTTAATTTTGTTTTTAACTGACACGTAACCATAATACATATGGATGGAGTCTAGTTTGATGTTTGGATTCACATGTTTATTGTAAAATAATCAAATCAGGGTATTTAGCGGATCCATCGCCTCAGACATTCATCATTTCTTTGTGGAGAGAACAGTCAAAACATCCTTTCTTCTGGCATCGTTGAAATACGTAATGCAATAGTGTTACCCACGGGCACCCACCAGACACCCGGGACTCATGGCTCCTCTCCAGCATGGTCTCGTTGGCCTGCATCCCCCTCTGCCCTGGCCCGGCCCTCCCCATCCTCTGTAACTGCTCCTCTATCGACTCCTCTCAGATCCACGACTTTGGATTCCACACAGGAGTGAAATCATTAAATGCCTTTCCTTATAAGACAATCCCCTGCTGCCAACAACTGTTAGCGTATGTGCTACAATGCTGCACTTTGGACATGACCAACTTGTGTTTTCAGTTACCTCGTAGTATCGTTTTCAATAACGACAGTGAGATAAGGTGGTTCATTAGCATTGTTAACACCTGACATGTTTTAGAAGCCCCAACTCTCTGGTCTCTTCTCATTATCTTCAACTAGCAAATTACTAAATCCTACGAAGGGCTGATTTTTCAGGAATTACGTTAAATCATCTGAACTCAGATGTTGTGTACATAGGCTTTCAGGGACCAGGTAAACCTTAGGCTACCCTTAGTAAGCATGCAAGGCAATTATTTTTACCCAATTCTTGAACTATATTTATATATTTTCAAAGCAAGAATCATCTCCTATTTTAGAGTTGTAAATTATTCCATAGTTATTTTAAGAATTATAGTTTAAGAATACAAGTTTGTTTGCTTTTGTTTTGTTTTTTCTTTTTGGTACCAGGGATTGAATCCAAGGGCACTTAATCACTGAGCCACATCCCAGCCCTTTTTATATTTTGAGACAGGGTCTCGCTGAGTTGCTGAGGTTGGCTTTGAACTCCTGATTCTCCTGCCCCAACCCAAGTCACTGGGGTTACAGACATGTGCCACCACCGCACGCAGCAAGAATAAAAGTTTTTGAGCTAGTTCTGTGAACTTACGTGTTTAATGTTTTGTTAAACAGAGGATCCAAGCTAAAAGACAAGAACTTAATCACACTGGCATGAAAAGGAAATTACCATCAATTCTACTTTACAGTTTGAGAAACTGAGTCTCTGAGCTCAAGCCACAGAGCCAGGAGTGGCAGTCAAGATCTGAACCCAGGCAGCCTGCCCCCCGAGCCCACACCCACTGACCAATGTGTTCTACTGGGAAGACAAATGTAAAATAGTGGCGAATTGTGTTAAGGGCCACAAAGCAAAAATTGAGTAGATATAGTTAAGATCTAACAGTTACTCTTACTATTGTCTCTTGGATCCCTGGGTAGGGAGGGTGAAAAGGGATGGCATCTTTTTCATGAAGAATGGGACAGATGCAACTGTGGGAAGAGCAAGGTCATTCCAAGCAGAGGGGCAGCAAGTGCAAAGACCCTGAGGCCAGTAGGACTGCAGCACAGAATGCATGGCTCAGATCTGGTTGAGGAGGCAATCGTAGCCACCATGCACGTGGTCTTATAGGCTTGTGAAGGAGGAGACTATTTCATATCTGGCATGGTGCCTGACACATAGTAGGCCCTCACTAAAAGGTGAATGAATCCTTCAGCTGAGCTACATTTGAACTTGTCTATGGGCTGAGTCACGTTGGTGGGGGTGGTGTTAGGCAGCGCTTCTCAGGACCAGACACCGGCTTGGCTTTGATTAGCCCACCCCTCTGGGGGAGCCATCCTCATGTGAACCAGGATCAACACTGACAGCCCCACAGACTCAACATCTGGTTTACTTCCAGCTCAGAACGGGAACTTTCCATTGCCTCTGGTCACCAGAATCCACCGGTCCCCCAAGGACCTCGACAAACCAGGCATGCTAATTGGATCAAGTCAGAAATCAAGGTTTCCGTTAAATCAGGCCCCTCTTCTTCATGACAGCCCCCAGTGGGCACATCCACGAGGTGCAGTTAGCCTTAGGGTCAAGCACCCATGGGATTAAATTTTCTTATTTTCCGGAGCCAGTCTGGGGTCCAACTGGATTCGCTCGGGTACCTGCCGCAGTCTACGCTGGACGCTCCCTGGCCTCCTGCGTGCAGATGTGGTACACAGCCCACCCCGCTGGAACAAAGCAATGTCCAACTCACCTGGCTGTCCGGGCCCTTCAAACAGTCTGCTGGCAGTGACCCTGAGTCAGCCTTGGACAGAGCCGTGCACACGCTTGACCTCAAGCACCCCGCCACCCCTCCTGGTAAAGCCTTTGATCAGGGCTTTGTGACGCCTTTAGAATTTTCTTTCTCCTGTTCCTGGTCTCCCTCAAAGTGTCTGAAACATCCCAGATCTGGGCAAACAAATCATCTGGGTCCCCAGCAACAGGCATAATGTGACCCCCAGTCACAGAACAGCCCTGCCTCTTTCTGCCACCACCTCCCCTGTCACCTCCCATTAACATCCCACCGTAATGCGTTGGTGGTGGCTTTGGGGTCCCTCGAATGGGCTCCATGAGAGAACTCAACACCTTCTTTCACGGCCCTGTTCCCTCCTTGTTACAGGAGCAGAGGGCGCGGGGAGCCGGGAGGCCACTGTCCTGATTTATGAGACTTGTCTCTGACTCTGATTGTGAACTGCTGGCGCACTTACACAGTAAAACCAAACTCGCACAAACGACCTCGGAGCACGTGGAAGATCTTCCCACACACCTCCCAGGTGTCCCCAGAGAGGGGAGCCAGGCCCACCCGAGGTGCTGGGGACGTCGGCAAGCTGGTGTTGGGCCAGCTTCCCAGGGCAAGACACATCCGTGTGGCAGGCTGTGTTGAACCCAGATGGACCTTGCAATTGGCCCGGCCTCTGGAAAGCGAGTCTGCCCGGAGTTTCTGGTGCTCTCAAAGCACGTCTTGTCTTTGCTTTTTTCCAGAGATCCAATGTACTTTAGTGCAGTCTGGTGCTATTATGTATTTTTTTGTTTTTCAGCAACTTAGGTTGCTCATAGATTTTCTTTCAGCCTCTGCCTTCCTCCATTTGCCTCATATTTTACTCACAGGACTGAGCTGTTGAAAGATTTGTGGAGCCATATCTACATGTTATTTTAAACCAGTTGGGCAGGTAAATCCTTTATTGAATCTTTATTCTTCTCAGGAATTAGGTAAATTGGGCTCAGAAACAAGACTTCAGCACCAAAGGAAAAAAAAAAAAAAAAAACTTAGAACATCTTTTAAAACACAGTTAGTTCTGACATACAGAATTTATTGCTTTGATTAGAAAGTGCAGTTTGGGTGACTCAGCCACAGTCTTTGCTTCCATCCAGAACGGGCGGAGCTCTGTACCTGTGGCCCTTCACTGATTTCCATAACTGATGTCAGAGAATTGCATTTCATCGCTAGGTACTTTAACTCTTTAAACAGCCGTTCCTTCGTTTCCTTGTGTTAAGAGAAGGACTTGTTACCCTTTTTACTGCAATGAGGGAACATTTCTGGTCCCCTAAAAACCCTTAATGACTTAATAGCGTTAAAAACACACCCTACTGAGTCTTTAATTATATGGAGTGACTGTTGTAGTGAAATTAGCTAAATTGCAACTCCAGCAGAGTGACCTGGCTCACCAGGCTGGTCAGCTTCAAGCACTGGACAGCATCCCCAACCACAGATGATGGATGGAAGTTTATTAATACAGAACAGCTGACTGGGAAGGGGGCCTGTTTTTTATATTTATTTTGTATCCTCGATGTATAATGATACCTGATCTCTTCTCGGCCTGATTACAGAAGGAAGGATCCATTTTTCCTTGGTAACATCAGATTTGCACATGGAATGTATTTGGCCTCCTTTAACATTTACTCACACTGGGCTCGAACCTGCTAATAAGCACCATGCTGGTGTAATTAGTAGCCAAACCTAGGGCTCCAAAGGAAAAAAAAAAATGTGAGAAGACAATTTTTAATTCAGATTTCCCTCCCTGGAGTGTTTCTGTAAATGAAAGAAACCCCCAAATAGAAACATGAAGCCATTACAAATGTATTTAAGAGAAAAAAATGTTGCACACTTGAACTAGGTATAGAAGAGTTTTAACCCCAAATAAGACCATGCATGAGAAAGGGTGGCCAAGACTGCCTGGACTATCATAAATCTAACAAACCAGGGATATATGACTCAAAGAAGTTGTGAAGCACAGAATTACCTGGGTTACTGGGATTTTTAAAAAGATTCAAAGATCATTAAGTCTACTGGTATTTAGGGATTCGCTTTTTCTCCAAAGCTTGTCAGAGAGGTTCTCATTTAAATACCCTACAGCTGACCCTCCCATGCAATGTCATTTCCTTTAAAGGACATCTGAACAATCACCCACGTAAACATGCCCAGGACCCACAACTCCGTATGTCAAATGAGAAGAATGGCCAAGGGCAGCTGATCCCTGTCGGGGAAGAACTTGACTCACCCAGTGAGTCCCACACCTCAGTTACCTTACCAGCACCCTCACCCAAACAGGAGAATCAAGCACTGAAGGTCAAGGTCATTGCCGTCCACATGAGGTAGAACCCAGATACTTCCCTGGTTGCTGGTACATCAACAGAATGCTAAACCAGGGTCTTTGTATGTGAAATACAGACGGTGATTAATTAATTACACTAATACCCCAAATTTTTTAAAAGTCCACTTGCCTCAATTATGTGACATTCCCAAGAAAGTTTAGGTGGAACTGCAGGGATTTTATTTGGATATTTTAGTCCCTTTGCATTCAGAGGAGCAGGAAGCACGCAGACCCCAGCAAGGCCCTCCCTCTCTTATCTCAAATTTATTTTCTTAAGTGCTCTAACAAGAGTCGTGAGTGTGAACATCTGTCTCAACACGCACATGCCTTATTTTCACTAGGAAGTGTTTGCCCTCCAAATGCTGATGGGCTGAAGTCGCTTTTATTTATTTTCTGTCGGCCCGTCACATTGCACCACAAGGAGACGGCACGGCTTGGGGACATGAAGGAAGCAGTGGGTTATTTTGATGATGTGTCTGTGAGTGACACAGTCCAGGACGGCTCCAGGCGAAGGACCCTGAGGTGGAGACGCATCCAGGCTGAGGGTGGCCACCAGCCTCCTCCTGCAGGATGAGCTAGACGCACCTGGACTGGTGGCGAGTTGTGTGAGGTCCCCTGCAGGATTACAGGCTGGGATCGTGATGCGCCTGACGTAGCTAACGATGCCAGCGGCCTCAGGGAATCAGAAACAGAATGAGGGACAGTAGAACAGACTCTGCCCATTCACTCACGCAGCCTAGTCCTTATCAGGGCTGACCATGCACCAGACAGGGTGGCGGGTCCTGGAGTCCCCTGTGCTCAGACTTCAGGGTGAAGAATCACCTAGAAGTCCCGTGAAAAGGGCCGATTGTCACAATCCAGAAATCAGGATCCACGGGCAGAGGCCCCGGTGGCCCCCGTGAGGCGGCTGCCAGACCACACACTGGAACACGCGAGGCTTCAGAGATGAAAGACGAGTGTGCTTTTATTTGTCTATGTCTGTCTTCCTGCTCTAGACTGTAAGATCCTAAGGCCAGGGGCTGGCAGCTTTTTCTGTAAGGATGCAGGTAGTAAACACGGTGGGCTCTGAGGACCCAGAGACCACATATCTGCCATCGTAGCAGGGACGCCACCATGCACACACATGGGCACATGGGTGTCCCTGCTCTGTGCCCGGGGCCGGGGTTTTCAAGCCTGCCCTTGCCAGGGGGTCTGGTCTTCTTCACCTTGGTGCCCCTCCCTCAGCACAGTGCCTGGCAGATGATGTGGGAGTGAGGAACAGTGAGCCCTCGTTCTTCCCTCAGGGACACAAGTCTGGAAGAGAAGACAGCAGCTCTACAGCACCCTCCTGCAGTGTAAGAGGGTGTACCACGTGCCCTGAAACAGAGCAATGCCAGAGGTAGGGGCGCCAGGGAGAGCCAGCGAAGACACAGGACACCAGTGAGCCAACTTTCAGATATACCAGGAATGAATCATGTCCTAGAAATGTGTTTGCCCCTTGCCTGAAGTTCAGATTTAACAGCACCTCCTACATAGTCTCTGACCAGGAACCAGGAGATGTTCCCAGCAGCGCTGATTCTGAGCTGAACAAGGAGGGGGCAGGTGCTGGTGGAGAAGGAGGGCAAAGTGTTGGAAAGACACAGTGCGACACAGGCCAGCGTGGGATCCTGAGAGCCACTTCCTATCCAGAGCAGAGGTGTGGCTGCAGAGGTGTGGCTGCAGAGGTGTGGCTGCAGAGGGTGGAAGGGCCAGAGGTAGGCTGGACTGGGGGCCAGGCTGTGACCCGGACAGAGGTCAGACTCTATCCTGCAGCCCACAGGGAGGGGACCAAGGTCTCTTAGCCGACCCTTGGGGTGTAACTGAGAGAGTAAATCCTGGTCTCATTTTAACCTAGTTTCTCTCTCTCAGGCCTCGTACTTGGATTTTCCTCATTATGAATTCGCAGATTGAAACACGTGCTCTTCGCATTCATATGCATAGAGACGCTCACATACACACACCCTACACACACATCCATAAACCCACTCTATACACACATCCCACACTGCACATGTTCACAAACACACTACACACATTCATCACACACAACAATCATTTCTTTTGTGGGCTTTCCAATCACGAAAAAGTATTCAGTAAGAAGTTGGAAATATGTTTCTGAAATAGAAGAGAGAGAAACTAGGGAGTTGTTACCGGAGACAAAGTTCCCCAAGTCCTATGCGTGGACAAGACCAGGAAGTAGGAGAGAAAGCAGGGGCTCTTCCCCAGGAAGAGCCTCAGCATCTATGGGGTGCAGAGGAGGGGGTGAGCAGAAGAGATTGAGACAGACAAGACAGGGTGGTTAATAAAAAGAAATGGCGACAATCTTGACCAGGAGCTTTACCAAGAGGACAGCATGGCAGTAAAGAGGAAGAACAAGAAGACTGAATGAGGGTGTTGTTTCTGGTCATGCAGTGCCCACACTGTCCAGCCAGGGTCTGCCCAATGGCGAGCACTGGAGACACACCAAGCTGTCTCTTTGCAGCCCTGTTCTGTTCAACACTTTTGATTAATGCTACAAATGAGGCTGCTACTTCAGCTAGCCAACAAATATTCCTTGAGCACATCTCTGTGCCAGGCATGTTCCAGACAAGAGCTCAGAAACAGAGGATGAGATCAAGCTAGAAGGGGCTGAGATTAATTCTGATGAGGGAGCTCAAAGCATCTCCAGCTTTGATAAATAGACTGAGGGCAAAGTTAGCACATTGGCAAGCCAAACTGATTGCTTTTGTGGGCCACTGAATTAGCAAATGATAGTAAATGCTCACCCTGAGTTCTTCCAGGAAACTGCCATTCTGAAGTAGAAGAAAATCTGAATAAGTAATTATTTCCAACAAGTAGTTTAGTAACTCTTAAGAACCAAAATAATTCCCGCTTTGCTAACATCACTGCCACACTGAACTCTTTTAGGAAATGCTTTATGGAAACTGTAATCTGATTTGTAACTAATATATCAATCAGCTAGCAATAAATTTTGTTTCTGTGCTGTGGATGCAGTTGCTTTCTTTGCATATTAGGCATTCTCTTTGCAACATTATTTACAGCACTACTTTGTTGATCAAGTATCCAGAAAGCCAACATGGTTCAGATCCTGATTTGGCTGATTACCAAGCCAAAACTCGGGGAGAATTGCTCCATTTTCAAGTCTCAGTTTCTGACATGGTAAAATGGGCATAATAGTATCTGTCTCAAAGTTAGATTGAGTAATCTAGTAACTGGTACTCAATTGGTGTCAAATGCCATTCACTAGGACAAGTGTCTCTGTCTTGCCCCTCGGTACCAGGTGAGGTTTTTCCTGATGCTCCAAAGACAGGGTTCCGGGCAGTAAAAGAAAAATGAGACAGATGAAGCGGGACATTCTGTCACCATGACCTGACCACAAACAGCAGCTCGAGAGGCCGGTATGAGAAGCTGGAGCCCTGGCTGGATGGGCTGTCTTCCTCCCCCGTACCTGGGAAGTCACCTGGAATATGGTCCAGCCCTGCAAAGCAAGGCATAGACTTCTTACAAGGCTCCACGGCATGCTGAGAGTTTTATATTACCCCAATACCTCTCTGAGCAGGGAAGGGGAGGCTAGAAGACAAAGTGGCCCCAATCCAACCCCTAACTAGCGCCTGCCATGACTGGCTACAGGTCCGGTCACCTTTGCCATGTCTGTCCCGTTAGCTCTAGATGCCTTGGAACAGAAGAAATAAATTCCAGCAGTCATGCTCTGCAGCTTTCCACATTTGGGGGAGTCTCTGGCTGGAGACGGGGGACAAAGGGCTACCAGTAAAAAGTTGGGAACACAATCTAAAATCATCATTGCTTTGATTTAATTTTAGTCATGATAATTGTTTTTTATTTCAACCAGTGATAAAAGAGGACATGAGATTTTTCCTTAGTGAAGGAGACACTGGTTTTAAAAGGCAGAGGAAGCATTGCACTCAATTAAGGACTCCTTGGGGGCAAAAGGTGAGTCCTTGTTGTGACCACAGGAAGGCCTGGTGTTCCTTACACACTGGGTGAATGAATGAATCAGCGGAGGAATAAGTAAATGTAGCACAAAGAGCTCCAATTCCCTGAGTGCTCAGGTATCCAGGCAGAGAGAAGGGGACACATGAGAGGTGGCCTTCCGTCTCTGTTTGCCTGAGAGTGTAACGTGTGGGGGGGAGACAGGAGGAAGAAGATGCAACTGACTACGAAAGAGCACCTGGAAGACAGTTTGTCCCCACTGCAGAGGATGTCACAGAGCCACACCATGGCGCCCACATCTCGACAAACAACGGCCAAGGCAGAGGAATGGGCTGTGGGGAGTATGGAGGAAACGGAGTGTCCCTCTGTCTTCCGGGGGCAGGGAGAACACTAGGGCAGCAAATGTCCTGGGTAGAAACGAGCCCAGGACAGACAGAAGGTGAAGCCCGCGGCCCCTTGGAGAGGCTGAGCCTCTGGGAGCACAGCACTCCTCAATTTTGCAGTAACAGGATTTAAAACAAACTCCTCCTCTCAGAGAGCGGGGCCCTGGGCAAAGCCAACAGAGACAGCCGTCAACACCGGTGTGGAAACACCACTTGAGAAAGGGCACGCACAATCCCGGGACTGGAGTCCCTGCGGTCCTAGGTTTGACCAGACGGGAATCCCCCAGTCTCCTGCTCGAGTCCTCTGCTTGGAAATCCCAAGCTCAGCCAGGGCGCCCACCCCGTTGATTGCTGAACAGTGTGGACTGTTCTAGTATGAGCTCCGGTTCGCCATTTGGAGGGGCTGGAGTAGAAGGCACCAGTGGAGGAACTGAAAATGTCATTGGAAAAGTTGCCCAGGCCATGAGGTGGAGGCTTCAGGGAGGCAAGCAACGCGCAGGTAGTCACTTGGCAACAGAGCAGCTGGGGCGCACGGAGACACACGTGGGGAGAACAGGCGGGAAGAGCCGTGCAAACCAGCTGCCTAGTGACATCTGAGGAACTGTTTAAAACAGATCTCCAGCTCGTCGCCGGGAAAGATTTGCTACCCTTGGCGCTCAGGACACTCAGGAGTGGCTTACGCGCTGTGGGTTGCTTCTCAGGTGGCCAGTCCTCTGCCTGCCATGAGAAGCTTTGGGCTGGGGAGAGCTGGGTGGCTGGAGGTTGGACAGGGCACTCACTGAGCTGGGGCCCTCATCTCTCCATTGTGATACCGTTGGAGACCATCCTTCTTAATGCCCTACAATCCAAAACTGTACTGAGCACCTGAGTTTCATGGTGATGATTTTTTTTTTTTTTTTGTGCTATGTCTTCAAGATCCAGTGTGCATTTTAACTTGAACTGCATATTTTAACTGGATTAGCCATGATCCAAGTGCCTAGAGGCCACCAGAGGCAGTGGGGTGGTATAGCTAAACCATTTTTGACTCCAATATTCAAGTAAGTTCCCATTTCTTTAGCTAGTGCCACATTGAAGTAGATGGGTGGGCATTTAGGCCGGAGATGGAAAACTCACTTCAAGCATCAGAACTACTCACTGAACAAGATGTGACTTCTAGAGGTGTCTCCAGACATGCCGGTGGGTGGTAGAGTCCCAGTGGCCATGACGAACACATTAGGGTCCCTGAGGTTTGATGGTCAGCTTCCTCAGCCTGTGGGTCATTTTTCAAGCCCTCCTCTATGGTAGAATCTAGAAATTATAGGGCTGCCTGCCAAGTTCAAATCCTGACATAGTTAGAGTTCTGCGACCTTTGATGCATTACTTGATTTCCTCATTACTGCTTCCTCATCTGCAAAATAAAGGCTCTAATAGTTCTCCGTTCACAGGGTGGTTTTTGAAATTTAAATAACTGTAACAAAACACAAGAAAGAAAGCATACTTAATTCACTCTTCCATTCTTTCATTCTGAGGAGCGTGGGCTAGAGAAATGAATATTTACTGGTAATGAGAGGGTTGACCAGGGTTGGCCCAGTCTGGATAGGCTAAGGAATGAAGAAGTCCAGGTCCCAAGACTTCTCTCCTCGCCCTGCCCAACCCTCACCTTGAACCTCTGAAACAAGCCCAGTGGAAAAACCCCCATTTAGCCTGTCACTCCTTAAGCCTGTCATTGAAAAGATGTCAGTTAGAGTCACGAGAACATTAGTGTGAGGGTGTTTCCTCCACTTTTTCCTGCTTGGAGAAGTCCCAGGAGTCAGTGGGGCTCACCCAGCAGAGGGGGGGCTCAGACACAGGGAGGGGTCAGCTGCCCATGCCTCGTTCATGGTGGCAGGCGGCCCCCAGGGTGCTCGGACAGGTCGACTCTAGATACCAGACAGGCGTGATTCCAGGCCCCATAGCTGAGAGGTGAAGAACCGCTCCCACGCTGGTAAGGTTCCAAACGGGCTCGAGGTTACGGAGCCTTTGAGTGACATCCTAATCTGTGTGTCAGCATGTTTCCCTTCCAAGAAAGGTAAGGGCTTAAAGAGTAATTCCTCACCAAAACCAGGTTTTCTAAACCACCCCCCAAAAGAAGAAAGGTGACCTGGGGCAAAAGCATTTTATGAAACATTGGACAAAGAAAGGAAGGGCAGAAGTCCCAGCCTGCAGGATCTCGCCTGCCAGCGACGTGCTGAGCAGCGCGGGAAGAAGCTGCGGTTGTGCTACCCGCTGCGTGTGGTTTTCATTGGCTGCTCCATGCCTCTCCTCCAGGTAGGGAGCTCGCTTTGTGTTTCTTGTGATTCCAGGGCACCCTGTTGGAGCAGTGCCAAAGAACAAGGCGCCAAACCAGAACATTCTGCTGGACGAGAGATGCTGGATCTGCTCTCTGCCCTTCACTCCTCCTCTGGGGACAGCAGAGCAGGAAACTTCACCCCTGGTGCAGAGATAAAATCCCTCCAGGTTGGTCCCACTGCATCCAGACCTCCATCACTAATGCCAATAGCAATCCCTTCGGTTGTGGCAACCAAAACTGTCTCCAGACTTTGCCAGTCATGCCCTGGGGGTGGGGGGCAACCGGTCTGTGCCCTAGACTATGGAGGGCAGGAGCAGCCTGCCAACCCGCCCGACTTCTGGACCAAAATGGTCAAGGAGAATTCCCTGCTTTCCAAATCGGAAAGGCAAATCCTCATCTAAAGACTGCCTCTCCTCTAGCTCTTCTTTTTCAGATCCTACAAAAGGACAGTTGGATTTAGTAAAGCAATGGAGAACATAAAACAGCCTGGCGATGGAGTTTCTAGGCCAGAATTGGCCTTCCTGGCTTCAAAGATCATGAAACCTCTCATTTGTTCTCCACAAAGCAGCAATTTCTCACAAGGATACGTTCCTTTGACTCTCTTTTAAAAGTCAAGTACAACTTGGTAACCACAGAGTACAGAAAATACAGGCTTTCTTCAAGAAGCAATTATTCAAAACCCAAAGACTAAAAAGAAAAAAAAAATGAGCATGTCAAATCATGTCAGTCACATCACATGAGACAACTGGATTTCTCCATTTATGGGCAACGGAACAGCCGGGTTTGTTTTTTCTTGCTGACTTTGATTATTTCTTAGAGATATAGCCCAAGCTGTCTGAAACTGTTGACACTAGGTTACTGACCTTTTAATTTAAAAACAAGAAGGTCCAGGCTTGGTATTTGGGTTTTTGCTTCAAATGCTCAGCAATCATTACATCCATAATTAGACCTTGTGCTGGAATGTTCCAAAGCCTCATGGATGACTCGCAGGGTCTGTCGAAGCCACAGAAAAGCTGAGCACTTCAGCAATGGTAAGATCTTTCTGGGCTGGCACAGGAAAACTCAGCTCATGGGATATAAATCAGCAACCCTACACTCTAATTTCCACCCTTCACATGTAGTGTGATTATACAACCGAGCCGTACGAGAGTCAAGTCAAAAACCGAGGTCTGCTTGCCAAGGGGAAGCCAAACCTTCAATTCTGTGGTTAATGCCACCTAGGGATATAATTACACCAGTTAATATCATCTTTCTACTTTAAAAAAAAAAAAAAGAGGAAAACGATCTTCGTGGCCAACATTCATATGAATTAACCATTTTATGTTCAATACCAAGGTTAAGATCAAATTCCTAAGCTATTCATATTTTGAAGTTTTAAAGTGAAAAATTAAGCATCTGATAGCAACATTAACATGCTTATAGCATATCTTCTCCAACTTATTAGATGTTCCTCTCAGAAATGTTCTCAAAACACTGCCGCCCATGTTATTAAAGGGATTTTGCTAAAAATAGACCATTGTATTAGAGCTATCACATTTGCAGCAGATCCAGGGAGAATTCAAGCATTTGGTAACTGTTGGTTCTCCTCATGGGGTCTCAAGGAATCAGTGTTAGGATATTCAACTAAAGGCAGGCACAAAAATTATTTTTGTAAGAAGGCTGCACAGGATATTTATTGAGAAGGAAAGGTTTATGGGTGTGGTATTTGTTTTCCAATTGAAAAACTAATTCCTAAAAAGTAAATCAGGCCTTCTAGAAGTCTAGGAAGAGCTGTACCTGAATCACATCAAAATCTGCAGAGCATAACGTCCTCCAACCATTTCACAATTACGCTAATACAATACCAATGGAAGAGAGAACTGAAATGAATGGTTGATTATGAAAATCATCCAGGTTGAAACTTCCTAGTCGAAGGATCTCCTTGACCAGCACCCTCTCCAGTCCCTGTGTGGGGCACTCCCACACCTGATCTGACAGTGACTTAATGCCCTCACCCACCTCCACATGCAAGTCATGTGAGCACATGGGCAGCTTCTTAAAAGCTGAACTGGAGTTATTATGCGCTCAGTAATTCCACCCCCACATATGTGTCCCAGGGAAATGAAAACAGCCACCTGAGACTTACATAGCAAAATTCATTGCGGTATTATTCATGCTAGCCCAAAAGTGCAGCCCAAAAGTTCATCAACCAACAAATGGATGAATACCATGTGGCACTCTGTAGCACAGTGGAATATTATTTAACTATAAAAAGGAGCAAAGGCCTGATGCATGCTACATCATGGATAAACTTTAAAAGCATAATACTAAGTGAATGAAAGATGCCAGCACAAAAGGTCACCTACTATATGGTCCCATTTATAGGATACATCCAAAAGAATATAGATTTGAATTTAAATAATTTTTCCCGAACCTAATTAATTGTCTCCTTTCCTTCATCATTCTTAAGTTTAGTACCATGCCTAAGAGCAATTTTTAAATTTACTTCTTAAGGTATATTTCTTCCTTGTTCCAAGATGAGAACTACAAACATACTTCCCAGAATCCAATAAAACAAAACTATGCCACCTTAATGTACAATGAGAAACTCCAAATATTGCAACAAAAATACAAAGAACTCTTTTTAAAGAGGTATTAGTACCATTAACTTCTGTCTTCTAAAGTGTTTGCTCCAAATTCTAATCACTGTTCTTTAAACATCTCACCTTGGACTCTTCTGTTAAGAAGCAATGAGACGTTAAGCATTTCAAAGTCTCCCAGGATTATCAAGGAACCAAAAATAAATCCCAAATTGCCTTTTAAGTGTGAAATGTGGGTTTTTTTCCACTCTCAGTTGAAAAATGGCTGCCGAGATTGTACTCAGATTTTCCAAGCTATAAATCTCTCTCAAGCAAGGACCAGGCAAGGACATTTTTAGCCTCAAAGAATATTTTTGTCAGAAAGATATGACTAAAAGAATTGAGGAGCTGGGATGGCTCTCTGTGCATCGCCTGGCATGGTAACCAGGGTGGTAACACAAGGTCATTACCAAAGAATCAAAACAACGAAAGTAACAACAGCAAAAATTTAGAAAAATGCATGCAATCCAATCAAATCCAATGAAAACAGTATCCACCAAGAGCCATAAAAATATTCATGTCCTTTGGTTCAGTGACCCCATTTTTAGAAATTTATCCTAAAGAAAAACAAACCACAGCAGCGTGATTTATAACAGGAAAAGATTGCAGTCCACCTCAACTTGAAACAATAGGAATTGGTTAATTAAATTATGGCACATCCTTTGATGGAATGTTATGTCTCCATAAAGACAAACTATAAAAGACATGGAAATGCACTTATGATATATAACTTTAGATATAATGGGGAAAGGATAAAATATATGTACCCTACAATAATTATGCAAGCAAATGCATCTATATGGAAAAGGACTAGAAGAGACTACATAAAAGTATAAATCACTGTGTTTGGATGGTGGGCCTTAGTTTTTCCCCATGTTCTCAAATTGCTGAAATGTTATCATAGTCTTTAGAAAAAAATTAAGTCCAGCATACAAGTTTTATGGGAAGCAATTCCATTAATCAAGGTGTACTGTCACTACTGACTACACTTTTACTTGGCTATTTATGTCAAAGTCATGGCCATCAGAGACCCCTCAGTCAAGAATCAGGGAAAGGAAACCCTGGACTCGGCTATGAGTCCAACTGTGAATCCATTATAAACTCAGCAGTGAGAATAATTCTCTGGTCAACAGAAGTAACAGAAGAGGCTTCTTCTGCTTTCTGAATGCCGCACACATACCTCTTACTTTTCCCACTAAATTTCCATTCCATCTCTTGGGAGAAAATGGCAGGTGGAAGAAGATCAGAGCCCCTTCCTTTGTCTACTGAGCCCCTCTTGTACCTCACCTATCCACCCAGCTGATGGCTCTTCTTCAAGGGGAGTAAGCCCACTCTGGCAAGTTGGGCCAGACAACCCACCACTCAGAACCACCAAGTCTATGATGGGCAACTCCACGGGTCAAATTGACTAGGCCATGCTACCCACGTATTTGGTCAAACATTATTCTAGATGTTTCTATGAAGGTATTTTTTAGATAAGATTAACACATCAATAGACTTTCAGGAGATTATCCTCCACAATATTGGTGGACCTATCCAAAGAGTTGAAGGTCCCAATGGAAAGAAGACTTGATGCCTTTGAAAAGAAAGACTTCATTGGCCTTGAACTTGAACCAAGACATCAGCTCTTCCCTGGTCTCCAGTTTGCTGGTCCACCTTGCAGATGGTGGACTTGCCAGTCTCCATAATTGCATAATCCAATTAAAATAAACTTCTGTACATACATATATACATAGTACACATATAATATATACACAGTTGATATTGCACGTGCTCGTGCACACACACACACAGTCCACATCCTTTCAGTTTTGTTTCTCTAGAGACCCCTGGCCAGTAGAGCCCTGTGTCCTGAAGGACCGCATGTGCTGTCACTTGGCACAGAAGAGGCATTCAAAAGACATTTGTGGGATGAGGAAGAGGGGAGTGAGCTGCCTTGGGCCCCAGAACGGAGCCCTCTCAGGCCAGCTGTTCATTTGCCTCTGGGACACTCAAGTGAATTAAAACAGGGGCAAATGATCAAAGTTACTAACTCAGAGCTCCTGCCTCTGTAGACCTTCATGTCTCATAGCGTTTCACGTTCCTTAAGGAATCACATTTACCACTCCACTCCCCAAGCCTGGTTCACCTGCCTCTGAAACCAGCAGGGACACACCTGAGGCCATCTTCGTCGAGGCCGGTCACAGCTTTCACGGTCTACCAGTGCTGATTCAATATGAAGTCACAGCAATTACAGGACTCGGCGTGCTTCTCCAGCCTCACCTTCCAGGTGAACATCTATGGCAAGACGCCCACTCTTTCCCTAACTTAGGATGAATACTTAGTGCAACAGAGGACGACCCCCCTCTCCTCTCAGTATCCTTTCCGATGAACCCTGTGTCTCAGTGACATGTTAAGGACTTCTCACATTTCAAGACATGTAGTTGCTCATGTTGGTATTTAATCTAATTTTAGTATTTAATTTTCTGCCCCTAGGTTTTGACGATTCTAATCCTACAGTTCAGTTCAAGTTACACATTTTTGGAATTTTAAAAATTGCCCTTATAAAGTTTTTCTTTTAGTGGTGAAAACCAAAGTTCTGGTTTTAACACAACCTTTTACATAACTGGTTTAAATTAGCAGAGTGTACCAGAAGCACGTTGATTTACAGTTTTAACATGTTTTTACAGAAAAGGATGATTTCTTACTTACATGAGTAATTTGCCTAATTGTTTTATTGTCCTAAAGCCAGCTTTCCCAGGGGCACGCACACCCCAGACTGCAGCGGGATGTCGAAAAGCACCACCCGGAGGTCCCACTCAAGGCCTCCTTCAAGGGTAAAAAATAAAGAATAAAAATCTGCATTTTTCATTCTCTTCATTTCCCCTCAGTGAAGACTATTCTGAAGCTCAGTCTTAAGGAAAAGAGACAAGATGTTTCATAGAAACATCTTGGAGGACTTGCTCTATCATGGAGTAAATGAGAGCCAGTCTTACCTAAGGTCATGTGACATTTATGCTTTAAGGAAGCCAGTCTGCAGATTAATAGCAACAGAAAAAACCAGTGCCCTTACTTCCCAGGAACACAAATCCTACCATGAAGACGTCATTACAAAGGGCCAAATAAATATCTGCTTCCATCCCCAACCCCCGTGGGGTAGCTTGAACTAGGTCTCTGGACTCCCTGAGGCCACATCCTCCACTAGATCGGGGGGTTCTTCATTCTAACTAGAGTCATGGGATTGTAATGTCCAGTGGGACTTTCGCAAAGCAGGATTGCTGAGCCCCACCCCAGACTAGTTAAATCAGAATTGACAGGGTGGAGCCTGCGTCCTTTCCAGCGAATCAGGTGGAATGCTCAGGTGCACAGGCAGGGGGGCTTTCTAAAGAACGCCTTGAGATAAATGTATAGAATTCATTGACCCACTAAAACGTTGGGTATCTGGAAACGGGACGAAAATGTGCGTTGCTTTGTTTATCAAATAATTTCTATTGGGGGTCACTGTGAAATGAGCAGCAGCTGACCTTTGCTTCATGGTGTCACTATTTCCATTATATTCATCACAGTGTCCAAGTCCTGTGGCTCCCAGCTTAACTAAAATATTGTTACACCACCCAACTTGGGTACAGCAAACTGGTTTTAGGTTTTAATGGAATTGATGTAAAATGATATCCCATAAATAAAGATGTATTTGTGTTTGGTTTCTGGGGGAAAAAAAAAAAAGTGCCTTAAGAATCAGTTGAAATAACCCCTCTCTGAAAACTGCCCCCAACATATTCCAGGTCCCACACTTCGCTGCCCAGGTAACTGAGAGACACTGGGCTCCAGGGTCCTCCACTGCACCCTCAAGTACTTTTCTAAAATGACAAGCCTTGCAAAGAATTCCCCAGAGGTTCACGTGTGCAGCAGTTGAATCTATGCTGTGTTGAGGGTTTTTTTCCCCTAAAAACACATGTGTCCTTCTGTTTCACAGTCTCGCTTGGCACCAAGTACCCAGTTCATGTGCCCATCAGATTAGCTCGAATTACATGCTTTCACTGCTCCACAAGCTAATGCAAGAGACCTACAATTACCTGTGGGCTGGTTTAAGCCCTAAATGGAACTAATGTCTGCCCCGACCAAATGCCTCAGGACACGCTCTTTTATTTTTTTCCTTGTAAATTGCTATTTTTATAGACTGTTTTCCAGAAGCTGAACCCCCAAACAAGTTGGAACTGCAGGCCTACTAGATTCTGCTCACGATTGTGATTGCTGAGCCTTTACCACTTGCACTATGTCCGACACCTTAGCAAAACGCAGGGCACTGCCCCCCCCAGCAGAAGACAGAATTGCTACTCCCAATGCAAGCTCATTCGAGCTCATACGCTAGCAGAAGTGAGAGGACACCAGCAACACCCTGCCTTCATGGCTGGCTCCACGTGTCAGGGCCTCCGAAGGCCCGATATCGCCTGTTTGCATCTGCAGAGTGAACAACTCGCTCACGTCTAAGGAAAATGAAATCTATTTGGCACTCAAGTTGAAAATACCAGGGACGTTAGAAAATTCCAGCATCACTTCTCAAACGTTAACAGGGTACACAAATTTGTTCTGGCTGGTGAAATCGTGCAAACTTCACAAAGAGAAGAAGATGAATGGATAATAAGCATGATTCTTGCTTATGGGCCCCCATGGAAAAGTAGCATGATATCAGGATTACATTACCTTTCATTTCCATCAGCAATGAGTTCCACTGTGTCAGTCCCTGGGAGGGACAATCAGATAAAATCCTACCGAGTGCCTGTGGAATTTGCTGTTCCTGGCGTCAGCACTGAAAGAGCAGGAGGGGATCCAGCAGAGCCACTGTGCCTTCCAGGCGGGAGGGAGGGAGGGGCAACCTGTGTCTTCCCGGAGCTGCAGGTATTGTGTGACCACAGGTCACATTCCCTCACGGTTGTCCTAAGAGCCAGAGGAGGCAGCTCTCACTGACGGGAACTGGAAGTGGGAAATAGGGTCCTGAGCTTAGGTCTTCGCTTGCCTGACTCCGAATCCATGTCTTCTGAAATGGCTGGGATGGTTACCTCCCTGAGAGTCAGATTCTTGGCCTGACATCCTTAATAGTCAAGTCAGACTGCCATTTCCTTGGGCTGGACTTTGTTATCAAACCATTCAGAGTGGAGGCATGGCCGATGGTGGATTATACAGAAAGTCAAAAAATGTTCACTGGATTCTAAGAAGATGAGCATCTTCATGCTACCTGAAAAATATCCATTTCTCTCTCACTTTAGGATTGATATATACCTGAAATGGTCGTTCCCAACCTCTGGGGACCTCCGAGTCCACTTCTTCAGGAAGCACATCCTAAACAGAGAGGTGGTCTCCACCATGTGGCTATGACAGTTCTCATATGGGCAGATGATATCCTAACGGTAACAAGCAGATTCATTTAAAAGCATTTCTTAATTTAAAATAGCTTCTTGGCATTATGTGTTTCATTAACATTTGATATTAAATATACAACTGCAATCTGTGAGCACCTGCACAACTTTTTGAAATCAGGAACAGATCTGCCACATTTGGAATGACTGAGCTAGGGGTTCATCAGATTTCATTATTGTCTAAAGTTACTTTCAGATCCCCATAAATATCCCTTTGAAAGTCTGAGAAATAAAAAGATGCTGTAACTTTTTTATTCCTGCTCCACACATTGGGAGTGACAGCCCATGATGAGAGTCATCCTGATGCCGTTGGGAACAGCATCTAGAAATCACAGCGACCCGCCCAGTGGCGGGGGTCCTTGGGTTCCTGAGCCGGGGCCTGCTCTCCTGCAGCCCCCCACCCACTTCCTCACAGGACCTCCGGTGTCGTTTCCACAGGACCAAGTTCCCCTTTGCGTAAGTGACAGCTAAGAAGGCAGACCTCGGAGTCAGGCTGAATTTGAACTCCAGCTCTCCCCATAAGCCACAGTCATCTTGCCCTCTCTCAGCCTCAGGATGCTCATGGGAAAAACGGGTTCCCAGTGAGGTGGGCCATGGAGGCCTTCACCTCGTGATCAGCATCTGCACTTCATACTGGCTGTTTCTTCTTACACGCCCTCCTGACAGTTCATCCAGCTCTCCTTGATAGACCCATTTGGAAACATCTCCAAGCCAGGCACTGACCACAGCATGGTTCTGGTCCCGCCTCTTCCAAAAACTTGCCACATCTTTATTTATTTATTTATTTTGAATTCTCTACATTTTCAAGCTTAGCTACATATTTGCTCACAACACAATGCTTTAGTTTTCTGGATCTTCATTTATAAGCCTTGGTCATTCATGTCCAGGTATAGAGTAGAGAACAACTTGTGTTCCCAAGTTGCCTGCGAAGACCCAGTTAGCCACAGCCTGAATATATGCCCGCATGCCCACACGCACACGCGTGCACACACACACGCGCACACACACACACACACACAGGTACACATCAGAGGCCTGTCAGCAGGTAATTATCTTCCATGCTGATGGCTCTGAATTTCTGGGTGCCTTCCAGCTACCTTCGCTCTTCAAACTTCCCTTCCTGTCCCCCCAGCTGCTCCTGACTCCGGGGCCCCAGGGCGCAGACCAGCTCAGCCTTTCCGTCATGCCTCTTCTTGCCCTGGAACGATGTGCTGCCCTGAGCTATACAATTTCCAGAACAAACACGTAAGATGATTTACAGCCGACCCGGCGCAGGAGCAGAGAGCTCTCTTTCTGTAAAGTCAGTCCAACTGCTCTTATTAATTAGCATTTTATTGGCCAAACAGTGCCTGCCCAGACACACCGGGGCTATTTTTACCCAGGCTGTCACTTTGCAGGTGTGGCTGGCAGTGGAGACTGGGCCTGTGTGGAGCCATCCAGCCCGGGGATGGAGGGGACACACAGGTGTGGGCTCGGTGAGCTCAGACACCTGTGCGAGGCTCCCTGCCGCTCTCTCTGTGCTGTCCTCCACACAGCGCTCGGGTGAAAACCGCTAGGGGGTTGGAAGCAGCCAGCAGGAGAGTGAGTTCAGGCAGCCTGGATTCCTCAGCTGCAGGGACTGTTGCGATGTGCACATCCTGAGGAACAACGACAACAGAAAGAGAAGCAGAGGGGCTACGAGGTTCTGCAGAGCTGGCCGGACACCGCAGCTCTCGGTGGGGTTGGGGTCACTGCTCCAGCTGCTAGTCAAACTGTGTCAAGGGTTCCTTCCCTGGCCTTATTGTTCTGCAGTCTTTCTGCATTTGCATGATGGCTAAAGGCCTCCCAATTTGACCTTGTTAAGGAAAATTGCTCTCATTTGGCACAATGGGGACAATAAGCAATTTGAAAAGCAAGGTGTGAGAGCCTTGTAACCATTCTGAAATAGTCAGTAGACCAAAAATCATTCCAAGACTTTTGTGTGTGGCTCTCGCTCTCCGCCTTCTCCTCCTCCTGTTCCTCAACCAACCAACCAAAAGAACACTGCCTTCTGTTTTTTCTTCATGATTGCAGAAAACCCTCCTCAATGTGTGTTCAGGATGAATACACCCCTGTGGCTACTTGCAAGAGAAACAAACCCCAGCATGAAAATACCAAGGCTTTCCTCTTTTCTTATGTAAATAAATCTCCAGATGGCTCATTTGTAGGACTGTGTTTACTAATTCTTGTTTTCTTTCTAGACAATCTGTTCCCAGAAACCATTTTATCACTGAAACTTGAGGTAATGCTTACAATTCCATCCAGTGAAAAGCCCATCAGAAGACTCGCTCCACCTGGGGTTCAACTTGGTGGTACCAAGGCCACACACAAACACACACACACACACCCCATCGGAAGAGCTGGCAATTCTGCTGTTGTCATTGTTGCTGAACAGAGATATTTGTAGTGAGAGTCAGAATGACCAATTTCAGAGTTACTGGAATATCAGTGCTGGATGGGGCCATGGGCTGGCTGCTCTCGTTGAGGAGTGGAAAGTCGTGCCTTGAACTTCTCTCCCCTCGCTGGGGTTTAGTTCTCACAGCAGACATCACCAATCGCTCATGGCTTCCTTTTCACTGGAGCTCAGAGGTGACCTCAGATGTTTTCAACAGCTGAAGTCATTAACTATCAATCACAGTTGGCATAAGCAATCATAGTGGACAGGTAAGTTGACACACCTTTGCCATCCCTAAGCCCCTTGCTTTACTGACCAGGTAAGGCCGTGGACATAGGAACGATATCACGCAATGTCTCTCAGGTAGTTAGGAGCATTAATTCTCAGACAAGGAAATTCAAACAGGGGATTATGATGCTGGAGGAACCCAAAGGACCTCAACCACTGGGCCACATCCCCAGTCCTTTTTGTATTTTTATTAGAGACAGGGTCTCACTGAGTTGCTTAGGGCCTCGTTAAGTTGCTTAGGATGGCCTCAAACTTGCAATCCTCCTTCTTCAGCCTCCCGAGTGGCTGGGATTACAGGCATGCAGCACCAGGCCCAGCTCAAGCCCTTCCTTTCCCGACCTCAACTGTGATTATTTCCGTCATCTACGAGGACAGGTGACACATCACAGTAGCATTAGAGTATCTGACTTTGTTGACAACTAGAAATCACAGGTTTCATGTGGTATCCAGTTGTGTACTTCTCAAAAGTCCCTTCTGCTCACTGCTGATTCTAGACATTGCAGTTATTGAGCCTATGATGAAATCTTATCTTTTAATGTATTACGAGGCACATCTATTACTGTATCCAAATTTTTTAAAACTATTGGGATAATTATACCTCAATGTGTTTCCTTTGTAGTTCTATACATTCATGTATTTAAGGCGTTGTTCTAAGAAGGGATCCAAAACATCCTCAGACTTCAATAGCGACCGTGGAACAAAACCTGAATGCTCACCCTCATGTTACTAACACTCAAAAAGGGCCTCGCCATAAGACCCCCACCATCTTGGATGGGCTCAATATTTACCCCCATATCTAATAAGTGCTTTTTAAATTAAAAATTATTCATGTTGAGTGGCCAGGGGAGACCGAGACATACAGTTACAAGTTTCCAAGTTTCTCTTCCCAAGTGAGAATGGTCCGGTCCAATAGCAGAAACTAGGCTCTTGGTCCTGTGTTCCCCCTGGTCTCAGGGACACTGCAGCAGATGTCACCATCAACACTCTAGGTGGGGCAGTGATGAGCCTTGAGTTCTACCAGACTCCAGGGCCCAGCTAGATAGGGTGCCACGCTGGGCCTTGGGATGATTCTCCCCATCAGCCCTCTGTCCCCCAATTCAACTCCTGCCGTAGCCACACATGACCCTCTGCAGACCCTCTACTTCAGAGTCACAACCAAGCCCAGCCACCTGGGACTGTCATCAACTACCACGGGGTAGATGAAGAAGGGGCTCATTAATCAAAATCAGTGAAAACACAGTCTGCTTGATCTCACTGTGCCAAACACTAGGACAGCACCCAGGAAGCTCAGGTCTGGCCCATGCAAGACCAGAGGCCCCCAGTGAAAGGAAAACTTGGTTTTGGAAAGTGAAATAATGAGACAGTAGCACCCCAGGGGGCAGGAAAGACCTGGAAAGGGCAGCTCTGGTCTCCCCTCAGTGCTTCAATGTGCAGGAGCCCTGGACTGGGAGTCAGAGACCCAAGTGCCAGGCACTGGACCCCAGGTCCCCTGTGCCATAGGAGGTGGCTCCTCTGCTGGGACCTCATTTTCCCCCACTGTGACATTAAGGATCAGCCACAAGAGCCCTTTCTCCTGGACACCACTGCTCTGCCCAGGTCCTTCATAGTTACCAAATCGGCACCCAGCTGGCCCAGCTCAAGGGGAGGCAAGGCCTGAGAGAGGGCTCCTGCCTGACCCCTTCTCTTTGGGGCTGCCAGGTTCTCCCAGCTCCCCTGCCACGGGCTCTCCCTCCCGCTTCCCGTCACATCTTGCCGGTTCATTCTGCTTTGGGTTTCAGCAATTTTAAATTCCCTGGCTTGGAGTCAGCTCTTCTATCAGAACCAACGTGGCTCCAGACTGTTCTACCCCGTTCGATGCAGGAAATGAAACAAAGCCGGGCTTGTTCCCAGTTTGATAGGCTGCAAGTTGAGGGAACGGGGGCTTCAAATCTTTTCACGATTTTGTTTTGGCACCAGAGCGTCTGTGTTTAATTCTGCGTCTCCTGCCAGACTTGGGAAGCTGAAGTGATAATATCAACATGCGCAGAGACGGAGAGCGCCACCCGCCAGCGTCTCCGACCCAGGCCGGGCGGCGGGGGGGATGGGGGTTGCGTCAATGCACAAGGACACGCATGCGCAGAGACCACGCTAGCAAATAGAGGCACATCCGTCAGTCACGTGAACACACCCACACGTGGACATGGACACACAGGCACAGGCACACGCACACACATGCACATACGGACACGTATGCCCATTACACCCATCACTCACATTCTCACATTCTCAGTTACACACACATACGTGCACACACGATCACACATTCCCACTCAACCACCCACACAGAGGCATAGCCATGCACACACGCACAGGTACACGCATACGCACAGGCATGCACGCTCATGCACACCTCACGCTCATGGCACCAGCAAAGGAGCACAGGACTGTCACAAGTGAGCGGTCACAACTGACCCCAAGGAGGTAGTTCTGATCACCAGGCCTCTCCGGGAGGGTCCATCCTGAAGTTCAATCAACTAAGCCTCCAGTTTCTATGGAGACATTTACTTTTCTGGTTTCTGCAGTTCAGCAGCCCCATGCCCTGGCAGATGGGATGCAGGAGCAAGCAGTGGTCAATCTTCAGCAACTGAGAACATAATATTTTTGGATTATTCTCTGTAGATAACCGAGTGGTCATTAGTTTTTTTAAAAAATAACACATGGGAATGAGATGGCATCAGCTGTCCTGAGTACAAGAGATGCCCAGCATCCCTTCTGGGCCACCCCAGCCTGCCTAATTGCCCACTCCTCTTCCTTAGTCAGGTATTCCTGAGGGCCATTCAGGAGCCAGAGACACCCCAGGCCCTAGAGCAGCTCTGGAAACCAGGTCCTTGTCCTGGATCCTGCAGTCAAGGCAGGAGCAGACACTGGACCAAAAATCACAGAGAGGGATGCAAAGTGACACCGGGGGTGGGGGGGGGGCAATTCCCTGGTAAGGGAAGGTAGGGAGCAAGACACTTTCACACAGGGGCAGAAAGGCCGGGGACCCAGAGAGGTGGACGTGAGGAGCCTGCCACACACCTGGCCCACATGGGGACTCTGACGTTAGTGCCGTTGCTGTTGTTATGTGATGCTGGAGAGCCCAGAATCCAGGAGAGAAGGCAACAATCTAAAACCTCTTGAAAACTGCCCCGCTCGCACATGTGTGTGCAGCTGGAGAGGTCCTCCACGCCTTCAGCAAGAGAGGCGGGTTAGGAGAAACAGGCTATTGAGAAAAATAAATAAGATAATGGATGTGTGACCCAGTGGAGTGCCTGGCACCCGGAAGTTGCCTAATGAGAGGGGCTGGCTGTGCTGACTATTTAGTATCCAAGTTATGCTCGACTCCAGGTCTCCAGCAAAGAGAGGTGTATCCCTCAGAAAGAAAAGAACTTTCCCTGAAGGTGGGAGGGGACCAAACACCCCACAGGGGGTTGCAGGGACAGGAGCCAAGCGGGCTGGGTTGGAGTTCACCACTGAAAGATCTGGCCAGGGGCGAGCCAGAACAGATTGGAAACCCCTCTGCTGACCGACCCTTCAAAAAGCGCCACGTGAAGATACAGGAAAGAGAACGTTAGGGCGGACTGTCGCAGAATGTTGATGAAATGGGGTAGAATCGAGTCTGCTGTCTTTTCTGAACAAAATCCACTGCCAACAGTCCACACTTCCCCCCGAGCTGCTACCCCAGAAGTACAGGGAGAAAGGGGCAACCACCAGCCCAAGTGTCCTGTGATCACCATAAGGGACTCACTGAACTTGACTAATAGGTTTCATGGGACATCTACCCTGACCTGCTCCCAGTTCCTTTCCCTGAAATCCAGTCCAAGTGATCCTGGGCAGCAGGAGAGCAAAGTCTTCAACATTTATCTGTTTATCCACACCAAACAATGGTAGAATCCACTGATTCCAGATTCTGACAAACCCTTGTTTAAATTCTGCTCTGGCAGTGACAAGTGGGGGACCTTGGGCAAGTCTATCATCCCTGAAGCCTCAGTTTCCTTACCTTCATAATGGGGAGAATAGCCAGGCACTGGGGTGCATGCCTGTAATCCCTACACCTCAGGAGGCTAAGGCAGGAGGATGGCAAGTTCAAGGCCCACCTCGGTAACTTAGGGAGATCCCGTCTCAAAATAAAAAAGGCTGGGTATGTAGCTTAGTGATAGAGCACCCTCTGGGTTCAATGCCTGGTACCAAAATACAATAGAGACAGGAGAATAATAAGACCTACTCTGGGATGCTACATGAGAATCAGATGAGACAATGCCTATAAATAGTGCACCATTCAACATGGTAACTGTTAGCTTCCAGTTATTCCTTTATACTCCACCTTTTTCCAGAATAGGTATAGGATAGGGGTGTATGTGTGCGTGTGTTGCATAGGTTGGTGGGTGGAAGGAAGAAGGGATGGACACGAAAGCTATCACAGGCATCTTGTGAAGATGCAGGCATCTCATGGGCCACCAACACAGCCTGGTGAGCTGTTCCAGCAGCCACCCTCCATCGTTTGTAGGTTCAGGAGATACCAGTTGTTCAGCAGAAGTAGCACATTTCACACTGGTAAGATCACTCAGAAGTTTCTCCCCAGGACATACTACTTTTTTAATTATAAGCATATTCCAGTCAATGCCTTATGATCAAAATGGAATTCCAACTATCTCTTATGATGGTGATTTAAAGCTTCTTAATCACTGTAAATTATTTTGACACCCAAGTGAAAAGTCTTCTGTAATGCTTTTAGAATCCCACTTTTATTTTACATTAATTAAAAGGCCACTAGCCATAACGTATTAATAAAATCAAATTCCCAAAAGGAGTGCCCAGCTGACAGGTTGGAGCTCGGGGTGAGTTAGAGGACCCCGAGAAAAACACATAATGAAATTTCAACCACGAAAATGCAATCAGCATGACCTGATCAAGAAGGGGTATCCCTCAGGAAGAGAACTGATACTTTCAGTAATAAATTTGATGATCATCATTATTACCACTCTAGCAGTTTATGGCTATTATGGCTACGTAGCAAAAGACTTTCAGACCAAACATGAGGCTTCACAGACATACTGTAATGTTGCGTGGCACTCCTTGATTATCCTGTAAATATTGGACCCAGGATATGTACTGGAGGGAGGGAAGTTGACCCTGGTAGTGTCAGAGTGGAAGAAAGTGAGGCTAAGATCAGAAACAATCCCTGGACAGTGACCAGAAAGGTGAGGGAAAAGGCTGACTTCCCAAGAAAAGGTGAATGTCAATCACTGTGCAGTTTCTTTAGTCCCATAGCCTTGGGGATCACTAGATGTCCTATTCACAACACCCAGTCCTGCAGGTCAGGCACCGCTAAAGAAGGAGGTTATGCCTTGACATCCTGACCAAATCCACGGAGCTGAGAGGGACCCTGGGAGTCATGTGCACACATTCCAGTACATCTGCTCGAATCTGGGGTATTCTCCTAGGAGGGCTCTGCTGTGGTTGGACACCATTTGTCCCCCAGGGGTTCGTGGGCTGCAAGCTTGGTCCCCAGCGTCCTTGTTGGAAAGTGTTAAAACTGTAAAAGGAGGGGCTTATTGGGAGGTGATCAGGTCACAGGGCACTGCCTTGGACACTAACATGGGACCCTGAGTTAGTGCTCTTGAGAACAAGCTTGACCATCCCCAGCCTCTGTGGCTTCCTGTCCAGCTGTGTGACCTCCCCTGCCCTCCCGCCCTTAGGATGCTATCAACCTGAGGTCCTCATCACAACCTGCTGCTGGTGGTGTGCCCTTGAACCTCCAGAGCTGTGGGCTAAATAGATCTCTTTTCCGTAAAAAGTTATCCAAACTGCGTCATAACAGAAAATGAACTAATGCAGGCTTCGACAATTCACTCAGCTGCCTCCATAACTCTGATGGACCATTCAGTGGAACCCAGGTATTTTTAATCTATACTTCATGAACTAAAAAACTGTGGTTAAACATCTTAAACACCTCTTGCTTCTAGCCCATTTCCATCAGAAATCCAAATGATTTGCTGAAACAGAGGCTGTAATTAATAAAGCTATTAGCCCAGATTCTGACCCCAGCTGTAAACACTAAAGACTTCGTTATCACTAGACAGAGCTCTTCAGGTGCGGGGAAATAGCTCCGATTGTCTTGGTAGCATAAAGTTCCCAGGAAGTTCTGTTCTAAAATAATAATTGTTATTATTGTTGTTATTTAGTTTCCATCCCAAGTAAGGACTTTCTCCTTGCTAGAGATGCCGTTGTCCCAAGACAAGTCTTCCATTCTAACAGCTTAATGACCTCCATTGCAGCCCACAAAGGTCCCCAGGAAATTTATCTTTAGGACCATCTCTAGCTTGATAGAGAGGGAAAGGAAGGATTTGGACATCCCTCAACTCTACAACTTCATGTAGGATAAATCTGAATGAAATGAATATTGAGTCCAATTCTAGTTGAAGAAGAAACAGTCCCAGCCACTAACTTTGGGAGAAGGAAGATATTTAAAATGCTAATTTCATCTGTGAAAGTGCCTGGACACATTAACATCACCCTTCCAAGCCACCGAAATCTCTTCAGTCAGGGTCCCTCAGTGCACAGCTTCTCCATGACGTGAGACCTCAAGAGAACACTGAGACCATCCACTTTTGAGAGTTCCATCCACTTAGGTGGGCAAAGATCCCCCAACAGTCTGCCTCCAAGCTTGCCAGCTGAACAGGCAACAATGAAAATGAGGAGCAGATGGGACAGCAGAAGTGATGACAGGCCAGCCCTGCCAAGGACTTGGGCCCCGCCAAGTCACTTGAGAGGGGCCCCAATGGTCATGTGACCTATGTTTTCATAAATCCATTGAACTTATCCATCCAAATGGTGGCTGTTCTCAAGAGATCACCTTAAAAGGAAGTATAATTGCTCTTTTCCTCAAAATCACTTAGAAATCTCCCCATGGTAGACAGTTCCCAAGTCACTTGGTAGAAGGGAAACTTGAGGATTAGGTGAGAGGATTAAATGAGGTTCATCTAAAGCACTTCTACCTTGGTGCAGGTATGTGGTAGGAGATGTTGGTTTTTATCATAAGTAATACCCTTCTGACCTCCTAAGATGTGGCTGAATACAAGGAAGTATGGAGCCCCAACAAGTAGAGGTTGTCTCCCAGATTACTTCCCATCTTATTCCCATGAGGCATGGGGAGTACATGATGCAAAGCAATGAGGAAAACCTAAGTCACAGTTTAAATAATGCTACTGTGGTGCAGGATTCCATCAAGGCAAGCTTGGATCCATATCTTCAGAAGCACAATGCAAGTTATTAATTTTATTCTGAAATCTACCCTGCTCTAACCTGAGGGTTAAGGGTAATCATCCCACCTCTATTTCTTTGTTCCTCCAAAGCAGGAGGCCAGGTCACTGTGGCACAGATAATACCATGTGCACACGAAGCCTGACCCCTCCTCCTGGCCATACAGGAAGAAAGATGCATTCCCAACATCTTTGAAGTTTGACTGAGACCATGTGATTCCTGGGGCCATCTTCTTTATGTGCATGCGCACACACTCATATTCTCTCTCTCTCTCTCTCTCCCTCTCTCTCTCTCTCTCTCTCTCTCTCTCTCTCTCTCTCTCTCTCTCTCTCTCTCTCCACCCCTCTCCTTCTTCCAGGTCATAAGCCTAGACTTTGAGGTGAAACCCAAGGATAGAAGAAACCAAGCCACAACTCAGTGAGGAGGCTCCCTACACCCCCACTGAACTGCCCAACCAGGGTATCTACCTTGGACTTTCTGTGAGTCAGTCATAGAATTTTATTGTGTTCCCTGAGATTTAGGGGATTGTTATTAAAGTGGCTACTATGAAGCATACTGATTAATACAGTCCTTTCCACTTAAGATTTGGGAAACTTCCTCTTTGAGAGAAGCCATCTCAGATAGGTCAGAACCAGGAGAAAAGTGGATCAGCTAAGACCTGGGTAGGACACTCGAGATTTAGTCCCATCTCAAACAGTTTGGAGCCCTACGTTCCAATCTAAGAAGTCCCTGCTCTGTGGGGAAGGGCTGCATGCATTGACAATGCTGAGGAACTTTGTAGATTATCTATTTACTGCTTCCCAACTGGTTTTGCAGATGGTTGAGATAAATACAACCATCACAGAAACTTAATTCAAGGGTTAGAATAAAAAGTGAGATGAGGAGACTGGAGCCCAGAGAAAGCTGAAGGGACTTACCTGAGGCACCACCAGTTAGCGCAAAGGCCAGGACCCTCACCTTCCAAGTCCAGTCAGCCGGCCCTCTGCCTTTCTAGTCTAAAGAACTGACGCCTGGATTCTTAAGTGAGAGAGAGGGTAGATTGAGGTCTATTTATTTCTACAGCAGGTTTCAAGTGGCTCCAGGGATCCTTCATGAACTATGTCTTTGAAAAACCATTGAATTGGTTTTGTTGGGTCTTGATTTAAACCAAACAAACAAACAAACAAAAAATCACTAAACTAAGAGATGAGAGAAACAAAGGGTTCTTCGTCAAAGAAGCCATTGCCTCGCTTCTGGGTGGACAGAGAATTTCCCTGCTGAAAGGGCCTTGATTTGACAGAGAACAAATAAGAACCATCTTGGGAAAAGGAAGATGTTCTCTTTCATCATCGCCAAAGCCGGTCCAAAGCCCTGGTGAAGTGAGAAAGACGTTTTCCAAACTGTCTCCACCAGAACGAGCTTCTCCTAAGTAATGCATCGTTAAGTAAGAAGGTGTTTTTCAGCTGTGTATTCACAAGTAATTAATTAGCGATTAATGTGGATGTTTGGCCCCAGATCCTGGTGCAGAAGAGGCTCCTTGCTAAATGAAGGGGCACTGACTATAAACAAAAGGCAAAAGACAACCCGAGTGCACGTCCCCGGGAACAGGGAAACATGGTGATCGGATGGAGGCAGGAGCGAGCCTGCCTCTGTGCTGTCTGCTTGGTGGCCCCAGAATCCAATCCAACCAGAGGCAAGGTCTTTCAGCTGGAGAGCGTAAACCTCTAGAACTCAGTCCCCTCTACACGACTCACACCTGAGGGTGTAGGGAGTTGAATGGTGGTCCCCAAAAGATATGTTCACATCCTTAACCCCAGAACCTGTCAATATGGCCCGGTTGGAAAAGGGGTAGATGGAATTTGCTTTAGGATCTCAAGATGGGATCAGGCTAGATGACATAGATGGCCCCTAAATCCACCAACAGATGTCCTTGTAGGAGAAGATGAGAGAGAAGAGACAGAGATGAGAGAGATGAAGACAGAGACAGTGGGCAGAGAGACACAGGTGCAGGGCAGGTGATGCCTGAGCCACCGGAAGCTGGAAGAGGGAGGAAGACTCCTCTCTAGAGCCTTCTGCAGGACAGCAGCCCTCCTAAGGCTTGGATGCTGGACTTCCGGCCTCTGGAACTGAGAGAGGACATTGCTATTGTTTCCAGTCACCAGGTTTGTGGTACTGTGCCACAGCAGCTCTGGGAAACTGACCCGGGGACCACGAGGTAAGGAGACCTACCCAGTATCTGTGAACACCTCAGATCAAGCAGGGAGGCCTCTCTGTCCCTTAAAGTAATGAGGAGATACTCAACATGGACATTTAGTTATTCATTCAACAAACGTTTGCTAATTGAGATGTCTTGCTACCCTCAACTAGCTCATAGTTTAAAGAGAAAGGCAGGACTGGGAAAACTAAGAAAAGCCCTGTGAGAGCCACCAGAGGGAATACAAGGGACAGGAGGCCAGTGTGGGGGCTGAGCCTCCTAAGACACCTCCAAAGGAGGAGCATGAGTTTCTAACCCAAGAATACCAGGGTTGTGAGCAAAATGCCCCTATGCGTTCCTCCCCTTCTCTTCCGTTCCTAATTCTGGGCAGGCAAGGAGGGGAGGGGAGAGGCAGAGAGGTTGGTGAATTGGTCTCCGTGGAGGGACAAAGCTCGAATTCTCTACAAATCCCCTCCCAAGCCTATGATTGGGACCACAACCACCATTGACAAGGTAGCTGCACAGTCATGCCTGCTACCCAGGGAAACATCACCAGTGCCACCCAGAGTAGGCACACGCGTGCGATCTTTCCTGGGCTGTGCCCAGCACGGCCCTCAGTCGACTATGAGGACAAAATGGGGGAAAAATCCTCCAGAAAACCCACACTTTCCACTTGGTTTTGCTCAGATTGGAAAATGAAAGGCGAGTTATAATCTGCTGAAAATAAACTTTGGGGAGAATTTGCAGATTCCGTGCAGGGAAGATCAAATGTTGCAATCGAAGGGAATGAGGATGTTTAATCTAACCGGAAAAGAAGTCTCCACGCTGCAGAACAATCAGAACCCACCGCGCCTGTGCTTTGTGACAGGAAACCACCAACTTGAACACTAGAGACGTTCATTCAGAAATCCAAAGTCTTGGTTTTCCATGGCTCCGGTCCTTAAAAAATAACAGCAGGGGCCAGACCCGCAGGAGCGGAGGTCGTGGGGCTGAGAGTGAGAGGATGTGGATGTGGGGTGGGCAGATGCCCACAGGACCTCCAGAGTCAAGTTCAAGCAGGGCTCAGGGTCACTGACCCCCAAATGAAATCGCACAACTGGTCAGCAGCCTCTGACTAAAACCAGTTCTGGGAAAGAGATGACATCCCTGGAAATGTTTATAGCACGTACTAGCTCCATTCTTTTCTGCTCTCCAAGGAGGACTGAATCCATTTTGCTCAACACAGCATTTTTAGACAATGTGGGTTTTATGGTTTTTGTGAAACAGAGGAAGGAATGAATTGCAAAACCAAATATAACTAGAAATGTCTTTGTAATTTTAAAATAAAATAAATGAAAACAGTTGAGACCAAGTATCGCCCTCCAAGAATGGAAACCCAAACACAATCTCTTTCTGCTAAAATATAGGGGAAGGAGCAGAAATAAATCCAAATGGATTGAGATCCAAAACTGAAACCCAATAAACTCAATGGCAGAAATTAAATACAAATTATAAAAATCTTACCAACCCTAGAGGCTAAGAGTAACATACACAAAGAAATCTATTGTCCTTTCAAATTTTCATGGGCTAGCATCTAATGTAGATTTTTAAAGCTTCCCATTGCTTTGGGAATATAGATGTTTATATTGTGATAAGTATTTCTATCTAAGAAATCCTGTCTTTAGTAGCAAAAGAACCCAGGAACTGCAATTGCTTTGTAAATGGCCTAGCAAGGCAAATCTTAGAGCTGTCTAACTTATTTTTCTTCCAGAGCAAGTGTGGATACAAAACCAGGGTATTCTATATCAATGTCCAGAAGGAAAATGATTGAGTAAACATTGAATAGCCACTTAAGAGAATAATATGCAACCCTTTAGAGATGGCGAAGACCCCTGTTCTGCCAGAGACTGCTTATGGATAGTGCTCTGGGAAAACCAGGGTTAAAAACTCATATACCATCAGCAATACCACATCAAGGGCCACTTTGGTTCACACCAAAATGTGAACACCAACTGACTTTGGGTGCCAGGATTAGGCATGATTTTTTTCCTTTCTTTTTCAAATGTAATACGATTATAATGAAGAAAAATGATGGATGACAGATGCTTTTAGAAGCTTCTGGAAAACATACGACTCTAAATTATTTTACTTCATGTTGTCCTCCCAGTAGGACTGCCAGGCAAGAAGCTGCAACAGAATGGAAGCCGAGATTCTTTTCTTACCCTGGACTTTGTTCTGCCTAGGACCCTGGGGTGCAAGTTTGGAAAATTAAGAGCCTATTTTGGACACTTGAGGTCCAAGGTGCCTGTGAAGTATACAAGTGGCAATGGCAATTAAGGGGTTGAGCCCATAAATCTTCAAAGAAGAAGATTCTTTTTATGTACTTTAAACTTTACAGTTGGGACTATCCAGGGGGAAGTATCTTCAATCTTCAGTTAATGGTTCTTTTGACCCATTTTAATATGAAAAGACATTGAAATTGTTTTGTTTTGTATTGGGGATTGAACCCAGAGGCACTGCACCACTAAGCAATATCCCCAACCCTTTTTCGTTTTCTTTTGAAATAGAGTCTCACTAAGCTGCTGAGGTTGGCGTTGAACTTGCGATCCTCCTCCCCAGCCTCCCAAATTGCTAGAATTACAGGCACACACCTGACTACTTTTAATGTAGGAAATAGTCATACAATAAAATAACTTGGCCAACTTTTCGGATCTAAGTTTCAATGCATTTTGAGTCTATCTTTAAGTTTCCATCCAACTGAAATTCTACCATTTTAAGTCAAATACAAATAAATACTGAAATAGAATTTTTACTTGCTAGTAAAAGAAACCAACAACACAAATGGCTTCCATCCATCCTTTTAGCCCATATGCAGAGTCTCAAGAAAGATAATCCTGACAGGCTTTGCTTGGTCATGTGCTCGTGTCTTGACCAAGATAGGACAGGGCACCCTACTGATAATCTCACCAAGACGGTATATAAGGTAGAAGGAGTGACACCCAACCTGAGAGAAGGGACAGACACCAGCAGGGAGATGACCCATGCCCTGTTCCCTGCTGGCCCAGGTGTGGTGTTCCCCACCGGCCCAGAGTTTCATACAGGTGTGGTGTGAACGAGAACAAGAGAACCACCACCACATGTCGAGGGAGGACCCCTGCAGCTCAGGGACAGGTCGCCTGACAGAGACCTTGAGTGCACACACTACACACAAAACCCAGGGCTTGGGATTTTAGACAATCAAACAAGAAATTAATAACAAAGACAGCGACTTTGCAGTTGTGTTTAATAAATTCAAAACCCAAGGAGCCAAATAGTGGTGGTGGGGGGGACAATTCTTTTGAGTGAAATGCTTGAAGAGTTAAATTAACAACAGAGGCCCCATTGTACCATGAGATGTTTTATTGACTTGTTTTCTAACTTACTTTTGAACACAATGAAAGTTGTGTGTTTTCAAATAAAACAAATATTTTTTTTTTTTTCCTTTCTCAATACTACATAGAAACCTCCAGGGCAAAGTAAAATAAAACCTCATTATTTTCAGATTCCACTCATTCCAGAATTATAATAATTTGGCTTGGGCCGCACTGAAGCCTGCCTTTGTACTCTCTCTGAGTCATGGTTTTACTAAACAAATCACTGATACAAACAAGATTGCTGGGAGTCAAGTTTAAGCTGCTCCAGGGAGCCTCCGGGCACAGCTCACACGCAAGTGCCTGCAGCTCCTTAAGGAGCCTCTTAATCACCATTAAAGCAAATGGAAGGACTTGGTAGCAGCTGGTTCACATTTCTAGAGGCCCCTGTATTTCTTTAAAAACTCGTCTATAATTCAAATCTTCCACTTATTACAATGTGTTTTCATTCTGTAAATTCAATCAAATGTTTGACCAAGTGGTTTAATGTAAAAAGATAGAGATTATAGAACCCATTTGCCCATCAGCCTTAGAGTAAAGCCATGGCGGCTGCTTTTCCTTCAAAGTGAGGCAGCACTGAGAATGGTGTGTACACACGCCAGCAAGTGTATCTAAATGAGCACATGTCCCGGATGGACTGTAAAGTAACATTATCCTCTTAGAAATGTGATAAATTGTTTACAACATTCTCTAATCTCTAATCTCATTCAAACATCATGGAACATACATGGAGACCCTTGTGTCAAAGACAGGAAGTACTCAGCAAATGGTCCACATGCTCTCTGGCAATTTCTCAGCCTCCCTTGAGGGACAGGCACTGTGAGCAGAAGTACCAAGTGGCACTTCCTACCAGGACAGGTAAAAGGCAGTGTGGGTCCTCCACCCGCCCAGTTCCCTGACATGGTGACTGCAAGCCCCCCGGTGAGGTGGCAGGAATCACATGGAGAGCCCTGGATCCCTGAGTCACCAGATGGAAGAGAGACTCTGGAGGGCTCCAACCTGAGACGCTCAAGAATTAATAAATTGTGCTCAAGGGAAAAATTAGGTGCTGTGAATAAGCCACTGATTTGGCATCATATTGGCTACTACAGCACAACTTAGCCTATTCTGATAATGCACTACCTAGTAGTGGTTCTGCCTCACAGATAAGAAAGCTGAGACGGAAAGAGAATACCTGGGCAGACTGAAAATCACACTGGTAGTAAGTGGCAGGAATATGATTTAAACCTTTTGATTCCAGTGTGCTTTCCCCAAGATCCAAATGTTAAGATGTTGCTTGAACGCAAAAATTAATGACCAACTGTTGTTCAATGACAAACTGTAAGACTAAAATGCTCTGCCCAAGGGATACTTCATCCCCAATCTGTTTAATCCAGGCTCTTCACCCTCTTCACTTCAGGCACGGGAGACCAGAGAGTCGTGTGCACCAACAAGGCCTAAACCATGCCACAGACCTCTGAAAACACTTCATCCTTTTTTGTAAAGGCTTCTTCATAAAATCAAAAGAGTATTGTTAGGGGCAAGTGGTGAGAACAGGCTTGGGAACCAGAAAAATGTAAATATAAGTCCAATTTTTCATCCTGCCAAATTCAAACAAACATCATTTTAATGACCTGGCAGCCCCCAAAAGTCAGCAGCCACCAGTTAAATAAAAAGCCCATTCACTTAGGAGCAGAAGTGTCAACAGGAGCATTTAACATAAGTCAGGTGTCCATAGCAGAGCAACCCTGTGAATGGTGACAGGCACATGTGGGCTAGGTTAGCCAAACAGCATCACCCAGAGTAAATGCAAGGAACACACAGAAGGCCCCTTCTCCCATCTCAGGAGCAGATCCTAATGTAAATATGGGGAACTTAGTAGGGATTTTCAAAGGTTGTCATAATTCCTCAGTCTAGGGGGTAACGTCTCCTCCTTCAGTGTTTGCGGGTTATGAAAGTACCAACTACTGACTTTTCTTGTAAGAAATACAAATTGGCACCACCTATCCAGAATAAATCAGCATATGCCTCATAAAAACACAAAGCTCACAGAAGAAAACTTAGGAACACATCTGTGTGACCTTGGACGAGAGAGAGATCATTTAGGGAGGACAAAGAAAGCCAGGAACATCAAAGAAAAAACCATTATTGAACAAAGTCAAAATTTAACATTTTTGCTTAACAGTAGACACTGTTAAAATGAATAGGCAAGCCACAGACCAGAAGAGATGATTTGCAACCTGGATATCCACAAAAGTACCTGATTCTGGAAAACATAAAGAATGCATATAACTCAAGGGCAAAAAGACAATAAAAGATAAGGAAAAGGTTTGAACAGACATTTTACCAAAGGAAATATTCAAACGTCCAATAAGCATCTGAAGGAGTATTCAGCGTTATCAGTCATCAGCTAAAACCACAACGGAGCCCTGTTTCATACCCCCAGAATGGCGACACCAGGTCTGGTGAGGGTGTGGAGCAATGGAACCCTCATACAGGGATGGGGAGGGTGTGACACATGACAAGCCTGTCCGCTACACAGGTGGGGCTTCCCCAAACTTTTGGATTTCAGAGCATTTTAGATTTCAAATTTGGGGATTTCAGATTTCAGACTTGGGGATCAGAGATACTTAACCAGTGAAGTCTATGCAAATGCTCTAAAATATGAAAAACTCCAAAATCTGAAAAACTTCTAATCCCAAGTGTTTCTGATAAGGATGCTCAACCTGTACAGCTAGAGACATCTATCCTATGACCCATCAGCCTCCTAGGCATTAGGAAATGAAAACATGTCCAAAGACTTGTTCATAGCAGCTTTATTCAACAGCGCAAGTTGGAAGCTTCCCAAGAGCAAATTAATAGTAAAAAGGATCAGTGAATTGTGGTAGAGTCAGACAATAGAATACCACATGGAAGCAAGGTTCAAAGGGCAGAGACATGAAACAGTAAGGATTTCCAAGACATGCTGAGTGTTGAGTGAAATCATCATAAGGAATCTACCCAGACACGAAGTAGCGTATGCCAGACGATCCCATCTATATGGAGTTTTTAACATGGAAAAATTAATGTATGGTGATAGAAATCAAATCAGGGATTGCTTCCCGAGTGGAGAGGGGGTGGCTGGGAAGGGCACAGGATGCTTCCTGGAATGGTGAAAATATCCTCTATCTTCCTGGGGTGTGGGTAACACAGGGATAGGCATTTGTTGGTATGAATCAAACAAAAACAAAATCTGCATGTTTCACTATATGGAAATTATACTCCAGTTTTTTTAAAGTATTGAAAAAAATCTTTTCTCTATTAGGCCAAGACTGAGGACTCAGCTCATATAAACACCAGAAGACAGCAGGATCCCACCTAGAAGCAAAGGCCTCCTTCCCACCCAGGTGGCAGGGCATTCATTTTCAACTAATCTGCAGTCTTGGGCCAAGGTAGGAGATGACTGCATGATGCAACCCACGGGTCACAGTGGACTGCATGTCCTTGTGGCATCTGGTGAGATGAAGGCCAATGCCAGATGCCCCTGTGCAGGCACATCTTCAGATCTGGCACAGTCCCTCTCCTACTGCAGCCTTGTGTCCACTGTCAGCTCTGTGCAGGGTCAGACAGGGTTCACTCAGGGCAGCTGACAGTGCCCGGCCATGGCCTCACCACAACCTTCTGCCCCGAAGCTTCCCTGATGCCTGGGGGTGGAACCCAACAGATTCACCTGCATTTAAGGAGTGCAGGTGAGAGAGAGCCCTCGGGGTCACCTTGGCCAGTACCAGGTAGGGGCTGGGAGGCTGATGAATCCTCTGCAATGCTGTGCAGGCCTCTCTCTTCCTAAGGCTGCTCAGAAGATCCCTGGGGATAGAATACCAGTCCCCGCATGGTGTCAAGGCAGTAACACATCCTAGACTGACTCGCCCTTCTTCCCTTTTCCATGCTCCCCGTCCCTCCCTGCTGTCCCCTGGGACCACTTTTCAAATAAACCATCTGCACATGGTTCTTTGTCTCAAGCTCTGCTTTCAGAAGAACTGGCTAAGAGAGGATGGTGAATCTGTCTGTATAGAAATACACATCGACATGCACAAATGCTTCTCCAGGTACTGAGACCTTGTATAACACAGACCCCACTCAACTGGCTGCTGGCCTGGATGCTGTCCCTTGTATAAACCCAAGAGAGACTGATGACCTCCTGCTAACAAAGTCAGCTCTTGCTAAGACACACACCTTGATGGGAAACAGCAAGAATCATTACCTCCCGCCCACTCCAGAACCCTTGCTTTGGTAAACAGTGAACCTGGGACTGGACTGAATTCCAAGCCTAGGATGACAGATTGATGGGGGAGCCAACACTGCCTCCAGGGGAGCACCTATCCTGTCAAAGAAAAACTCGAAAACTTGTGCTTTTAGCTTTTGAATGTACTTCATACTCAGTGAATCATGATGAAGAATCAAAGCTGTACTGAAGGAACCCTAACATGTGCCAGGCATATTCTGTTTCGTAGCATCTTGGTGTGGTTTAAAGATGGGTGTACCCAGAAGCTCATGTGAGAGACAATGCAAGAGGGCTTAGAGGTAAACGAGAGCCGTAACCTATCCAGTGCATTAGTGCAATGATAGGAAGTACCTGGGCGGAAGCCATAGGCAGGCAGGGCTGGAGGAGGCGGGTCACTGGGGGGCATGACTCTGGGGTATTTACTTTGTACCTGGCAAGTAGAGTCTCTCTCTGCTGGCTGGTGCCAGGTCCTGAGCATGCCCTTCTGCCATGAAGCTCTGCCTCACTTTGGTGCCAGAGCAATGGAGTCAGTGGTCTATGGACTGAGTCCTCTGAAACCCTGAGCCCCAAAATAAACTTTTCCTCCTCTGCATTGTTCTCTTCAGGTCTTTTGGTCACAGTGGTAAAAAATCTGACTAAAACATACCTCTTGTTGGGCACCACGGTCCAGCTGATCCTCCACCACCTGGTGCTCTGGAGAGGCAGAGTTGAGTCTGGACTTCAGTGTCAGGTTCCCCTGTGTTCATCTGCTGTGTATCCTGTGTGCACCACGTGGCTCCAAGCAAGAAACTTTGCCCTTTTTGTTTCTGTCTGTCTCTCCTGGGCAGCAGTAATTCACCTTTTAAAATTCTTTCTTTTCTTTTCTTTTTTTTTTTCAGCTTAAGAAGAAACTAGTTAGTGAAAGACATAGTGTAAATATGACCAAATCCCTTCAGAGGAGATAGTTCATTACAATCAAAGGGCTTGTTACAACAGGTTTTCAGGAGAATTGCTTCATGTGTGTATTATAAGACTTTACAAAGCCTTTGCCAGCACTTAGCCAGAGTGGCAGGGTGGTGTGTCGGCTTTCCTCTGCAGGGAAGATTGGAGAGGATGGTAATGGGACGTGAAGACAATTACCTAGAATCACGTTGATGAAACCTGGAAAAATAAATGAGGAGCTATTAAATCAGCCAGAATTGGAGCCAGGCTCTAACCGTGTGTGGAGACAGACAGGCCTGGGCCCTGCGGAGGCATGTGGAGATCAAGGCCGTGGAGAGTTCATCAGCCTCGGTCCTAATTGCTGCTGCTCTCTGTTCCACACAGTTGTCGCCTCAGACACAGGCAGTCAGAGGCAGAGAGCCCTGCAGAAGCGCAGCTTATATTTTAGAATCCCTGTGAGTCAGAGGGACATGAAATGCATCCTGACCGATCCTGCTTTCTCTAGTTTCTAGATTAACCCAAAAGAGATTCTGGGTTTCACTGACAAAGAGGACGCAACCTCTACTTGGAGGAATGTCTACCATTAAGTGCACCAATAACTGTGTGTGACATAAGCTGCTCAAAGTTGAACAGTGAGGAACACCCCGGCGTGTGACTGCCCACTGTCTGCCCCTCCACACCCTCCGGCCACCACCCAAGATACGTGCTCCAGTATTCCCGAGTGTCTTGCTCTTCCTGTAACACGCCAGCTTGTCTCCAGTCTCTGGCTTTTGCTCATCCTGCCCCTGCCCCTTGTCTCTCCCTCCTTCATGTCACAGCTCACAGACCAGCTTCTCAAGGAAATTCCCACCCTGATTTTTCCATTTCTTCTTTGGTATTCCTACTGTTGCTAGTTCATCCTCCCCTCTAACCTCCCAGAACACTACAAAGCAAACCCCCTGGGAGACGGAAGCTTTGTTGGACTCATTTCTGTACCTCCTCTGCTTAGCCCAACATTGAACTCAAGGCAGTTGGATTTCTTTCCTCAAGAAAGTGAGAAAATATTAAAGGGTTGCTGCCTTGAAACACTTGGAAGGATTCAGGGCTTCATTCAGCTAGAGACTCCAGAACATTGCACCCAACGCCCTCAGTGTCACCGACCTCTTAACACCACGAAGAAACATGTTCTGCAAAGTCACGAGATCCACGTGGAGTCCTGTCCACATGGGCTTAATCCAGAGGTGGTCCTGTGTGGGTTTCCTGGTTAAAATGCATACTGGGTTTCTAGAAGAAACGCTCAGCCAGACAAATGAATGAGGAAGATGAGGGGGAAAAATTTTGCATGGTAAACAACAAAGGCTCTTAAAGTCCGACCTCTCCCACTTGTGAGAATATTCCTCCTGGAAGAACCCTTGAGAGAACACAGCCCCGAGATCCTGAGCGTGCCCTCTCTTGGAATCTGAAGGGCAATGTTGGAAACCATGAAGTTGCTAATAACTCACGGATCCAGAGACCCCTTCCTGTCTTCATCACCAAATCAAGAATACACAGCAAGGCTCATTCAAAGATTGAACATCTACCTCTGAAATCTGAACGCACCAGGCCTCTTCAGTACTGCCCTGGCCAGATGAATGTCCCAAGGCAAGGGGACAGCTCCTGAGCAGGCCACGGAACTCAGGCCACACACCCCACAGCGGGGAGAAGGCTAAATCAGCCGGAAAAAGGTGGAGCTGGGCAGTTCCGTGTGCACGGGTATAGACAAGCGTGGATAATCGTAACCCCCACTGCAGCTGGACTGACCACGAGACTGTCACCTCACATCGAGCTTGTAACTGAGAAACCACAGTTTTCCTTTTGAGCAGAGTTATGAGGAAGCACAGGGAGCCCATGGCGGCGTCACGGGTGAGCCCATTTAGAACAGGTGGAGGGCAGTAAGGAGGATTGTCACATGCAGTTCCCTGCAGAGATGGGAAGGGAAGCCAGAAGGCCAGCTCCACAGCAGTCCTGACAATAAAGGGGACAGCAGAGGCAGGGACGAAATGGAGCTGGAAAGGGAACAAGGGAGGGAAGCCAAGGACGCGGATGACTTGGGCACAAGTGCCCACACTGGCAAGTCTCTGAGGCCAAAGAGGTAGCTCTGAAAGGAGGACAGAGCCTAGTTTCTGTTTTGCTTGCAGAGGAAAAGTTTCCCCCAACTAAATCTGATTCTCCTTTCCTTTCCAATCTCTAAGCCCGGGGCAGTGACATGTGCAATGTTATCTAGAGCTTGATCCAATATTTAACCACAACCTGAGAACACGATTTGTATTCCTGACACCCGATGACATGTTTTGGATCATTAAGATAATGAATCATTTACATTCTGTGAATTCCTTTAAAACTTCTCCAAAGAAGTAAGTTGTGAGTGCAGCCCCCACTTTGGGATACACAGATGGGCTCCTGTTTCTAATTGTCCCCAGTGACTCCCCAGCTCCAATTTGGAAGGATCATCAAGTGGTCAAATTCTGTTGCTTTCACCATGACATGATTGTCCTATTTATTCCCACTTAGAACCACAGTAAGTGAAAATTCCATCAGGTCTCACCCTGAGCATAAATACATTTGGGGGCAATTATGAATTGAGGGGATTCAAAACCTGGAGCACTGGTTTGCTTTACATGACCCAAGGACCTCCATTTACAGCTTTCTCCAGGTGTGTGGAAGATTTGGGTGCCAGTTTCTCCAAATGAGTTCAGACATTAAGTGCCTGCTAATGTCGGACACTAGAAAACCCAGATGACAGGAGGAAAGTTAAAGTCCAAGAGTGTGTTGGGTGGGATCCGTCGGTCCACAGGAACAGGAGAAATTACTGTTGATGAGGGACGGGTCAAGTGTTGAGACAGAATAACGAGGTAAGAAGAAACTGGGAGGAGAGATCCCAGGATGGAGGAAATCATCTGAGAGAAGGTGGAGTCATGCAGTTCAGCAAGCAGGAGCACGGGCCAGCACCAAGGCCAGGATCCTGCACAGGAAAGCCAGGAGACTGACCCCGGGCTTCCTCCTTACCTGAGCGCTCCTGCTCAGCCCCTAGAGAATTCCACTCCTTGGGGACACTTCCCTCATGCTACCGTAGAGATGGGCAAGCACATAGCAGCCAATTGTACAGAGATTGCGCTATATGAATAAAGCCAGGCTCGTTTGTATTTACATTTAAGACAAAAAAAAAAAAAAAAATGACTGTAGTTCCCCCTTATCTGTAGGGGATATATCCCAACAACCGCAGCGAATGCCTGAAAGCAAGGGCGGTTTCAAACCTTACCTACACTGTGCGTTTCCCACGAACAAAGTTCAATTTATAAATTAGGCACAGTAAGAAACTAACAATAAAATAAGTACAACATACTATAATAAAGGTCATGTGAAAGTGGTCTTTCTCTCTTAAAACATCTTATTGGACTGCAGATTTGAGCTACTTTTGTATACCGTTTGTTTTCTAAAGTTGAGAACTTTCATGTTTTCTCTTAAAGGAAGCACTTTGCAGCTTCCCCTGTCATAGCTGAGTTGCCAGCCTCACTCATCTTGCACTTTGGACCATTATTAAGTCAGGAAAGGGTTACTGGAACACAACCACTGTGGCACCATGATAGTGGTTCTGACAACCTACGCGGCCCTCAGTGATAACAGGTAGGCAGCGTATACCGGGTGGATACTCTGGACAAAAGGGCAGTTCAAATCCTGGACAAAACAGAGAGGGACAGTGTGAGACTTCATTATGCAACTCAGAATAACATGCCATTTAAAACGTATGAAATGTTTATTTCTGGAATTTTCCATTTACTCTTTTCAGGTCGTGATAACTCAGGTAGCTAAAACCATAGGAAATGAAACTGAGGATAAGGGTGGACTATTTGTATTTTTCATAGGATGGTTTCTCCTCTAAAATGGACAAGTAAAGAATTATGTCCAAGATGAAATTTTGGCCTCCTTCCCTTTGACCTTAACTGATAAGGCCCTTTTTGCCTTTTATTTTATCTCAGCGATGCTCAAAATGTGCCCCTGGACTAGCAGCATCAGCATCACCCGAGGACTGGTCAGAAATGCACATTCTCAGGGCCGCCCCTACCCACTGCCTAACTGAATCAGAATTCCTCGGAACCGAGTGCAGGACACAAGCTTTCATAAATTCTCTCCACAACTCTGATGCTCACGGAGAGCACAAGGGCCATTTCTGTAGACTAGCTCCCTTCTCTGGTGTTCCACCGTAAACTCGCTCCACTGCAGAGGGCCAAAGGCAGAGGCAGTTCCCTGCTTGGCTCTCGGCTGTTTTCCCCCTGGTCTGTTTACAGCCTGCTCTGTTCTTCCCATGCGCTTGAGGGGCACGTGTTGCACTGGGAACACTCTTTCCCTACAGACAGTGTGAACATCTTGTGCTGAGTTTTTAAAAACACTTTTTTAGCCCTTTCAGGTAAGGATCCCCCACGTGGCCTGTAACACCCAGAACTCGGGTGAAGGTTCTGACTGCTTTGCAGACAGGAAGCGACTGCAGCATTAACACTATCCAGAAGTGAGTGGTGATAAACTCTGGCACAGCTACAAAAAGAAAAACCCAGGCTCCGAGACGCAGAAAGCCCAAGAATACATTCTGCAGTGGAGAGGAAAAACCCACACAAACTCAAAACAAAACCGGTTCAAATAAACCTCGCTCCTCGCCATCTATAAACAGAGTTCCAGGGAGAATCTTTTGGCCCCAACAAGAACCATGGAATGAGATAAGATGTTTTCTTCTTTATTTTAATGTGTGAGCTGCATGGCTCCCCATTATCACGGCATTTCAAACATCCATTAATGATTTAATTGACGAAGTCCTTCTCTCCCCATGTTGGGTTTATCTGGGCGGCGCTTCCTGTAATTATCTGACATGTCTGGCAGCTTAATGAAGGCTGTATGTCAGCAAACACTATTTCTTAAAAATGGGAGGGTAAACTTACAAGGAGTCAAGGTTCCATTAGACGCCAAGAGGCCACTCGTGCCCTGACTTGACTTGGATGTCTGACACAGCTGCTAGAAGAGTCCACGTGGCTCGGGGCGACGGAGCTGTTAAATCATGTTCACGGAGGACATTCTTCTGGCTGGAAATACAACCCGGTTAATGAATTTACCTTCCTTACGTCCCAGGTACCGCTTGGCATACCCGACGTGAAAATCTTTTGTGCTCAATATTTTCAAAATCTATATCATATTGAATTCCTGCAGGGAGTCAGCGCTGGGTTTTGTTTCTCTTAAAACGACATGCTCACTTCCAGTCTGTTGTGACATATCCAAACTGGTGTTGTCCAGGCGCAATCGCTGGAACGCTCTCTAACCTAACCGAACCCCTTTTAGCCATTTCAGGGGAATCGGCATGTTTGTGTTGGCTGGCGGGGTTCCGAGGCTGCAGACCTGGCCGGCTCAAGCCCGCAGGCAGCCGGGGAAGGCATTAGTCCTCACCTGGCTCTCCTGCAAGCTTCATGGCCAAGAGCAATTCCAGGGAGTTCAAGTGATTACTTGCTTTAGGGAAACAAAAGCCAACAGCCCAAGAATCAGCGTCCCCAAGGAAAGGTCAATAGTCCTCGGTGCTGTAATGGATGTAACAAATATTTAAATAAGGATAATATAAAAATGTGTTCAGTCATTTTGATTTATTTCCAATTACTTGGCTTTCACGCCACGGAGTGGTTCAAAAATTCAAACCTGATTTCTGCTGACTTGTCGAGCCATACCGCTTTTATTGTCCTTGCTTCTTCTTGCCTTTCAATCATATTTCACAGTCCCTTCAGAAAGGACCACAAAATGCGGCACCCGAGGTAGGCTCCGTCTATCAGCTGCCTACAGGTTATGTGGTTTTACAAAGCGGGGAAGCTGAGCCACGCTCTGGACAGTGCAGGGAAGAAGTCGAGGCTCTAGATGGACAGGTCCAAAGTCAGTGAATGGCCAGGTCCAGGTCAGTCCCAACCCTGGGAGTTTCTTTCCTTGCCAAGGCTTGGGAAGGGAAGAAGATGAGAACCCCTTGAAATTAGAATTGCAACGTGCCTCAACAGGAGGGACCCAGGACATTGTCTGCGTCAACCTCAGGAAGTGGGTTGCCAGGGATGCTCAGCAAACCATAATGTGAGTCAAATCGCAGGAGGAAGGGCGTGGCCTGGCAAGCTGTTCTCCCTCACTCGGCTGAAGAGCATGCATTCAAATTTAATCCTAAGTGAACCCAAAGGGCAGCCACGCCCTGCTGTGGCCCCTGCTGGGCAAAATCCCAATGCCTTCTCTGGGGAGAGTGGAATAGTGGGCGGGGAGGGGACATGTGGGAGACGGGCTGCACAGACTGGTGTTGGTACCCACCTCCGCATCCAACCCACACACTCTTTCTCAAGACACCAATGGGCACGTGTGCGTCTCTCCTGACAGATCATTGTGAAAAAATCTCCATGGGCCTGCCAGCACTACTTCAAGACCATTGGCTACATCCTTGCTGCCGTGCCAATTGGTCTCTTAATGAGGCCCCAAAATGACAGTCTTTACCAGCTCCTCTCTCAACTCAAAGGATTACATTTATTGGGCATGTACCATGCACCAGGAAGGACAGAAGTACATCTTCTCACTGATTCTTGCAACAGCCATCAGATGAGTCTTAAGAATGATCTAGAAGATATGATTATATTTGCACTGAATCACTATTTTATCTACTTTTTGCTTGTTTTTTGTTTTTTTTTAACTTTAAATTTCAAGCCAATGCAGGTTCCACAATAGTGGTGACCTTGCCTCCCTTGCTGAGAATTCTATTCCCAGCACCTAAAATCATACACACATATTTAGTGTTTACTAAATCCTCATCTCAGGTAAGGAAGTGAGTTAATTTATTAGAAGGAAAGTTGTCTTTCAAACACAGGTATATTTTGTAAATATAATTAGATGCAAAAGATGTCCTCGTGATAAAGGTAACTGGAAAATGTCATGTTCCCAGTGGTCTCATCCAAGGCCCATACAGCACAGGTGAGCTTCCTAGAGACCCTGACCTCTATGACCCCTGAACTGGTTATAACACAAAATAACAAAATACAGAGCTTTTAATCAGCAGAGCATTCTACCTCAAGGATATATTTCTGCTACTCTGGAGACTGGAAACTTGTTGAGAAATAGCATCTACTGCTACTGACCTTACCATGGCAGCTAAGTCCATACCAAACCTAGAGGAAGAACACTGGGTTCTTCAGGCAGACCAGAGTTGGTGACAAACTTCATGTCACCCACACCACAAAATGAGTTATTAGGAATTTTGCTAAATACCTAAAGTGACAGACTTCCACGGTAGTACTGTTGTTAGACATGTGGATGTAACAGAAACCAATCAGGGAGAGGAAAAAGACCACTCGGGGAACTGTTAACAGGCTTTGGGTTCGGGAACGTTTATTGAACAAAGGATATTGTCCAGATGCTCGGGGTCTTCACAGAACGAGGCAATAACTGGAACTGAAACCCGTATGGGCTCACTATAAAACAGACTCCCCCCGAGGGCCCAGTGGAGGTGGGGAAATATTACGTCCACAAGTTTCTGAAAATGGGACCGTCGCACCAGGCTGGCTGTGACCTCAGCCAAGGCAGGAGTTAAATGAACCGGCCCAGTTCAGGCCCCAGAACGATTCATCTTTTACTTGAGGAGAGGGTAAAGGCCACCTCAGAAGAGAAAGTCACCAGCATTCAAGTAACCTGCTTTGTACCATGTTACAAATAAAATTTAAGGAATCTAACAGACTCTTAATGAAAAAAATAAATCCTCAGAAGTTATTATCCAGGAAACCTGGACATTGTCCGAGGACCTCATTGTCGGTGACAACTCAGCATTTGCCTGGTGGGATTGCCAGGGGGTCGGATATCAGCCCATAAAGTTGCTACTATAATTGATGCAGCTTGACAGGAGGGGGCGTGTCAGTCGGCAAAGGGAGGTGGAATGGGGATGCCGTCTCCAGAACCTTGATTCTGAAAACAGGTCTCCGTGGAATTTTTCCGCAGGCGACAAAGCGGGGGGCCAAGTCAAACCAGGTGCCGGGAACAGGTGATGAGCTCCAGACTGGATTCCTCCAAGTTCGGGATGTGGCCGACTTGTTTCCCCCAAATTATAGCAACTGGAAATTTACTTCTTTCTTTCTTTCAATGATGACTTCAAAGTTTAGAAATTCCCATTTTAAGTCGTCCATGTTGGACAGCAAACAAGAAATAAAGAAAATACACAAGGACAGAAATATATAAACAAGGAGTCCTTTCACCCTGCTTTCTGCTTTTCACAGGCAGATGGTTGGGTTATGTGATACCTGGGTTCATGGTCCAGCGTCCTCCTCAGTCCAGGCAAATCTTCCCTCTTGCATTATTTTAATTATGTATTACCTTTCCCCCCTCCCTAATCTTCTACTCCTTTTTTCCTCTCCACATAAGCCACAGTTCTAATGCATTAAAATGTATCCTCAAATCAGTAGGTCTCTCTATAAAATGTTTAATTGTTTTGCATGTGTATCTGTATTTTAATTTTACATCAATGGCATTTGGACTAAGAACCACATTTTCCCCTTTTTTAAATTCAATGCCAAGTTTTAAAGATCCGTTCCCATTGCTGAGAGTATATCAACTGTAGCCTCCGTCTACTTAGCAGTACTTCATGATACCCAGTCTCTACCTATACTAAACAACTCCTCTCTAATGGAAATGCAGATTGACTCCATTTCCCCAAGACACAAACAGCAAGCTGCAAGCATCTGCACCCATGTCTTCCTCTGGATTCATGCAAGGAATTTTTTCTGAGATTGCCCATAGTGGAATTCTGATTAAGCCCTGTCCCCAGCCCTCTCCAGGATGCCTGACCAGTTCCCCTCCCCACCAGAAGGATGCAAGACTGCCTATTATCCCCTCGCTTCCGACCCAGGGGCATCAACTGGATACAATTTTGCCAATTAAAATGGGCATAGAATGTTATCAGACTCTAATTTGCATTTCTCTGCTTACTACTGAGTTTGAGCATCTCTTTATATTTGTTAGTCACACATTTTCCTTCTGTGAACAGTTGTTCATATCCTTTGTCCATAATTTTCTAGAGCTTTCTCTCTTTTTTACTGGCAGAAATCCTTGCATCCTAATTACTGGTCTTTCATTGGTCTGGGACATTGTCCACATATTTTCCTAATCTCTCATCTCTCTGTTAACTTTCTGTTGTCCTTTTTTAAAACATGTCCTTTTCTGTTATGTATGAATAGTTTATTCTTTTGGGGTGATGTTGAAGAAGTCCATCTTTTGGGCTGGGTCCAATATATTCTCCACTGGAAGTCTAGATTTACTGTACACACTGTGGTTTTCCATCCATCCTGGTCTACGCTCTATATGATGTGAGGCAGGGCTATAGCCTTGTTTTACTCTATATGGTCTCTTTGTTTTCTCTACACTATTAAGTAATTTTTTTTCTATTGCCCATTGACCTCTATCATATCCAATTGCCCTGTCTGAAGGAATCCCTCTCTGAGTCAAGAGTCACTTTCTCTGTTTTTGTAACAGTAGCACACTGTTTTATTCCTGTTGTTTTGTCCTAGGTAGGTCTTAAAATCTGGTAATGAAAGGTTGCCTTTTTCCTCTTCTTGTACAAAGTGACTTAGCTATTCATGGACCTGTACTCTTTTGTATATAGAGTGACTTTGTCACATTCCTATAAAAGAGAAAAAAAGTCCACTGGAATTCAGTTTGGATGGAATTGACGTTTTTAAAATGTCAAAGCATTCCTTTTGAAAGCATGGAGGAGCACTCCATTGATTCATAAGTTCTTAAAATGTTACCAATTACATATATTCCTTGTTAATTCCTAATTTTACATTTTTAAATTTTTTTTAGTTGTCAATGGACCTTTATTTATTTAATATGTGGTGCTAAGAATCAAACTCAGTGCCTCACACATTTGAGCCAAGCATCTACCACTGAACCACAAACCCAGCCCAGTTTTACAATTTTTGTTGCCATGAGGAAGTTGTCTTATTTTCCATCATTTTTGAATTTTTTTAATTTGTTCTTTTTAGATATATATGACAGCACACCATAATTTTTCATTGGCTTCTGGAAGGATGGAGAGTTTGGGCTGAATTTTCTGAGTCGATCTGTGTCTTGGAGATTTCCTGAGCTCTCTTGGTCTAGGCTTCTGACAATTCTGTTGGATTTGTATCCAGAGCCTGTCATCAGCAAGTGTCAGTGTAACACCCCCCACCATCACTGAACCATGCTCCATTTTGTCTTCATCTCAGAGTCGTTCAGGCCCTGGATGGCATGCCCAGCGTGAGTTCCTAGTCGCAAAGGGGATGAATCCAAAGGCCATGTGTGTCATCTGCTATAGGTTAGAAGCAAAAATCATCACCCCAGCAAGGTGATGCCCTCCTCAACATGGTTTGCCATGAGTTTTTATCCTGAGTGGACTTTGAACCTTATAAAAATGCTTTTTTATGTCTTTTGAGATGATCAGGGGATTTGCTCCTTTGGATTAATGTAGCAATTCACTTTTGAGGTTAAACATCTTTGCTTTTTAAGTTCCAGAAACTCTTCATAATCATCTCTTACTTTTACCCACTTATACTTGTTTAGCTACTACTTCATTTGGCCTTTTTTAAGGTTTATGTTCAAAAGTCAAAAGGCCCTTTGCACTGTCCTCGATAGAAATGGAATCAGGAATATCCTAGCCTCACCGGTCAAAACAAATAAATAAATAGAAGACCAGTAGACTAGAGGAAGGGGGTCAGGCAGGGAGGAGAAAAGGGAAAGGGGAGGAACTAGTGACGAAAAGAAAAAATTATGTTACATGGATTTATGGATATGCCACATGAGCCAACAGTATGCAGAGCTGTAATGCACAAATAAAAACATAAAGAAGAACACACTGGTCTCACAAAGTGATTTCTAATGCCTTTACCATTTTTTTATTTCCTAGAGTTGTCTGTTTCTTAAACTTTGGTAGAACTCACTTATAAAACCATTGGATCTGGGATTTTAATGAGAAAAAAGACCTTGATTACCATTTAATTTATTACTACTTGCTGATCTATTTACTTTTTCCATTTTTTCTTTCACCAACTCCAGTATTTTATATTTTTCCAGAAATTAGTTTTCACAGAAAAATTTCTATGGAAGTTTCCATTTCGTGTAGTTTTTAAATCTACTGATAAGTTTTTCATAATATTCTTTCATAGTATTTTTCTCAGCTATGTCTAGTTTATTTCCTTCTTTTTCATTCTCTGTTTTTATTATTTATTTTTTCTACCTTTATCCTGATCATTCCTTCCAAGAGGAAGCTGTTTGTCTTATAGGGTCTTATAGTTGTTTTCATGCAGTACTGAATTTAGGTTTTGTTAACCTTCTGTTATTTTTAATATGCCTTAGATTCCTATCATAAGTTTATTATCTCTCTCCTTCTTGTTTCTTTGGGCTCATTTCTTTTCTAATTCTTCCACATGAACCCTTAATTAGTTTTAAGTCTTTCTATACCATCCCACCAAGTTCTATTTTAGCTGTATAAACAAATTCTAATAGGTGATTTCTAGAATTTTTCTCTTTTGTTCTTTGTATTTTTATACTTTGCCTTATGGTTCCTGTTTTAACCTAGATTATTTAGGTTCCAGATACTTGGGTTAATTTTATGATCTTTCCTCTGACATAGATTTCTCATTTTATTGCAGTTTTATTAGAGAACACTTTCTGCATTAAACATGATTCTTCAGAATATATTGGTAGCCTAGTAGATTTTGGCAAACAATCTATTCTTCAAAAAAGCTACCTTTCCTGTTTGTTGGGTCTAGAATTCCATACATATCTTAAGAGTTTCTCAATTTGCTACATTATTCAGGTCTATCTTATTTTTACCCACCTTTGGTCTACTTAACCCATCAGTTTGAAAGAACTGTTCAAAAATTACTATCCAACAACAAATACCATCAGCAAGTACAGCTACAATGCACTAATTAAAAAAAAGTGAGGAAAAAAATAAATAAAATTACCAGTCCCAACTGTTGACTTATTTCTTCCCAGAATTCTGTCGACTGTCATTGGATAAAATTTTTATTTGTATTTCTTCTAATTAGTCACTCCATATAATTTTGAATACAACATCATCAGGAGCACTTGTGTTCATTATGATGACATATTACCCAAGGGTTACACTCATAAATGTGCCACGTTCCTTCGTGGCTTTCATCTTTGACTTGATTTCCTCAGATATGAAAATTGCCATTCCAGCTATCTTTTGGTTCACATTGCCTAGTACATGACAATTTTTATCAGTCTCAATGAATTCTGAATCACTATGCTCTTCCTGACAAAATACCACTGGAGTTGAGTTCAGTATCAAATCCCCACGCTTGACTTTTTGATTGTACTGTAGTTATAGTTATCTTAGGATTTTCTTCTGCCAACTTTTTTTACCTATTTTTTTTCCCACTCACTATACTTACTTGAGTTTTTTCTTCTCCTTTCCTGCTCTCCACTACGTTGATCAAACTCTTTGCCTTGTTGACACATTTACATTCTGCTTTTATTTTCTGAGAGTTGCTCCGGACTTACGAAGATCCATAATTACATTTCCCTCCCCACCATGTCTTAAACTCATCCATAACTGCACCTTGTACTGAAAGAAGCAGAGCCTCGGCCTGCCTCACCCACCTCTGTCTCTGCTGTCCACCCTTGGTGCCCCGTCTCCAGGTTCATTATAGCTCAGGTTCAGTTCCTGATTATTATGCACGTCACTGATGGGGACAGCACATCAGTTTCTCTTCTGAGGTTGAGAACTTCAAAGATGCTTCTCTGGGCCCTTCCTTCTTTATTCAATAAACTTGGACTCGTGTGTAGTAGAACATAAACTTTCTCCTTGAAGAGCGCAGCATAGCTGTTGACTCACAGGCAATTAACAAAAACAAACTTGACCACATGAATGAACATCCATCTCCTCATCACAAACAACACCAGCCTTAGAGATCTTGTGGGTGAGAAGGGAATGTTTCACCATGCCCAGGAGATGAGTGATCCCACTTCGTGGCTTGATGAGAACAGAGGATGCTGATGGCCATAAGTTCTAACCACACGCTCCTGAACAACTAGCACCTATGTTCACAGAGGGTTCAAGGAGAGTGTGCATAGCCAGCAAGCAGGCATAAGCCAAAGCCTGCCCTTTGTATCATTTCATATGTATGTGCGACCGTGCAGAGAGGTCTTGGTGGTAGCTAGATGTGTGCTTCTACCCATGCACACTCACATGCACACACACTCTAAACAATACTTAGTTCCTGATTCATTTTCCATCATAAGTCAGAGTTGTTGCTTGTACTGCCATTAATGAATAAGAGCTATTCTTCTCAAGGAGAACCAACATTAAAGTACCTATAATGGACCCCTTTTCTAAGGCTCCCACGCAGATCTTTGCATTAACCAACCTGTTTAGCCCAGTACTTTCCTTCCACAGATTCTTGAAAATCTTCTTAAATTGTCACATAACTGAATGTCTCCTAGCATCACAAGACTTCGGGTAGAAATGGGATGATATTAAATTAATGCCTAGAATCTGCAAGCTCAAACTTCCCTGCTCATCTCTGCAAGCTCAGCCCTCCCCTTCTACCTTCCCCAGTTACTTCCAAGATGCCACGGGTGCATCTCACCTGCTTCCCCACTCTAGCCTCTCTGCTGCCCGGTGCACCACCCGAAGGCACCTCATGTCTGTTCCTTCAGAGTCACAATGATGTTGCACCCACCTTAGTGAGACCTCCCTGGACACCAGGGGAAGAAAGAGGAGGCTCCCCATCTTCACTCTGGGGTGCTCCGTCATCGAGACCCCTGCCAACAGCCCTACTCCTACTCCACTACTTCTGTCTGGAATCTTGTGCTCTGCCAAGACAAGTCATCCAGCTCTTCATTTGCAGCTTATTCTCTCACCAGCACTCCTGGTCCAACTCCACGGCCTTCTCCAATAAAGACAAATACCAGGTCATTGCAGACAGGAAGCCATGGAAGGAGACATGGGAGGGGCATGGTGCCAGCACAGCCATGCCCTGAACCTTGGTGTAGGGCTGGTGGGAAGATCTCCTGTACTAATGATTCTCTTTGCAACTTCCTTTCCTGAAAAAGACTATGAATATTTTGATATTCATTTTTTTCAACAAATATTTTGAAGACCTATCATTAGGTGGAAAGGCATCCCATAAATTACCTATATATTGTTTCTTGACTAACATCCTACCCTTAGAGTACCATTTCTTTGTATTTCAAGACTGTGATGGTTGTTAGGCAGTTCACAAACACCCCAGCTCACTTTCTCCCAGATATATGGTAGGATTGTCCTTCCCTGTCCTCATGAAGTTCAGCGTAGCCTATGACTTTGTTTGGCCAATGAAAGTTACAAGAAAATGATGTACGTTACTTCCAGAAATTTATGATTGCCAGTGTAAGACATGGAGCACTATGAAGACTGTGATATGTCACCAGAGAGCCCAGAGCAACCTAAGTTTCCAAGTCACTTCTGATCCTACAGTACACATAGCACGAATGAGAACTCAATCTTTGATGTTCTTCGTCACTGAGATTGAGAGAATGTTTGTTACCACAGCATAACCTTGCCAGTCCTGACCAAGATTATGGAAGAAGTATAAAGAAGACTTCTTTAGGATCTGTAAACACAGGACTGATGCCTTGTATAACTCCAGGTGGCTGAATCTATGGGACTTGCATGCATGGACCACAGTTATTCATTCTGTTCTGTGTCAATGGAATTACAGCACTTCGAACCTAAATCAATTATTTCCTGAATCTGTCAGTTTAACCCCTGAATGGGGGCATTCTTACTGGAATATAATAGCCTCATGCTTTTAGAAAAAAAATCTTTGCTTAGTCTGTGTATACTTTTTGAAGCTCTTTCTTTGCAGTGCCATCTGAATAGCGTGATTTACCACAAGGGTGCAGTTCTCAACCAAGGGATGGGGGCAGGAGGAATTTTGCCCTCCAGAGGACATTTGGAAATTTCTGGAGGTGGGTTTGGTGGTCTTCCCAGAGGTAGGGTGCTGCTGGTATCTACTACACAGAACTCAGGAGTGCTGGCAAGCCTCCTCCAGAGGTGGACCCATGACAATGAATCATCCTGCTCGACATGTCAGCTGGGTCACCATTGAGAAGAGTGGCCTGGAGGGAGGGCTGAGGGACGTGCAGTCGTCATCCTCGGGTGTGTCCTTCTCATTGGAGGCCGACCAAATGCACTGCTTACTGAGAACAGAAAGGAGGAAGCACTCAAAGGGCATGAAGCTCCAGCAGTTGGGGTGGAACTTCCGGTCCTTCAGGGTGGACTGTGCTTCTAACTTCCTTCCCCAGGGCACAGCATGAGAGGGAGGAAGGAGCAGCCACTCTGCAGTGGAAAACCCTGGCAAACGGGACCAGACCCATGGTCAAGGTCGATGTCCTCAGTGATAACACGCGCCTGGAGAGTGCCCTTGATCTGATGGGACAAGAGTGGCAGCTCACCTCCCCAAAGCCCCCAGCCCCAGTCTGACCAAGAAAAAAAAAAAATCAGAAAAATTCCAGTTGAGGAATAATCCACAAAATACCCA